>NC_140546.1:33455442-34055442 GCF_057382185.1 Mchenga conophoros
TGATCTCCCACGGCTTATTGGATTAACTTTACAGTGTTCTTCATGCTCTCCTGTGCATCTGCCTGTGAGCGTCTGAGCAGAGTGTGTTTTCAGTATGACTGCATGCATGAGTGTGATCCACACATGTTGTCTAAATAGAAGAGAGGTGTTAGGTCACTCAGTGTCTGGAAGGGCGCCCTCTCTGTTTGTGTGCTTACACTGAGGAGGTCAGAGGATTTTTTTTTTAAAAAAGTGCTAATGGAGAAGAGGATGAGGTCTGTTAAAAGGTTATTGGCCAAGTCAGAAATATCACTGAATGCAACAAATAATATGTGAAATGGAGCGTGTAAACAAATATACCGCTTTATACTTTACCTTTAACCTCGATTCAATCAATCTGAGCAATTGAGTGGGCTATATGAAAAACCCAGGTAGGTATGTACACTGAGCACCATCCTTGTCTGTTTGCCATGTAGCTGCAGCTAACTTTCTTCATGAAAAGTCAGCGCAGGAACCATTAATCACCTTACGGCGAGGTCACGTTTGGTGGGGCCAACTCTTATACTCTCAGGTAGTGCCCTTCCCTCAGGGGGAGGATGTAGAGCAGGTCAGCAACAATGTTTATGTGGGTAGTATGTATCACAGCAGGGATCAGGATCCAGAGCTTTACAGCACAACATTGTAGGTACCAAGATGATCTGTATTTTAAACTTTACTTCTCAGTGGATTTTGTGGCAATTGTTTACCGCAATGCAAATGTAGATGTCGACTTAATTAAATGTTTGTCATAGAATTCATTCATTTCATTTCTTTAAACATTCCATTATAGTTGTGAACCCCTTCGTTTCCAGAGGACCGTGCTGACTTAGGATAAAAATCAGGAAAGCACCACATACAAATCATCTGTAACATAAATGAAGTGAATTAACCCATTTAAATGCTTTATCAGGTTCAAATTATACGACACCCTTCCACATGCTAAGTAAGAAGCACTGCCTAGATCACTGATAAAACACAATGAGACTCAGTTAAATAGTTCGGACTCATTGCAGTTATTCACCTCAAAATTCCTTTGCTCAGTGCAACCTCTTATTGGGTTAGGTGCACACAGGTGCTACAGAACCACAAGCAAACCTAAAGCTGGAGCTACACAAGAATTAGCATGCAGTGTCATGTTTACATTGTTCTTAGTTGATTCTCCAGCAGCAACGATCACACGATACCTGGGGAATCAAGTAGTCAAAGATGTCATTGTATAGCTCATGGGCCACATTGGTCTGCTGGTTTATCCCTGACCGAGGTGTACAAATGATGCAGTGATTCCCATTAAAAAGGACATATTGATACAGAATGTGGAGCTTTTAACAACACATGGACTTACTTCTAAGCATTTATTTAGTGAAGCCACTTTGTTTGTGCAGAGCTGATTGCTGTGTTTAAGGATTACGGTTTACAGAATTGCCATTAGAACATTAAACACACAGAGAAATGTAC
Organism: Mchenga conophoros; assembly: GCF_057382185.1. Classification (NCBI taxonomy): domain Eukaryota; kingdom Metazoa; phylum Chordata; class Actinopteri; order Cichliformes; family Cichlidae; genus Mchenga; species Mchenga conophoros. The sequence continues at coordinate 33,456,916 of NC_140546.1, forward strand.
AAGAACTTGACTGATGATTTTGAATGTTTTTCCTGGGATCTGCACAAGAGCTGTGATGTCTGCAACACAGCACAGACACTCATCCTTGTATGTAGGATAATGACAGAATTTGAGATTACGGAGGAGCTGGCAGCAATGCACTCAGTGAAAGGAACTAGAGAGCGATTTGTTCATGGAGGTGGAAAGGTATTGGAAGGTTGGTTGGTTCTATCCCTGTCTGCCTGCATGTCAAGTATCCTTGGTTAAGATAATAACCTCAGGTTGCTTTCTGATGCATCAATCAGAGTATGAATGCGTGAGAATGTTAAATAGAAAGCAGTTACATAGAAAGAGTATAGGAAAACATACTTGTGTGAATGTGTGAATGAGGCAAGTTGTTCTGTAACTCGGTGCTAAAAATGAACCATGTTGTTAATTTTGTAACAAAGGACTGTTAAATACGATAGTTCATCGGGGCAAGAGCTTTTAACCACAGATGGTTTGGTCCAAGTTTGATTCAGTACTCGCAGAGCGCTTTGACTTCTTGTCACTGCTGAGTTCTTCTGTTAGAGAGCAGAACTTTCCTGGTGCTAGCTAAGCTCACCAGGTTGGGAAGCCATTCAGCCCGGACTCACGGAAGTTCGTCAAATAATCACAACAAAGTGATTTATGCCTGATGGGCAAAATAGCATGAAAAATTTTACTATGGGCCAAAGTAGTTAGGTTTTTAATCAGGTTTTTATCAGACTTGACAGGGCAATCTGTTCATGTTTTTTCTGTGACAATTTAATTTGCAATTATGGCTCATTACCTATTATTTAGATACCAGGGTGCTCTTAGTAGTCTGAAATAACAGCCCAAGGGTGGCTGGTGAGTGTCTAGACTTGTCTATAAAGTTAACCTACGCTATTTCTGGCTAGATGGTTGGAGATTTTGCAGTCAACTGGCGGTAACCCTGGACAGTAAATGTCACAAACCACAAGTCATTCGGGTGCTTTTCAAATTCCTGGTATCATCAGAAATTTACTGTCATGTGTGGCAAATAAGCAGCAAATACTGTGTTGTAGGAGACACTGCATGGTTGAAAAAAAAATTGTATACATAATTAGTAGCCACAATAAAACTTTTTATTTTTATCTTTTTTAAATATCAGCCTGTGTACAATAAATAACTAAAAATGTTCATGTGTCTACTGATTTAGATTTTAAATGTTAAATCTATGTTAAATCTAACAAATGCTAATCTATTTTATTCAATTAAAGAAAACTCCACTCCAGCTAATTATGGATAAGGGATTAGCTCTATTATTTGCTTCCATAGCTCACGTTGTGTAGTGTCAGCATGCATTCATTCATATATTTATGAATTTTTGTAATTCACAAGTTCTGCGCTGTAATGGATGTTTTTTTCTTCTTTAGCTCTGACCCAGTCCGGTCCAAGTCAAGCAACAACTAAAGCCATGACCTTGTTTGACCTTTTAAACAATGAGTTTAACCTGAATCCCTCTCACACTGCTCCTCCCACGCCACATGAAGGGTTACATTATAGACTTAAGCCTCCTGAGTAGCAATTAACAGCTGCCAGCATGGCTAACAATCCTTTTAACCAAAGCCTAATGAAAGCCCTAGCACCTCTTAAGAGTCTCTCCAACTGTATAACAAGCTCTCTTCATTATCAGGCAACTACAGCTACACAACACCATGCTAATTATATAAGAGCAGCGGTGGGCTTTGTGGGTCTGATAACTAGATTTGTCAATGCATCAATTCAATGTTACTAACATCATTGTTAGGATGGACACATGTCTGAGCTAACCCATAAGGCGTGATTATATTTTGTCATTTGCAAGACTTCCCAGATCAATCAAAATGTCATCGAGCAGCAGTTTAAAACTAAAAATATCTGCATAAGTAGCTGCACTGAAAGAACCTTATCAGTCGGCCCTCAGGCAACACAAGGCCTTCTGTCTGTGAACAGTGATGCATGCAAACACAGGATGTTGCCTTTGTTGCTGATATGCTTTAAACACCAGCGTCTGGAATGCGACCACAAACACTGCAGGCAGCACAACATGGTCTATTACTTACTGCAGGTGATCAAGTCTCTCTTTTGCTCGAAATCTGATTGGAAATCAGATTTTCATATGTTAGTGTATGTACATTTTCTGTAATTGCTCCCAGCGACTCGGTCTCTTTCTCACACTCTTTTCCTTGAAAACATCTTGAAGCGATTTAGAGTGGGTCAAGGTCTCCCGGGGACACAGGAAAGGCCTGCTCTGAATCTAAATAAAGGGGGATGAGGTAAAGCACAGCAGTGTGACAGGACATCAACAGGACATGCCTCGCTAACACTACATCACTTTCTCTCTCTGGATCGCTCATTGTTGTCTTTCTTTCTGTCTTCCTGTCTTTCTCCCTCTGCACATTGTTACCTTGACATTCCTGTATCCTTTCCCTTTTCAGAGCGAGAAATTTTCTCTTTTGAATCATCATCTGGTCTGGAGCCTCATGCAAACTTCCAACTGCAACTACTGTCCTGCTGTTCACTCTTTTATACTCTTGCACACAGTACTCTCTTTGACACACTAATCTGATAAATGCTAATAAGATTCACACTAATGCTATTAAATGCCTCTTAAGGGAATACCTTTCATTGTTATTTGTGTTTGAGGTATTACACTAATACATTGGTTTGTAGATTTCTCTGGCTGAGATGAGTCAGTTGTTTTTTGAAGTTCTTTAATAGAAGAAAAGATTATTGTACTGATAATATACATAGATTCATGTGCAATTATGTTTCCTAATAAATTAATGCTTTCACATAAACCTAGAGAAAAAAATTTGCCCTGCCATCTTGAATATAGTGGCAACGATGGACATCACTGTTCAATCTAACTGCATAGTATGTATGTGCCGAGCGACCGGCCACATATCTAATATGCAAAAGCAGAAGAAAGGAGAACTCGCAGGCAAATTTTCATTTCCGTCTGCACCATCATACTCAAAATAAAAAGGATCATACCTGTATTTTACTGTAAGCGCCTTGAGGTGAATGTTGTTGTGATTTGGCGCTATATAAATAAAACTGAATTGAATTGAATTGAATTATTTTATCATCTGAGAAGAATTCCCCTTCACGAAACAAGCAAAAACACAAAAACACAAAGAAGGAAAATAACACGACTAAAATCTGGATGAAACCTTATTCTTTTCCTTTTTAACTCAAGATCATCTTCTGAACTGAAGTCAGGGCTCTAACAGATGAAAACATGCATAAACATGATATTGTTTGCAATTACTTATTGCCAGCAAATAAGACAAACAACCCCGCTATCTCTGTACAGTTGACGAGTTGGCTAAACGTTATGCTAGCTAATATTACACTTGACTGCCCTAAATATCACGTATTCCTTCTATAAACAGTTTGTTTGCATTCTCACTTTGCTGGACTTGAATTAACTGTCCTACAATATTAGGTTTACCTGAAAGAAAGTTTCACTAACGCCTAACAGCAGCTGACAAAAACACTGACAAAAACAATAGCTAAAAGAGGCTAACATCAGCTAACAGGGGCTAACAGCAGCTAACAGAGGTTGACAGCAGCTAACACCACAAAAAACAGGAGCGCTTATCAACCATATCGCGTACCAAGTTCATCATATCCTCAACAGCTCACCTCAGTATCATGTCATGGGAAAGAAGCAAGATTCACTGAATATTCAATTTGTATCGGACTTCTTTCATAAAGTTTTACGGCCTGGACTAGCAGCCTGCACTCACAACAGATTAATGGTAGCCAGAATTGTTTGGCCTACAGCGGGTACTGTAGCTGCAATTATGCACAATACTTTGGAAGTTGCCCATCCCCTGTGACCCTGAATTGGATAAGTGGGAAAGAATGAATTGATTGATGGATGGATAGCTACTCCTGCCTTACATAAAGTCTAGGTACAAGCTAACTTTGATGTTGCCAGTTTAAACTGTGGTTATTCAACTGTGGAAAGTCAGTATGGATGATTTTTTTATTACTGTTTTTATTATTTTTTATTACTGTTTGCTCTTAGTGATGCAGCACATAGACTGAAAAAGTTAATAAAGCACAAACATATGAAACGTGGGTTTTTTAATCTGAGAAAGTGCAGAAGAGTTTAAAACAGTGATGAAAAATAAGTAAAACTTCCTTTTGTTATTGAATGTAAAAAGGTTATTTTGAACAAATTGAGTCAGTCTTTGCTTCCCACACATCGTTCATCACAAAAGGTCAGAGTCCTAATTAACAAAAGCACTTAAAAAAAGAAAACAAATGTAATAGATATCTAACATCTAATGTAATAATAGGGAAAAAAAAGGTAGTGTCGATTTATGACCAGTTCTACGCGCAGCTCAACTCTTAAATACAGTTTGTCGTGTCAGCTTCGATGAGTCACTTTACAGTGTGTCTGTGTTGTGCTCCACCAGCAGTAATCAAAACAGGAGGAAATGCTGGCCAACTTTTCTAGGCCTTTTCCTTCGATGTTGCTCCAAACAAACTAAGAGGAAGAAGTCCGCTCCACCAAAGAAAATGAGGGTCAACATGTTTATTTGTTCATTTGTGTGTGTGCATGTGGGTTCTTTGAATTTATTTCGCAACCCAATCTCCTGCCGCATTCCTGTATATGTCGGCTTTGATGCTGTGTGTGTGTGTGTGTGTGTGTGTGTGTGTGTGTGTGTGTGTGTGTGTGTGTGTGTGTGCGCTTGCCTGAGAATGTGTGTTTTGTCTTTATGGAATGCAACAAGACACCTCGATCTGCTGCCTCTAATTGCAAGGATACCGCAGCCCCGGGAAAAGACACATCCTATTTCCTGTGACATGGCTGCAACTTCCTGTCACCCAGTTTTTTATGGACGCTGTCCCAGTCACTCGGTTGATTGGCTGGCCTCTGTGTGTATGAGTGAGACAGAGGTCTTAGGATCGCCAGTAGTTTTGATTCCTCTGCACTGATGAGTTGCTTGCCAAGATCGAGATTGAGATGGTATCTGCCTCTACTCAGAGAGGAAACAGAGCTCTGTGAGTGTGCGGTTTTATCTTAATGAAGACCAAATGTCTGATGAAGATGGAAAGATGTGAGGAATGAGGGCATTTGGCCAGAAATCTGCACAGGGCTGGTTGAGGCCTAAACATGGATTTGGAGTTATGATTACGTCAGGGTCAGGGTTATGTAAAGCATTTTATAAGATTATGGAAAACCCTGTCAGTTCAGTTTACAGCGTTAAACATGTGCAATATGTATATAAATAGGTTCTGTAAATGAAAACATCAAATATTTATTTGAAGGGAGATGTTATTGGGAATTGCAGCTGTGAACACTAGCAACATCTGCTGGAATCCTTTGTTTGAATGTGATAACATAGTTTGACATACAGCTTGATAAAGGTGATACAGTTAAGATGTTAGTATATGCATCTAGCTGGAAAACAGCAAAGCAAGCTCAAAGATTAATTCTTGGTTCTGGTCTTTTTTATAAATTTTGTTTTAGATTTGCTAATCTGCTTGGGATCATTGTCCTGTTGCAAGAACCAATCGTGGCCACGCTTGAGCTATCGGACAGATGGCTTCACGTTTTTCTCTAGAATACTTTGGTGTACAGACGAGTTAGTGTTTCTGTTATTTAGTTTGGTATTTCTAGCTCCCCTAGTTATATTTAATAGTCCTGATGTGTAGTTCTTAGTTTTGTTGCGGTGCCTTCCCTGCGCTCTTGTGTCTCATTGTCTCAGTTATGTTTCCATGTCTGTTATTTCCCGTTCTGTGTCGTGTCTGTCTGGGTTTAGTCTCTGTGTGTGTTCCCGTTACTTCCTGTTTTACTTTGGTAGTCTCCTGTCTGTGTGCGCCATGTTCTGTTTTGCTTCACTTACTTTGAAGGTTCCTGGTCTCATGTGTTATGTTCAGCTTTGCGTCCTCTATCTCGTTGTGTGTTGTTAGCCCCAGCTATGTTCCCCACGTGTTTCCTGTTTCCTCGTCATTCCCGGTGCATTTAAGCATTTAAGTTTTCTTCTGCTCGTTGTTGCGTTCTCACTGTGTGTTCTGCCTGCTTGTCTGTTTTGTTTTTTTGTATTCCAGGCTACCAGCAATAAAGCTGAGTTTTTCTGAGTCTGATTTTGGGGTCACCTCTACCAGCCGCACACAGCAGACATAACTCAATGACTGCAAAACAAGCCCAAATCATCACCCCTCCACCACCGTGCTTGAATTCAGTGCTAATTGTTCCAAACAATCTTGGGATACGAAGATCTCGGGTAAACTGTATTTGCTTTGGAATATCTAGCTGCTGAAACGACTTTGAAACAATAGCTAGATATCAACTAAACTTCACCTTTAAATGAAATTTTACTAATTTTGTGTTCAATTTGGATATTTTTCAGATCTCTAAGCAATGGAAAAATGTACAGTCATAATAGCAATGAAACTGTATTACAGGTTTGCCTAAAATACACCAGATACCCTTCACAACCAAAACCAACCCAACAAAGTCAGTGAAGAAGAAATCAATGGTTGTCAATGGTTTTGTGGAGCAGCTTCCACTGATTTTTCAACTACTCACAATGGGCCTTGTTTATTAACAAGCACAAAGAATTGTACTTATTTGCATCAGCATATGTACCAGCCATTTTTGTTCTCACCAAAGTGTGCATGTTAAATAATCAGAATAATCCCAAACTGACAGGCACATGCCAACAGTTTGCAATCGGCATATTTCCACGCCCCCAATTCTGTCCATAGCAGCATACATTTGCCTAGAGTTGAAGGCCTACCATGGCGAAAGCTGTGAAGTTGTTTTAAGAGAAGAAATTCAAGAAAAGTTGGTGAGGTGGAAGTCAGACTTTTCTGAAGTGTCCCCTGAGACACAAACTGTGGCTCAGGTAAAAAGAAAAAAGTTTGATGTTAAAGTTGCTGTGAAAAAAAAGAAGAAAAGCCCAGAAGAAAAAGAAGGAAACAGGGGGAGGATGAGAAGCACCAGATCTGTCAGCCCAAGATAACAGGTAGAGTTCCATAAGTAGGATATGGCCAATAAGTGAATGCAAGGGCGTAGATTTCGTTTTGGCATTGGTGGGGACGAATGATTCAGAGAGATTCAGAGAAAAGCTGATCAGCTGATCATTGATCAGTTTCATGATTGAATTAGCAACTATCTAGCTGAAGTAGTACGGGACAAATCGCGTTCCTTTTCACCTTAACTTTAAAGTTTGACCTCCTCGGCTGTAATTGGTCCAGCCCAGAGTCGATCATGACCAACTGGCCAATCCACCACCGCTCATTTATACCGTTAAAGAAAGAAAAGAAAGAATACCCCATTGGCCCATAAAAACGAAAAATCACGAGCGGCCCACTGGGCAAATGCCCGGTATGCCCGATGGCCAGTCCAGCCCTGAAATACAGTCATGACAATAAACGAATATGAGTTCAAGGACTTAACAACATTACTTCAGTTACATTACACCAACATCTCTGATACATTAGCACTAAGGGAACACTGAATGACCTGGTGGTTTATGTCCATCTAAGATTACCACAAAGTAAAAGATCTCTCAGCAAAATTATTTAACATTTTAGCCACACTATTGCCCCGATCAAATCAGTGAGTTGGGATTTTTTATTCTAAGCATGAGCTACTGTTACAGCAACAGACATTAATACTACTGGTGTCTCACACAACAACTCAATGTCCACTATGTGAAGGAGCCAAACACATGCCTTCTCCTCTCATTAACAGAGATAAACTGCTGGCATATTGGTTTTACATCTATACTGTCCAGTTTCTCCTGGTGGACATACAGCAGCATTGTTTAATCTGTAACGTTATTATGACGGACACATTTTATGGGTGAACTTGAGTTTAAGTGACTTACAGGTTTCTTTGAAAAATACTTTCTTATATCCAGGTTCTTCCTTTTTGCTGCCGTCCTCCTCTCCTCCTGGCAGCGCAGGTTTGCCACTGCTAAAACTAAACAGAGCTCCCTGAAAGGCACAGCCAATCACATTGGCCATATTTGTCACATGACGTAGGACTCCAGTAGAGAACGTAATTTAACTCTTTCTGCACCGCTGGGTGAATGAGACACTGACAGATCGTTTTTTTTTTTCTTTCTATCGGGATTGTTTTTCTTTACTCGAAGAGATCCAATTATTGGTTGGGACAATTCAATAATCGCTGGATATTGGTGGGGACACGTCCTTTCCGTCCATGCCAAATCTACGCCCTTGAGTGAATGTCAATCTGAAGACATATGGCAGCAAGGACGAATTAGTATTAATTTCACAATTACAGTTTAATGAATATAGTAAATGCATTAGTAAGTTAAGAATGTGTTATTTTTTATATTAGATTTTTTATGACAGAAATTTTCATTGTCACTGTCTGTTTTCTTATCCCACAATTCAAGTGCAAAATCCGATGTTACTGTAGCTGCTATAGGACAAATATCAAAAAGCATTAAATCTATAGTACCACATAACAGCTGCAGCGTGCCGGTTTGTTTCTATTACTGTTGTGTAAAAATAAAATTTTTGTACACTCTATCTTTTAACATATGTGAATAATATTAACACTCAGTAATAAATCTTAATATTAACTGCAATAAATCAGGAAATTAAAAAATGCATCACATCTGCTGTTAGCCTCTTTTAGCTACTGTTGCCTTCTGTTAGTTGAGGTTAGTGAAACTGTCTTTGAAGTGGATCTATCATTGTTGAAAACACACACACAAAAATTGTCATACAAATTGTCATGTAAAAGTGCAATCAAAGTGTTTATTAAAGGGAGAAAGGCATTTTTACAACTCAGGTGCCAAACAATGACTGTCATAACGTTCACTTGGTGTTTAGCCAGCTCGTTGTCAGCTGTCTGGACACGGGAAGGTCACGCGTCTAATCTATCAATAAGTAGCAGATTACAATATTGGCACAAATGTAAATGTCCCTCCAGGGCATGCAAACACCTACAAATTCTCTGATCCTTCACCTTTAGCAAAATGGTAAATGGCCTGTTTTTGTCCCTATGGACCCCAAAGCGCTTTACACTATATTCAGTCATCCACCCATTCACACACTGGTGATGGCAAGCTACATGTAGCCACAGCTGCCCTGGGGTGCACTGACAGAGGCGAGGCTGCCGAACACTGGCACCACTGGGCCCTCTGACCACCACCAGTAGGTAACAGGTGAAGTGTCTTGCCCAAGGACACAACGACTGAGACTGTCGGAGCCGGGGCTCAAACCGGCAACGTTCGGATTACAAGACAAACTGCCAACTCTTGAGCCACGATCGCCCCGTTGTGTATTACATTGTGTGACCAGTTTCTACCTACATACATAAAGCGGTTTTAGTCAGAAGGGAGATGTCCTGTCCTTACATTTGAATACATTTCTGTTAAATAACCTTGGAAAATGACTGACGAGGCCTTTAATACATATTTATTAATATATTATACCTTTTTACATTCACACCTTTCTCACCAAAACAAAAGAGAAGCGATAAAGCTTCCAAACATTTTACAAGTAGTGACCCAATTTTTAAATACTGTGCCTATTAAAATGATATTCATCAAAAAAGACAAAAAACAAACCAACCCCCTACCCACCCACCCTTGTAACCTTGATAGATGTTGTCACTTGCACTTGTTTCTGGGCAATCTCCCACTTATGGAGATTTTTTTCCACTCTTGCAATAAGTTTGTTGTCCTGGGTTCATGCCCTCCACCTGCTTGCTTCTTTTTCTTTTGCATCAGTTCGTTTATTTGTGCAGCTGAATGTGTTTAACCTGGGACCGTCTTTCATCTCGTTCTTTCATCATAATAAATGTGGTGAGAATTTCACGCCCTCACTTTTCATAGTTCTGATTTACCGTAACACTAATTACCAAACCACACCAGAACCCAGAACTTACTTTAAACTCATCTTTCACCACAGAGTGCAACATTCACACTTCAGTAGTACCTGCCAACACCTGACTCAGAAAAACCACCAGCCCTAAAGCCTGTGTAAATTAACTGGCATATTATTGCTGGCATGCATTGACTTGTTACTAGGTTAGCTAGTATCGACCAATATTGAATGTCCAAAGCAGTGCCATGCTGTGAAACTATGTAAAGTCTAAAGAGAGAAAAAGAATTAGTCTCCTGACCAGAATTAAGATTTCAGTTATAGTGTAGTCACAACACTTTAAAAGTTTTGTATCTGAATGATTCCCTCATTTATTTATTTATTTATTTAATCCAAGGCAGAGGGACTCTGTGGGGTTTGACATATTTTGGGAGCACCATTTTGAGTTATGTCTCTCCCTCTGTGCACACCCATCCCCGTCGTCCCTCAAATCCCCCTCCCTCTTCAAGCACATCCCCACCTTGTTATCACCCTGCAAAGCCAAAAAGCTGTGTTGCCATGGTGACAGCCTACCCGTCAGAGACAGAAATGTGTGATTTGGAGGTGCCACAGCCATTTTCACGGCTGAAAGAGACACCATCGTTCGCAAGTCCCATACCCTCTCCTGCATCGCGCCATCATTAACACAGCATTTCCCCTTTACAACCGTATGTATACAATGTACGTTCCCATTCATGAATCAACACGTGTGGCTAAGACATAATGAAGATTATCAAAGCACTTTTCAGTAGTTGTGTTTAGCCTAAAGGTACCAGAATATCCTGATCAGCCCGTATACTAGCGTCCAGAAGTGTCACAGCTTTGGTTTATACATTAAATTAGGTGAAATATGACATGCAAGCTATAATTGGGCACATCAAAGCAGAAAAAATGTAAATAGGACCAGTCAAGTGTGGCAAATTATAAATTCATGCAGCTGTCCTTGGGGCAACCACAGGGCAACCATGAAGAGGCAACCATCCAGAAATCACATCTGGAGAAGTGGCAAGGAATAAACGTGATGTTAGCATAGAGATTGAGTGTTTTGAACTTGCCTCAGAGGAAGAAGGTCCCAGGTTCACATCTTGGCCCCGATCCTGGTTTGAGTCCTAATGAGTGCTCCTGTTTCCTCCCCTAATACATGCTGAAACTCTACATTCTAGAGGTGAGAAACAATATGCTCTCTGACAGAGTGGCAACTTGTCCCAGGTGAACTCAGCATCCTCTCACACATTGCTTGCTCTGGAATCTCAAACCCTGACCTTGAAGCAAGTATAGAGAATAGCTGCATGTGTGATAGGTATGAATAAAGGAGAGTGTATTTTACGCATATTACTGGCTAAACATTCACCAAAAACATATATGAAAGAAAAGGAATAATAACGATCTCTAAATATCCAGTAATCATAAAAACACGATTGACTTTGTTATTTTGCAGTTTTTTTTATGGTATAATAAAATAAAGGAAATTTTGAATTTTTATTTCATAATCGTGGCAATTCTCAGACTGGTCATATCTGTGCTTGCCACATCTGTCGTGGATTTAGGAAGTGTGACTCCAGCAAAACAAAGAATTCTGGGAGAAGCAATTGGGAAATCCCCTGGACTGATTTATTCTTCCAGCCAGATACATCTGGACCAGTGTAAAACATGTTTTGCTGAAAAACCAATTGTTATATAACTGAGTGCATTAAACACCTAGTTATAAAGCAGTTGATAAGCATCATTAGTAAGGGATGTATTTTAACTCAAACAAGTTGATATGGCGTAGAGCCTGCTTGGGGACCCCCAGACAAAATCCAGGCATTTGGAATAAAATGTGTATTCCCCAACCAGTTGGCAACTGTTTGTTGGCTGTCCCTGGGTGAAATTGGTCACAAAGAGGGCACTGCACCCAAAACTGCCTTGCGATTGCTTTAGTCACTACCAGATTGCCACAGTTACTTGTGGTTTGCATGGTAGATATCGACCTGTCTGCAAACACTTAGTAACTGACCACAGTGTAAGTGAGACTGGAAAAAGTGTAATGCAAGCCCAAAATAGTAAAAGTAAAGTGGCACTTATTAAAACATGTTCATTTCAGTGGCAATGAACAGCATTTTGCTCTGAAGGCACATGTTCTTCACTTTTGGTTGGCTTCTTCCATGCAAACTACCAGTAACAGTGTCAATCTGCTAGTGACCAAAGCAATTGCAAAGAGATTTTCGGTGCCCTTTATAAAAGGTGTAGCTTTTTGCAATCAATGTCATGCTAGTGATAGCAAACAATCTCCAGCAACCACTTGCTAGCTGGTTTGGGTATATACATTTTTCCGCAGCAACCAGTTTTCTTGAGCTGACAAGCCTTTTGACTTAAGGTTTGTAATCAAATCCGGGTACTCCGGCTTCCTCCCACCGTCCAAAGACATGCAACTTGTGGGGATAGGTTAATTGGATAATCCAAATTGCCACTAGGTGTGAATGTGTGAGTGAAAGTGAGTGTGAATGGTTGTCTGTCTCTGTGTGTTGGCCCTGCGACAGACTGGCGACCTGTCCAGGGTGTACCCCGCCTCTCGCCCTATGACAGCTGGGATAGGCTCCAGCGCCCCCCGCGACCCCTAATGTTAAGTCCAAAATGCAGCAGGTAATGATGAGATTACAACCAGGCTTGGCATCAAAATGTGAGTGAAAATTAATGTAAAAGCAAAATTTGATCCCAGATGATTTTTCTAATAAAATGTAATAGAAAAGCTCCTGTATGTCGTTTGAGATGGTAGAAAGAATAACCGGTGTGATCGTTTACATGGAGGATTCGTTGGGTAACAGCGATAAGCAGCACTTCCTTAAAGTGGAAGTATGACGGGCAAACACCGTGGCTAGGGAGTTTAATCTTTGAACTGACTGATCAATTCTATGAGTCTGCAAGCACAGTTGCAGTCAATAAATGTTTCTATATGCACACTGTCACAGTTGCATAAGGACTTAGATCTAACTAACTCATGTAGTGTTTAGGACTGTTCCCGTAACTGCAATCAGCCTACCAGCCTGAAAATTACCTGTGCTCTCGGTGAGACCTGACCATGTTGATTCAGCAACCCATCTTCACTCTGCTGGGATGCACCCACTCCCTGCAACAGTCTCAATCTAATCTGGTTTGTTCAGGCGCTGAGCAACAAGACCGAGGGAGCATTTTTCTCTTCCTCGACTGCTGGTTTAAATGGAAGCTTACAAACGCCATCTGCCCACAGCTCAGCCAACACACTCTGTATATATGAATAGTCAATGTCAATTAACTTGTTTCTCAAGTGTTCTCTCTAGCATCGAGCTGCTCAGAAATCACACTACCTCTCCCAGGAAGTGTGTATGTGTGCATCTGCGTACAGTATGCATGTGGGTAGAGGGGGTCTTAATTAAAGCTGCTTAATATGCGTATGGGTTGGCTTTTTTAGGGGTGAAAACAAATTTGTGGGGAACATATGGTGCCCCAGACATGGGACACACACACACCCCCATAATACATAGACACTTGCAGGCACACACAAACACTTTCAATCTTCAAAGTGAAGCATACGCACACACACATACTGGGACGCCTGGGCTCCTGCAGAAACTGGAGTGATGGATTCTGGCTGATTGTGTGTAAGTGTTGGAATATCATTAATCCCCCTTTTTTGTGATTTGGGAAGGTGTGTGCTCATGCACATCTCAGGGTGCTTTTGTGAGAGATTATTTCTGGCAGATGGAAGGAACCGTGGCCCCTTCTGCAGGGTCAACGGGGGGAAGTTAAGCAGCACAGATTGTTGCCTCTCCTCCTCGTTTCCTTTCTCTCCTCTCTTGTTCCCCTTTTCTCTCCTTCTTCATCCCTTGAAATCAGCTTCAACGCCCACCTCCAATCTATCTTCACACCCTTCTCTGTTTCTTTATTTTTATCTCGTTTAAGAAAGACAAAAGTAGAATGTGGTGCCAAAAATAGGGAAGAAAATCAGGGAAAGTGAAGATATTCAAAGCTTTATGCAATACAAGATAAATACTAGCTAGGTTGAACATTTAACAAGAAAAAAAACAAGGCACACAAAGAAAATCCCTTCACTTTTATGCTTGTTTCAGCATTGATCTGTGAAAAAATTCAGTGTTACGTTGGCCATTCACTGGGTCCTTGATACTTTTTTCATACAGTCCAGGCCTTTAGACAGAAAACTAAACATTAGAATTACATGTTATGAGCATTTCCCACTTGTTGAGTTCTATTCAAGCCTTCTAAATGAAATTGAAGAAATGGAAATATTCCACTGCTAAAGGTGAAAAGAATAAGTTTAAACCCAGAAGACTTCCAGCACTTTTAGAAGGCCACTTCTCTTAGAAGTAAGATGTGAAAATTCTACCAATCTTTTAAAATGCTAAGTGGAGATTTGGACAAAAAATCAAGAAGAAACATCAAAGTAGTGATATAAGACGAGAGAACTTAATTCACATGTTGCAGCACAAGATGCTGTTTAAAACTTTCACGGACGATATCATGAATCCTTGTAGAGCTGAGATGAAGAAGAGTACAGTGGCCAAATGCCTGGGGATACATGGTCGCAATCCATACAGTAATTGACTTAAAACATCCACAGGCCTTATCACCGCAGTCCATATGTCTTAGTGTATGTGTGTTTAAACCACTCCACCTACATGTTCCAACCTGAGACGTCCAAGAGACAGAAGAAGCCGTGCAGAGGATTAGAAATCAGTATGCCCAAATCCCAGACGCGAGGTTCCTCCACCAATCACACAGCAAGCAGTCTGCTAACCACCTGGGGAGCCGTGCTGGGGAATCCTGGAACAATACTAGTCAAGGCGATGCCTGAAGGCAAAAGGGATCTTGGATCGGAGCTTCTCTGATCCCCACCTCAAAAAGACTGCTTCAAAATGTCCTGAGTGAAAAACTGGGGAGCGGTTGTGCACAAAGGATTTTATTTCAGAACTCGGTGTTTACAGTCGTGTCAATTTAACTTGCATGCCTACATGTGGAAAATCATCCACAAATATATATATATATATATATACATACATGCAAACCCTGCATTTATCCCCTCTGTTGCTGTCATTCTTCACCTGCCGCTTATTTCTGTGTTGGCGGTTTTCTCCCCACGGCTGCTTGTGGCAGAGAGGAGTGTTAGACAAGAGTGACGATATTGTAATAACAACATGCTTCCTCTTCCTGTCAATACTCGCCAATACCTGATCAAGGGGTGAAAAAACAGAAAACCAGTGGAGCGAATGTGGTACAGTTACAAAGTTACAACCTCTTACATAATGTATGTTGTTTTTTCAAGTTTCTGTTTTATTTAAACATTTCTTAAAATTTCTGTGACCCTGGATGTAATTGTTTGCGGCTCCTGGAGGTTAAAATGCAGATTAAGCTTGACAGGAATGCTATTTCTTGTTTGAAACTCTCTTTTCTTTTTTTTTTTTTGGCCATGAGAAGGCATAAGCCAAAGCCTGGATGGTGTTTTATGAGAACCATTGATCGGGAGGCACATGCTGATGAGCTGAGTCGAGACAGTGCTGTGAATGAAGCAGGATATAGTCGTGACCCAGGGGGAATCACACCACACTCCAGCCTGATCTCTCGCAAAGCCGCTTGGAACCCCAACGCCACCCTCCCTGATGAATGTACTCTCTGTGTCTCTCCTCTCTCTCTCCTCTTTCTGCCTCTCTTTGACTCCTCTGCTCTCTCACTCTGTTTTCTGGGCCTGATGAATGCAGAGCGAATCAATAAATCTATTCCCCTGCTGGATACCTGATAAAATTTACAAGGACAAGCTTAATAAATTACTAATGGGGTGGCCAATTAGTTTGTGTGTTTGCATGTGCTGGATTGACTGTGTGGCTGTGTGTCTTGTGGGCCACATGACTTTCAATTCCTGCATTGTCATTTGCATGCACATGTATGTTGCGAGGTTGTTCCATGAAAATGCAACGTTCTTCTATTTTGTGAATCTAAAGTGCACACTGTTCTTCTTCCTTCTTAATTTTTATGATTTTTCTTATGACTGTTGTGTAATTGAGACCTAAGTCACACAGACCTAGAGATGAGTTGGTAACCCCCGGCAACATCGAGTCACTAAGGACAAATGCATATTCCCCACCCGGTTTGTAAGTGGTTACTGGCTGTCGAATGATATTGATTGGAAAGAGGGGCGCACCAAAAATCTTCTTGTGATTGCTTTGGCTGCTAGCAAATTGCCACGTGCTCCACAGCCTTGTAGACATTTGGCATTGTAAACTGCAGACAGTGCTGAAGCTGGATTTTAGGTACTCTTTTAATGGCTGGAGAGTTTAGACTGTAGTTTATGCAAGTGACCGGTGCTATTGATTGCTTCACACCTGCTGTCAAAGTTATGGAAATGAAGAAATAGCAACATGGATCTGGATAAAGTCTGTTCCCCAAAACAGCTCAAGTGACTTTGTTGACACTCTGTTGAAAGACAGAAACTGACTGCAAAGTTTGGACCTGTGCTTCGGGTCATAGTCCTTGTCCTTGTGTCCTTGTGTTTACATTGAGACCAGTTTTTTTGCGCACCTGTTAGACTCTTTCTTTTAAGAAAGTAGTACGAAAATGTTGCTTTTTTAAAGCAGTCTCCTGCAGTTGCATTATTAGAACAAGAATAATTTTTAAGGCTGTTTGGAGACTTAATGAAATGGATTGCTTCTTTAATCAGCAGATGAGTTTTCAGATTTACTAAAGATTATTCTAATGATCGTATTGGTCTAACATGATAAACATTATATAACACATTGTGTCACCAAAACACAGGAGTGATGGTACTGAAAATGGCCCTCTCTACGCCTGCAAAGTTAATCAATTAAAAGTCACTAATGAAAACTGGAGTCCCTTTAGTTTACCTTTGGGGAATATTTAAAAGGTGGTGTGGTTGTAGGGGGGAGGGGGGGGGGGGTATAACTTCTTCCCAATGGTCCCTCTAAGACAGGCTTTATATATGCAGAAACATGGCATTTACACCTGAAGGCCAAGTCTTGATTTCTGTAGACATTTTCAGACTTTCATGTGCTTATTATACATGACAGTGTACAGTGGAACGATGACATGCATGTGGTGTACAAAATAATTACCCAGTTCATGTTGTACATGTGTAGTTGACAGTTCACATAGTTTCAAAAAGCATAGGAATGTCAAAGGAATGGATGTACACATGCAGATGCAAAAAGCACTAATTTGCAGCACTAAATACTTTTATAATAATTTTATATATTCACCAGACTCTGATTAAAACACTGATTGTACTCAGGTAAAACTGCACTGAGGAATCTGAAGAGAACTGCTCACTTCAGTCAAACTCAAGAAACAACAGATATCTTTTACACCTCACCTAAGGAACCAAGGACATGAGCCAGGAAACTATGCATCAAGGATTGCTACAAGTTTGGTATTTTGATATGTCTAAAATTTGTTGCTGCGGTCTTGCCTGTCAACAGTGATTTAAGCAGCTAAGTGTAACCAACAAGCTGTGTCTGCCTCGCTCCTTGGCAGATGTTACTTGCGATGCACAATTTCATTGTTTGACAACTGAGAGAGGAGACAAAAAGAAATTAACGGGTTTTTTTCTTGTTGGTTTTTTTTCATCAGTTTTGATTATGAAATTTCGATTCACACATCTTTTTAAAGTCTTAGTCCCAAGCTGCAAAACCTTCACTTTAAATCGTCATAAGTTCTGGGTCAGGGGTGTCAGACTTGATTTGGTTAACAGGCCACGTTCCTTGGTTTAACCCTCTTCCTTTGCTGTGCTATGGCAGGCCATGGATAATGTCTTTGTAAGTGGGAAGGCTGCAAAACCGAAAATGAGTCAGACCTCTGGATTACATTTAATTAATAGCTGAGAGAACCTCTGCCGTAACACTTTCTAATAGCAGTGATTCTTGATACAAAATATAGTGAAAAGTTCAAACATCTGCAGTTTTTACACCCTGCAAAGTCATCTAATGAGCCAGATTGGATCAAAAATAAAATACACTCTGTTGTCCCAAGCAATGCAGGATGTTAGGATTTTGGGAGAAAGAGTGAAAGACATCAGCTCTGAGTCTCCTAGTGTGTCTCCTCCATTAACCAGCATAACATCAATGAATCTTTTGAGGATCGCAATCTTCAAAAGGCCTCCCAGCTTCCCTCCCGCAGACAAGACTGTAATTATTCTACATTTGCATGATAAGTGTGTCTGCCTGTGTACGCATTTATGTATGTATGTATGAGTGCTTAAACGCACATTAGCCGCGGTCGGGCACGAATTCTCGTCTTTTATCTCGGCGCAGAAGACGAAAAGAGGCCTTTTTTTAAATGTGGAGACCGGATTGCTGTCTCTTTGCTCTTCATCTGAGTGTTCATCATTAGCCACTGTCAGCCCGAGAGCTTTGAAGTGGAGTCAGGGGCTCGCTCACGATGTGGAATAGTTATGACACCCGGGCTCTGTATTTGTGTGTGCGTCCACTTACATTTATATATTTTCCCATCAAAAAGCCCTTCCTTCTTACACTTCCATTTGAACTCTAGCAAGTGTGCTGCAATGCAAAGAGGCTCTTCATCGTATAACTTGCATTCATATTAGCCGTGATGGTGCATGCCATTATAAGAGAGGAGTTTTTATTTATTTATTTATTTATTTAATTCAAAGCAAGGTATGTTTGGTTTTTCCTGCACAAGACAGAAATCTTTTAATAACCAATCATGCTTCACTGGGTCTGATGATGGGAAGATGCAAATATAGTAATGAGAGGAAGCGAACAGAAACCCGAGTACATGAGTGTGATAAAAAGAGTGCATGAAGTTTGACTATGTGAGATGTCTTCTAAATGTGCTGCAGATTCTATACATTGCTTCAGGCCAGGAAAAACATATTGAAGTAGCAAGCAAACGAAGAAACATTTTCGGATGCGCACGATCTCCCAAGGCCTCATTATCTCCCGAAAAAGTGTGCGTGTGCACCGAAGCGTAGCTGCATACATATTGTGCATGGGCCTACAGCTGCTCATTCAGTCAACACTTGACTGGCCCGGAAGCCCCTCTCAGTGGGCAGTCAGGTTCACCATGTAGCAGCGCCTCGTTTAGCTTATTAATTATGAATCATGTTTATTCAGTCTACATTGTGTATCTTTTTCTGGCCCCTCTGCTTCTTTAAGCATAGACAGTGTCATCTACACACTCTATATGAGTTTCCCATGATGTCTGCTGGGTGTTGGCAAGAAAAAGACGAAAAGAAGAAAAAGGAGAACTTCTTCTTTTAGCCACATTCTCGTTTTTAGCATGATGTTGCAGGAGTGTGGTGTGGCAGTAAAAAAGTCTGTCCTGTTTATGAAGCTTTTATTGCTGCCGGTTCCCGGTGAGCACTCCTCCTTGTTTCCGAAAGGAGGTGACTAATCTTGCGGTTTGCGAGAAGCCGAGTTAATCACTTTAAGAAAACCATGATGTGGTGTTGATGTTGTTGTATGGTGTTTCTGGAAACCCACAGTATCCTTGCAGGTCGCTGTGTGCAGGGTGGCTGCAGCTCAGGAGGTAGAGCTGGTCACCTACTGATCGGAAGGTTGGTGGTTCGATCCCTGGCTCCTCCAGTCTGCATGTCACGTATCCTTGGGCAAGATACTAACCCCAACTTGCTCTCCGATGCATCCATCGGAGTATGAATGTGTGTGAATGTACTTAGAAAGCACTATGTATAGATAAAGTGCTTGTGAGAATGGGTGTGATTGGGTGAATGAGACATGTTGTATAGAGCGCTTTGAGTACTCCGGGAGAGTAGAAAAGCGCTATATAAGAATCAGTCCATTTAAAGGTGGCTTATGGACATTAATTTAGACTTTATTATTCAATGTGTTTGGGTCAGTTACTCCTGTGTCTGCAGGAGCTTTTGATTGTTACTATCATTCAGTTCATTTTACAATCTCAAAATAGCTTATTTTTTGGGTAAAGCTATTAAATTTATATTTTATGGGTACAAATACACTGTCAAAGCACACTAAAAAATAATATTTTTTTAAAAAACGATTGATGTACAAGAATATATCCAGTGTAATGTTAGCTGCAGGAATGATTTTGATGAGCAGGCAACCATGCCCGTGTCACTTGACTGCTAGCTCGCAGCTCACAGAATGACATCATGAATCAGCTGTTTATGTTTCAGTGTATATTGGCAAAACACAGGTCCTGTATATAAAAGATGGACATAAACGCAGTAGTGCCATTAAGTGATTTGCACACCCAGATTTTTAAGCCTGACCATCTCTGGCTTTTTGACCCCATTATGTTGGTTTTTGCAGCCA
This sequence comes from Mchenga conophoros, assembly GCF_057382185.1. Classification (NCBI taxonomy): domain Eukaryota; kingdom Metazoa; phylum Chordata; class Actinopteri; order Cichliformes; family Cichlidae; genus Mchenga; species Mchenga conophoros. Next base: position 33,477,081 of record NC_140546.1, read on the forward strand.
CATTTGGACCAGAGGCTACGGTGCAAGGGTGCAATACACAGGGACAACAAACCTATTAATTAGTTAACTGAGCAAGCTAATTAACTAATCAGATACTAGACTTTTAGTCACCAAACCTGAACCACTAACCTCTTGACAGTCATCATCACATAGCAAGCAGTGGTGTGTGTAAGTGTTACAAAGTAATTGCATCATTCAGTTATGCACTAATGTAATGAGTTACTGTGCTAAATGCAATTATTGCATTACAGTTACAATTGTGTTATTACTTGCTTTACAAAGGTTCACACATCATAAAGACATAAAGATGTCCAGTTCAGTGATTCATTTTAGTGGATGTGAAGCTTAGAAGACAACTGACTACACCACCTGTAAATCAAAGCAACACCTCTGATGTTAAACCTCAACTGTATCCAAATACACAAGTTATATAAATACATATATATCTAATTTCACTGGATCCACTGATCCAATCCAGGGTTGCAGTTGGACTGGAGCCTATCCCAGTGTGAGAGGTAGGGTACATCCTGGACAGGCTGCTAATCTATCACAGGGCAAACACAGAGAGACAACCATTCACACCTACAATGCTGGTCACCAGTTAACTAACTATGCATGTTTTTGCACTGTGGGAGAAAGCCAGAGGAGATGTAAAGCATTTGAACCCAGGACTTTATCGCCACAAAGTGCTAAAATCATAAAAAATTATAATAATTAATATTAAATTACATTAAAAAGTTGGTACAAAATCACACCGAATTTTTATACAAGATGTTTTTAAATAGATAAAACATTCATAATAATAATTTCTTTTTTAATAAGTATACATATAATAATAAAAACTGTGACAGTGGATATTTAAAGTTGTAGTTTAAAGAAGTATGAACATATGCTGTCGGTACTGTGTCATATAAGTCAGGGTGATAGTTTAGTTGACACCAATTAGCAACAGGAGTGATGTCAGAATGAGCAAAAGTGGAAAGATTGCAGCTAAGACATTACATCAGATCAATAACACAGATCCATATAGTCTAAATTAGACTTCCCCACCCACTTCCACCTCCTCCACCTCCTCCACCACCATCACCACCCCATCAAGACTGACAGCTTTAATAACTGTCCTAATAACAGGAGAGCAGATTAATAAAGCATACCGTAAATGATTACCTCCATCATTAATCCATTCCACGGCTATTTAAAGCTGCACGTATTAACTATTTGGACAGGAGGTTTCATGTGTTAATGGCCAGACTGCACTCGCAGAGGGCTGAAAGTACATTAGAGGAACACATGATTTGATTAATGCCATTCACAGAATTAGAAACAAATTACACAGGCAGCACAATGCCGTTCACCTGAAGAAATCAAGTAAAAGGAAAGCCGGGAGAGCTCAGCCGAGAAATGAAATGTTTGCACTCGAACCTGTGTAATCCCCCCGCAGCGGATCTGAAATGAAACCTGGTTCTCATTAGCTGTATTTGGGCCAGATTGCATTGGGTCCACTGATTCATTTGGGAAATCCATCTATATATTGCGTACGCCCTCCTTATAGGTGTGCTTGAGGCTGTGCCTGTTAGAGTGTGGATGATGACAGCGCTGATTCAGACTTAATAAATAATATAGTGATACTGGAGGTATCACCTGATGAATATTGCATTCCCATTCCTAGCGCCTGCCTGTCCTCCTTCCTTCCTTTTCGTCTATCTGTCTGTCTAAGAAACTACCTGGCCTAATGCCAGCTTTCTTTTTTCTTTTTTTGTGGTATCCAGTGGCAATATCCAGTTCGGCTACATGTCGACAGCTGGTGAGGTTGGAGGCACTCTGCATTCAAAAACACCCACAGTGTCAGGCAGCAAATGCTAGACAATTACTTCTCGTCTCCAGCACTGAAAGTTGTTCCCCCCAAAAAAGAAAAGTAACGTCCCGCCCATCTGACACACACCGCGGGTGGATTTTGTGCCAGCTGGAGTGCAGAGAGTTGGGAAAAAAAGGAGGGGGACAGTTATGAAGACAGAGAATAAATTATCACCTTCAACAGATTATTACCGGGGAAGGTGTTTGGAAGTGTGGCTCTGTGTTCTGAGGAGCATGTGTGGGCTTGCACTTTTATATTTCTTTCTGACTCACAGTAAGGATGGGTATATATCTTCTTATGTTGTCAAACCTAGTCACGAATACTGGTAAGAATCATTATTAATCTATGAAAAACAAGTTCTTCCATGCGTGTAACACCTGCTGATGTTGAGCTCTAACCGAGCAGAAGTGGGAAAACAGAGAGACGAATGCTCAGCGACTACAGTTGTGTAACACCACTTATTGCAAAAAATCTGTCAGAAACATTGTCAAAGCTGTTTTGTATGTGTGTGTTTTCATGCTGAGTGTTTCACCATCCATGAAATGATTTTTACTCGTGACAGGATTTTTTTTCTTTCTTTGTTAATTTGTTGTTTTTGACAACAGAAAAATTCTATTTTTTTTTTTTTGCATAAACACAAGTAAAGCTGCAAATAAAAATCATAAATAGCAGCCTTGTTATGATGCAAGAGGAAAAAATAACAGTCATTATGGCCGTCCTCATGCGACAGAGGTGTTCTCTACCGATTTCCGCGGCAATCCATCAATACTCATGTAGACTGGCGTTAAGGAAGCATTAATTCAAAATCCAGGATTCTCCATACTCATTAGAATTCATCCTCTGGGTAGCATCAGTGTCTGTGCAAAATGTTGGAATAATCTATCTTACAGATGTTAAGATATTTCTCTTGGGGCCAGAGCATTAGAATGACTGACCAACTTTGTTAACATGGGTGACAAATACACTTTAAGTTTGAAAGTTTGATAGGCGCAGCCACAGTGATGTAGCCCACTGGTTTCTAGATATCACATTTGGAAGCCTTAATTCTGGTGCTGCCACTTTTGTGTTTTGGAGACTTAAGTGATTATACTTAGACAACAGATTAGAATACTAGGTTATCTGTTAAATGTGATTGCTAACATTGCATTCACACAGGTCTAGAGGCCATTCAGCAAACACTGATCATGGGATAAAAATCTCTGTTCCACAAACGACTAGCAAGTAGTTGTTGGAAGTTGGTGTAAGTTGGTTGCATCAAATCAGTCTTGGAGAGTTATATGGTGCTGCACCGAAAACTTCTTTGCCAGCAGGTTGCTGCTGTCACAAGTAGTTGCCCACTTGTGTGAAAACTACTCACCAAATGTTTGTGAAACTGTAAAAATGTAACAGAATTTGCAAACAGAGACTTTGCACTTTCAAATTTAAGATTCTTCTTTTTGAAAAGTGTAGTTATCTTTCATGCAAACTACTGGCAACTGTGGCAAATTGCTAATGACCAAAGCAGTCAAAAGCGGTTTTGTTTTTCTTCACCCTCGTTGCAGTCAGTTTTACTAACTACCAGCAATCTCCTGCAACCAGTAGCCAACAGGTTGGCAAATAGACATTTTTTCTTGATGGAGAGTGGGTCAGGGGGGGTCAGGGGGTTACCATCTGGTCCCCATATGGAAAAGAAACAGTAAAAACTTATAAAAGACTTGCATAAGATGTGGCCTACTTCATATAGTGAATCATATAAGGCTTATATGATTTTACTCATGAAAGTGGCCACTTCCTCTTTACTTTCATATATTGTTTTTGTAAGTATCCAGAACTTAGAAGTTTCATTTATATAAGGGAACTTTTATCTGTTTTCACTCTTGTATGCTTTTCATACACGTTAACACAAGACAGATACAAACTTTATAATATTTATATATATCTTTAGCATATGGGTCTCTAGGCCAGTGCCACTAAGACCACACCAAGCTAGGCATGCTTTTCTGATAGTCAAGTTGACCACAACCCTAATTTTAAGCCTTTTAAATAAAAGTCCTGACATGCTGTGATGTCGTCATGTGTAAAACCTACCGAAGTTGTCCTTAGTCAAACATGAACTTTGTGAGCCAATTTGTAAAGTAGTTTCTAATTACTTCACTTATTATAATACAGAAGTACACAATATGATTTATTATACCACTGTGCTCTGTGATTTGATTTTATTGATGTTTTGTCTGTTTAGTTACAGACAAACTATAACAACTACAACTTCGACATCCGCTGCTTTATATAGATGCTCTTTTCAGAGTCTTTGAAAACTTGTTATTGCAAACTCAGAAAACCCTGAAAAAGTAACTCTTCTGTGCTCTAATAACATTTGGAAAGTACATGAGAACAATCTAAATGTGTATTTTATCTGATTAGAAAAGTGGGTGGAGCCAACAGGAAGTGGCTTTGCCAGTGGAAGTCTCAGTGGAAATAATTCAACTGTAACAAAGACAACACTCAAACTTTATGGGCTTTAGGACCAAAAACTATTGTGGACATCTCATTATAAAAGGCAAACTGAAAATTGGAAATTTGTTGCAGTGGACATTCTGTGTGGTGGGAAACAGTGTGGTGTGTGAGACATTCCAAATTATTGTGTTACTTTTTCTCTGTAATAAACAATGTAATTTATTCAAGTCAAGAAATCTGTTAGCTAACTTGTTACTGCCTTTCCTTGTTCCTTATGTTGATGAACACATTTGCAATGTTTCTGCCTCTCCGACTCTTTTCATGGTGGAAAATATCCAATCCTACAGTTGTGTCAGTGAACATGTTAAGATCCGTTAGCGTAATGAAAGAAAGACGACTGTTACATTGATTGTGCCAGGGTGATAATACTTTTCTTTCAGCTTTACATTTTAAAGACACAAATATGAGCCAATGACAACTTTGCAACACAGGTGGTGAGGCCCACTGACGAAGACAATAACATTAGCTTTTAGCTAAATTTGTCATTCTGTGAGAAGTCGTGCTTGTGTCATGTGATGGTAAATGCTAATAATGTCATTTCGCTATGCAGTGAGGAAGATTCAGATGTAAATTTACTAAATGTAAATGGACAGATCTACATTTAGTTAAATAGATTCTGGTCAAATTAACAAACTTGCAAATTTATGTTTAGATAGTTAAGCTAGCTGTAACACGCTATTTTTTTTTATTGGTAAAGTCTTGTTGTTTAACAAGTTACTTTTTAACAATGATGTTACTCAACACTAAATATGGTTTTAAAAAAAGTTTTTTTTTAACTTTAAGCTAAAGAAAATAGAAAGCTTTTTTATTACTTTTTTAAAACCATTCCATTCTACTTTTTCTTTCTAGTTTTACTGCTACACGTTTTCCTTCCATAGATTTTACTGTTAGTGGTTTATTTTAGTGTTAAATCTACATTTCATTATCTGTGTTTACAGTAGAAGCCATAGTTAGCTTATGATATGAAAGATTTCATTTTATTACTGTTTGTCAGCATTATTTGGTTAAGACTGTTTTACTTTAAAATGTAATAAAGTTTAAAATGAAGTGTTAAACCTGCACTGGGTTTCTGTGTTACGCTTTAACTAATTTTATAAGGGTTTTTGCAGATCTTTGACAATAAGCGATGATTATTTTAGTGTTTTCTTTTCCAAAATGAATCTGTGTTGGTAAAACTAAACCAATGCTGAACAGATGTTCGGGGCAGTTTTACCTTCATTTTCTAAGGCATTCCTCCCCCCTCCTTCTTCACTGTTTCTATCATGCATGTGCCAATCAAGTCTCAGTGTATGTGTGCGTATGTGGATCTTTGATTGTGCCGGCATGTGTCAACACTGCACCAGCCGGTGTGTGTCTGTGTTTGAATAGGAAAATACTTTTTTTTCATTTTTTTTCTGAAAAGGTGGAGGGAGAGAAAGGAAAAAGTGAGGAGCCTAATCAGCCAATCACAAAGCAGATTATCAGACTGGGAGGGCTGCGGGGGGTGAGGTAGGGCTGTTACTACACAGGGAAAAAAAAATTTCTTTTTTGGATAGCAACACAGCGACCAATCACAATCCATAAACAGACCAAAACAACTTTATACACCAATGACCCTGTCTGGGTGTGTGTTTGTGTGTGGAAAGATGGTAAAAAATAAGACCAGGCAAAACTGCCAGCTCCCGGGAATTTTGGCAGCTGCCCAAATGTTGTGTGTGTGTGTGTGTGTGTGTGTGCATGTGTGTTTAAGGCAGTCTCTCTCTAAAGAAGATGGGCAGAGAGTGCACAGACTTCTTCTAATTTGACATGGTTCACTGTTTTGGCATGCACTTGCTTCCTCACCATGTGTGTTTGTGTATATGAATACGTGCTTATGCACTTTTGGTTCTGTGTGCATCTTTGTGTGTGTGTGTGTGGGTGAGTGACAGCCCTGACCTTTTCAATATGCTGGTTAAACCTGAGCTCTTGTCCCAGAGCAGACATGCCTGTGTCAACTCCAGCACTCCTACATGAAGGTCAAACTCTCTCCTGTTGGAGTATTGGCACACACGCGCACGTACATGCATAGTGTTTCCTGTCATGTTGTTCTTCTTTATAAATAATGTGCTCTATGCCCTCGCTACCACGTCTAGGAAATTAACACTTCAAAATGATGCATTTCTATTTTCCTTTTTTCTTTCTTTCTTTTCTTCCTTTTGGAGACTGCAGAGTTCTGGTCTTGTTACCGTGGTCACCATAACAGCTCCTGTCATAGGTTGGATGCTTGATAGGGTGTAGTTTTGATTGGGTGGTTTTAGCTGTGCTTATTTAGTTGGCATGTAATGTATGTTCTCTGGAGAAAATGCTATTCAGTCTCTGCAGATGATGGGTATAAAGGAGATTTAACGCAGAATAATGTTGGTGTTGGTGTTTCACAGATAGTAAAATGATTACACTATTAACAAATCCAGGGTAATAAAAATATGTTTGACATGTTCATATAGCTCCATTGTTAGACACATTATTGCATTAGGGTGACTGTAAAAACAAAGGTTTATTTGGTAGTTTATTTTCACACCAAACCTGATGCTCTAAATCCAATATAACCTACGGTATCTCAATTAGTCTCAACATTTTTACTGTTTACTTATGTTCAAGTACTTTTAGATTAAAACCCCCTGTAACTATAAAAAAAATATTTGTGGAAAGTTTTCAGTGGAATAGTAAAGCTTTTTTTCATTTTTTAAATAATTGCATATAATTAATTTACAAAAAGACTGTATGAGAAGAGCTGGATATGTGTCCCATATATGGTCAGTATGAAGCTAGCCAAAACTGTTAACAGTACAAACAACTTGTCTGACAGTAACAAAAGTAGCATGCTACAATGTAAGTAAAAAAAATGAAATGAAATAAATAAAAATTAAATAATAGACTGTATTAAAAAATAAATATTGCTTCTAGAAAAAAGAAATCTGATGCAGATGTGTTTTAAACCTGCATTCTACATAATGGCCAGCAGGGGGAGAACATAGAATCCAGTTGTGCAGAGGTTCATATAAAAATTATCCTACTTCCAATGTAATTTATGAATGTAGTAACTATGTTCATATTAAGTTTATTGTGTTAATTCATAGATTCAAGTCTTTTTCAATATGAGTATGTTTATCAACTTAACTCACTATGTTAATGTTTGTAAATTACTGTGCTGTGTAGACTAAATTAAACCCGAGTGAGCTCTAGGGTGTGGCTACATTGTTTTAATGCTACTATGATACGAGTCAGACCATCTTGTTTAAAAAAAAAACCCAACAACCCCCCAGATAACTAGATTACACTTCAGAATGCATTTCATAAACCAATGGGTGATGTAACCATGGCAACATCCATCTTTTACATACAGTCTATGGATAAATCAAATGAAGGGATAAGTGTTACAAAGTTGTTTTATTGTTACTATTGATTTAAAAGACGCCGCCTGGATGTGGCTCTATGGGCTAGAGTGGTGGACAGAATGTGTGTGCATCCATTCATATCTACCCAAGTGTGAATACAAGTGTCTTTGTGCTTTTGTCCCTCTGAACACATGTGGATGTATGTATACCACACTCAAACTCACTTTGTTGACTAAATGCAGCAGCGTAAAAGACTGTTGGTGCCTGTGTACATGTGAACATGCATGTGCTCACATCTACTTGTTTACATCCATTTTACCTTATAGACCTATGTAGAGCTTTGTAATAATGTGTGTGAAAGCATCTCCTCTGTGTGATCATCACACAGGGGAGGTGCTTATAGCCCATTTGTCTACAAGCACACTGACCATTAGCTGGCAACCATACATAATGTATAGCAGTGACCTTTCTACACACTGCACCCTTAGGCCTATAAGCCATTGTTTGGTGTTGTATTGATTTTCAGCCCCCTCATAGATGGAGATGGTGATTTGAGGGGAGAGAGACTGAGTGCTGCTGTGTCTGGTGAAAGGACAGGGGAGGCCAAAAGCAATGGAGTGTAAAGAAATGAAAAGGCTTGTTGTGGAGAAGGACACAAACAACACACGCCACATACCTGTACCCGGCCTCTAAGCACAGTTACTGCTTGGAGGCTGGCCCCTCCAGTGAAAAATGGGGTCATGTTCAATAGTCTTGAATATAGCGGCTTATACAAGTGCCACCTATACACAGCCCATTAGACAGAGTGGTGAACGCAAGGCTTCATAGTAAACAATTTAAGCACAGACCCGGAGAGATTCTCAACATTCATCGAGCTCGACTTGGTGGAAAAAAGGGACATTATGGGGGGGGGGGAGACTGTGGTTTCCATCTACATTCCTTCCCTATAATCTGTCAGAATGTTCTTTATGTGCCTCCTTCTCCAACTGACAACTAAAGTGGAGGTACACAGAGGAGGAAAATGGGCTCAGAAAAATGTTTCGGTGTCCTACGGTGATGGAGCTATAGGTCGCCTGGCAGATGAAGGATGAGGGGAAGAAGAGGCTGATTTGAATTCAGCATGACTTTGTTGTCACCCAGTTGGCCAGGAGTTGATCTGTAGGAGGACTGGGACAGCAATTGGGCCTGTTGCTCTGACACCCCCCCACAGTGTTAAGAATATTGCACATATTAGTCAGAGAGCAAAAAGTAGGAGACAATCTTATATGAACTTATGTCCTGCTCCTCCTCCACGTTTTGATAGCACATACATGATAATATTGTAAATTATAGCTTACAATATTGCATGACACAATATCCATGGAGGAAAAATTCCCATGTAATGTAACTGAGCTATTCACTTAAAGTTTGGTGTCATTTTTAAACTTTTCAGCAGATGATTCCACTTTTGGGTGAGGCACAGAGATGACAAAACACTACAGTGGTCTAGGCGAGTTTGTTGTTTGCAGAAAGAACAAAATCAAGTCAAGAGGATAACTTGATTGGAAACTTTACAGTAAAATCTGAAACCTTCCTACATGTGTAACATGTATTGCTGTTAAGGCTTGCTTCTTCTTTAAGCCCCTGCACTGGATGAGCTTTTAAAACTGTTTTTAAAAAATACTCCTAATTTTTGGGTTAAAGCTTACGAATTCTCATTTTTAGATCACTCTTTTTATTGTTGGACTCGACAAGAGTAGCTTTGCATGAGTCACTGTTCTCTTGTGATTGACCATATTGGGGATAAACTCTGCCGTTGACATGTTTCAGAGCCAAGAATTTTAAAAATGACATGTAAATCATGTAATTGAGTTTTTACAGTAGTCTGAATTCTGAGCATTTAGTTGCACTTATTCTGACCTTGTTATCTTAAACTTTGGTCAGGTGTAATGAGCATTTTCATATGAAAAAGCTTAATAGGTGTTTGTAGAGTGCAGTTCTAATTTTACTGTATACAAAATAAAAATATAATGTTTAATTTTTTAATATAAACCTTGATTAGAGTTGGTTTTTACTAACAAATAAAGCAGGATGAAAGTCAACCGCTGAGCCAAATCATGCTCCTCTTTTGGAGGAAAAGGAGTTTTAATGGAAAAAATATGTATATGTAAGGATCTCGTGTAGAAGCCCAACATTAGGTTATAAGTTCACCAGATAATGATATCTAGTCTTCGTCTTAACAGTCCTTTCAGACATGAAGCATTGCGGCCATGTTTTTGGCCCGAAACAATGTGCATTACATGTTACTGTTAATGAAAGTGGCACACTGTATTGTAATGAAACTGTAATGAAATAATGAATGACAGTCACATTACCTGACTGCAGTTTTAATGATGAGGTTGATCGGTGCACTTTCACATTTTAATGGGAAGTTGTTAGTTAGCAAATAGCTATTTGCAAGTCTTACTGACACAGACCAACATTAGCCTTTAAATGGCAATGTGTTTCTGGACAATTGACATGGACTTTTTTCAGTTTTCACTTAGCAACTCTTGAGGACAACAGTACCAAACTATTTAGCAGCTTTATCATTTTCTATGCTCATCGATTAGCGGCTAACTTAATATGCTAATATTTGGTCGTTGGTAATTAGCGATCTTCTAAGGGTTCAAGTTGTAGGAAAATGTAACCTTCTTCAAGTTACTCTATTAATTAGACAAATAGACATTTTATTGCGTTGTTTGTGTGTGCGGTTTTAAGCACTTATGATGTTTAGCAAGCTTAAACTGAATACAGCAGTGCAGCAACATTGACAGGCGGCCTTGAATCTCTAAACCTGAATATGTTTCCCTTTGTACTTTGCTTGCCGAATGACCATTGCTAGCTGCCAGTTACAAATTATTCAAACTGTCACAAAGACCATAATCCGTGAAATGCATTTAGAATACTGCCTGATGGGTTTGATTCATTAATACATCTGATGTAAGTGCAATGGAAAGTAAAGCCATTTTGACTGAAAGAGAGAGAGAGAAATGTGAAGCCGACACTAATGCAGTGCTGATCACTCGGTTAACTGGGGAGAAAGAAAAAGGAGGGGGGGTGCTGAGGGTAGAAAATAAGTGGCATCCCGCAGAGCTTTCTAACTCCTCCAGGAGATTGACACCTGAATGTGCTTTCATGCGGCAAACCGCTGGGTGGCAACACCCTGCCAATCCCCCAACCCCCCGACCCCAGCTTTTTCTCCATCTCCATCCATCCCCCTCCCCAGCCCATAGACCCCTGATCTCCTCGCGACCTGACACTGCATAGAATATCCATCGTAATGTCACATTTAGGCTCAAATTGAGTTCTAAAATGCTTATTTGGTAAACAGTGTTTCCACACTTTGCTTGATGCGCGTCTGGGTGCATCAGAAGTAAATTGTGGGCCCATTAAAATCAAGGAGAAACTCGCCGAGTGCATCAGAAAATCACATTTGAGCTAATGGTATGTCGTTAATTATTCAGTTTGCCCCATAAAGTATTCAAGCCTCTAATTTTTTTTAGCACATTATGTTTATTAGATCATGATGTGATTATGATAATTATAAGGCAGTCAGTGTGGGGCTCTAATGCACTTTTGATACCTTTTTGGAGGAGACTGAGAGAAGTGTCATTATTTCTGAAAAGAGCAGTAGACTCCAGTATTTATTCAGGGGATTTTAGTCGAGTTGATTTGCGTTGGAATTAAGTGAAACTGCATTCCACTCCAAGTGCATGTGATAGTTTTCGATCACACGCACGTTCTACCTGTCATCTTCCTCTTTGTTTTTTGTTTTGTTTTTTCCCCCTCCCTCGTAACATATTTGATCACCGCTGTTGTGTCCTTCTGCTGTTTTCCTCGGTTTGTTCTCATTCATCTTGCGTCTCCATTGAAGGTGGACGAGGAGGGAGGGAAAGAGGGAGGGTCTGGGGACAGAAGAGCTTCGCAGCGGGCCTCCGCTCCATTTATCAACATCAGGATTTCAATCGCAGCGCTGCGTCTTAAAAGCCAACTCGGAAACCCGTGCTTTTCCCTAGAACAAAAGCAAACGGAGCCCGACTTAAATATGAAATCCTACCTTTAACCTCATCATGCTGAGCTCACCTTTTCACCCAGCGGCACGCAGCTACACGAGTTTACTTTGCTTCCAGAAGAAGACGGCAGATAAAAATAAGTGAAGAGCATTTACAGGAGCCTCTTTACAACAGCCTTGAGGCTTCTTGCATGAAAAAGCTTTTTTTATTCTTAAAAAAAAAATGTATTCAGTGCGTTTTAATTCTTCTGTTTTTGTCGTGGCTTTCATGGTGCACCGCGCTGTTTCACCATGACAAGCCGAATTAAGTCTAGAGCGCTAAACACCTCTGTATGACAATCTTTTCTGTCGCCTCTGAGAAACAGTTTACTCGTGATATTCTTCAGCTCTCTGAGGGGCTGGCAGATAAAAAACAGCCATGGGTTTACATTGACCTTCCATACAGAAGCATTGTATCCTTGCCTATGTGTTTGTGTGTGTGTCTGTGTGTGGATGCATGTTGTCATTACTGGGTCCCTTCCACATTTAGCCCTCCATATGGCTCATGTAGATAGCTTTCTTTGGGTCGTGTCTTGGCTCGGCTTTAATTAGTGGATTTGCTGCTAATAGATGGAGCTAATTAACAGGGATTGGGGCTCCTGCATATTTACTATCACTCCTATCTGTGTGTGTGTGTGTGTGAGAGAGAGAGTGTGCACGGTCATATGTGTGCAAGCTGACATGTTTCTGTCTACCCAACGATGGAGACAACGGATGCTGTCACCTTGGTAACCATGTAAAATGGATTCCAGGGGTGGAATCAGCCCGAGCCAATTAGACATAGACATGCTATGGAGTTGGCAGGGCGCACACAGACGCACACTCTGTGTCTGTGTCGATCAGCCTTCCTATCTCCCTCGCGCACAAGCACGCGCACACATACACGTGTAGGCAGTCAGACAGCGTCTTGCCCCAGGCAGTGTGGATATGACCATCATAATCACATCATCCTCTCCCTCCGATAACAATAACTGCTCAGGGATGCAAATAATCTGTGCGTCCACATATCTTATTATTGCAATCAATAATAACGAAGCAGCACCAAATACACGCTCACTCCCAAAAATAACACTCCTGTCACCCTAATGAGAAAGTATAGCCTATTACCACACTCTGTGCATTGCTGTGTGTGCGTGTGTGCACGCGTGTGCAGAGCGTGTGCGTTTCAGCAGCTGTGTCCCCCTTCTTTAAAAAGCGAGGAGATCAAAACGGAGCAAAGGGCTCACGGGGCGTAAAAACTAATTTACTTTGAAAAAAAAAGTAATTTTGCCGTCTGAGTTTCTCTATTTTTATTTATTTTTTGCCCCTGCCATCAAATAGCCCCACTCTTCATCAAAAGCACAGTGAGTGAGAAACGGGCCAAAATGTTGAGGGTGAGAATCCACACGCACTCCGATCAGCGTGCGTGGGTACTCCCAAAACAAAACCATTGACCCACATGCATTCTCGCTTCACTCAGCCCGTCCCGATGAAATGGCCAGGGCATTACTGCTGACTTTGTGATAACGCTGTGTTGTGTTACTAATGTCTAACACACACAGCATACACGCTGCATCTCGATTGGCCGGGTTAGGCTGACTTGTAAGTGTCAATAAGTGAGTGTAAGTGTGTTTGTATGATGTGTGTGTGTGTGCTGATAAGTGAGTGAGTGTATGTGAGTGTGGATGATTGCTGATTTGTGGCAGGGTGTCTATTGTTAATGAAATCCTTTGTGCCGCTCTGATTGGCTCATCAATCAAACAGCAGTTCGCATATTACCCATAACCCCTTTCTGCTCTCTCCAGGTGGTGGATTACAATGTGACACGTGCATGTGTGCACTCACATCGACATGTGATGGAAGGATGGAAGGACTGTCTATCTATCGATCTGTCTATCTATACTGTATGTTGTTTATTAAAAAATATGTAGACACAGAACACAAAACATTCAAATTATCTGTTTAAAAATGTGTAGGAGCAAAACAGCGGAGCAAATTTGGACCTCTGGGAATGTCCTTTGGTGTCTGGGCCCTGGACCTTTGGTTCTTCTTGGGTGGGACAGTTGTGGAGGTCAGTGGAGGTCAGATTATGTAGTTTTTTGCAGCATATCATGCTGGTAACCATGTCTCCTGCTCAGAGAGGAAAAATGACATGTGCCTGGACTGGAAGAATGTTTTTGTGTGCTTTGAAAAAGTAGATAAACATGGCACTATAAGGACATGATCAATATTACTGACTTTACTTGTCAGTGGCGTTAACCTTGTGGCCGATGAACGTACTGTGCATAGGCACCCCGCAGACTCACTAAAAGCTTCCCCAAAGTGTTTACCCCAATGTTGCTGTCATCTCGATTTCCATCCCCAGAATGAAGGAGACAATGAAACAGTGAATGCTTCATCTGCATTAATTTCTGCTTGATTCAAGGTGTCGTGGCTAAAGAGGGCAAAAGGAGGGGCGATGGGAGGGAGGCGAGGTGAAGGGGAAAGGGTGGAGGAGGAGAGGCAGCTTCGCAGGGGGGAAATTGCGAGAGGAGGGGTGTGTGTGAGGAAGAGGCCCTGGGGGACACCTCATTGCGGCTGGCCCCGAAGCTAAGAGAGAAACAAACACACACACACCGTCGCATATCCACTGAGATTAGTAACAGCAGACACACACGAGTGCACATAATCACATTCACATATATGCACACTCATGCAGAAAAGCCATAGACATAACGAGGTAAACGCCCCATACAATGGTTATGAAATCAAATGAGGATACAACAGAGACAGTACTCGTATCAGACATACATGTGATCATGTACAGATTGGATTGTAGGCCAGCTCAGGCCCATAGGTGTAAATCATGCTTGTAGCTAATAAAGAACAAACCTGGAGGAATCCAGGTTTTAAACAAGGAATAAAAAAGCATAGTGTGTGTACACTGGGATAAATTTTGAAGTCGTTGTGTACAGAATAGTATTAACCTGTAAGGGAATTGTTAGACTTTTATTTTATGGACTTACTAGTTCATAAAAGGTGGATGTCCACAGTCCAAATTCTAAAACACAAAAAGAGGGTCTATTCTTTCAAAAGAAATCATAATTTCTTCATAAGTTTGTGTTTTATTTATCCCTTTTTCATGACTGCTTCATGCTTCCTGGTATTCTGGCGCTTTTAACTAATTGTTAAATAAAAAAACCAAAATAATATCCAACAATCATTTTTAAGCGTGGCTTGCAGCCTTTACTTACGTCTAAACATACCCACAAAAGCCACAAGTAATTTCACCCTTAGGCCCCGCCCCTATAAGAGAATAAATAGCTTTTTAAAAATTTGTTAAACACATGTAATGTTCTAAATATTTAGGTCGGG
This sequence comes from Mchenga conophoros, assembly GCF_057382185.1. Lineage (NCBI taxonomy): Eukaryota > Metazoa > Chordata > Actinopteri > Cichliformes > Cichlidae > Mchenga > Mchenga conophoros. The sequence goes on from NC_140546.1 coordinate 33,492,187, forward strand.
AAGCAAGTGTAAAAACGAAGTTGAGCATAATTTCAAACTGGATTCTGCAAATATAACAAACCACACACATCTGTCTTTCTAGCTAACTAGGTGCATGCATGGTGGTGGTAATGACAGCTGAGACCAGAGAGTGCTCTTCTGTATCTAAATTATTAATTTTTAATTCTTAATTAATCATGTTAAAAAGGACAGAAGTCTTTCAATTCGAAGGTTTTACATATCAGGATATCATAAAAAATCATCTGATCCTTAGCAGGTTTTAAATCGAGCTAAATACATATATCTCTGAAAAACAACATGACATATTACATTGTTTCATTATTTATCTAACATTACATAGAGCAAAAATGCAGAAGCAGTGTGTAAAAAACCAAGTTCACACTTTCTGCTTCCATAGGATTTAAGTAGGTTGCTAGGATAATAGGTATCTATGTGCTGCTAATCAAATACATCCAATTAAGTGATCATCAGCAAGTGTGAGCACGTCTATAAAAGCAGATGTTTTTCTGTTTGCCTTCTGGAGCAATTCATGTATGTCATAATACACAGCAGAGAATGAAAGATATTGGAAATTATGTGGACTGCTCATAAGTCTGGGAACGATTATGAGTTAATTTCCAAGCAATTTTAAGTCTATCATTGATACAGTGAGATAGATTGGTCACTATTCAAGTGCCAATCTTGCCAGGTGTGGATGTCACAGGAAATTCAAGTAGAACCAAGAAATGCTTAGAAAGCTGCAAAAATCCAGGAGCTACATGTCACACTCTACAGGTAAACAAATGTTAGTGTTCATGACAGTGGAATTAGAAAGACTGAGCAAGTATGACATGTTTGGAAGGTTTGCCAGGATAAAGACTCTTCTCTTCAAAAAGAACATGGCAGGAGAGCTTAGGTTTGCAAAGCTGCATCTGAGCAAGCTACAAGGCACCCTTTGGGCATAATGCACAGGGCTATTTGGAGCAAAAAACAAACACAGCATATCAGTACAAACACCTCATAACAGCTTTCAAGCATGGTGGTGGAAGAGTGACGATTTGAGCTTGTTTTGCAGTCTCAGGACGTGGGCACCTTGCAGTTTTTGAGTCAACCATGAATCCAAAAGCTAAAGCTTGGTCCAAACTAAGTCATACAACAGGATAATAGCCATACAGTAAAGAATGACTGCACTGCAGAGTACTGCCTCATAGATCCATACACACAGCAACATGACCAAAGACAGTCTTGTCTCTGGCACACGTTGGCCTTCCTGTGTTATGATATGCTTCCTGCTTGAACCACTAATACAATTGTCACCTAGAGAGGTGTTGCTAGGACGCTGATATAAGGAAAAGGAGGCGGATTAGGTGACAGCTGTTGTGGGAAAAATGGAGGGATTGCTGCATCGCTATAGCTAACTACAGGGTTGCTGCTGGTATGTTAGCCAAACGCAGAGGTAAAACACACAACGACCGAACGTCTGTTTAGCCATTTAAAAAAAAATAAGAGCACGTTTTGTGTCGGTGTAAACAGCATGTGTGCAAATGTAGGTTGAGAAACAGCTTTGGTAAAATACATGTGTAATAATTTGCTAATTAGCCATGTGCTCATGTTGCTTATGCTAATTAGCCATGTGGGCCTGTGATGGTTAAGACCTGATTAAGGCATACAGGTCTGGTGAAAGTGGAAATGTTCTAAGGCAGCGGTCCCCAACCTTTTTTGCACCACGGACTGATTTATCTCGAACAATATTTTCACACCTTAAACGCCTTTAAGGTGTTGCGGATAAATACAACAAATAAAATACCGGTACCAAAAAAAGGACGATTTATTCATAACACATGTGAGAAGACCCAGGGAAACAGAGTTAACGATAAAAACAATAAAAAAAAAGATTAAAAACCCAGAAAACCATAAATTTCACACCAGAGCCTCAACTCTCACGGCCTGGTACCAAACGAGACATGGACTGGTACCGGTCCGTGGCCCGGTGGTTGGGGACCGCTGTTCTAAGAGCCTACAGGTAGAGCATCAAATGGATATACATCAGAATGATAGAGCAAGTGTGTGTTGAGTAGGAGTAGTAGCTAGTATTTCCCACATTGAAATTATAATGTTAATGTATCATTATACAATAAACAATAATTTGGCTTTGATATGTGTCATTGATCTTTAAGGTAAAAAGATGCTAATTCAATTCTGCAGCACACACTGACTTTCTTATAACATATGTTTCTTGTTAAGTCTTAATTGATTCGATAGTACTCAAAAACAGGTCAAGACTTTAGACTTCAGATGCAAACTGCATCTAGAGCTAATCAATACCTACAAACAAAATGCTCTCAGCTTGCATTTTCCAAGAAACAGCAGATAAGGTGAACTCTCCTAATCGAGACAAGATGTGAAGTAGGAAGAAAATTTTCCAATAGCACTGTATGTCTGATGGGCAGAACAGCAAAGTGGCAAAGCGACGCCTCCCACATAGTCGCAGAAGAGAAGCAATATGAACAGCTGTGTTCAAACAGGTTTTACATGGAGGAGTCATCGGAAGGAAAACTTATCTGCAGCTTCATCACTAAGCCAACATCTGAGGTCTGTGAAGCAACACGGTTTTGGAAACAAGGGCTGCAAACAGATGCAGTTTAGATTGAGCTGTTTGGCCACAAGGTATGCTTGGAGGATAAAAAAAAGAAAAGGAAAAAGAAAGGAAGCAGCATTTAATGAAATGGACACCTTGCCAACTGCTGGGTGGAAATTTTCTGGTTTGGGTTTGCGTGACAGCCAGCTGCACGGGAAAGATTTCACATATCAGAAAATTTGTGGGACAAAAAATCTCAGGCGGCGAGTTGAGAGAGTAAAATCCAAACTTTCTATAAAAGTGTGCAAAAAAACCCCAAATCTACAGTTAGCTTTAGAACATTTTATAGAGATACTGGCTTGATTCTTTATGTACGCCCTGCAATATATTATGTAATACCCATTTCCTAAGAGACTCTTCCAAGAAATAAGAAAAAGTAACGACGATACAAAGACACACATGCTGCAGAGAATGTGTTCTTCTTTTGGCATGAAAAATTCAGTAAAATAAGATGACAAGGTGACAAATTTATTTTCACGTCTTTTTCTGTTTGACCAGTGTATGGCAAGAAGCAAGCAGGCGTCTTCTTCCTTCTTTCCCTCCTCCTGTCCGCCCCTACATTCCAACCTCTTGTTCCACATCTCCACTCTTTCATCTCAACAGCCTGTCAGCTCTGGGACACAGTTATGACTCATCTGTCTGTCACATTGAGGATGCCAGACAAACAGACAGTCAGAGAGTCAGTCTTTATCTCTGGAGAGCAAATCACAATTTGGCGCTGGAGGCCCCGTCCAAAAATCAGGCAATCTGTGCTGTCTACACCCCTCCCTTCCCTTTCCCTGGCAGTTGGCAGTTTACTCGATTATACTTCATTGTAGATCAGATCAGAGATTGATTGGCAGGCTGAAGGAATTCTACAGCACTGCAGCGTTTTAATCTATTTAAAATCTGAAGTATTTTATGATTAGAGTTTTGAGTAACGAGATTATGCTTTTTTCCAGGGTTGGCAAAAATAACTTTTAGGCAGACAGCAGATTGTGTAGTAATATTTTATAAGTGTTTGAAACGTCTTTGAAAACATATTAAAGTTGAAGTGAAATGGGACTGAAATGAGCCCCTTACGTTGCTGTTAGCAGTCGATGGTGTAACAGAGATTTGCTACATGAGTAAAGGTCTACATTTCATCCACTCTATAGACAGTATAGACCATGGACATAGCTTCTGTGATGTCATCCATTGGTTTCTAAAGTCTTATTATGAAGTGTTAAGATGAGCATTTCTGCAGTTGCCCCGTCTCTGTTGCAAAAAATATGCAAAGGATGGGCGGGTCTACCTGTGAAACCGCATACTTATTGGCTAATGACCTCTGATTGACAGCTCGTTATCCATTGAGCATGCAGTTAGTTGAAAATAGAAAGTGGTATTCCCATTTACTTCTGAAAGAAGGAAAGTTTTTTTAGCAACCACAGCTGTTGCCATCTTCAGATAGAATCAGGTTTAAGGCACTTCTGCAAAACAGGCAAAGAAAAACTGAAGTACAAAACAACAATGACTTTGATTCGATGCTTACATGCGGAGCTCATAATCACTAAAGTCTAAAACCCATAACCAGAACATTTGTGCATATGTACACATGTGCTCATTTATGGAATGCATAGTTTGATATTCTGCAGTCAGTGCACAACACAAATGTTGACAGCCATGTCTCCATGGCAACGCTGGCTTTCAATGGTTGGTCCAATGCTGCCACGGGCCACAGATCCCAAGATGCTTGGTGCTTTACAGCAAAGACAATGAAGAATTAGTCATCCTATTTTTCTTTTTTAACTACATGTTGATTGAGCTGGGTTTTTTAACATAAGGCCATTTACCCCCCAAAAAGATTAATTGATATATATATATATATATATATATATATATATAAAAAAACACCCAGCACGCCCCTGCGGGCGGTTTATCCTTCAAGCTCGGGTCCTCTACCAGAGGCCTGGGAGCTTGAGGGTCCTGCGCAGTATCTTAGCTGTTCCCAGGACTGCGCTCTTCTGGACAGAGCTCTCCGATGTTGTTCCCGGGATCTGCTGGAGCCACTCGCCTAGCTTGGGAGTCACCGCACCTAGTGCTCCGATTACCACGGGGACCACCGTTACCTTCACCCTCCACATCCTCTCGAGCTCTTCTCTGAGCCCTTGGTATTTCTCCAGCTTCTCGTGTTCCTTCTTCCTGATATTGCTGTCATTCGGAACCGCTACATCGATCACTACGGCCGTCTTCTTCTGTTTGTCTACCACCACTATGTCCGGTTGGTTAGCCACCACCATTTTGTCCGTCTGTATCTGGAAGTCCCACAGGATCTTAGCTCGGTCATATATATATATAAAAACACCCAGCACGCCCCTGTGGGCGGTTTATCCTTCAAGCTCGGGTCCTCTACCAGAGGCCTGGGAGCTTGAGGGTCCTGCGCAGTATCTTAGCTGTTCCCAGGACTGCGCTCTTCTGGACAGAGATCTCCGATGTTATTCCCGGGATCTGCTGGAGCCACTCGCCTAGCTTGGGAGTCACCGCACCTAGTGCTCCGATTACCACGGGGACCACCGTTACCTTCACCCTCCACATCCTCTCGAGCTCTTCTCTGAGCCCTTGGTATTTCTCCAGCTTCTCGTGTTCCTTCTTCCTGATATTGCTGTCATTCGGAACCGCTACATCGATCACTACGGCCGTCTTCTTCTGTTTGTCTACCACCACTATGTCCGGTTGGTTAGCCACCACCATTTTGTCCGTCTGTATCTGGAAGTCCCACAGGATCTTAGCTCGGTCATTCTCCACCACCCTTGGGGGCATCTCCCATTTTGACCTCGGGACTTCTAGGTTATACTCGGCACAGATGTTCCTGTACACTATGCCGGCCACTTGGTTATGGCGTTCCATGTATGCCTTGCCTGCTAGCATCTTGCACCCTGCTGTTATGTGCTGGATAGTCTCTGGGGCATCTTTACACAGCCTGCACCTGGGGTCTTGCCTGGTGTGATAGACCCCAGCCTCTATGGATCTTGTACTCAGAGCTTGTTCTTGTGCTGCCATGATTAGTGCCTCTGTGCTGTCTTTCAGTCCAGCTTTGTCCAGCCACTGGTAGGATTTCTGGATATCAGCCACCTCCTCTATCTGCCGGTGGTACATACCGTGCAGGGGCCTGTCCTTCCATGATGGTTCCTCGTCTCCCTCGGGTTTCTGCTGCCTGAGGTATTCACTGAGCACTCGGTCAGTTGGGGCCATCTTCCCAATGTATTCTTGGATGTTCCTTGTCTCATCCTGGACTGTGGTGCTGACACTCACCAGTCCCCGGCCCCCTTCCTTCCGCTTAGCGTACAGCCTCAGGGTGCTGGACTTGGGGTGAAACCCTCCATGCATGGTCAGGAGCTTTCTTGTCTTTATGTCAGTGGCTTCTATCTCCTCCTTTGGCCAGCCTATTACCCCAGCAGGGTACCTGATCACGGGCAGGGCGTACGTGTTGATGGCCCGGATCTTGTTCTTACCATTCAGCTGACTCCTCAGGACTTGCCTGACCCTCTGCAGGTACTTGGTGGTTGCAGCCTTTCTAGCGGCCTCTTCATGGTTCCCATTTGCCTGCGGGATCCCCAGGTACTTGTAACTGTCCTCTATGTCTGCAATGTTGCCTTCTGGTAGTTCAATCCCCTCAGTTCTGACTACCTTCCCTCTCTTTGTTACCATCCGACTACACTTCTCCAGTCCGAACGACATTCCAATGTCATTGCTGTATAGCCTGGTAGTGTGGATCAGTGAATCGATGTCTCGTTCACTCTTGGCATACAGCTTGATGTCATCCATGTACAGGAGGTGGCTGACAACTGCTCCGTTCCATAGTCGGTATCCGTAGCCAGTCTTGTTAATGATCTCACTGAGGGGGTTCAGGCCTATGCAGAACAGCAGTGGGGACAGAGCATCTCCTTGGTAGATCCCGCACTTGATGGTAACTTGTGCTATGGGCTTGGAGTTGGCCTCTAGTGTTGTACGCCACATCCCCATTGAGTTCCTGATGAAGGCTCTTAGGGTCCCATTGATCTTGTACAATTCTAGGCATTCCAGTATCCAGCTGTGGGGCATTGAGTCATAGGCCTTCTTGTAATCAATCCAGGCAGTGCACAGGTTGGTCAGTCTGGTCTTGCAGTCTCGGCTGAGATATATATATATATATATATATATGTATATGCACCTGACGCGGATCAACAAGGTCCGCGTCAGGTGTTGAGGAACCAGGGCACCCTGACGAAAAGTGGGCTACTGGAACAAGAAGGCATCGGTGGGCAAGGGACGAAAACAGGGCGTTGTTGGAATGCTACTACACAAGTAACCCCGGCGGAAGGGGCTACATGAATAGGATGAGGGACCTATGGATTCTTCGATACCCAACATCCACAATGACGGCGAAAATGTGGAGGGTGAAGGTAACGGTGGTCCCCGTGGTAATCGGAGCACTAGGTGCGGTGACTCCCAAGCTAGGCGAGTGGCTCCAGCAGATCCCGGGAATAACATCGGAGATCTCTGTCCAGAAGAGCGCAGTCCTGGGAACAGCTAAGATACTGCGCAGGACCCTCAAGCTCCCAGGCCTCTGGTAGAGGACCCGAGCTTGAAGGATAAACCGCCCGCAGGGGCGCGCTGGGTGTTTTTATATATATATATATGTATATGCATATGTGTATATATATATATATATATATGTGTGTGTGTGTGTGTGTGTATGTATATATATATATATGTGTGTGTGTATATATGTATGTATATATGTATGTATGTGTATATATATATATATATAATTATTATTATTTTACATTATTATTATTTTACTTTTTCATTTTTTTTTACAAAAATAAGCAAAATTGTTAACCCCCCCCCCCTTTTCAGTTGTATATATACTGTTACAGTGATGGAAGCTCATACAACTCATAGTTACAAATAACTAGGTTAATGTATTTACAGGTGATACCAAAAGGTCAGGTTGCATACTACTGTTTCAGTGGGGGTTGTTTTCACTTTCTTGGACTCTCCCCTTACCCGCAACCAATCATAGCAGACGGCCACCACTCTATGAGCCTGGTTCTACTGGAGGGTTCTTCCTGTTAAAAGGGAGTTCTTCCTTCCCACTGTTGCCAACGTGCTTGCTCACAGGGGGTCATCTAATTGTTGGGATTTTCTCAGTATTATTGTAGGGGCTTACTTTACAAAATAAAATGCCTTGAGAAAACTGTTGTTGTTTTGGTGCTATATAAATAAAATTTAATAAAGTTTAATTATATCATCATTTCTGGCAAAAAAGACCCATGTCGACTGATGCTTAAAGTTTGTCCACTGCTCTAAGGCAAGTCTCCAAGTTTTGAAAGATGAGCAGAAATATTTCATTTGTGAGAAAAGTTAAGTTTGTTTCACAAGGCAAAAGTTGCTCTTTTTTTCAAACCCTCAATGGCAAAAGCCAGTGTTTGTTTGTGCACATCATCTTCCAGAGTCCTCTGGGAGATGATGTGGATTTTTCTTTTCAGAACTGATGTCTAGACTCAGCTAAACTTTATAAAACACAATTTTGAGGACTCAGACACACAAGTCACAAGTGACACTTTAATGCTGAAGTGTTTGCCCTGTATTGATATAATATTTGGACCAAATGCCTTTTAGCATAATGAATTTATTTACTTATAGCTATATTCTTGCAAGCTGTTTTTATATTTATAAAAGTGTAGAAAGATAATATACATTTGTTATCAACAACACAGCATCTGTTTCATTATGTTGCCTTTGGTATTTTCAGACAGCAGAAGTTATGAGGAGTCCTTTTGTAATTTTAGTTGTTGTACATGTTTGTAGTGTCCACTTTAGACATGTAAGGATTTGAGATGTCTTTTCTAATTGAAGAACAAAAACAAGAAAGAACATTTTTGTAGTTTATTTATATTTGTTTTCAGAAAAAGGCTTAAGATTGTGGATAAAATAAACATAATAGTCAAAAGCAATTAGGCCCCATGTAGGAGTTTTAAGACTGATACCAGTACCGATATTTGATGATTTAGAAATCTGATATATAAGTATATACGGGTGATATTTATTTTTTTACAGACATATGAAACATAAAGAGATTTACCTAAAATCTCTTTATGTTTAATTCTTTTTTTACTTGTTTACACTCTGGCTGACTCAGCCTGGATCCGCTGGTTGCTGTGTTCATGGCGCCAGGAGGTAAGAGTTCCCTCTAGTGGACAAATTATGCAACGCCAACACTCACAGATGAAGGGTGTTTCTCCAGTCTCTTCTCTATTTTTTCAGTTTTGATTTATCAGTCATTACAGGTACTGATATTGATAGATAGGCAAATAGTAAATATAGTGCTGCTGATAAATCAGTTGCACTCTACCAGAAATCCATTCCAATCATTTCACTGCGTATAAATTGTAGCTCATATCACATACGGTGTGTTCACATGCTCAAAGTAGTATATATTGGTATAAGCTGAACAAATAGCAACCTGGGTTTTTCCAGTCACCACGAAAAAGAACAAGGCGGAAAAGGGAGCGCAGGTCTTGACATTGCCCACAGCTCACAGATGTTCAGATTGAACTGCTAAACATAAGTCACCTCTTTTGCTCTCAGGGATATGACTCTGAGTGCGGTTTATATGGAACATTACCAACATTCCTTCAAAGTAGGACAGTAACAGACGACATCTGACAGAGGTCAGCAGAGAAGCCACTTTGTTGAAGCCATGTTGAAAACATAAGAAGTGTGTGTGTGTTTATGTGTGTGTGTGTTGAACACATTGAAGGTTTCCAGCCAAACTTGAGCCGACTCTGGTTTAAGTGGAGAGACTCAGTGTGGCCTGCCAAAACACACAGCAGCCCCACCAACAGTGAACTCTGTATGGTTGGAGATGCAGGGATTAGTGTCAAAGAAGAGAGAGAGGTGGAAAGTAAGCTAATAAAGAGACAGAAGAAGAAAAGGAATGGGTAGATAGGAAAAAGGAGGGAGGGCACAGGAAATGTATCATAACAAAATGTGCACCCTCTCCATCTAACTTGTGCGTGTGTTCAGTAATGACAGAGTGACTGATGTAGTTCTGGTCTCAATGGGTAGATACCCTGTACTTAAAAATCCATTTAAGCTTGTAAAACCACTCACCCGTAAAACTTCAGTCTGGTTGTATGTGTGCGTATGTGTGTGTGTCCGTGTGCTACATGTCACTATGTGTCCATTGATTGCGTGAGCCGGGTCTTTGTGTCTTCGCTCATTAACTTTGATTGCAAGGGCGAGTGGGGGACGCTTGTCGAATAAAAACAACAGGTTGGCTCTGCTGTGAACTTCACAATTCATGGGAGGTGAGAGGGAGCAAGGTGATAGAGACTGGAATTCAGAATGAAGATAGAAGGAGAATAAAGGAGGGGAGGAGGCTGTAAATAAGTGCATTTCAGTATTGTGGAAGGGTAGATGAGCAGGGACTGTGACAGGTTAGAGTCTGACAGCTAAATGGCTAAAAGTCAGAAGACGTGAAAGCAGGAGAGGCGCAGGAAAAAAGCAAAGAAGAAGATGGGTGAGGTTGGCTGTAATTGTTTATGTCACCAACCAGAATGAGTCTAAGCGTGATCGTTTGTCTGTATGTATTAACAGAGCGCTGTTAAAAAGGTGATGACATTGACGCTAGAAGCTGGAGATTTTAAATAATCTTTCAAAGCTTCTGTGTGAAAGAGTGTAAACTGTTTTTCATGGAATAACATTTATTGCTTTTGGGTAAACTGTAACTTTTAAGAGGAGACTTTGCCCAACTCTCTTGGTTATCTATGACAGACTATGGACTCATGGAAAGGTCTTAGACAAGAATTTCAGAGAAATTCCAAAGGGTGTGACATTTATGCTCACTTCATAGTGCCTTAATGAAGGCCTCAGTCACACTGTCACCTCTTTTAATTGTTTTGTTGCGAGCTGATTACCATGGTCACCATTTACTCTCTGAGCTGCAGCGAAACTTGAATAAGTCTGACACAAACCTAAAATTCAATTCAATTTTATTTATACAGCACCAAATCACAACAGTCACCTCAAGACACTTTATATTGTAAGGTAAACCCTACAATAATACATTCAGAGAAAAACCCAACAATCATATGAACCCTTTGAGCAAGCACTTTGGAAACAGTGTGAAGGAAAAACACCCTTTTAACAGGAAGAAACCTCCGGCAGAACCAGGCTCAAAGAGGGGCGGGGCCATCTGCAATGACTGGTTGTGCAAAATGACATACTTCTTCAAAGTAAATGTCTGTGCTGATTCAAAAACTGAGCTTTTACTTTGAAGGTGAATGGTCACAGCTTCACTACTTCTTGGTGAGTAGATTGCAAGTGTTTTCACATGTCAGCATCACACGTTGTGTCTAATTACACACCAGCGGCTTCCAGCATCCTCCATCAAACACATACCAACGGTTGCGGAACGCACACTTTTCCTTAGAGACCACTGATTACCATGGCATCACTGACTGGTTTTTTAGCCTGTGTGACTGGGGCTTTAGTAACTGGCAGTAACCTCCAGCAAGTACTTGCAACTATTTGGGAAATAATAATTTCTCCCTAGCAATTAGTGGAAATGACGGCAGAAATGCAGGAAATGATCTCTAATGCATCTCTAGGCCTACGTTTTGGCTTCACTTGTCAGGGGATTGACTAGCTGACAATCATCAGGTATTGAGGTGAAGTTGGCTTAAAGATCTCAAAAAGCAACACATCATGCCATGATCTAAAGAAACAGCTGCGAAATAAAGTCATTCCTAGAGCTTTGGGACTCCAGTGAACCATAGTGAAAGCTATTATTCACAAATGGAGAAAACTAGGAGTGGCCATCAGTTTGTGCCCTGAAGCTCAAGTTCACTCGATCTACACAGCAGGACAAAGATCCAGAACACACCATGAAGTTCACCTCTGAATGGTTCAGATAAGTAAAGTGAAGGTTTTGGGGTGATCTCGTCAAAGTATGGACTTAAATCAGGTTTAGCTGCTTTGGAACGACATTAAACAGACCGTTCATGCATCTTTCATTGTGGCTCAATTGAAATAATTCTGCAAAGAAGAGTGAGCCAAAATTATTTAACAGCAATGCGAAAGACTCAGTGCCAATTTTAACAAACATTTAATTGCAGTTCTTGCTGGCAAGGGTGGCAAAGCCATTTAGGTTTAGGGGACAATTACTTTTTCACATAAGGGTTGGATAGCTTTTTCCCCCCTTTGTACAATCATTATTTAAAAACTGCATTTTGTATTTATTCTGGTTGTATTTGTCTAACATTACAATTGGTTTGATGATATGAAATGTGTAAGTGTAAGAAATATAATATGACTTTTTCACAGCAGTGTTCATCACTATTTGTGGAGGAATTTCAGCTTCAGCTGATAGCACAGTGACTGTCTCACTGCGAAACAGACACACCAAAGTCGCTTTGAAGATGGAAACTGACTGAGTGGTCGCAGACCTGTCCCCATCTTCAAAGCAACGATTTCAAAGGCAACAAAATTACAAATTCACCGGACACACTGAGTAATTTTGATTGTGCCGTGGTCTCTAATCACCATTTTCTCTAGTCTGACCGTAGCAATAATATGCTACCATGCCATCCTTTACCAGTTGCTTTTATTTAACTGTCCTTCATCTGTGAATGACTGTTATCGCTACATTATTGAGCTATCTTGCTTTGGAGAGCTGGACTCTGATGAGTAGCACATCTAACACTATAGTATGATAGCAGTTAACATCAGTTAAGTATTAGAAAATACATTAATAACTTTTTGGAACTCTTTATTTCTCAGTACTTCTTTTAAAGCTAGTATAAAGATGTTTTTTTAACTGTTGTAGAACTTGAAAACTCTTAGTAGAGTAACTGAACTCCATTCAGAACCATTAAAGAGAATTATTCACATGTACGTCTACAAACATATGCCATTCAGGGAATTATTTGAAGTTTGTTGGCCTTAAGTACTTCAAGAGGACAGTCCAGCCCAGAGTACAACCCTCCCAAGAGTGCATTGACAGGCTATGACATTCTCCCTCATTGGACAGCTCTCAGCTGGGACAGTTAAGAAACAGAGGAGTCCACAGATGAATAACTAACTACCACTGACTCTTACTGAACACATTTTAAAGTAGGCTTGTTTATTCTCTTTGATGCTGTTACATAAAGCATCTTGATCTGACTGTTCCATAAATTCCGTTTATAAATAGAAGAGCAGGGTTTATGAGTGTCTGCTCTGCCTCTCGTGTAAGGTAAATCAATTTAGATCAGTGCTATTGGGCCTTGTGTTAGATCCCCCATATATATCCTCTAAACATCATTCTAAGCCAACAGATGTTGCAACGTTATTCATCAGCAACGATAGTCAAAGATATGGGCTTGATGGATTTTTTTCGTTTTCAATATAATTTGATACAATTATTGTTGTAGAAACTTTTAATGTGTTGTAAAGTTTGACAGTGATGCAAAGCCAGTTTCTGGAATGCAATAAAGGCGCTGGGATTGTGGCATTAACCATGACCTTACTGAGACTTGTAACCTTTTTTCTACCTGACAGCATACAGAGGAGGACCGTGTGTGTGTGTTGGGACACATTCACCTCACACCCTCAGCCACATCCATAACTTTTTATGTTCAGCAGTCTGCACTTCTCCTCATTGGCATAATTTACTGCTGTTTTATGCAGCGTATCCTGTAGGTCGTCCAAAGTTTAACACCTCTGTTAGATTTTAACATCTGTGTGACTGCACCGTTCTGCCGGCCAGAAACAGGGACCTCTATTTTTCTGCATCCACCTCTAACACCCATTCTTTCAGTTCTATTGTATTAAATGAAGCCGTTTATTCAGCGAATTTCACAGTTGAGAAAATTCTCTCTTTCCTGTGTGTTAAGTGTTTAATCATCATTTTATCTGAGTAATTGAGGAAGATCATTTTGTATATTTCTTTCATTTCCACCCTCAGGCGCATAATTGAGACCATTAGAGGTGATAACGTCAGGAGCTGGGTTTTCCTCCAAGTCTTTTATGAGGTATTGAATTAGACAGACTGAATGGAAACAGTGAAGCTCCCATAAAAAAAGTGCTTATGGCAAACATATTTAGTGATTATAAATATATGGTGCAGTCAGCTGGAATAGAAATGAAAGTAACCTTGATCCAACACAAAGAAATGTCTAACATGTTGTAGCTTGCAAGATTTTAACTGCAGATTTCCCAAGGTGCATATCTGTAATTTTACTATTGAAATTAGTATTTTAAGTATTGAAATTAGTAGTATTAACCTTAGATCACACCAACCAAGGAAATTTAGGGGTTGTGCTTGCAGCACTGAACATTTCTTTCTGGTGGAGCACCACCTGCTAACTGGAGTGAAGCAATGTTTAAGAAGAGGAAAAAATCACTCAGGCTGCATTCATGGCAGTGAATGAGGAGAGGATGTTCTTAGACAGATGTTACAGCAGAAACTGGGTGTGATCAGACCTGGCCAGGTCAATTGGGTCAGAGTGTTTGATGTTTAAAGGCCATCCCTGCCTCAGCATTGCTTTGTTGATGCCTGAGGTCAGAGGAGAAGGGCCAGACTGATTCATGGTAATAGGAAGGAAGCAGTAACTCAAATAACCACTTGTTACAACCAAGATATCCAGAAGAGCGTCTCTGAATGTGCAACATAATATCTACAAGATTCAGCTACAGAAAACAGAAACATTGATTTTTGCTCTGACATTCAGATGGTGGGGTCAGATTTTGGTGTAAACAATGTGAAACCTAGGATCCATACTGCCTTGAATCAGAATTGGACCTTGAACCTTGTTGGTGGTGATGTAACGGTGTAGGGCAGGGTTAGGCAACTCCAGCCCTCGAGGGTCGGTGTCCTGCAGGTTTTAGATCTCACCCTGGGTCAACACACCTGAATCAAATGATTAGTTCATTACCAGGCCTCTGGAGAACTTGAGGTGGTAATTTAGCCATTTGAATCAGCTGTGTTGGATCAAGGACACAGCTAAAACCTGCAGGACACCGGCACTCAAGGCCTGGAGTTGCCTAAACCTGGTCTAAGGGATATTTTCTTTACGACACGTTGAGCCGCCTAGTACCAAATGAGCATTGTTTAAACATCCCAGCCTACCCGAGTATTATTGTTGACCATGTCCATCCTTTCTTGACAACAGTGTACACATCTCCCAATGGCTGCTTTTCAGCCAATTCTGTGAATCTTGGGCAACTCGACTTGTATGAAATGTTCTCAGCTGGGCATCGTGTACCTGGAGTCAAGTGTTACATAAGTTGAAACGGCAGCAATTTTCTTTGTGAGTATTGATTCAACGGCGTGCTTCGGGGAAAATCCTGTTCTAAGGTTTATTTTTTAGCACCTGACGGCTCCTTTTGGCCTCTCATCCGTAAACACTCTGCATACTATTTCAGGTGATTCAGTTTATTTTGAAAAATCTCAACAGGAGCTTGACCTTTATTGTGAAAGGTTTATGTGGAAAATAAACAAGCGGACGGCGGAGCCACATGATCGTTGTTGCTAACGACAACGCATAAAAACAGCCGCTTGTCCGTACGTAGTGTGGTTATAGTAAATATAAGAGAAAGAGAGAACTTTAAGAAATTCTACAGTGACCATCAAAGCGATAAAAAAAATATTGCCGTAAACAGTGTATTTTGCGACACCACAAAACAAACGATAGACTTTTTTCATTGTGATCTGATATATATCGTTATATATCGAACAGCCCTACATGGCATGCATTTTTAATTTCTCTTTGCTATTTGGGCGGATTGGGAGCTGATGAAAAACAAGATGTAAAAACAAAGAACCTGATTACCTGATTTTTGTTTCTGACTAAATGCGATCCACATATGAGCGCATTCATTTTAAATTTCGACAGAACAGTGGCAGTATAAAATCCTCATAAGTGGATATCAGGCCCTTGTAGAGCAAAATTTAATATTTTGGTCCAGGCAACCCAAAATGCGATGTCCACATATGTGGATGCCAGGTCCTAGGAGTTTAAGGCAATTCTGAAGGCAACAGTGGGCCCAACCTGTTATTAGAAAGGTATTAAGAGAGGCATAGGTCAGTCATGCTAGGTCATCACTTTTTTGCAAGCCTAACAGATAATGACTGAAGTTACGAACATGTCTTTCAACCTAAATAACCATTTAGGTTATTTGTCTCTCTGGAAAAGTAGCTTTCTTCACCAACTGTATAGGTTCAGGCATGCTTGCTTTGGTCTTGGCAGACTTTTGGAAGGTTTTTTTTGCAACATGGGATCTCTGTCATCACAATCATTTCTTATAGAATATTTACTGCTTAAAGAAGTCTCAACTATTGCTTTGTAACAATAAATAAATAGCAGTCTGCCAACTTTTATTGATCTGTCCAGCAACCCCGACTTAATCACCTACTTTAATTTTGCTACACTAATCGGTCGTAGGTGGAACTTTTACTGACAAATAAAAGAAGAAATGCCACTTGCCACTGAGTTTGGATGCTGTGTGGAAACACAGTGTTTACTCCTATTATTTTCTGTTCATTTACACCTGAATGCATAAAAAAAGCCCATCATAATAACAGAGAGCGTGCATGCCAGCCTGTGTTGAGCTATATACAAAATATTTAACAGGAGGTTTATTTACTCCTCATAGCCGAGAGCTGCATGTGCCAATTTTGCTCTCCACTGCGTGCACTAGCTAGCTGATGCGCATGTCAGCCTTGACATAACTTTACTCTGTTATCCCTTTCATTCTTTCACACTCTGCCTTCTTTGCCACCCCAAGGCAGAGCAAGGCAGTGAGGGATCCCAGTAAAAGCAATGATCAAAAGTAGCACTTGGATGCCTACAGGTTTCTCTGACATGAGAGGAGATTGTGTGGTGGGGGAGATAGATGGCGGAGCAAGATTTGGAAGAGCAGGAAGGAGGAGGCGAGAAAAGGAGGAGAGACACACCCTTAACTTGTCAGGCCCAAGTAGAGACTGGTACCTCAAAATTGGGAGAGATGTAAAGAGATGGTGGTGGTGGTGATGGTGGTGGGGTGCAAGAGAGGATGAAAGGTTTGAGGCATGAAAGGAAGGCAGACATGGGGTGAAAATAAGCGGAAAAGGAAAGTAAAGGAGAAAAAAGGGCGAGAGAAAAAGTTGGGTTGAGCAGAGCGCGACATGAGGAGAAGAGAGAGCTGGAGTTGAAAAGCCGTCACAGGTGAATAATTGAAGACAGCCTTGGCTGCCTACACTCGTATACAGTAAAGTCAAAGGCAAGAGTGCAGATGCGAATGCGCAACCCTGAGCAAGACCGACATGGAAAATCTTTCGGTAATGAGGAAATTCTTGACTCAGTATAATAATATTTTCCCAGTTCGGAGAGATTGTCGTTCCTCAGCTCATTCAAATCCGCTGCCTGTATTTCACTTTTCTCAGAGTGGATCTGATGGCACCGCACAGGAGCAACTCAACAAGAAGCCGATAACGCCGGGTCTCTGATAAGCACTGAAGTACGACAATAACACGAGTGTGCCAGAGCTGCTCTCTGTTTAGATATTGTGAGCTAGGTTTTGTCTGGGCCTCATATAAATAATTTTACTCTCTCAGGGGCAATGCTCGCTGAAAGATTTACCTCCTCGCTAGTGTTGTCTTTCTGATGTCTGGGTGAGATATTTTCTGCCCCCGTGTGTCAAAGCCTTGTGCTCCTATGTGGCGTGATTTCCTGCTCACACAGCATGTATAATGCATATCCCAAACTATACTGCTTGTTACATGTTTGTCTGCCCCCCCACCTCAACACACACACACGCGCACACACATCATCTCCAAGCTTGAGCACAGAGTCTAATACACAGGCTTTTGGCACTCGTATGCTTTATTTGGCCACATATAAGACCAATTTCATCCAGATTTATGACTTCTGGAGTTGGGTTATTTCGCTGAATCCCCAGACAGGACACAATTCATGGCCGTTGTGTGTGATACCTGCTCTGTTTTCAAATCTGAGAGCCGCAACATAGCAGGCGTGCCAGGGGAGTTGTAAGGAGAAACCCTCTATATTTCCAGCAGCCCGCATCTTATTCAGCCCTGTCTACATTCGGCAGCTGAAAAAGAAAAGAACGCTCTGGGCAACTTTTATTACACCCTTTCCTCAATTACACCGTTGTCATAAAACAACACACATTTAATCACAGCCTCTGCTAACATGATGAAGTAGTTCATCACAAAGAAACGCACGGTCTTAACAACGGAAACATACATTTTAGAGCAGACAGATATTAGATATGTGTCAATAAAAAAGATATAGTTGTTGCCATTGTCGACGCAGCTCATGAATTATTATTGAGGGAGGGGATGGCATGTTCCATAACTTATCCATCTCCAGAGGAGACTGGTCCTGTGCTCCCAGGAGGAGAGAAGCATCCCCAGAGTGCGGAGACAAGGGTAGGCGGGTTGGGCTGATGCTCCCCCACAGGGGGATTCATGTGCTGTAAAGAAACAGTGACAGTCCATGTAGGGAACAGCGCATTAGAGAAATCCTTGGTGTGGGGAGACTCTCAGACAAAGAGTCTAAAAGAGTCTCTTGGAGGTACAAGGGGATTCATGCTGGCTGGTTTTCCCATTGAGATGATGGATGTGTCACCAACACGAGTCTGACACTGTTGTGACTTGACATATAAGCTAAAGATAGCAGCCAAAAGACACGAATACCAGAGCTCTTTTTCATAAACATATCAATGCACTCCTCTTTATACAAATGGTGAGCTTAATCCAGCATAATCTGCCCGTTCATGTATGTAGAAAAAAGCCGCTTCACATTCAAAGCGATTCAATCAAATAGGTTTTCAAATGTTTGAGTGCTCATTGGTGTATTCACTTATATTCATGATAAATAAAGTAGCCCATGTGATCGGAGCAACACCCTGTGTGCTTTCTGTCTTTTGTATCCAACTATTTCACAGCAGCAAATGCGTTTCAGGAAATAAAATGCTGATAGGATTTCTAGCAAATTAGTGAGGAAATGCTGCTAATTGAAATATCTGACAAAAATGTAGCTACATGTAGGGAAACCATTCTGTGTGTATTTAAAGCCAAATTCAAGCTTGAAATTGCTGTTGTAGCATTGTCTTGTTAAAATAAGCAAAGTATTGACTGAATGAGGCAATTGGTTGGAAGAAAATGTTGCTCAAAAACCTGTATATACTGAGCGCTGATAAAAAGCTGAATGGTCCTTCTGCTCTTCAGTCCGGGCAACACGTCATCCATGTTTTCCAAAAAGAATTTCAAATTTTGATTCAGCAAAATTCCACAGAACAGTTTTCCACTTTGCCTCACTTCATTTTAAATGACCTTTGATCCAGAGAAGACAGTATTTTTTCTGGATCGTGTTCACATATGGCTTCTTTTCTGTGCGCTGGAGCTTTAACTTGCATTTGTGGATGTCTGATGACAGTGATTTCTGGAATCCTGAGCCTGTGCATTGATTTCCATGACTCATTCCTGTTTTTGTTTCAGTGAGAGCCAATACTGATTTTCAGCTTGCCCACAGAGATTCCTCCAGATATCTGAATCTGTTGATGACATTAAGTACGGTAGATAATTAGTAGTGCTGTCAGCGTTAATCTCGTTAAAATGACGTTAACGCCATAACCGCATTAACACGGCAAATCTCCGTTAGTGAGTTAGCGCAGATCGTCCGGTGCGCGGGGCTGGAGGGCGCTAACACGTTAACGAGCTAACTGAGCTAACCGCGCTAACGCGTTAGCGCCGTCCAGCCCCATGCACGGGGTGATCCGCACTAACTCGCTAATGGAGGTTTACCACGTTATTGCGGTTATGGCGTTAACGTCATTTTAACGAGATTAACGCTGACAGTACTAATACTTAGATATTCAAAGTCTTCAAAATTTCATGCTGAAACTCTTGTAGACACAGTTCTAATGAATTCTGCCTGTATAGTAACTGACCTGTTCCCAGTCAACTAAGTTGGCTGCAAAATGTTCCACCAGCTGTTTCTTAATATTCCCACTAACTTTTCCATCCTTTTGTTGCCCCCATCCAAACTTTATTGAAATGTGTTGTAGGGGTGCAACGATACACAAAATTCACGGTTCGAAACTTTGGTGTCACGGTTCGAAACTTTGGTGTCACGGTTCGATATTTTTTCGATACAAAAAAAAAATGTTCATGCCTTTTTAATTTGTCATTTATTAAAATTATAAATATATATTTTAACTCAAAAGTACAGTTTTTAAATTTAATGTTGCTGAAACAAAAAAGTAATAAAAAAAATAAATATATCTCAGGGCTCTCAAAATTTCAAAATCCCTGGTAGCCCTCCGGGCAGGGACTCTTCAGTTTTTGGTAGCCCAAAATAAATTTAAGTAGCCCGAATAAAAAAGAGAGCAATTTTTTGATTGATGTTTTGTTTCCTGTTTTGTTTCCTTTACAATATTATACATTAAAGTATAATATTGTAAAGGAAACAAAACATTAATCAAAAAATTGTTGAAAAACAAATTACAACATTGTATAAAAATTATGAACTTGTAAGAACTGTGTAGGACATGAATCAGTCTGTGTCAGATCCTGAATTTGAAATTTGCACTGAAGTCACGGTAAGAGACAAGTGGAACCAAGATCTAGGCCATTTGGTCCGCATGTGATAAATAAAAGACGCGCACCAGATAAGAAGTTGCAACGCGCGTTTGCGTCCATATAAAAGGCACTGTTTTTGTCCGCTAGAGTGGGATTTTCACGGCACATTCTGCACCACATCTCTGTGCGTTCATCATTTTTTTGAAGCCAGCTCACCTCCTGCAACCACTTTTCCGAGAATACGTGCTTCTTTTGTGGTTCGGACTCCTTCTGACATTTCTTTGGAGGTGGAGGAAAACCAAAGTAATTGCTTAAAGGAGCTTCTTCGACATCTTTAAGAGTTCTAAACAAATGTCTGTCCTCCTCCAGAAAATCTTATGTACGCAAACACGCGTTACAACTTCTTATCTTGTGCGTGTTTTTTATTTTGACAGCGAATGCGCACCTGCGGACCACTTATGTGCAGCCCTGGTTATTTAGCTCGTCATATTGCAGCCACAGAAATTCTTTTGTCCATGAAACCATAAAGCTGCACTTTCTTTTTGCCTTATAGTCTGATTTGTCATAACTTTTCCGTTTTGTGGTAAGCTTTTCTTTGGCTGTCACTTCTTCACCCTGACCTGTCTTATTTGGCTCAGCAGAACTAAAATATATATCCTGCTGCTTTTACACACGCACTCACATAACGCTCAGCGATTCTCTGCGCGATCAACCTCTCACATGTTTAAGCTGCGGGAGATTTCACTTGTCATGTTTGCATAGTAAGCTAACGATTGATAAGACGATGTCAGAGGAATTGGTGCGCAAATTATCGTCACTCACCAATCAGTGCTGTGGCTCTCTATACACAGTTCGCGCAATTGCAAAGTGAAAGCAAAAAACAAGCGCAAATTCAAACGCGATTTCAATATGTCACATATTGACAGTGGCTCACCGATGCCAATGACATAATTACCCAGCTACATTTCCGAAAGAATGCAAAAGCATTGACATATATTTTTCCTTCCTACAATAGCCGGATGGGCAGGGCAGAGATAGATTTTGGTAGCCCGACTGGAAAAATCGCTAGCCCCGGGACGTCGGGCTAGAGATTTTGCGAGCCCTGTATCTGATTGAGGAATCACTCATCTTTGGAAAAGAGAGTTTATTACAGAGAAAGGGCTCTTTCCAAAATAAAAGCTATACTATCCGCTTCTTCTGGGCTATATTCTCAGCAGCATATTAAACATATCAGGTCCCCATAAGGAGAATCATGTGCTAACGGCTGTCTAAATGACTCGGGTAAAGTTTGTAGCATGCATGCTTGTTGTTTTTGTCTGCTTCCACTTGTCTTTGCACTAGGATGATGTCGGAGTAAATGTGCAGTCATATTCGTTGTGTTCCCACTAGTGCTTTCAGGTTAACCTCGTTGAAATGACGTTAAGGCCACAACACGGCAAATATCCGTTAACGAGCTACCGCGGATCGCCCCGTGCATGGGGCTGGACGGCCAACACATTAACGAGCTAACTGCGCTAACACACTAGTTCCCACCCATGTAATTGAGCATTGTGTGGCACATCCAACATACTGTTTTACTTTAGTCCATGACGCGCTTACCTTCAGGGTCATACGTCACATGAAAACCAAAATAGTTCCAAATGCCAGATCTGAATGAGGGTGGGGGAGGTTCAATTTGCCATGTTGCAAGGAGAGCTTAACTTCTGTCTCGCTAGCTTGCCCTGCGCTCAGTGAATCTGCATTCGACTACTCCGCCTAGGCTGCACTGTCGAGTGCAGATCCACTGAGCGCTCAACACAGACAGCATCGTCAGAAGGAAAGTTGATAAAATTAATTTAAAATTTTGTATTGTTCGATACATATGCGTACCGAACTGAAAGCACTGTATCGAACGGTTCAATATCGATACGAGTATCGTTGCACCCCTAATGTGTTGGTGCCATCAAATTCAAAATGAGCTAATATTTGTCATTAAATATGAAAATGTTCTAGTTTAAGCATTTGATATATTCTTTTATGATCTATTATCGATAAAATGGGAGGTTATGTGATTTGGAAATTATTGCCTTCTGTTTTTAATTTGGATTTTATACAGCAACTGAACTTTTTTGATTTGGGGTTATCATTGCAGGGATTAAAGAATGACTAAATGCGCTGGAAGAGCTTTTTAGGGGAAACTTTGTGATCCTGGTTTAATAGTGAAAGCTCAGGGAGTAGCTGGATGTTGCTGTTCTATAACACACATGGTTTTTTACTTGGCTTTGCAGAAGATTCCCCGGAGCGTGACCTAACGATCACCGAGAAGTGTTTCATCTAATGCTCAGTGATCGCGTCTCTTACAGAGGATTTCCTCACCTGAAAAACAAAAGCTTTCTAGTCAATTTTCATGAATGCTGTCACGATTTATGCAGATGCAGGAGCAGCAGTGCCTCCCACTGAGCAGGACAGATTGTAGAGTGCAAGTTGTCATTTAGGGTGTCCTACTTTAACCCCTGTAATTGTGGTTCCCATACTTTATTTTCTTTAAACCTCCATCACAATCCTTTCCTGAAGTTAACTGTGACATTATACATAGTAGACATGAATCACTCACGATGTTCCTAAAGTGCAGACTTCCAGCTATAATTCAAGAGGTTTAACAAAACACATCGTTTTCACATAGTCCCTCCGTTTTCACAGACTCGGATGTAATTGGAAAAACTAACACAATTATAAATCAAAACATTTTTGCAATGCTTAGATACAAGTCATTTGCAAGCAATGTCTGCCTTAAGTCTGGAACCCATGGCCATCACTAAATAATGCTTTCCTCCTACGAGACGTTTTCCAGGCCTCTGCCGCAGCTGCCCTCAGTGGCAGCTTGTTTGTGAACCTTCCCGCTTCAGCTTTGCCTCCAGAGGGTGAAAATCATGGTCGGCTGTGGTCAGTTCTGGTGACTGACTCTCAATCTAGAGTTGCAGAATTGTAGTCACACAATCACACGTGTCTTTGCAACAGGGGATTCAACTCAACTGGCTGCCAACAGTTTGTACTCTTGTTAGATTCCTATATAAAAGCAAAGTTGCCGAGCAACCTTGTGAATGTCAACAATATCAACAACAATGTCATTTTACTGTTGTCATCTTGCAGGAACTATGTCTGGAGGAATTTCTGAACTCTATGAGATTCTGGCTGGACTCTGAATCTAAGTAGTTAATGTGAATTTGTCACGGTTCGCTTGAGGACTCACACGCAGGACTCAGAGGCACAGTTGGTATTTATTACAGTTCCACCAGGTGTATATACAAATAGTGCAGGGCTAGTGCTATATACAAAGCGGTTACAGGGAAAAGGCTCCGGGGAAATCCAGGTAGGGAAAAGACACTTGCTCCTCTTCTGACTCTCTCCTATCGTGACCAGTCTCTCTCCAAACACTCACAAAAAAAACAGGAATCCACTCGGGGAATGCAGGGTCGGGTCCAGGGGATCTATGTACAGAAGGAAACACACGTTAGAGGTTTTGCGCAGGGAAGAAAACGAGAACTTGCTCAGAGCTGGGCTGCACTGACGCAAGTCACACACAACGATCCAGCAATGAGTAGAAACCACTCCCTGGCTTAAATGCTGGCTGCACTGATGAGGCCCAGGTGTTTCCTCTTCAGAGGGGCGTGGGCCGAGGGTGTGAACCCACCATGAGTTCCGCCCTGGCGAGAGAGCGAGAGAGAGAGCAAGAGAGAGAGCAAGAGAGAGAGAACACTACTAGTCAGCGGCCTGCTGATCCCCTGGCTGTGACAGAATTTCTCTTTAATGTGACTTTCTGTGTATGTATACAGCAACAGATTTGCAACAGATTTGTGATTTTCACTGGTTTATCACAGCTGATCGTCATATTATCACAGATTGCATGTAATTGCCAGCTTGACCTCATTTACATGCAAACTGATAGCAGACTGCATTACGCTGTATGCCGTTTGGTTCAGCAGAGACTGTCTACCTGCAGACGGCGTCTGTAGTCCATGGAAGCAGTGCACAAAATGTGTAGCGCAAACAGTCTGTGGGCCACTTGTGCTGTTGGTCCGTCACCCACGGAGCGGAACGAAGTTCCAACCTAAAGAGCTGAAGCGAAACCAAGTCTAAAAACAATGACGTGTCCATTACAGCCACTGTGTGTACTTTTCTTCTCGTATCTTTGATGTTTTTTTCTGCATCAGCCATTCCTGGTGAACTCCACTGTTGCTCCATTCCCTATTCCAGCCCACTTGTTACAGAATGAGCATTCGAGTGGTGCAGAGAATCATCCACATTCAGCAACGTGCTGCTCAGATTTTGGAAGGCTGCATGGGAACATGTTTGTGGTAGTTGAAAACCCCTCTCCGTACACTGTCCGTATGGAAACACATACACAAATGGACACAACTGTGGTACTATAAATTACACAGTTTACACAGCAGACTGCCAAGTCTTGACTTGGTTAGATGTGGTGAAGAGGGTTTTTTAGACCAATGGAAGAGTTCTGTGATCATTCATTTCAGTTGTTTTCCGTGGTCTTTTAGGCCTCTTGGGGTCTGCTGACTGCCGAGCTCACCAGTGCCTTCCTTCTTTTTAAAAATCGACCAAATTATTGATGCGGCCACTCGTGAAGTTTCCTAAATTGGTCCTGAAATAACAAAGAAACCAGCGAAAAAGTTGCTTTAACAGTCATGTGATCTATTATTTATGAGCGGGTGACAACATAAGAAGCACTGCAATATTTTCTTTTAATATAAGTCCTTGAATTAAAGTTGCAGACCTACACTTGGATTTCAAAATGCATTGTGGTTCTATGCAGATGCAAAATTGTGTCAAATGTATCAGTGTTATGTTTTTGGGTTGTTTTTTTTTTTTTCAGAATGCTGGACTCCAGAGCGGGACCGAGGAAGAACAAAAGTACAGCAGTTCAATAACCAAAGAAGGCTTAGAGTGCAGGAAGGGAAGTCAGACCATTTCATGTAGAGTGAAAAAACATACGTGGGAAAACATAAGGAGACAAATGACAAGGAGGTAGCATTGGTGAAAATCACTACAAGGTCTGAGCATCTTTGCCACAATACAGGGAAATGATCTGGTAACGAGTGACAGGAAGTGTTTTATTGCAGCGGGACAGTAATCGGTGAATGGACTGCAGGTGTGCCAGCAGGGGAACAGAAACCAAAAGACGGTGCTCAAAAAACAAACAGATACACACATGGTGAGAGAGAGAGAGATGGTGATCAGTGCTGGAGGACAGAACAGATTGTAAAGCTTTTGTAATGATGACTTTTAACAGTTTTGGAAGGCGCTGTGAGAATAAATAACCTTTCAAATTACAGACATTTCGTCATCAAATCCTGAAGCCTATTTTCCAAACTAATTCGAGTATTACCAAAAGTGTGTGTGTCATAGTTTTGCAGTATCTCTTTTTGCTCAGAGTTATCAGCCTTGATACGGTTGGGAAAAAAGCCAGCTTGCTGCTGAGCAGATCTGTGAGCGTCTTAACTTGACCAAAGTCTGCATCTTTGTCACACGCATAATCGGAAGTCAGCGCATGTGTTGTTTTTTGTTTTGTTTTATTTTGGTGTGTTTTGAAGTCTCTGTTTGCTGCGTCTTTGTGCAGTAAAAGTCAGCTGAAGCAGCCAAGCAATAAAAAAGCTACACTAGCGAGCTAATTTATTCAGCATGCAACCTGTCGGCCGGCCCGCGCACAGAACAGCTGCGCACACACCCCTTTTGAATCAGGGTCGAGGGTTGCCAGGCTTTCAGTGGCAGATGGGATGAAATCGTACGCGGTGTGTGTAGATTGTGTCTGATAGATAATCTGGTGAATTGGGTAAGGTCAGGGTAAACAGGCAAAATGTGTTCATATTATGGGTCATGCCAATTATGTGAGTTTCATGGGAGAAAGAGCAAAACAGAAGGGCAGTGGGTCTTAAAATAGGCTTAAAAAAGTAAGTGTTGGTAGGTATACAGGTATATATGCCTAGTAATGTTATTCTGATAAATGTTATTCTGCACAGTAGATATTACTGAAAAGGGTACCAATGTGTAGCTACACATTTAGCTTCCCTCTGACCATTTTAGAGCTACATTGTGTTTCAGTCACAAATGAAAAGTATTACTTAAAAAAGTTTGAAGTCAATCCTCATTTCTTCATTTTTTGCTTCCAAAGCAAAAGAAAAAAAGCACTTTGCTTCCAAAAGTTCTTCAGGCTTTCAGAAGCTCCATCAAAGGTTTTCTTTGCAAAAACACACCATTTGTTTCTTTAGTTTAATTACAAAAACAGTGTCCCATCTCCCTCGCATCACTGCAGATGGCTGCTCCTTGTTCTGCCAGAAGTTTCTTCCTGCTGAAAGAGAGTTTTCCCTTCCCACTGTCACCAAGTGCTTGCTCATAAGGGGTCATGTGATTGATGATGATTTCTCTAGATTTTTGTAGAGTCTTTACCCTTACAATATAAAGCAGCTTGAGGCGACCGTTGTTATGACGCTATATTGAATTGAACTGATATCACAGTTTGACAGGCATGAAATAGCATTTTTCCAACAAAGAGCTATTAGCTCACAACTTGGGATATCCCAACATCTATAGCAGATAAAATGTATCTGAGAATCATGTCCTTAAGAAACAGGACAAAAATCAGAATCTGATCATATATTCACCTACTGTTCACTAATGCTTCATAAGTAATGGTCTCACTGGTAGGATGGCCATTCTTACAACAGGGAGAAAAGGCTGAGGTATACCACATTATACAAGAACTGCACTGAAAATCAGTGACAACAGCTCTTACATGTTGTGATAAATCCAAATTTGAAATTGTTGGTTCAAATCATTGCTCAGTATGTACGGAGGTCAGGAGAAAGGTGCAACAGTGAGCGTCTACAGCCTTCGGTAAGACACTGTGGTCTGGAGATCCATTTCAGCTAGCGATGTTGGAAATCTTGTCAAAAATGATGGAATTATGAACACAGAATCGCCATCACATTTTGATCCACCATGAAATATCATCTGGAAAGTATCCGATTGGCAATTGCTTCATTTTTCGGCATGACAATACAGTAAAAGCAAACCTTGATAGAAAAACACACAGTGGAACGCCGTGAAGCTTGGCCCTCAACATTATTGAAGCAGTGTGGGATCATCTTGACAGAGAATGTTATAAAGGCAGCCAACATCCAAATGCAGAGCTTCGAATGTCCTTCAAGGATCCTGGATAAATATTCTTAAAGATTTTAAAGAAATTACAAGAAAACTTGAGTCTGGTAAGAAATACTGACTTTCAGTCTGGTTAGAATTGCACATTTTTCTTTTCCCCTACACACAGTATTTCTGTGTATCTCTGGTCATTTTTTAAATAAACCATTGGAACTAGCACCCATTTTTAAAGCAAAATATAATAAAAGCAAGGGTTGGCTCAAGACTTTTGCACAACACTGAATGTTCTATGTTTTTTTTTTCTCATTTTGAGGACTCATTTCCAAGAAATCTTTTAATGTGACATCTATAAACTTCTCCCAGTAAGGTAATGTTTACATACTAGGCAGATTTGTGGTCATTTCATTGAAAAACACACCAAACAAAAAAAGGGGAATTTCTGTCATTTTCCATGAAGGTAACTCGATATTTGCTTGTAAGGAAAGCACATTTTCCAGTTTTGATTGGTCACTTCCTATCAACATGTGGGCAAATCTGGCCGGGCGTACGCTTCTCTTTACACATTTTCCCGCTACTCTTTACTGAGCGACATAAACGACAGTTTCAAAGCAGAGGGACATTTTGCTATAGGAAGAAGAGATGAAGAGGAGCTAAAGCAAACATTAGAGGCTGCCCAGAGACAGTGATTTTTATATCGGGGAGAACGGGAATGAGGGGATTTTTTTTTCTTTTTCAGCAGGGAATTGGAGGGATAAAGAGAGAAACAGCGTGTCCAGGGGGCGTGGAAGAAGCGCTGCAATGGAGGAGCAGGTAGAGCGTAAGTGGGCGAGAGAGCTAGAGGGAGGCTGGGAGAGAGAAAGAGGGAGGGGGGGGGGCTCGTATTGCATTCCTGTTGCATCAGTTCAGAGTAACAAGATTTGAAGATGCAGGCTCAGACATACTAATAGGTTTTGCACTCACGTCCCTCCCCACACACACACCTGAACACACACACACACACACACACCCATAATAGAGAGTTCTGCTCAGCAACATGGCTTGCTTGCCACTCACATTTAGCCCCTGTTGCTACCTTCCCGAGCCAGTGTGCTCGAGAAAAACAGGAGTGACCGGCTTACACAAACCGCACAACAAGGAGAAACACTAAATAATCCCCGACCAAAGAGCCAGATAAAGAGAATGACCTTGAGCGGCGGCGAATGGAGACATCGGCCGAGGAAATAAACAGGAGCAAGGCCGCCGGAATAACACACAACATCTCTGCCTGAGCAAATCTAATTTAGACGTTTTCTTCTTCGAGAGCCAAGACGGTGTGGCCTTTTAGCGGCACCGTCAGACCCCTGGCTCGCGTGTTTTCTTTTTCCCGCCCAAATAGAGGATATTTTGTCACTCTCGCATCCAGGATGAGAAAAAGCATCTCCCATGAAGGACGCCACATTTTTTAATCTCAGCATTTCTTGTTTTCAAGTGGTTACCGGATCCGATGGATGCTCTCAAGCGCTCTAATCTCCACCCCAGCTGCTGTCACAATAAAAATCAGAAAGAAAAAAAAAACACAACAGAAGGGAAAGCACGCAGGGCTCTCATATCTGGTCAGTTTTAAATTTCTGCCTCTCTAGAGGTTTGGGGATGTTTACTCTGAAGGGGTGGAGAAAAAAAAAAGATCCCAGGCCTGAGAGTAGCTTAAACTAACAATCAAAAACAGCGTGTGTTGCCATTATGTTGCAACATCCTGGGTATTTTTAGTTGGGGGGTGGGGGGGGCTGAAAAATGAAAAACATCTTCTCATCTCATCTTCTGGCATAACATATTATGTAAATGCACAAACATAGCATCAGAAAAGCAGAGACCATTAAAGCCTCTTCAAAGACATAATAAATTAAAGCGAGGCTCTCATAGAAAACTACCCTGCAACATGGATGTGTTTTTAACAACAGAATGAGTAAGTGGGCGGTAAATTTGACTGAATTAATGAATTTTACTCCACTTTTTTGTTTTTCTTGGTCCTTCTCCTTACAGCTATAAAGCATCATGAGCTTAAAGTTGATCTGTTGTCTTTTCTTCTTCTTCTTCTCCTTTTTCCATTCTCATACTCCAGTAAAACCATTACATTTCAATTCAGCCCGGGTTTAAATCCCCCGATGAGCGTTTCCCTTGAAGGACTCGCCCTCTTTTCTTCTATTCTCTCTTGTTTTTCAAGCTCGCAAGTTCTTTCAGGTCGAACTAGTACCTTATGTGTAAAGAAGAGAGACAGTGAATCAATAATCAAAGCTCACCGTCTTCATGCCCAAAGGCAAATGGTTTCTCGCTTCTCAGCCTGTGGAGAGGATCATTCATAGTGTATAAAAGGCATAGCTAATGCCTTGCTGCATGAGCGCGAAAAGAAGCCCATACACGCTCTTTCTGGTTGATCTTTGTTGTTACACTGTCTTGTGATCCGGCACCACAAGAAAGGAGATCTCTTAGCTGGATGATAGAGCGCTGTGGTTTTGTTAATTTGCTTTATAGATAAAGGCGAGGGACTTCCCCAGGTGAGACAGGTAGCGCTTCAGATCTCTTTAAAGCGTAACCTGATAGAGTGTGTTATACAGCTTTGCTGTGACAAGTGTTTGGAAGTGTTCACTGCGGGTGGATGTCACGCACACTCTGACTGAACATAGAGCTGCAGAAATGCATACGAGGCAAAAAACAGGCCTAATGAAAGAGTGATTAGCTGTTATAGTGCACATTGATTGTTGGAGGCTGACGTAATTGCAGAAGGTAATCTGTTTAGCATCGTGGCACTCAGGGCTTGTAAACTGAACTCTTAAGTGGTTAAAGGCTCCCTTGGTTGGCTGTTTGACACGTCATGCTTTTATGGTATTTAAGCAGGAATCAATTACCATATACTTAACCCCTCCCTCACACGGTAAATGTCCAGTTATAGCAACAGCAGCTAGTTCAGACCCATAAAGGTTTGGATTTTTCCATGTCAGCCTTATGTAAACAAAAATGTATTGACAGGTTTTTATAACTAGAGTTTTGTTTGTTTTCTACCTTAAAAACTGTTTGATTACTACCATTGACTGGTTATAAAATATGGCTTAGCCACAGTTAGTAAATTCTGTATTAGTTATCCCCAGTATTCATTTGTTCTTGATTTTCATATTTGCACTCTTCCTGTTTTATGTTCTTAAATAGTTTCCATTTCTATCTTGCTTTTGTTTCCCTCTCTGCCCGGTTATCCAGATTATCTACACCTGTGTCTTGTTTAACCCCAGATAGGCCCCAGTGTGCATTTAAATAGTCCTGTCTCTCTGTTTCTTGTGTGCCAGAGTGTCTGTCTAACTGTCTGACCTCCATAGTGTTCTCAGTGTTATTCCTGCAGCTCCTGGTGCTAAATACACAAGTAATCTTTTTTTTAAACATCTTTCTGCGTTTGTTTTGAAAATCTACCAAAAAATCCAACAAAAAATCTGTGTAAAAATTATATAAATCTGCAAAATCTAATAATAATAAATAATAATGCAAACCCTAGACAGGCCATAACAGTGTGAACAGAGCCTGGATTCAGACTGATTAACTTTCAGAGTGAGCCTCAGGTGGTCATTTGAGGAACTGCAGTTCCTCAAAAGTTGCCCTTTTTATGACCATGCAAAAATTTAGGCTAATGTTAGCGGTTTCGCTCTTAACTGCATCTGAGGAAGTTTACATTCTAGGAATAAAAGTTAGATATTTCTTTGAAAATTGCAAAAACAAATAAAATATTGAGGCACTTTCTTGCTTGTCAAGTATATAATAATACTGTATTTTCCGCACTATAAGGCATACTTAAAATTCTTCATTTTTCTCAAAGATCGACAGTGCGGCTTATAATCCAGTGTGCCTTATGTATGAATTCTGGTTGTGTTTATTGACCTCGAACCGATTTTTTCTGGTACACATTGCACTCAATGTGTTACACTCCTGACTACTCTACCGTAGTCAGGAGCCTCATGTAGTAATCAGGGTTCAAAACTCCATCCGCTTTAGGTCCCAAAGTCAAACGAATACTGCAGCATCACTGAGAGTTAAAAACTGTCTAAA
Organism: Mchenga conophoros; assembly: GCF_057382185.1. Classification (NCBI taxonomy): domain Eukaryota; kingdom Metazoa; phylum Chordata; class Actinopteri; order Cichliformes; family Cichlidae; genus Mchenga; species Mchenga conophoros. Next base: position 33,523,590 of record NC_140546.1, read on the forward strand.
TTCTTTCGTATTTAATAAAATGATCAATGTTGCTGCTTTACCAGGTGTAACAATTAAGTTTAACATCCATGAAAACAGAATTTATTAAATTCAATGGAGTTAGAAGTTAGCAAGAAGTTGGCTCGCTAGTTTCCACCTAAACATGATGTACCATGTTCTGACCAGAGATGGGCAATCCGATTACTTTTTTCAAGTAACGAGTAAAGTAAGGGATTACTATTGCAAAAACGGTAATTAGATTACCGTTACTTTCCCGTAGGAACGCTGCATTACTGCGTTACAAAAACCGTGATTTTTTGCGAGAATGTCTCATGACAGTGACGGAAGCAAGTGCGCCGTTAGTGACAACAGCTGTGTGCAGATCAACAATGGATCACATATCGATTGTGGGAGAGAGTATGAGCGTGCAGCGTTTAAAGCGTGGAAGTACTGACCTTACTTTCAGTTTGATTCCATAAAAAGTGACAAAAACATCAGTGTCCATCGTGCGTGGGAAGAAAACTTCTTTTTACAGCGAAAAAAACCCCTAAACTTCCAAGCAAGCACCGAGTGCGCAACAACGTAATGGGAAACTCACAGAGAAACTCGCGGATTCTTCCACTGACCGCCGCGGCACACCTGCACCAGGGTAAACCTCCGCCTACCCCACTCCTGCTATACAGGTGAAAATAGAGCAAAAGGACTGCTAGTGTTTGACTTTATTTATTTTCTGCTGTGTTTTACTTGCATCTATTTGAAAAACTGAGTGTAAACACACACAAAAAAAAAATTATGTCAGGAGAACAACTGAGATAATCCATCCACAATATGAGGTTAGTTATTAATATACTGCAACCACATGGCAGCTGCGAGAGAATTCAGCATTAAAGAATCAATGGTACGGAAGTGGAGGAAGCAAGAAGAATGAGTTGAGTAAAGTTTGACTTATCTAACTGTTTTGTTTCGTTTAATGCGCCTTATAATTTGGTGCGCCTTATGTTCCAAAGAATATGGTAATAATAGTGATAAGTTAAACAAAATTAAACTACATTTTGGTTCCATCGTGCTTACAAAAGGAGGAATTCTTGCAGTGTACTGCAGGTCCTCTCTATATAAAACAAGCAGACATAGAAACCAAATATAATTTAATTTCTTCTTTTTGCCTTCAGTATTTTATTTAATTTTTTCACATGGTTCTTTTTAAAGAATGAATCAGACTGAAATAGTGAAATGTTATCTCGAGTCAACCTTTACAAGCAACTCATTAAGCTAACGTAACTGTAGGTTCAGTTTCAAAATCTGACTTCTCAGTTCAGCTGTCTCAAATAAAGAATCCACTGGCTTATGAAACCTTCTAAGAATTTCCCATGGTCAATTTGTCCCATTGTAGTCTAACTGAAAACAGCTTATGGAAACTTGTAACTTCAGCAACTTTGCTTTAAGTGGTTAAGCCTGGGTAAACACTGGCCATGAAAACCACCTCGCTTTGACGAGAAACCGTCAGTGAAATGACGTCTGTTGGGCTCAGTTACCTTCCATTTCGTGATGTGAAAGCACATTAGCCCACAGACGGTTGAGTGAGCTGTAACCTTTCAGTGCTTCCAGGTCAGAGGTCAGCCATAATCTGCCTAGCACCATTCTTGTCATTACCCATATGACATTTCGCCGACTCTTACTCCAAATGTCAAGCCGTAATCTGTAAGGGTGAGCGCTGCCTCTGCCTCTCACCAATACATTTTCCTGTTTACTTTCCATTTCAACATTTTTCTGAGGATTACGTTACATCAACAAGCTAGATGTGTTTATGATATCAAATTCAGTTTGAAATGAAACTGGAAGCTGGCCACTGGGTTCACAAAAGTTTTTTTTTTTTGTTGCTCTCCTCACAGTTGAGTGAGTTTGCGCGGGAGGTCAGCGACAGCCTGCCGCTTTGTTTGCAGGAGATAGATGGAAGGTAAATGAGCATCACCGCCGATGTCGACTTCCATTCTGAGGCAGCGGAAAGACGGAAGGTGATTATTCGGTGCCGGTGTCCCCCATTGTAATTTGGAAAAGGATTGTGAGAGAAAGGAGTGTCGAGCCTCATTTAAGCCTTGATTCCTGAATCTCTTTATTTATGTTTCTGCCACATGCTTTGGGCAGCCTGCCAACAACTATGCAGCCATGTGTTCACGTGTGTGCACGTATGCAAACTGCTAATGCATGCTCATTAAACTTTCATATATACGCTATAGAATATATACAGTAGGCAGGTGCAGTGCTGGTCATTAGATTTCCACTGAGATTCAGATTTAGAAGAGCTATTTGACAGTTTCAGACGTGGTACTGACTGAGGATTTGGGCGAGGGCTGTTTACGATAGTGATGTGTTGGTCGCGAACGAAATGGCTCTCAGAGCCGGATCTTTGACGTGAATGACGCGAGCAGTGGGGTTTTTTTTCTTTCTCTCACCCTCTCTCTTGCACTTTTTCCCCCCTTCACGCCGCATGTGAGCCTTGTGCTTTATGAGGATGAGGGGGGAGGGGCGGTAGTTGCACTCAGTAGCATAGGAACAGAGTGGGAGGGAGAGACAGAGAAAGAGACAACAACATCACATTAGAAAGGTATAGTAATCATCCACAACTATTTTCAGTTGCGGATGATAAAGGATTCAGAAGTTTTATTCTTGCAGGCACGTACAAACTCCAAAACACGTAAAAACTCAGAAGCACATAAAAACTCAAAAAATTTACAAAACACAACAGAAGTGCTCCAGGATGCTAGGGGGCAGTGTTGAGCTTTTGTTACCTTGTGGCTACACAAGCCAGCAAGTACCAACGACCGGATTTGGTGTGCGGTAGTAACAGGTAAATGAACATTTTTTTAAAATTATTTGAATATATGTGAGTGCTACACAAACAATACATATATGCTTCCAATTGTGCAATTTAAGTGATCCAGGTAGCTCTGTTTTGGAAGTTCAGTTAATGCTAGAAATTTGTTTTGGAGTTTGCACGTGCTTTGTCTCAAGAGGCCACCCCATATATTTATATATAAACATATATAAATAAAACCACTTTTTTTTTACATTAGTAATTCCGTTTGTGCATAATTTTATATTATTGTTTATAATAAATTAATTAAAGCAACAAAACAACCTGAAGAGCTGGTTCGGAGCCGAAAGAGCCGGCTCTTTTTAGTGAGAGCCGGTTCTCTAAAAACGTCCTAAATTTAGAGTTTATTTAGAACTACAAATTAAATTTCTTTTAGCAATTTTTTTTTAAAAGTCACAATTCCAACCCTGCTCCTTTACCCGGGCTTGGACCGGCAAAATTAACCTGAAAATGGCACTCTGGTGGAGTTACTTTGTGTGTGTGTGTGTGTTTATAAGTAGTTTTAAACCTTGTGATCCACAAAACAGCATAAGAGTAAAAAAGAACTGACTGCGTTACAGTCAGTGCGGGAGCAGCGGCTTCACTCATGCGTGATTCATTTGCAGTTTGGACGCATAAGTGCAAACATCTCCTGCACTGATAGCAGCGGGGGAGGACTATCCTCCACCCGTGAGCGCTTTGGAACGGGTGAGGTGCCCATGGCAGCACCGCTGCTTGTTGAGAATAAAAGCGATACGCGTTTTCACGTCAAAAAGTCGTCATAAATAAGTCTCCAATAACACCAGAAAAAGTCACCAGATTTGTCGCTAGTCACTTTTTAGAAAAAAAGACGCTAAGGGGCTCTGAAAACTCGCTAAATATAGCGACAAAGTTGCTAATTTGGCAACACTGGAGACAGGGTCATCAGTCACAGCACACATACCTGCTTCTGCCACTTCGACGGAGCCCCGAGAACCTACTGTACCGCCCCTCCAGTGCAGCAAGCCAGAGACCACACCCCTGCCACAGTTGTATTATGTAGAGTCATGGAAGCCATTGCTTCTGCCTAGCTTGTTTGGTGTGATTAGACAGTAATAAAATTAATATATGAATGAATGAGTATTTGCACCTAATGGCGAAAACAGCATAGACACGGTTGAAAGTTAAGTACAGCGAATCAAATGACCAGAGATGAAACCTAGCAGATACCAATCAGCTACAGCACTGTCAACCAAAGAGGCCTTGCCCCTTAACTTCAAAGGACCTGGCGTCCACATTTGTTTGTTTGTTTTTTTTTTTAATTGAACGTAACTTCGATCTTTTGAAAAACATTGGGGGGAAAAGGGATAAAATTGCTTTTTTTTTTGGTCTAGACAACATTTTGGGTTGTCTAGACCAAAATACTAAATTTTGCTCTACAAGGGCCTGATATCCACTTACGAGGACTTTATGCTGCCACTGTTCCATCAAAATTTAAAACGAATATCCTCATACGTGGCTCTCATTTTTCTTAGGAACAAAAATTGGGTTAAAAAAAAATCTGATGATTCTTTGTTCTTACATTCATCGGATCCCAATCAGCCCAAATATCAAAGAGAAATTAAAAATGCATGCCATTCGGGTCGGGTCTTAGGAGGTTAACTGCAGGATCCAGATATGTAAGTGATTTAAAAAACAATCCAAAAAACATACATTGTTATCCATAGAGGCTGTGAAGATATGTACAGTTGTCCCTCGTTTATCGTGGGAGTTACGTTCTAAAAGTAATCTGCAATAGGTGAAATTCGCGAAGTAGCCAGCTTTATTTTTTACAAGTATTATAGATGTTTTAAGGCTCCAAACCCCTCACTACACACTTTATACACTTTTCTCAGACAGGCATAAACATTTTTACACTTTTCTCTCTTGTTTAAACACTCTCAAAGTTCAAACCTTTGTAGAAAAATAAGTCCAGTATTATAGAATGAAACCAAAGATCAAACCCTGTTTTCCGGTCCAGAACATTGGAATAAAGCAGCTGCGAGAGAATTCAACATTAATGAATCAATGGTACGGAAGTAGAGGAAGCAAGAAGTGTGAGTTGAGTAAAGTTTGACTTATCTGACTGTTTTGTTTCGCTTAATGCGCCTTATAATCCGATAAATACAGTAACTTCTATCTTCCTTTAGCATGTCCAGAAGTCCAACTTTTTGTGCGATGGTTAGCATCTTCTGCTGGCTTTTGGTTGGTACCGCAGGTGCCTTTGACGGTGCAAAACGTTTCGTCATCATTGTTGTGTTTGTTGAGGAGAAAACTTACAAACACACAGTACAGCACTTCAGAGTCACACTGCTAGTGATTGAAGGTTTATGTAAATTTGACAAGATGAATGCACTCTGTACTGTACAAGAGTACACGGAGGAGATTGATCGACAATGGTCTACAGTCAATCAGGATGCAGAACACAATGCGCTGTTAAAAAAACAAACAAAAAAAATGCAAAATTGCACAAAAAAATCAGCGAAACAGCGAGGCCCGCGTGAGGTGAACCACGTTATAGTAATATGTCTGTGAAGGTTCTCAGTCATCCAGGTCATCGTAGTCAAAGGAGCTTGCAAAGAAAAGCGTCTGGACTTCTTTAAGTTGCTTGAAGACGTTTCACCTCTCATCCGAGAAGCTTCTTCAGTTCTAAGGTCAAATGGTGGAGAGTCCCAGATATAAACCTAGTGGGAGTAACCCCCCACAGAGGGACAAAAGGACCCCCTGATGATCCTCTAATCGCCTGAGCCAAGGTGTGAAACTGGGTGTGGGTCCCAATCAGCCAGAGTTTCGGGTGTGTTCATTGTGAAACCTGGCCCCACCGTATCATGCGAATTCCTGAGGTCAGATGGCCCAGGATGTGAGTGGGCGTTAAGGCGTCTGGGAAGGGATCTCAAAACTGGATTATAGATGGCAGAGAGTTGGTGTCGTAAACCCCCGCCTCTGTTCAAAGATGGTCGCTCACAGTGGACATAGATGGCTTCTTTCACTCCTCTTTCAAACCATCTGTCCTCTCTGTCCAAAATGTGAACATTGGCATCCTCGAAAGAGTGTCCTTTATCCTTAAGATGCAGATGGACTGCTGAGTCTTGTCCTGTGGAGGTGGCTCTTCTATGTTGTGCCATGCGCTTGTGAAGTGGCTGTTTGGTCTCTCCAATGTAGAGGTCTGAGCATTCCTCGCTGCACTGTACAGCATACACCACATTGTTAAGTCTGTGTTTTGGCGTTTTGTCTTTCGGGTGAACCAGTTTTTGTCTGAGCGTGTTGCTGGGTCTGAAATGCACCGGGATGTCATGCTTGGAGAAAACCCTCCTGAGTTTTTCTGATACACCGGCTACATAGGGGATGACAATGTTGTTGCGTCTGTCCTTCTTATCCTCCCTCGCTGGTGTCTGGTCTTCTTTTCTGTGCCTCTTTGCTGACTTTAAGAACGCCCATTTAGGATAGCCGCACGTTTTGAGTGCTTCCTTTACATGTGTGTGTTCCTTCTTTTTTCCTTCAGGCTTAGAGGGAACATGTTCTGCCCGGTGGTGTAGGGTCCTAATTACTCCAAGTTTGTGTTCCAAAGGGTTAAAAACATCAAAAAACATCAAGTTCACCAGGGAAGACACAAAGGACAACTGTTTGCCTTTCCTGGACTGCGCTGTGCACATTGAAGAGAACGGCAAACTCAACATCGAAGTTTACCGAAAGCCCACACACACACGGACCAGTACCTCCTCTTTGACTCCCATCACCCTCTGGAACACAAACTTGGAGTAATTAGGACCCTACACCACCGGGCAGAACATGTTCCATCTAAGCCTGAAGGAAAAAAGAAGGAACACACACATGTAAAGGAAGCACTCAAAACGTGCGGCTATCCTAAATGGGCGTTCTTAAAGTCAGCAAAGAGGCACAGAAAAGAAGACCAGACACCAGCGAGGGAGGATAAGAAGGACAGACGCAACAACATTGTCATCCCCTATGTAGCCGGTGTATCAGAAAAACTCAGGAGGGTTTTCTCCAAGCATGACATCCCGGTGCATTTCAGACCCAGCAACACGCTCAGACAAAAACTGGTTCACCCGAAAGACAAAACGCCAAAACACAGACTTAACAATGTGGTGTATGCTGTACAGTGCAGCGAGGAATGCTCAGACCTCTACATTGGAGAGACCAAACAGCCACTTCACAAGCGCATGGCACAACACAGAAGAGCCACCTCCACAGGACAAGACTCAGCAGTCCATCTGCATCTAAAGGTCAAAGGTCACTCTTTCGAGGATGCCAATGTTCACATTTTGGACAGAGAGGACAGATGGTTTGAAAGAGGAGTGAAAGAAGCCATCTATGTCCACTGTGAGCGACCATCTTTGAACAGAGGCGGGGGTTTACGACACCAACTCTCTGCCATCTATAATCCAGTTTTGAGATCCCTTCCCAGACGCCTTAACGCCCACTCACATCCTGGGCCAGCTGATCTCAGGAATTCGCATGATAAGGTGGGGCCAGGTTTCATGATGAGCTCACCCGAAACCCTGGCTGATTGGGACCCACACCCAGTTTCACACCTTGGCTCAGGCGATTAGAGGATCATCAGGAGGTCCTTTGTCCCTCTGTGGGGGGTTACTCCCACTAGGTTTATATCTGGGACTCTCCACCATTTGACCTTAGAACTGAAGAAGCTTCTCGGATGAGAGGTGAAACGTCTTCAAGCAACTTAAAGAAGTCCAGATGCTTTTCTTTGCAAGCTCCTTTGACCATGTTATAGCGAGGGATCACTGTATCCCAAACTGAACTACTTGTACACAAAGGGCTACACCATATTGTTTGTGTTTTATGAATAAGGTGAACCGTAATAACCACACAGTCATTTTCATTTGGACATAAATCTGAATGTTCATTTAGAAAACAAGTAATCTGAGAAAGTCTGCTGACTTACCCTGTGGTGGTGAATTTTTCAGGTCTCCTAGTCAGTGCATATGCAGGCCAAGAATTTCTCTTTATCCAGATTTCATTGTTGATAAGTGGACTATTTTTACTGTTTATTTATATAAAACCCGACTGGTCAATAGATTCTCACTACAAACAGTTATCACAACCTCTCCCTCACTTGCAGATTCTGCATGAATATGCAGATATCTAATTATAGAGATTAGAAAAGTTAATCTCATATTCACATAACATACATCAGATCCGGATACCAGTTTTCCATTACCATTAATGCCTCCTACTTTGATGTATTGCATGAATTTAGGTCATGAGGTTTTATGGCAGCACTTTAAAGGTTGATATCCATTCCAATAACTAAAAAAGCTAAGAAAACCTAGTTTTTTTCTGGGTTTATCCTCCCCTGGATCCCCTGTTCCCCGTTCTTTCATCAGTCAGCCAACACCTACTTCTTGTCATGTACATGTCATGGGTCTTAGTCTGAATTCTGATGTATTCGGATACCTGAAGCGGTGTAAGAAATGTCAGATCTCTTCTGCTGCCATGTATCTGCGTACATTGAGGAACTTTTCCATTAGGCCTGAGTACCACCCCATCTTTCAGCCCTGAGGCTAACACATCATCTCCAGTTCCCCAACGAGAGTCGCAGGCATCTTGGCTGGAGCTGTCGTGAACGTACATGCCAATCCACAGCATCCCTGCCATTTAGCCACGCTTCATATGAATGCTAAGCTCATCGCAGGCACTGTGACTCTCGTCTCACTTTTTTCACTATGTTGAAAGTGTGCAGCAAGCACTCAATCGCGCTGACATATATAGGTCCGGTTTATTTTAGCAGTGTGCATGTGTGTGCGTGACTGAGAAATGCTTTTGTGTCAATCATGGAGGCACACATAGATTAGCATCGCTTCCCCTCAATTACGATTTATAAAGAGAGGTGGAGAAGTGAGGACGAAAGAATGGTGTGATGGTAGAAAGAGGGGGAAGAAAGGATTGCAATTATAAAATATAAAACTTGGCCCCAAGCTTTGAAACCAACTCACATTTCTCCCTTTTCATTTTCAGATGGTTCAAGATTACTGCCACATATATCACGTGCGGTTCCACTCGCACAGCTGCTCGTACTCTCTCGGTGTGTGTTTTTCACAGTAGAACCAGAGATATCAGCCTCTGTGGCCTACATTTATTGCTCTGATCCATAATATGACATTATTGCATCATCTGTCCACCCAACATTTCTCAAGCCCTAAGGCACTCGTAACCAAAGTGACAGAAGGCGACTGTGTGCATGTATGTGCTTTCTTTTTTAATGCATGTGTAGAGATGTGCGAGCGTGTACGAGCTTGAAGTGTGGCGCACGTTGTGTTTGAGTTGATGGCCAATCGTTGTGCTTTTGCACGTCCATATGTTTCAACCCGCAGCTACATCCACCATCTGTCTCAGAATGACGCTAATTTAGCTCTCCTGTCATAATTGACTGCCTCTGTATTCCCCACTGTATACTGTTGGCTGCTTTGCTGCTCAGAAGTGCGGGAGCAGCACATACTTGTAACACACTTGTTACCAGGCCACTTCCTGCTCCTTTAACCGGTGCAGGTGGTTGGAAGTGAGAGCCCTGAGGGTGGTGAGTGTGTGTTATGGAGGGAAGGTTTGGGCCACGGGTTCAGCCTCTATATGGCTTGTTGCAAGCATAGCCTGGGGAAGCATGTCAGGATATTCTCTGAATAATCACTCAAAGCCGGGGTGTTTACCTGCTGCTTAGAGCGGGGGAAGGGTAGCAAACCTGCAGAGCAGTTTGCTCATGAGGGTCACAGGGGTGAAGAGTGGGGAAAATGAGCGCTCGTGTGCACACGCTGGTGCTGGTACAGTTCTGCGTGAGACGGGGGAGCGTAAAATTATGACACGTGTGCTGTACAAAGGCCTGCAGGATAATGAAATGCAAACATTTCTAAATACCACATTTACACATATATACGTCGACGGACACGCAAGAGCAGTGCCTCTCAAACCCCGACATTATATGATGAGATATGATAAAAATAAATGTCTTCTCATTTGGCCATTGTACTGCATAGATTGTTTTAGCTTTTACTTGCAGTGACTTTAACAAGTGGTTAGGTGTGTTTCACCAGTGCCAGTTCCCAGGACAACCACATAGAGCAGCCACACAAAAGCTGTGATTATGTTTACTTGCACTTAAATAAACTTCACCTATTGGTGTTTAAAGCAGTCCTGTGCAAACACAACCACCAGCAATAACAAGGCGAGATCACTTTAAATGTAATTAAAATGATTTAATTAAATGTCATTAAAAATAGTTAAACGTAGTTCTTATGGTAAATACCAAAAGCTGATGTACAAGTAAGGAAGAGTCATTAAATCTGTGAACTAACAGAAAAATTGAGCAATATCAGTTTTAGCAGTGATGGGTGTAACACGCTCCAAACTAACGTCTTACTGTGGTCACATCACATTTTTCAGCACGGCAGTAATGTAACACCATGCTGTACTATATTCAGTAATTGAATTACAGTTATAATTGTGTTGTTACTCATGTTACAAAGGTTTTTCAGTTCACTTGCACTGCAATCAGCTGTTTTCAGTTGATGCGGAGGACAAGGAAAATGACAGCGTGGTCTACACTTTCTGTAGAGTGAAAATATGAACAACATTTTTACTGTGCAAAAGGACAAGAGTGTGACGGTGAAATGCAAACTGACAGAAAAAGCAAGATTATACTGTTATAACACAAACTGTGTTGTGTTTGTGTGTTAAGCTGTAGCCTAAGTTTTATTTTGCTAACTAGTAGTTATGTAACAGTGCATTTCAGGTCATTTTGTGGAATAAAGTAACAATTAGTATAAAACATTTTACTTTCTCTGGCGAGCAATAAAGTAATGTACCACATTCATGAAACCTAATGAGTAGTGTGTAGTAGATCACTTTTTTCATTGAGTAACAACTTGAATACTGAGCTTCAGCCACCAAAAACAAGTGTGCACACTAGATAAAGTAAGGTATGTCCATTACACTCAAGGTTTTCTGATGTTTTTGAATTTAACTTTCCATTTTAAATGCAAAGGAATGTTTCATATTTAGTTTTTTCAATGTCACTGTGTTTAAGTTGTTAAAGTATGTTTTCACCTGCCTGTCAGTCAGACATACTTTACATGAAACACATCTGATTTCTTACTTTTGCTAATCTTCAAAGTCTACAATCAAAAAATGCCTAAATGAAGCACAGTGACTGTGACGGTTTTAGATCTGTTTGAACCTGACAGCATTTAACTTTGTGGAGAAACACTGAGAAGTTAGTTTGAAAAGTAGGCTTTGAACGATCAAATTGTCAGTCCCTTGTGATAACCCTTACATCACAAGACAGCAAACACAGTACCATTTTGAGAAAAGTTCTTATTGAACCCCATATATTCTCAACCATTACAGTAAAATTAGCATTATCCACCCTGCACCCTAATCACATTATAATAATAGGTCATTAGTGAGACTTTTCCCTTAAGGACTGGTTAATTACCAAAAGTAAAAGAAGATTAATTAAAACCATCATCAGCAGATTACACCAGCACTGACACTTTAATATCAAAACAAAACTTCAACACAGGAAGTTATATCCTCATCACTAATTGTGCTCGAAGTTATTGAAACTTGTAGCAGCTTGTGTTCATGAGTTGCATCTTTTCTCCAAGTTTGTATATACAAACCAGAGTAGCCACGTGTAACATGGTAGACTAATGTACCTGTATTAATTCAGCTCCATATTATTGTGTGAAGTTGCACTGGGTTGAGAGTGGTTGTGTGTGTCACATTTTTGGTGAGCCAATGGCTGTAATGTGGTTGGACTAATTAGAGACAGGTGTAAATGATTGCACTGATACACTAGTCTACTTATAGCCCACACTGCAAACACTGCTGTGTTATTTTGCCCCTCTGTGCAGGCCAGGGCCTCTGTGGAGGGGCATATGCCACAGCCTAAAGGCAGCGGAGTTGCAGAGGCTGGAGTGACCACTGGCTATCTACTTGCAGGGTGGTGGGTCTCAGAGGACAACTGCTAACCCTGTTGAAGTCGATGTGTGGAGTACAATTGGCATTGTGGCATAGCTGGCTCTGGCCTTGGGACTGTGTGTTTTTACTTGATTTGCAAATGGGACACTGGGCTGTTTTATCTTTTATCTTTTGATTATTGTGTCAATAAATTATCTTTTAGAATTTTATTGACTGTCATTTTTTTGCCCACGGCTGAGACGGTTGGTCAGACTTAGAATCTCTTTGGGTGTGTTGCACACGCCTTTGAATCAAATGTTTTGATTAGCTCCCACAGCATCCATTGGTGCCAACTGGGGTGTCGTAATCAGTAACACGCCTCTAAGTGCTGTGTAATACTGCAGAGTTTGGTGTCAATCCAATATCAAATAAATAACGGTTCTAGTATTGCCGATACCAATACCATAACTTTTACCCTATAAAGGCAGCTTACGCAGAGGAGAGCAGTGTGCCATGATTTATGAGATGAACCAGTATCAACCTGCAAATTCTGAAACATTTTAATCACCACTAAATCCAGGTGATTTTTACTTTCCACAATAATGAATTAACACAACACAAACAAAACACACATTTCAACTTTTCATTGACTTTGGAACCTTTTTTTTTTTTTTTCTTTTGGAGACCTGGGATGTAAATTGGTCATCTACAAAGCACTTTGTGTCAGCTTCTCTTGTGCTTTAGGCTATAAACAAAATAGACGTGACAGTCAACACAAACAGGTTCAGGCATTTTTCGTAGGACATTCGATTTCATTTAATTAAATTACATTTTATTTATATAGCGCCAAATCACAATAACAGTCACTTCAAGGCACATTATGTTGTAAGGTAGACCCTACAATAATACATACAGAGAAAAACACAACAATCATATGACCCCCTATAAACAAGCACTTTTGGTGACAGTGGGAAGGAAAAACTCCCTTTTAACAGGAAGAAACTCCGGCAGAACCAGGCTCGGGAGGGGCGGGGCCATCTGCTGCAACCGGTTGGGGAGATGTTATGCATGCATGTTTTAACTAAAACATACCTCAATAATTTCCAAACTAAATAACTGATTTAACACAATTCAGTTGGGATACATACTGAACTTAGAGGATAGAAACAAAGTATCAGTCCTATCGAGCTTGTATCGATCCACTACCAATACCGGTGTTGGTATTGATACTATCAATATTTAATTTAATCCGCCAACCTCTACATGGCTCTGAACATGCCCAGGAAACAACAGATAGATATATACACATGGCAATTTACCAAGAGGAAGATCCAAACTTTTACCAACTTAACATGCTGATACTGACAGTGGCTTATAAGGACAAACGAGGGTCCAACAGATCTGCACGTATTTCTCTAATTTAACAGGAACAAAGAAATGTCTGTAGTTCAAACCCTTAAGCAGGAATGGGTTAAAAAGGTTAATACATACTGTTTGCTCTTATGTAAAAAAGCAATGCTATACGTCGTCCCTGTTCTGAGGTGAAGCATTGCACATAACAATCCCACTGCTGTTTTTTATTAGCCCACGCACGTTCAGTATGATAACAAATACATAGAGACCTGCTTGAAAATCTGTTTGATCCTTCAAACACCGAAAAAAAGCCCTGTCAGCTGAAAATCACACAGCAAGTTTAGGCAGTACATTTGTTCTTAGCCTTGAAGTAACTAGATGAAAAATCTTTTAATAGATGTGTTTGAAAATCTCTGAACTGGCTCATTAATAAAGGAGATGGCTCTGCTCCTGCTGACTTTGTTCTTCCACCTCTGAGTGGGAACTGACCCTGTGCATCTCAGCAGACCTCCAGTTTTTTGTGAAGAAGAGGCAACTTTAAAACGGTTAATAGTGAGTATGTGTACTTTAATATAAAGTGTTGCCAATATTTTTACCCTAGACAAAAGAAGCTATCATAGTTGTCTTTATTGCATTTTTTACCACAAGTCAACCATCTGTGGTACACAACTGTGCAGACTTTGCAACTTATCTTAGGGGACAGATATTGGCGCAGCGCATCAAGAGTGTACGGTAATTAATGCCACGCACCATGTTGTTAGTGTAGTCCTGGCTTGTCCCCGGCGTGCTACAAAGCTGTCATGCAACCAAAGCTACTTCTAAGGGTTATGCATGCAAATATATACTTGATGCATGCATTTGATGGTAAAGATGGAGACATTTCCTCTGGGGCAGTGCTCACCAAAGGAATGGACATGAAAGAGGTACCGTATGTGTGGCACGGTGTCAGTATAGAAAAAAAAGATAAAGACAGCAGAAAGAGAACTGGGTGATTGAGACAAAAGCAGATGAGGAGAGAGTTGAGGTTGTCCTGTCTGATAAACAGAAACATGGCTCATCATCATAGGGAGCACCAGGGGAGGACTGGAGCCCATCTGCCAACTAATACATACTAATGCTCCCCCTGCACTGTACAGTCACCATCAAAGGCACAGACGTGGCATTCAGTTACTGAAACAAAGGCGCGAGCAGTTGGGGGATTTCAAAGGTGGATCATGGTTGAACTGTGTAAGCAACAACTGATAGTGCGATATTTAATATTTCGTCAGTGCGTCTGTTCTTCACCTATCTCGATAACCATTCATCTGATCAGCCACAAACTTGTAAGCGCAGTGCTGAGTTTGGCATCATCTGAATGAGCAGCTCTCATATTTTGGCTGGAAGTTGTTCTCTGTTACCGTGTTCCCCCTCTAGCAGGGATGTCAAACAAACAGCCTGGGGGCCTGCCAAAAGGACCAATCTGGCCTACTAAATGGCTTTGCAGTATTTGAAAACTGCCTTGACAATGAATCACATCATGATTTCATGAAAGCCGGAGGTCTGAATCATTGTCAGCGTTACAGTCTTCTTACTGACAAATATATTAGCAAAAACCAGAAAGAAAAATAATGAAAATATAAATGAAATTAATAATTCATGGCAATACAAAATCAAGTGAAGACATGGAGTAAAATAGGATAAAAGTAAAGTTGTGCATTAAAAATCAGATTCTATTAGAACAGAAGGCCTATTACTGATGTTGTGTTACACCAAACTAAGTAAAGTGAAGTGATTAAAATGAGTTTGACACCGCTGCTCTATAGTGACTGTGCCTGCTCCTCGCTGTATGTGGGAAGAGGGACATAAAGGCGTGTTTGGGCATAGCCACTGTTGATCACCTGTTGGCACTAATTCACATTTGGATGCCAGATGGGAGGTTGAAGTGCTAAATGTTAGGAAGTTAGCAAGCTTGTATAGCAGCCATGACTGTATGGGTGCAATTAGGGCTGTGTCATATAACCCATGATAACACTGGTATAAATTTTTAAATAATAAAACAGTGTCATATAGCTCTAGAACACACAGCAATGACCCAAGCCCGGATATGTCTGAGAGCAAGACCAGCGTGTAAGCCTAAGTTGATGATTCAGTAGCTAAAAAGCGAGCTACTTCAATGGTATTTAAGTTGTTTGGCCACAAAGCACAATGCTCCACAAAATGTACTAGAAAAGTGTTTCTGCTAAAGGCTGAAAACACACTATCAAGTACAACTAGGCTATGAAAGCATCTAAAGAGGAGGTGCTAGCAGCTAATCATGTGTGACCCAAAAGTTAGCAGGGGACTTGACCAGTCTTCGCAGGAGTGCTCGCTAGTTTCACTTCATGTGATAGAAAGAAGAGATAGTGGATGGAAATTACTGATGAGGTGACAAGGTGGTAAAGATGGGCTTTAAGCAGCTGGATACAAAAAAGATCCAACAAGCATCCAGCAACATCGAAGGTCGGAAATATTTTCCAATTTAAGTTTAGTTATTAATGATACTTTAACATTGTTAAATTACAGTTGTTGTACTTTGACTTAAAATTTCCAGGGAAACAGAACCTACCAGCTACTTTTGTGCTTACATTTGACTTATGCTGTGTCACTGAATATAGTGCCATGTCAATATCATTGCACCATAATGCTGTTGCTGCTGCTGCTGCTGGCACCTTGAGGCAATAGATTCACACTTTGAATTAGGTAGTCTGCCATCAGTGCCAGAGCTCACCGGATGGAATGATGGAAAATGCTCATTTTGTTTGTAATAATAAAGGCTGCTGCCTGCAGCTGCAATCACAGAAATGAAAGTTTAGCATTGTAAATACCATTATTACAAATTGCTTTAAAACATCATGTTAAAGTTTTGAGGCTACGTTGCCCACCCCTAGGTGTAACACACAGATACATATATTTGCTAAGAGACTGTATCACCAAGCAGGTTCTAATACTCATCTGATAAGTCAGCTTGTAAATAAGCTGAAGTTTGGCACAGCAG
This sequence comes from Mchenga conophoros, assembly GCF_057382185.1. Lineage (NCBI taxonomy): Eukaryota > Metazoa > Chordata > Actinopteri > Cichliformes > Cichlidae > Mchenga > Mchenga conophoros. The sequence goes on from NC_140546.1 coordinate 33,539,735, forward strand.
GCAGCTGCCTGCTTTTGGCGCACATTCACACACATACAGAAAAAACTTAAGTTGACGTAAACGATCAATAGAGACCAAAATGTTTTCTACCATGCCAGCATGATTTGTAATGTTTAGATGGGCATTTTAACATGAGGGTCTACGGAGACTGACTCCCTTTTGGAGCCAGACTGAAGTGGCCATTAGAGATCTTTTTTCTCAATGTAATTGAATTTGTTTTATAATTGTCTTTGGGTTTTCTGCTTTTTCTGTAACAACTAACTTCACTCAGATTAAACGCACGACTACACACACGTTCAGTGAAAGTTATCCTTTGAGGATTTTCCTTTTAAAACAGCAACATTATGATTTCCTGCAATATTATCTGCTTAGCATCCACTGGAAAATTGCAGCTACAAAGCATAGGTAACACTCTCTCTGAATGTGTACTGCACTGTTTAATTAAATTATGTTGATGTGGTTGCTATAGAAAGGTAGATCAATCAAAATATTGAAAGTATTGATACCAATGCTGGTATTGGATCGATACTATTGATCTGCTATTGATAGGCTCAAGACTTTGTTTCCATCCTCTAAGTCCAGTATGTCGCCCACTGAACTGCGTCAAATAATTTTTCCTGGAAATGAAAAATTATTCCTCAAACATGCATAATGAAAAATGTCTGAACCGTTTTGTGTTGACTGTCACGTCTATTTTATTTATCCTACTGTGCAGAAGCTGATCTGAAGTGCTTTAAATGCGGGCACATTTACATTCCTGGTCCCCCCCCCCCCCCCCCCCATCCCCCCCCAAAAAAAAAAAACCCCAGTATCACGATACATGAAAAGCTGAAAGGTGTGTTTTAGATTTTCACTGATTATTCTGGAAAGTAAAAAATCTCGTGGATTTAGTGGTCATTAAAATGTGTTCAAAATTTGCCATTCGATGATGATTCTTCAGTCATACATGTCATGAATGGCACACTGCTCTCCCCTACATAAGCTGCCTTTATAAGTTAGAAGTATTCAAATTCAAATTCAAATTTTATTTGTCACGTACACAGTCATACACAGTACGATATGTAGTGAAATGCTTGGACAACTGCTCGTGACCTAAAGAGAACAAAAAAGGAAAAGGCTATGAATAAGATAGGAAATAAATATGAAAAATTAAAAAGGGTAAATTTAACTAGGAAGGAATAAAATATAAATTAAGGTTAAAAATGAAATAACTGTACAACACAAATTAGAATGAAGGGTAAATTTAACTGGGAAGAATAAGATACAGATAAATATATAAATTAAAGTTGAAAATAAAATAACTGTACAACAAAATACACAATACACAATATAGAACTATATAAGAATGTATGAAGAAATCTAAATATAAATAAATATATACACAATAACAGCAGCTGTACAAGTATTAACCGGAAATGAAGAATATAGTGACCAGTGTTGTGCAAAACCAAAGTCCAGAAAGTCCAGTGTGTGTGTAAGAACCATATGTGTGGGTCAGTACTGTGTGGTGGTGTGATTGAGAGACCGTATCGCCTGCGGGAAGAAGCTCCTCCTCAGTCTCTCTGTGTTGGTCTTCAGGGAGCGGAATCGCTTTCCTGACCTCAACAGAGAGAACAGTCTGTTGTTGGGATGGCTGAGGTCCTTCACGATCTTCCTGGCCTTGGTCCAGCACCGCCTGCTGTAGATTGAGTGCAGGTCAGGGAGCTCGGAGCGGATGGTGCGCTCAGCTGACCGCACAACCCTCTGTAGAGCTCGTCTGTCCTGCATGGTGCTGTTCCCGAACCAGGTTAAGATGTTTCCCGCCAGGATGCTCTCTATGGTGCACGAGTAAAAGTTCCTGAGCACCTTGGAGGGCAGTTGGAAGTCTCTCAAGCGTCTGAGGTGGTAGAGACGCTGTCGGGCCTTTTTCACCACGGTGTTGATGTGACAGGACCATGACAGGTCCTGCGTGATGTGAACTCCGAGGTATTTGAAGCTGTCCACTCTCTCCACTGGGCACTCGTTGATGACGGGGGTCTGGTAGTTCCTCTCCTGCTTAGTGCTGAAGTCCACTATCAGCTCCTTTGTCTTACTGACGTTTAGAAGGAGGTTGTTCCTCTGGCACCAGTTCTCCAGATTCCTAATCTCCTTCAGGTAGGCCGTCTCGTTGTTATCAGAGATCAGGCCCACCACGACGGTGTCGTCAGCAAACTTGATGATGGTGGTGGAGCTGGTAGTGGCCACGCAGTCATATGTGTACAAAGAGTACAGCAGGGGGCTCAGAACACACCCCTGGGGGGCTCCAGTGCTGAGAGTGGTGGAGGCTGAGACATGTCCGCCCATCCTTACTGCCTGTGGTCTGCCAGTTAGGAAGTTGGAGATCCACTGACACATAGATGAGCTGAGTCCCAGATGCTCCAGCTTGGTGGTGAGTGTGGAGGGAATTATGGTGTTAAATGCAGAGCTGTAGTCTATGAAGAGCATTTTAACATAATTCCCCCTTCTAGTGTCCAAGTGAGTGAGTGATGTGTGGAGGAGATGAGAGATGGCATCGTCTGTGGAACGATTTGGACTGTAAGCGAACTGTAGTGGGTCCAGTGTGTCTGGTAGTGAAGAAATGATGAAGTCTCTGACCAGGCGTTCAAAGCACTTCATCACTACTGAGGTGAGGGCTACAGGGCGATAGTCATTGAGAGAAGCAGGGTGGGGTTTCTTCGGGACAGGAACAATGATGGACTCTTTGAAGCATGTGGGGATCACCGACTGAGATAAAGAGATGTTGAATATCTCAGTGAACACAGGAGCTAGCTGGTATGCGCAGTCTCTTAGGATACGACCTGGGATGCCGTCTGGTCCTGCTGCTATCGGTATCGGTACTGGTCTTGGTATCAGCAACACTGATTGTATTTACTAGATATCATGTCGATACCAAAATTTGCAGCGTTGCGCAGCACTGGTGGTCGTCAACAGTAAATCCATGTGAGGAGGAGAAGTCTGCCAGTGTTCATCCAGCCTGCATCGCTTTCTCAGAACTGGAGCTAAATGTCCTAGTGATATGAATTTAAAACAGTTTCCAAATCAGTTTCACTTGTATGAACATCATAAATGCCTGAAGGGCTGAACGTGGCCACCTCCCTGTACAGTATGCTGCCATCCATGAAATGCTTGCTGGGACTCTTTCCCCGCTTTCCATTTTCCACCAGAATGTGTCTGCTTTGCTGGCAAACTGAATTGCATCTTTTCTCTGTTTTCCTCTCTCTTTTTCCTCATTAACCGTGAACACACGTGCAGAGGAAGGTCCGTCACACCGTGCAGTTTACTGTGTCAGGATGATTTCAAACAGGTCTAAATGCAGGAACGTTTAGGTTTAGACACCCGCCCACGCACACCGTTGCCTTTGATTTTTCTTTTTTTTTTCTTTTTAAGTTTTGAGTGTGTGTGTGTGTGTGTGTGTGTGTGAGAGAGAGAGGGAGAAGGGTGTCAGTGGTGAAAACAGTGAATGTCCCTGGTGTCTTGAGGTATTACACTGATGCGCAGCCATGCAAACAGGCCTAGGAGGGCCTTTCTGAATCAGTGGACAGGACCGACGCAACCTTTTCAACTCACATTAAACCAGGCTCACCTCACTGTGCTACAAGTTAGTGGGAGAGCGACACGGAGAGGGTGGAGGAAGGGAAGATAAGAGATGGAGATGAGGGGGGCTTGCTATACCTTGTGAAAATGTGCCCTTTCATCTTTGTTGTGTTCCCGTCTGTCTGTGTGTGTTTGTGTTGCCTGGCTCAGGAGAAAGCACATACAGTACACTGTGCACGTCCAGGATTTACTGTATACTGTACTGAGGTTCCAAATTTACACTTGATGAGGGGAAATAAGAAGTGATTATGCTCTAGTAGAGGTGATTGTTTTAATGCAGAATAGGCTGAGCACTGATCAGAGCATGCTATAGGTGTTCTATAGGTGTTCATGATGTCGTTTTTAATATCAGCTCGTGTCCAATCAAACCCCGGCCCTACATACCCTTACAGGCCCAAATAAAAAGGCACGCATGGCTGCACTTCTCCTACCTCAGCAACAATCTGCAGAAAAACGTCTCCACAAATCAAACTCTGTGTGTGTTTGTGCGTGTGTGTGCATGCTTTGTATGTGTGTGCACGGGTGTGTGTGTCTCAGTGCATCAGACCGGTGAAGAGAAGAATAACCCAATTACAGAGACAGTCTGCCTCAACGACATACAGTATGTACACGGAAAGAAAGAGAGGTGTGTGTGTGTGTGTGTGTGTGTGTGTGTGTGTGTGTGTGTGCCTGAGAGCGAGAGACAAACAAAGACAAGCACAGTGAGGAAGAATGATTTTTAATGAAAAGAACACAGCAGAAAAAGGGGGAGAACAAGAGCAGAAATTGCCAGGCGGCTCCAGCGTGCGAGCGCAGAATAAACCGGATGTGTGCTGAACAAAGGTGAGGCAGAAAAAAATGCATAAAAGGTAGCTGTGGAAAATTTTAATATTTGGGGAGACCTCAAATATTGGAATTTATTTAAATGAGAACTCCTGAGGGGTGGTACTGCACCGTGCACACCTCAGTTCATGTACAAAGTCTTTTTTATTTCTTTTTTTTTTAGGGAGAAAAACGGGGGGAGGAGGGGAAATTGGCCCTGAACCTGACAATTTGGTGGATTGGAGGATGCGGTTGCATAGCAACAGACAGCAGCCGAGTACCTAAAAAGCAAAAAGAAAAAGAAAGACTATTTGGTCTGTTAAATATTCACTCCCTGCTAAGACAACACTCAAAGGCAAATGTGTTTCCATACAACCAGATTTAGAAAAGCTCATAAGCTAGCAGTTGTAGGAACACTGTTTATTTAAAAACTTTTCATCAAAGGTAGACACCAACATGGCTCAACCTTATATGTAAAATTGAGGCTTGCTTACATTATATAACAATCAGTCTCACAAAAAAAGATGTGTTCGACAGTGTGGAGTCACATATTTCATCCTCCACATGCATGGCACATATTGTGTTTACATATTATCTAATAAGCTAACGCACAATGGGGAATTTGCATTTGAAATGCCACTCGGTGTGTTTAGAAGCTTAGAGCATGCGGCGAGGGGGATCACAGCAGAGGTGTTTTTTTTCATATTACAGATAAACACGAGGCAATTTCCCCCTTCAATTTATTAACATTTCAAGCACCAATCCTCAATCATCCCTTGGACACCAGCGGACGCGTAGGACTGGCGCTCTCCTTCATTGTCCTGCAGGTTTTCAATAAAGCGCTAAGCTGCACGAGTTGTTTGTTGTCTGTAAAGTCAGCTGCAGATTATAACAGATGACAAAAAAAAGAGAGAAGCACAAATAAGATTCCCTTTTATTGGACATCTCCACTACACAATACCCATACATTACCTGCCAGTGAATATTACATTAGAAAAATCGGCCCTTTTTTATGGTTTAAATCTTGTTTGTGTTGAATCCACAGAAGTCCTGGAAATCAAAGCAATCACAAGCTTTTGCCAACTTCGCAGCCTCTCCTCTATCTGCGGCCGTGGTTATTAAGGTTTCTTTTGCACATGAATAGGGGCGCCGTTGCTCCGGGATATATTGTAAGTGACTGCTGTTCGTCTAGCCACCAGTGTTTCTCACAGAGCTGTGAATAATAGATAGGAAAGCTGACCAGAGATAATATGCCTCTCAATGAGAACATACCTCCTAGCGCATCTAGTGTCTAAGAGAATGCTAACAAGGAGCGCACATCCCCCCCACCATTTTTTTTTCTTTCAATAATTTTTGCAAAGCCGCAGAATGTTCCTTTTTCTTTTGGCTCTCATGAATTTATTAATAACAGAATTCCTTTCAAAACATCTCGTCTGGATAAGATGGATAACACGCTCCTTTTATCATGCGCCTCTCCTTCAGAGGCGCGCGCACACACACAAGCGTGCGCAGCATATATCGCGCTGACAGTGATGCGCTGTGAAATTGGATGGGAGGGCTGGATAGCGGTTTTTGTAGATTTTCGCCGCATAAATTTGGGTCACGGAATAGATTATCGCCCCACACGTGTCACTCTGACACTGATAGACGCTCGCAATCCCACGCCACTCATAAATTACACATGCTTCATGAAAATGAATTTGCCGTTTAAGTTGGTAAATGATCATTCAGTGGAGTGATGCGTAGTGTAGTCACAGTTTCTCTTTCTGCCATGTGAATATGTAACGTTGACTGAAATCTGTTTTCTCATCTTCAGGAATTCCATAAAAGTTTCAGTCTGACGAGGCGTCAGTGTGACTGTTCCTGTTCCGGCTTCCTTTCAGGCGAATTTAAATAGCCTTGGTCCTTATACAATGAAGCACAGATTCTGGACGGCTGAGGCCGTATCAAAAGGATCCTATGGAAAAATAAAGGCAGACAGCTCTGTCGCTCAGCAGAGGCACTCTACTGTAAAGAATTCATAGTGTTTGAAGTCAATGACAGCTTTTAGGGATTTGGTGGAGACTCAAGCCGTCTCTTTTTCCACTCTTGCACATAAAGATGAGTCTCGGGTACGTGTGCGTCTCATGTGTGGATGTGCCTGAAGGTGACAAAGACATAAAGTACAATTTCAGCTCCCCTTCAAAGCCACCAGTGCTGTTTCTAAAGATTTAAAAATGACTTTTCCGATTAACGTCATCTCGCCTCGTATTTAAAGGCCTGATTTGCATTTATCTTTGCGTTCCTAAATGACCGGCGTGAATGCTGTGCTAAATTAGCGTCCCTGCTTTTTAGGACTTAAGATGATGTGTAGGCAAGTGAAACTTGGGCAGGGCTGGGAATAGATAACTGTCATGTCTGAGGCCCGGATAAGAGGTAAAAATCCAGCTTTCAGTGTAGAAGATGGGATGTCAACTCTGGTCAGTCCATCCGCCGCCCAGTAACCCTCCTCCTCCTCCTTCTTTAAAGACATTATTCTAACCCGACTGAACCAGTCTGATTACTTTGTTGTCTGGTGAAAACAGCCTGGACAGCCAGTGTGTGAAATATTAAGGGGGGAGGTTTAAAGACCCTAAACTGGCATGTCATATCCAGTTTGCATAAAAACTACCAAATGCAATTTCGTCAAGCTCACCATGTACAGACAAACCTGTTAATGCTTGGTGTAGATGCAGAACAATTAAATACCCTAATAAATACCAGTTAATAAAAGGTGCTAGACACATTCCTCAGGTATTTTGGTCCATATTGACATGATGGCATCACACAGTCAGGGTGTGCGGGACTCCAATCTCTTGTTCCACCGCGTCCCAAAGGTGCTCTACAGATGACTGTGGAGGCCATGTGAATACTGTGAACTCCTTCCCACATTGAAGAAACCAGTTTGAGATGATTTGAGCTTTGTGATGCATAATACTGCTGGATGCAGTAAACCGTGGTCATAAAGGATTAACGTGGTCAGCAGCAATGCTCAGGCAGGCCGTGGCATTTTAACCATGCTCAACGGGTACTAAGGGGCCCAAAGTGTGCCAGGAAAATATCCCCACTCCACTGTACCACCAGCAGCCTAAACAGTTTATACAAAGCAGGACGGATCCGTATTTTCATGTTGCCTATGTTTTTCCAATCTTCTATTGTCCAATTCCAGTGGGCCTGTGCAGACTATCCGATTGTTAAGTGATGACGTGAGGAATCCTTCTTTCAGGCCTAAAGTAGTCTGCATTTAATATGGCTTTTGTGTTGTTAACATGTTTAATGTTATGTATTTTCTTCTATTTAATCTCAAAATGCTCCTAAAACAGTCAGTGATCCCTGTTGACCTCCCTCGGCTTTTATTACCGCTAATCATTTATTTAAGCTCAGTTTTTAAAACCTTAGGATGTAACTACAGCCCATCCCATGCAGCAGTATATGAATGACTAACCTCGTATTGTGGATGGATTATCTCAGTTGTTCTCTGGCTGAAGTTTGGTCCTTTTACAGCATCCTGCCATGCGATTACATTTGTCCCTGACCACCGAGAACACTCATGTTAACTTTTATCGAGTGGAAAAAAAGTTAGCTTGTTTATATTATGCTAACATAGCTGTGTCACTAGCGGTCACGTAGCACATCATTATATACCAGCTAGCCCAACTTCAGTAACCCTAGAAACGTCACGGCTGTTTAGTTTTCTGTCTTCATTTATGCTGGAAGTGATAACAGAGCTGTACGTTTTAATTTGTTTCCAAAACCCCGCAGTCAGGACATGCTATATTGTATTTAGATAGAAGCTAGCGAGCTAACTCCCTGCTAACTTCTAACTCCGTTAAATGTCATAAATTCTGTTTTCATGGATGCCTGGATGTTAAACTCAATTGTTACACCTGGTAGAGCAGAATGCTGATCATTTTATTAAAGATGAAAGACTTTAGACAGTTTTTCAACTCTCAGTAATGCCATCGTGATCGTTTGATATATGGACCTGCAGCGGAGTTTAGGTCCAGACACGGCTAGTGACGTCAGACTTAACAACCGGATAGCATCATTGTCTTGTTCTTAGCTAACAGAAGTGGCACTGGGTGTGAAACGCTCTTCTGCATACCTTGGTTGTAACGTTACTGTTCTCTAGAAGCCATTCCTCTGACCTCTCACATCAACAGCATATTTTCACCCAGAGAACTGCCACTCACTGGATATTTTCTCATTTTCAAACCCTTCTGTGTAAACCCTAGAGGTGGTTCTGTGGGAAAATCCCAGTAGATCAGCAGTTTCTGAAAAACTCAGATCAGCCTGCCTGGCACCAACAGCCATGCCACGTTGAAAGTAACTTCACATCAGCCCTTTCTTCCTCATTCTGATGCTTAATTTCTTAAGTTTACTGAGTTGCTGCTGTGTGAATGAGTAACTAGATATTTATGGTAATGAGTAGTGGAACAGGCTTACTGAATGAAGAGTCTTTGCCTGAAATGTCTTGGTAGGTGGGGGAAGAAAAAATTAAAAAAATTAACCATATCTCAAAGACACACATAAAAACTACTTGAATTTTAAGCTATCTAAAATGTGAATTTCAAATTTCTAAAAGCTCTTTGCAAATGTTTTTTACCGTCAAATGTTAAGTAGAAAAACCCACCAAAAATTCGACAGTGAACAGGCAGCTAATGAGGTTTGTGTTGGTTCTTCGGCTGCCTGCTTGGATATTACCCTGACTGCTCTGCCACAGCACAGCCAACCACTGATATGGAAAATACCCTGGCAGGTTCACTAGAAAGCCTCCAAAGCAGCGACCTGTCACAGGGTTGGACTTAAAATAAATGGAAGAATGCAAGACGTCCAATACCTGGCTTGACATAAAAAGGAAAAAAGCAAAGCTGTGTTTTTTTTTCCAGCAAGGAAACAAGTTTGTTTCTTTCTGAGAAATATCAGGGGCACACCTGGCAGAAGAATGAATAAAAGAAGATGTTTGTGTGCCAGATGCTAGAAAAAAAAATCTGCAAGTGCAAAGTCAGTGTTGCTGATAAAAGATCAGTGGAACTGGCCCAGACAAGGCAAACAAAGATACTCCACGGAATCAAGGGTGTCTGGACAGCATATCTTTTATATGTACAATGGAAAAACCTGTTAAGGATTTTGGTCCCATTTGAGCTTCAACAGCAAGTGAAGATAAACTAGTGCAGTGTACCGAGCAAAGGCGTCTCTGATTGTCCTTAACGTAAGACATTGTGTATTGATTCTCTATCTGGCAGCTGACGGTTGTTGCAAACACATTATGATGCAATTTGAGGTTCCTTACAAAATAAGACTGGCATCAGGTAGTTAACCCCGCAGCACCAAATGCAGCAAATTATGAGTCAAATTAAATAAAGCTTAATGCAAATCACAAATAAACACAGCTCAGCAAAAATATGCATAAGTACATATAAGCCCCTTTTCCATTAGTACAGCAGTTCCTAACCCCCGGGCCACGGACCAGTACCGCTCCGTGAGTCGTTTGGTACCGGGCCGCTAGAGTTGAGGCTCGGGTGTGAAATTTATGTTTTCAGGGTTTCTATTGTTTTTTTTAATCGTTTTTTTCATTAACTCGGTCTCCCTGGGTCTTTTTCCGTGTCCGTGGCGCAAAAAAGGTTGGGGACCGCTGCATTAGTACCTACCGGGATCGACTTGCCACAGTTTTCAGGGTTTTCCATTAGGTCATAGTACCTGTTACCAGGTACTTTTTTTAATACTTGCTCGGCAGGGGTTTCAAGCGATCTGAGCAGGCACTAAAATGTGATGTGGTCAAACTGCATGCCACCGATTGGCTGGTCAGTAGCGTCACTCGATGAGTCATGAGAGTGTCTCGTGCATGAAAATTAAAACAGGCATTTTTTAAAATCCAGGCATTTTTTAAAATGGCTACCAAAAAAAAAAGCCATGTTCCCCAAGTCTGACGAAAAGCCACAGACTGAGCAGCAGGTATATTCTTGCCTCGACGTCCCCCTTTTTTGTAGCATTCATGTCGCATATTGATTACCTCACAGGACGCTCAGACACATTGCTATTACGATAAGCATGCATGTTAGCTAGCACGAGATTCTAATGAAAATCCAGTCGAATCAAGTTGTGGCGATCCGTGGCAAGTCTATCGAAGTAGTAGCTAATGGAAGGGGCTATAGTAAAACTTGAGCTTGTAATGCTAAAAGGCTAAACCTTCTAGAGTAGCAGGAGTGCTACTTGCCAGCAGTGTTGCCAACTTAGTGACTTTGTCGCTATATTTAGCGAGTTTTCAGACTCCCTTAGCGACTTTTTTTTCTAAAAAGCGACTAGCAACAAATCTGGCGACTTTTTCTGGTATAACTGGAGACTTATTTATGACGACTTTTTGACGTGAAAACGCATATCGCTCTTATTCTCAACAAGCAGCGGTGCTGCCGTGGGCACCTCACCCGTGCCAAAGCGCTCACGGGCGGAGGATAGTCCTCCTCCGCTGCTATCAGGGCAGCAGATGTTCACACCTGTACGTCCAAACTGCAAATGAATCACGCATGAACGAAGCCGCTGCTCCCGCACTGACTGTAACGCAGTCAGTTCTTCTTTTACTGTTATGCTGTTTTGTGGATCACAAGCTTTAAAATTACTTATAAACACACACCACACACACAAAGGCACACCAGAGTGCCATTTTCAGGTTACTTTTACCGGTCCAAGCCCGGATAAAGGAGCAGGGTTAGAATTGTGACATAAAAAAAACCAAATGGTAAATGGCCTGTATTTGTATAGCGCCTTACTAGTCCCTAAAGACCCCAAAGCGCTTTACATATCCAGTCATCCACCCATTCACACACACATTCACACACACTAAAAAAAAACAATAATTGCTAAAAGAAATTTAATTTATAGTTCTAAATGAATTCCAAATGCAATTTTTACTCACTTTATGTCTCTTCCACGATGTTGTTTCTCTCTCCAACAACGTAGGTTACAATTACATTAGCATGACCAATTATGCAAATTAGGCGATGACATCATTTAGCGACTTCTAGCGACTTTTAGGACAACCATTAGCGATTTTCCTTACTGAGGAGTTGGCAACACTGCTTGCCAGATGGTAAGGCTACTAGCCATTAACCGTGGACTAAAGCAGTTACAGTTTGGCAGTTAAATCTTTGGACAGTTAACATATCAACAAAAATAAAATGGCATAAAAAGTGGGAAGGGGCTTTAAAGGAGTTAAGCTAATCAGTGTTGGCTTACTGTGTTTACGTCAGTGTTATCAACCTCAAGATTAGTGTTTGACTAGTGAACAAAGCAAAACACCTATATCTGATAGTTTACACTATGCCACAAGAAAGTATTGTGTTTTTTCTTTTGAAAATGCAGAAGCACTCTAAGTTCCTAAAATACTCACTGGGTTCAGTTAAAACAGGGTTTAACAGACCTCTTCCACCTTGTAGTAGTGAAAAAAAAAAGCTACAACCTACTTTTGGAGCAGGTTTCTAGCAGATGTCACATTAAGGCAAATTTGAATGACATGTGTAACGTACTGTACATAATGTGTAGCATAGAGCCTGCTAGAAGCTCCCAATCCTCTTAGCGAGGCTCTTGTTTGTTTAGAAAATAAATAGTACCATAGATTCAGTACCATAATTCATATGTCAATAAGGATGTTCAACAGCCTCTGTGGTTTTGTTCTATGTTTTCCTGCTCCAGTGCTAAAGGTTTTACAGGAGATCTATTGGCATTCTTTTTCTTTTTTTTTCTGGTTCATGCAGCTTGGCTGTGAGGCGAAGCAGAGACAGCTTTGTTGTCTTATGTTTAGGTGACAGGCAGGAGGTCCACCCCTCTCGCCCCCACATATATCACCTCCTCTCCGCTTGGTGCACATCAAGGGGATTAGCGTCTTCCTTCTCGCGTGAAACGAGCAACATCAATGGAGACCTGCGAAAGATTCACCCGATGTTCTGCATAAAGCGCGAGCTGCCGAGCCGTTTATGCAGCCCTTTGTGAGGTAAACACTTCAACATCAATCGATCGGCTGGGGAACAGGCAGAGCCTTTTACGGATTCACCTTCCCCTCCCACGAAACGAGGGGATGCGGCATCATCTTGATGGGTTTAATTCTGGGGAGAAAAGAAGGGAGTAAAGGTGAAACAGAGGAAGCAGAAAGGAGGAAAAGCGAAAATGACGGCCTCCTCCCACTGGGTTTGGCTCCAGCTGGTGGGAGGAAGTAAAAAATGAAAATTTTATGAAGGCACTTTTGCTTTCTGTAAACAACATTTGTTTCTCAAGGCCCGTAAAAATCAGCCGAGTTCGTTTACATCTAACCGTCATTATCATTAGAAGTCCTGATCCCAAAAAACTCTGGGTCAGACTCGAGCTGGTCGGATTAAAAGAAAAATGAAAATTCTAAGAAGACACTGAAAATCTTTCCTTCTTTTGCTTTCTGTAAACAATACTTACCTCTAAAGGCCGGGAAACATCAGCCGTGTTCGTTAACATCTAACCGTCATTACCATTAGAAGTGCAGATCCCGAAAGTCTTATCAGTGCCTCTATTCCTGCTGATATCAGCACCCTGCCTCCCCCCTTCCCCACTGTGGACACACACACACACACACACACACACACACACACACACACACACACACACACAAACACCGTTATCTCTGCTATCTGGTATTTAGCCAACTCAGAGCTAATCCAGTGTGAACCCACTCCCTGGCTTCTGCTCAGCAGTTTGCAAACAGATTTGGAAAACAGACACACACACACACACACACACACACACACACACACACACACACACACACACACAAAGGGAGTCAGAGTGTTTGGCCCTGGAGCAGGGAACATCACGCTCCAGTAATGTGATGCCGAGGCAACACTGCGCTACAGTAGTGTGGCATTAACATAAATGTGCATCTCAGCGCGAAGAAAGGGGAACATGGGGATATTTGGAGCTGTCTGCATGTGATAGCTGTCTGATTACCTCTGCTGTGACCTCGGTGTCCTCACAACAAACACACACACACGGCATTAAGCTGCCGAAATGTGTCCACCGTGACCATTCAGTTACTGTTTATTCAGTCTTTTAAGATAATCAAATTTTTCTTCGAGCAAGATGAAATTTCAGGCACTGAGGGAGATAATTAAACTGCAGGTCAGAAGACTCGTGCATCGTTGCAAAATCGGGACTTGTTATATGTGACAAAATGTGTGAGAGTAGCAGTCAGACGGCGTGAAGCCAGCCTTATAGAACTGATGTACTCCTTGTGGTCATTTTATTTTACAGCGTGGGGATTTTCTGCCTTCATAAGGACCCTGGAATGCTTGTGTAACTGCTGTTTGACACCAATTATCCGTCCTACTAGAAATTTATGAGAGATATAACTTGTTGTTTAATGGCAGCACTCACATGGTGAACAGTGGGATTAAAATAGAGCACAAAGGTGATCCTACGAGATATTGTCCCTGTATTTGCATTACTTTTGATTTTAAGTAAATCCTGAACCACAAATTTGGGAGGAAAATTTCAACAGTCTTTTTCCCGGTCACAAAACACTGCAGTAGCTCTGTACCTTCTCAGTGATACTTCAGGGTGCGTGGGAATTGATCCAAGCAATCTCTGAGTGTTAGAGAAGGCATCCAGCTGCATCCCTTGGGTGCCCTGTGGTGGGTGCTTAAGGAGTGTGGGGTATCAGTATGTTTTCACAGGCCTTTCAGTTCATGCACAGCCACACTGAGAGCATGGCTCAAATTACTGGAAACAAGTCAGACTCGTTCCTGATGAGTACTGGATTCTGCCAAGGCTGCCCCTTGTCACAGATTTGGTTCATACATTTGCTGACCTCCAGATCTGCTCGCCTGATTTTTTGCGGACGATGTCGCCATGTTGGCTTCACTGAAAGGTGACCTCCACCTTGCACTGGGGTGGTTTGCAACCAGGTGCGAAGCGGCTGGGATGAGAGTTAGCACCTCCATATCTGAGGTCACGGTTCTCAGCCCGAAGAGGATAGAGTCCTATTAGGGAGGAGTTGCTTTCCCAAGTGGAGGAGTGCAAGTATCTTGGGGTCGTGTTCAGGAGTATGGAAAGAAAGTAGCGTGAGATTGAAGGATGAATTGGTGCAGCATCTGCAGTGATATGGATGTGGACCAGTTTGTTGCGGTAAAGTGAGAAGGCAAAGCTGCTGATTTACTGTTGAGCTGCATTCCCAATCTCACCTATGGCCATGAGCTGTGACCAAAAGAATAAACTTCCTCCAAAGGGGTCTCGGATTGTTTGGGAACAGAACAGAAGATCTGAATGTGGTGAATGAGAAGAGGCAGCTCTGGGCTTCTTTGCTTTGATTGCTGACTCCCCTGCAACCAGAATATTAATACATCTGTTTTAAAAACCTTTTCTGTCAAGTCTTTGCAACTCGGGGAAAACAAACCCCGTTCACGTCTTTATTCCCCCAGTTTTAGTATGGAGTTCATACTCAATGCCTATCAGTGTTGCCAGCATATAGGGGTAAATAATAAAGGTTAGCAAAAGCTTAGCAACTGCAGTAATCACATTACATGTAACATGTCTGTCTAATGTCAGTGTTTATTGTATATAAAAGGATCTCAGATGACCAGTAGCATCACAGTAAAAAGATATACTAAGTTTCAATGCCGGCTCTTCCACAGAACAGTGTTTCTCTGTGGTGAACTCTGAATCAACAGGACAAGCCCCTGGGGCTCCTTTCTCACCTGTGTGTGAACAGACCGTTTTGCATAAGCAGCTTTTTTTTTAATGAGCTACTGCTGTGTTTGGCAGCCACATAGATGAATAGTTAGCTTAGAGCCGATTGGTCACTTTCCAACAGGTCTACATAAACATTAAAGCATTAAAAAAGAAAGAAATCCCCCCTTTTTAGATGCTGTCTCATTTTCCACGTCAACCTGTTCACACTTTTGTGAACTGCTTATGCACTGGCGATTTTCCACCCATATGTTTGCGTGACTTGGGCAAATTCTACACTAAACTTTCTCAGCTGTGAAGACGGCTGCTTTTCCCCCCCCTAACAATAAAACAACATTTTGAGGCTGCAGCTACTGTGTGACTCATTAGGATGGATGCCTCGTGGAGTGCAGCGCTACACTGTTGATAGCACTTTAAATCCTTCCACTTCCCTCGCATGTTCTCTTTCTTTCTGTCTCACTCACTCGGTCTGTGGTTTTCCTCAGGAGACCAGGTTAGATAAGACCGCCTGCGCTATAAAAGCAAGAAAGAGCCCGGGGAGAAGCGTACGACACACGGGAGCGCTCTCAGCAAGTTTAAAGCAGGAGACATGATGTGCTGTTCTAAGGCGATAAACATTCATACACATATATGCGATATGTGGGTGACAAACACAGACAACCCATTTTCTTCCTCTCATCTGATCCTTCTTCAGCCTGTCTCCTCCTCCTCCTCCTCTCGAATGTTTCTAATCGTGGAACCCCCTTGAGGCTGTTGCGTTATTATGGAATTATTTTTATTGTTCGGTCAGTCTGGGCCAGCACGAACCTGTCGACCACGTCTCATTCAGACACACACAGACACATGCACACTAAGATTATATATATATATATATATATATATATATATATACATATATATCAGAAAACTGTTTATTGCACCTGTTCCTGCTGTGTGCCAACAGCCTGCTATGACTGCACATACAGCTCCGCGCCGTTGACTCAGTGTTGTGTAACAAACAGATCGACTCTCTCCCCGCCACTTTGCTTGGGTTGGCAATTGTTTGATTTCAGTATCTCACAGACAGCACCGCGGTGGTCAAGTTAATGAGCAAAAATCCACCCCTTCTTAGCGCTTTTAAAGGAAGGAGTTCATAAAAAAGAAGAAGAAGAAGCCAAACGCTGATCATTTTAACAAGCTGCACGGTGCGTTTAAAAAACTTTTTTCTATCATACACTGGTGGGGAATTCCTCATGTGGAAGGGTCACATTTGTTTCCATTTTGGCAGTGCATGTGAACCAGCAGTGTATTAAGGAAAGTTCAAGAAGTATATTTGTTTTATAAAAGCCATTTGTTTCAGAATTAATATGATCATTAATTGAATAAAAGAATAATATACGATCTGTCATTTATTAAAAGGTCGTTAGGTTTGTTCTCCCTGAGTCTGGTTCTGCTGGAGGTTTCTTCCTGAGTTTTTTCTACCCAGTGTCACCAGGTTTGTTGTAGGGTTTTTACCTTATAATATGAAGCGCCTCGAACTGAACTGAATTCCAAAAGAAGAACTTTAGTCTTCCCTTTCTAGTATGTGTCTAGTTTTTAAGCTTTGACCAGCTGCACTCGCATGGAGTTGCGTTATGCTTGGGGTTGTCAGAGCTTTTATATACGGATCGGGGGCTCTACTTTCAGTTTTAGCCTCATTAAAATCAGTTTCAAGCCAGTGTTTGTGGTGGAACTGTGCTACTACAAGTAGTGGTAAGTTTAGTTCACCCAAAGCTTTTAAAGTTTCTTGATTTGTATATTTTTTCAGCCGAGGTTAAGACATTCACCTTACATGCAAAAGATTCCCTGTTTGAGATGAGGAGGAGATACAAACCTAACCTCAGGGGGTCAAAAGCTAATGCACCCCTGGGCCCGACTGTCCCAAGCTAGAAAAACTGGGAGGGTTGTGTCAGGTAGGACACTGAGTGTGAAATCAAACACGCAGACCCATCTGCTGTGGTGATTCCTTGGGAATTAAGCAAGCAGCTGAAAGTCTTTTAACATGACTAACTGCTATTTTGCTTCACTTTTGCTCGTATCTGATGCTGCTGGCAATAGTTTGGCTATTGCTGATAATTTTTTATGTTTCTATAGACAAAATTAGCAATATGAAAGAAGCCCATTGTGCTTGCAGTGAAGTAGCTTTACAAAGTATGTTACTTAGAACAAGGATGTCAAACTCATTTTACGTTGTGGGCCACATGAAGTCCACTTTCATCCCAAGTGGGCCGGACCAGTGAAAACCCCCCGTCCTGTCAGCGTACAGAACTTTAATTACACGTGTCATGACTGAAATATCGCAATGTAAGAAAAAGAAATTCAATTTCAACCACAACCTCAGTTTCTCTACATAATAAAGTACTAAACTGTTTGCTTAACTAAAAGTCCAAAATTTACGCCCTCCTTCACACCACCGAAGTCATCCAGTGGGCTGGATTGGAGTCTTTGCCAGTAGGGCTGTTCGATATAACGATATATATCGGATGACGATATAAAAACATCTGTCGTTTTATTTTACGCTATCGTTTGTTTCGTGGTGTCGCAAAATAAACTGTTTACGGCAATATTTTTTCATCGTTTTGATGGTCACTGTAGTGGCTATATTAAGTTCTCTCTTTCTCTTATATTTTATATAACCATACTACGAACGGACAAGCGCCTTTTTATGCGTTGTCGTTAGCAACAGCGACGGTAAAACCATCGCGTGTCCGCTTGTTTATTTTCCACATAAACCTTTCACAAAAAAGGTCAAGATCCTGTTGAGACTTTTCAAAATAAACTGAATCACGTGAAAAAGTATGCAGAGTATTGACGGATGAGAAGCAAAAAAGAGTCATCAGGCGCTAAAAAATAAACCTTAGACTCAAACGTTAGAACAGGCTTTTCCCCGCAGCAAGCCGTGTAATAAATACTCACAAAGAAAACGGCGGCTGTTACAACTTATGTGTAAAAATGTATAGTTTCATGCATCAGTTAAAACACTCGACTGCAGGTACACGATGCCCAGCTGGAAACACTTCAGCTGCCCGAGAGTCACAGAATTTACAGAAAATGTTACACTTTTGTGATTTATATCGTTATCGGGATGATAGATGTCTTATATCGGGATATGAGATTTTGGTCATATCGCACAGCCCTATTTGCCAGGCTGATTCTGGCTCCCGGGCCTTATGTTTGACACCCCTGATTTAGAATATTAGCAGTTTGTTTCACTTGCAACCATCTCATACTGTCAGCAGAGTTTTTAGAAAAATGTAAACTATATTCACAAAACAGTAGGCAGTGAAGACTTAAATATATCCTCCCATTAGTTGGTGGAGAACAAAAACAGAGCTAAAAGAGGTTAAACGTATCATAGTATGACTAGAAAGAAAATGAGTTAACATTGATGTAGCTCCTGGCTAAACTAACCAGATTGCTAACAAGCTAAAGTAGTTTCCTTGAAAGAAGATAAGTCTGTTTTCTGCTCCCTAGACTCGCGTAAGAAAGATACAAGAAAGATACAAGCACAGTTATTTTATTTTCAACTTTAATTTATATATTTATCTTTATCTTATTCTTCCCAGTTAAATTTACCCTTCATTCTAATTTGTGTTGTACAGTTATTTCATTTTTAACCTTAATTTATATTTTATTCCTTCCTAGTTAAATTTACCCTTTTTAATTTTTCATATTTATTTCCTATCTTATTCATAGCCTTTTCCTTTTTTGTTTTCTTTAGGTCACGAGCAGTTGTCCAAGCATTTCACTACATATCGTACTGTGTATGACTGTGTACGTGACAAATAAAATTTGAATTTGAATTTGAAATGACAGACCAATGTAATTCATTTGTATTTATACTGTTTTTAAAAGCATCAAAAAGCAAGAGGGCATGAAAACAAATAAACTGCATGCATCCCAAACTTCACTTTAATTTGTGTATATAGGCATCAGCTGTGAAAGCTGATATTGTGACTGCAGCTTAACTTGCACTGAAAAATAGCTTCTAGCTAGAGCACACTTGTGACAGTGGCAGAACCAATACAAAAACGACAGAAATTATAGTCACAGTAGTTCTTTATGTGTGAGTCAGATTTGTAGAAGTTACACTGGCTTCAACATACCCACACAGTTATATGCTCACATTGAAATGGATCTGACAAGAGGCCATCTCTCTAATGCTTATTTTATAGTAGGGGAGAGCGGGGTAAGTTGTCACACTTTTCACACTGACTAACTTTTACTGAGCACCATACATTACAACGTAATAAATGTTTCACCAAATGAAAGAAGGAAGTCTCGGGCACATATGATGTATTCATTACATTTTCATATCTTATCTCATTACGGAGTTGTAGACTGTTGAATGGAGAATGTGCACTTGTGACAATTTGCCCCATCGGCAGGTAAGTTGTCACACTAGATTATCTTAAAATAAGAACACAAATACTTAATTGTGATCATTGATTTTAATTGTTAAATTCAAACCAAAACTGGAAATTTGAACAATTATGCCAAGAGAATTTGGAAAAAAAACAATTATTTCAATCCAATACACATTTTAATCAAAACATTAAGTAGAAAGAAAACTTTAGTTTGAACTTTAAACTCAAATGTTCTCTGGCTTGCACATAAATCCATCATAACTGAATGGAATGCTGCAAATAACTTGCTTTACTTAACATGTTTATCCTCTGAACAAAACAGATGCCCTATTTCTGATTAATCAGACTCAACTTCAGAGTCACAATTCTGGCACACATAAATTGCCTGGCCTGAGGTGCAAGCATCATGGGCCCATTTGTTGCATTTTACGCATTTTACCCAGGTCTCTTTTGGACGACTGTTTGAAAATGGCTCCACACAGACAAGGCAGAAGCACTCTTATCATCTGATGATGACTCTTGAATTATTTTTCTTCTTTTAGCTGCGTTGTGTCGGTTAGAATTGCTGATTTGCGTCGTTTTCTTCCTTTGCTGGATGGTTTTCGGCGGCCAGCTTTTGGATATGGCCGGATGTCCTCTGGAGTTGGTAGTCCCCTGTCAGTAATTGCAGTGCTGGGTAAGGGTGAGCTCGTGATAGAGATGGTGCTGGAGCTTGGCAGTTCAGAGTTGGTGCTGGGGCCTAGCAGTGCAGAGTTGGTGCTGGGGCCTAGCAGTGCAGAGTTGGTGCTGGGGCCTGGCAGTGCAGAGGTAGTGCTGGGGCCTGGCAGTGCAGAGTTGGTGCTGGGGCCTGGCAGGGCAGGGTCCGGAATAGGGCGATCTGTGACGTAGGATGGTGCAAACTCGGCTTCCAGAAATACATTTCTGTTGTAAGGTTGAATCCCAGCCACCCTAAAACCAGCCTGAATGTTCAATGGGGTTGCAGCCAGAGGATATGCAATTGCCACAATCCCAGGAATGTCATAAATAGACATTGTCTTCCCAGGGTTGTTCCTCATCCAGGCATCACATGTGCTGTTGATGTGCCTCTTTAGTGGCCCGTAGACAGACCTGTCTAATGGTTGGAGCCGATGTGAGCAGTGGGGTGGGAATGACAGCATGATTATGCCATTTGCTTTGGCATAATTGAGTCCATCAATGGACAGATGAGACTCGTGGTTGTCCAAAAGGAGTAAACAGGGCTTCTCCTTTGAACACTTTGTATGTTCATTGAAATGTTGCAGGAATTCAACAAAGTGTGTGTCTTTCATCCATCCAGAGGAATTTGCCCCTCCTTTGCTGCCGGGTGGCCCGTTGATCAGGAAATGGTCACGGAAGTGGACACGCGGGAAAATAAAGTATGGAGGTAAACTATTCCCTATGGCTGAGACAGCACAGGCCAGTGTGACAAGGGTTCCCCTTTCAGCAGAGGTCAATGACCCTACTTGTTTGAATCCACGTCTGGCCAACACTTTGTCTGGTTTATGTACAGTGGTGACCCCAGTTTCATCAACATTCCAAATGTCTCCTGGTCCAAACTCATATTTGCATAATACTTTCTCTAAGTTGTCAAAGAAAGCATTGACATTCTCTCTGTTGAAGCTACTTGCCCTGGCAAGGCTAGTTGCTTCTGGCTTTCTCAGTGACAATGTTGTATGCCGCTTTAAAAAGCCTGTAAACCACTCATTGCTGGCCTTTTCTTTTTCTGCCCACAAAGGCACAAACTTCAGTTCGTGTGCCACAGCAAACTGGTAGGCAAGCTTTCTGACCTCACTTGGTGACAGACCAAAATAAATGTCAGCTGACCTAGTAATATACTCAACAAGCTGCTTTTCCAAATCAGGGGAAAAAATCTTCCTTGGCGTTGTATAACCAACCATTGTTGTTGGCATGGCTGTCTGACTTTCAATTTCTTCTCTGGTAATCTTTTGACAATACCGAGTTAGAGTACGGTAATTTATGTCAAAATCCTTTGCTGTACTTCTGATTGATTTGTTCTGCATCTTTACCTGCCTGACTGCCTTTAACATAATGTCAGGTGGTGTTCTGCCACGCTCTGTCTTTCCTTGATAATTTCGAACCATCTTACTTTCTTCCTTCCTTCCTTCCTTCCTTCCTTAATTCCTGCCTCTCCTTCCTTTCTTCAAAAACCTTATTACAAATACAAATGAATTACAATATCACAATTTTTTGGAGCATTTATTTGTACTGGGGCAAGTTGTCACATGTGACGACTTGCCCCAAAGTTAATGAGACAACTTGCCCCAAACTGACATTTATGCTAATTTTGGCTAAATGTCAGGGTTAGCTCAACATAGCACATCAGCTGAAGTATCAAAAGACACGTTAATGTCTCCTCTATTTTGTGTAAAATAATAATTTGTAACATCTATACCTAACAAAGTTGTACTGAAGAAAATTTAAAGTGATTTATTTTTCCTTTTAGGTCAAAAAAATAAAAAAGATGTGCTCACCTCAGATTAGAGCAGTCTTGACCACATGTGAACAGGAGGTTGACTATAGAAGAAGAAGTCACACAAAGTGGCTATTTCATTTTTGAGATAGAGCCTCTAGTGTTGGAGTTATGAACAGTGTGACAACTTACCCGTGTGACAACTTACCCTGCTCTCCCCTACTGTTTACACAACCTGCACAAACGTGCTCATGTGCAGGACTCCAAAAACCAAACAGCACGTAGCAGCGACTGTGCATAAGTCAAATGTGGATAGTACAGATAGTAGCGGCGGTGGACACTTTTCATAGTTTTAACACCCTGTTTCTTCTTTTGCTTAATGTTGCAGGCTTATGAACCCACATCAGCACAAGCAAGAGAAGCCCATATACTAGTTGTAGCACATATTTTGGACACTGCCTCCATCTGGCAGCAGACACTTTCCGTAGGGAGACGGGCTATCTGTAGCCGGCTATGGTCTGCCAACAGAGAACCGTCCTCAGCCCATAACGGTCCCCTTCACCCCATCATGGCAGTAGCGCTGCTCAAGATGTGACCAACCCTCTGATGCTAATCAATGCAATACACCCCGGGCATTGCCAGGGACTGACCCGTGTGTGTGGCTGTGTGACACGCACACAAACACAAGCACACACCTCCTCAGACAGCGGACCGATTACGCATCACAACACAGCTGATTTGCCCCGTGGCTTGACACTCGCTGTCCACTTCGATCACGTTACCCTTCCCAGCAAGCCCAGCGCCGTGTGTTTGCCTGTGCCCGAGTGTTTACATGCACTGGGTTCATCTGGATATTGCTGTTATTCCACAGCGCTTTCAGCAATGTAATTTGTCACTACTTGTAAAGTGTTAAGCAGAGGGAAAAAAGCTGAAGGCAACAGGATGGAAGAAAAAGTGTGTCGTGGATTTCAGTCTAGTAGCTCTGCATTTTTTTTTTTTCTAAGAAGGGGTCATGCTGGGTGATACTTGGAAAACTGTATGAGGGCTTTGACAGAGCAGTCTTAGCCTTAAATATATCTGTGCTCAGAAATAGTACTCCGCCCGAGGCTTTGAGCCATTCCAATGATATACCGTGGCTCACAAGCCAAATAAAGCCTGTGCAAACAGCCTCGAATTTCCCAACAAACACTTTACTGGAGCTTCGCATTTGAACCCCCTCTCCCCGAAATTGAGCTGGCCTCATCCCAGCAACTCTTAACTCTCTCTGCTAAGGAAAAAAACGCTCTCTTGTTCGCCTGTAAACTCCCTATTAAAAAGATCTGTGGGCCAGACCGCACTCCTCCACCGTTGTCAGATGGCCGCTGTTTGCAGTGGCAGAGGCACAGCATGAAAGGGTCTCGGGGTTTAAGGCAGCTACTAGTTTGGACGTCAGCGGAGAAGTGCCTTAAGACAAAAGACTGCTGGGGCATAGGCAGACTTAAAAGCTGATGTGAAACACAACCTGTTGTTAAATATTATAAAATTGAAAGTTTTACTGTTGGAGAAATATGGATGCAGGCAGGGTAGGGATGTATGGGCAGATGTAAGATATACACCAGATGGAACCAAACACACATACACACTCATTCTGAGTCTGTACTATTTTGGGAGATGGGGGAAGAAAATGGTCTAACTTGGCAAGTGTAAATATGTGTACTAGTGTAAGCAGTGGGTCTCTGGCAGGTCTCTGTGCATATGGGGGAAGTATAGGGTCTGGCACATGTTTAGTGTGGTGTCCCATTTTTTTTTGTGCATCTGGACTTGATAACTTTCCTCTTTAGCAGTAGTGAGAGAGAGAGAGAGAGAGAGAGAGAGAGAGAGAGAGAAAGAGAGAGAGAGAGAGACCTACGCAGTGACATCTCTATCTGTCTTGATCTGGACTGACTTTGAAACTTGGTCACAGCGGAGTAGTTTCTATATAATCAGGAAGGAGAGAGTGTGCGCCACGTGAAATGAGAAACACACTCCTTTCCATCCTCTATAGAAACATCCAAATACACACGTGTCTCAGTATGGACCGGTGTTGTTTTTAAAGCTGCTCTTGGTTTTTGTGATTTAAGTGGATGGTTTACATTTTGTGTAAATCTTTTAAGCCACATGGTGAGAAACTTCACCATTGTTTATTTTTGAAAGGACCGAGGTTACATGCTGCCATTTAGGGGTTCAAGCAGGTCGTTAATTTTTAAAATGAAATATTGCCAACTGGACCGTAATAAATCTCGAATACCCCAGATACAGCTTTGGTATCAGCATATCATTGGAACGTTAGCTCTAGTGTTTTAAACTGTATCGGCAAAGGCAGCTAGCTTTTTTTTAAAGTGCTTAAATGTTTTTCTAAGAAAAGAAAAGTTTGTACTATTCTGAATATGTTTAAGACTTCATAAGGTTCATAATGGTTTTGGGAATAATGACTGGGATCGCATTGGGAATTATTCACTAAGGAAAACATTCAAGACACTTACCAATTTTCTAATTTTTCAAATGCTGTGGGGACTTTAAGAGAGCTGTGCATGAATGAAAGGCTGCAAACCTCAATGAACAGAAGCAATGGTGTAAAGAAGAGCGGGCCAAAGTCCCTCTACTATATTTAAAGATTGCTAAGGTTACACAGAAAACAATTAGTTTAAGTTATTGTCGGTAAAGGTGGTTTTACAAGCCACTGAATTGTCGGGTGTACACCGTGGGGTGTGTAAATAATGACACAGTGCAATGTGTCGTATTTACACTATTTTAAGACCTTTTAAAGACTCAATCATTTTTATGATGTAAAAACTCGATAGAGGGTGAACTTTTTATTTATTTGTACCATGACCTAAATGCACAAATGAACAACTGGCTAATGCGTCAGAGCTAACAGGCTATCTCTTTGTGCTCCGGGATTCTCTCCTTTCCTTCATTGGGGTGAATTACACCAAAGTCAAACTCCAAAAGCAAAGCCTGCAGACATTTGGCGTGCATGCTATCAGATCCACTGAATGTGACAACTGAAGTAGAAGGATTCAATTTTTAATCTAAAATTTCACTCTTAATTTCAAATGTTAGTGTGACTGAAGCCTAACAACATCAGACAGTACAACTTGAAAGAAGCAGATTAATATGGGGAGCATGCTTATTTGTTTTCATGGTGAGAGTCAGATGAGGACATCGATAAAAGCTTGTGTCTGGGTACTATAACATTGCCGGGGGCAGTTAGCGTAGCCTAGCATTACAAGTCGAAGCAGGGGGAACTAGCTTGTTTGGCTATGTCAAGTTTTAGAAAGTGAAGGTTACATTTCTGTTTAGCAGAAAAATTGCATTTTAGTTCACATTACAGCAGGAAATACAGCTGTTTAGCTAACCAGTTTGGGTCATTTATGTGAACAATCCCATTTTAGTGAGACCTTAAAGGTATACGGTGGATTTTTTTCCTCCAGTGTTTTGTTTGATTGCCTCTGATCTCTTCAATCTGAGCGAACCAGTCTTTCTGATATGTCCACAGCCACGACACCGAGGTTAGTCCTTAATAGATTACGTTTGCCGACTGACAGACCACAATAAATCACAAAAGCTTTACAGAAGAAAACTAAACTAACCCTTCAAATGCCTGGTCCAGCTTCCATTTTCAAGGTGCTGACCTTAACAGAAAAACACAGAGCCAGCCGGATTTCACTGTACAATTTGATACATCGTTTTTTTTTCTTCTGTAACTCCCCGGGGCCTAAGGATGTTCTCCCCAGGATAAAGACATTGTTAGTGTGACTGAGGTATGTGGCTTTAGAGACCGGCTGCTAACGTTAGCCAGATATATTTGCTTCACTATTGGTATTGATCCAAGTTGTCGATTCTTGCTCTGGGGAGCAATTATTACACACAGCAAGTCAGGACAGTCAGTGCAAGAATGGATGCAGTCGGTCCACCCATGGAAGAAAATGCACCTCACTGCACACACACACACACAAAAACACACACACACACACATCTACACTTGTTTGAAGAGTGAACACAACAAGCTTGTCCTCCGACGAAAAAAAGAAGAAAAAAAAGAAAAATTAAAACTAGCAGTGAGCTGAGTGAAGCTGATATAGCCTCAACAACCGAGCGAGAGATGCCAAAACCTCTCCTCCACACACACACACACACACACACACACACACACACACACACACACACACACACACACACACACACACCTCCTCTTCTCCTCCTCCACCTCCTCTACTCTCTGCAGCTGAGAGGCAAAGCAGACAGATAAGCAGGCAGCCAGAGACGGACTAATCCTCCCACAGTGAGAGACGTTCCGGATAGTATATGATGGGAATCAAGCTAAACTGACAGTAAGAGAGAGGGAGGCTACATGGGGAGATATGAGAGGCAAAAAAAGGCTAAAAGTGAGGTGAGGATACAGATTAGCAAAAGGTGAGAATGAAAAAAAAAGGAGAGGATTTTTAAAACGTTCTTAGTGTGAAGCGAGGGCTGAGAGTTCGATCGGATCCACAAGTTTTTTTTCCTTCTCTCTCTCTCCTCCCCCTCCTCCTCGCATCGTGCCACCGTCTCGCACTGTTTTTGATAAACGTTGCTATTCTGCAACCATTTGCTTGCTTATTCGTCTCTCAATCATTCTTGACGATTCTCTCTCTCTCTCTCTGTCTGCACCCCCCCTCCCCTCCCTAACCTCCCACAGCATCCCTCTCTCCTGCTCGCTCTCACTCTCCCTCTCTTTCCCAGTCTGACTGAGGCTGATGTAGGTCAGTGCGTCTGGAGCCTGTCTGGAGCTGCTGGAGAGCCTCAGAGCTCCACGCTTGGTCCTCGACGACCCTCGCAGCGGAGGGCTGCCTCTGTGCCCGAGCTGAGGATGGACGCCGTTCCCTGGGCTGTGTTAGGACAGGACCAGCTCGCCTGACCTGACTCGCCTGGAGGAGGAGGAGGAGGGAAGAGGAGGAGGAGGGAGGGAGAGCAGGGTGACGCGGGGTGTCTTTGTACTTTGGAAAGCTAAGGCGGTGCATGTTTGCATGTGGGTCGTAGATGCACGCGCACAACAGCAAGGGCGAAAATGCAAGAGATAGTAATCGTTGTCTCTCTTCTCATCGACGCACTTGCAAGAGGGGTAGGGGGGTCATTTTCATGCAGTGCTACCTTTAAATCCCCTTTTCCTACAACACACACACACACTGTCTCTTTCTGTAACTTCATCGTGATGCTTTATGTCTTTTTCCTAGACCCAATTCTTTGACGTATGCAGCCGTCGAAGTCTCTCCAAACACCACAGCGACCCAGCAAACTCCAAACTGATGCGCCTCGTACGACAAAAACAAAAACCAAAGAAAAAAAACCCATTTGAAAGCAACAGCGGTGTTCTTTCTTTCTTCTTTTCCAGTATATCCATTCCTTTGCGGCTCCTTACGGATCCACTCCGACTGATGTCCTTTCCCTAAAATACTGAATACTGAGAGCATCCTTCGACCATCGCGTGCCCCTTTTTTTTTTAAATAAATGAAAGCCAACGAGTGCAAGGACGACGATGACGACTTTTGCAAGAGAGCGAAAAAATCCGCCACTGACTTCACCGTCTCCTGATTCTGCTCACCTTTCCCTTTGTCCCCCCACTTCTTCCTCAATCTCCGCTCTCATTCTCTGCTCCTTCCCACTCCTCTGGCTTTTAGACAATGCCCCCCCCCCTTAAAAAAAATCTCGTTGTATCAGAGTGTCTGAGTGCAGCTGTGAGAGTGGCAGTGTTGTATAGTGTCTGAGTCTGTGCTCTCGATTTGACTCTGAAGCACATCTGGTTCCTGCAGCGGCACGTCGGTGAGTTTGTTGTTGTGTGTTTACGCATCTGTGTTCGTGTGTCTGTATCGGCGTGACACAGCGAACCGTCTCGCCCGCCTTCTTGCTACCCGGAGCGAAGGACGTTTGGAATTCCTGGGGCGTGGCGTCGCCGGCCTGACCACACCTCGGGTGTTTCCCTTCGTCTGATGCCCGTTACCTTCTCTCCACCTAAACTCGTCCGAATCCTTCGGATTATAGTGGAGAGGGCAGAGAGTGAACAACAGATTTTCATTTCACTGTCTCGCCTCCTGCTTTGCATTGCCGCTCTCTGGCTCACTCATATTGCCCCGACCAAAGATGCAACTCTACGGTTCTTAAATGTAACGGCAAAAAAGGACAGAGGCTTCAAAGAAGCACAAAACAAAGAGTTTTTTTCCCCCATAAAGAAGGAAGTAGATGGACAAAAATAGCTATTTTGTATACAAAACATCGTAAACGCCTGCAATGTGTAACAGAACATCACGGAGCAGTGCTATGAATTAAGGCCCCAAACTCATCAAACAGACCTGTGAGGCGGTCCCTGATCTTTAGCCTGTTTGAACATGTGAGAATATGTTGGACAAAGGCGGGAGAGAAAACAAGCTGCCGTCAATGCTGCTTATCAGAGTTGAAGATGAAATGCAGAGGGGCAAGTGGAATAAGTAGGCACTGTATGTTCCACGGTAACTTAAAAACAACTGACTTTGTTGGTGCTGTTGTGTAAGGGCTTACTTCAGTAGGTGGGTGATATGGTGAGATGGCCACCTGCACTGTCTGCCACATCCACACAAAACACAGAGGAGACAAACCAACTGTGGATGAGTCAGAGAGAGAGAGAGAGAGTGTATGCAAATCTGTGCTTACTCTTCAGTTTTTCTGTTTAACTGCAGGGTGGAGGGGACTTCCCACTGGTTCTCAAACATTCAATCCCTGGAAAAGCTCCAATTCAGTTAGAGCAGGACACACATACACGCACGCATGCCTGCTTGCGTACACACACACACACACACAAAGGCCTCATTGTGTTTGACCCCGGATGACGAGCAGGCAGGTCAAAGTGGTGGGTCATTGAGAGGCGGTTGAAAAAGGCAAGTGCATGGTAATGAGTAGCTCTGCTAGAGATAAACACCCTCACATGCTTTCCCTTCCGCGCGGCCAATGGCGTGCACTTATACTGTGACTTTTAAAGCTTAATGTATCCTTTACACACACACACGCGCGCACACGTGCCAATGCTCATGGCACCCCCCCCCCCCCCCCCCCCCCCATGACACGTTGGACATGACATGGACGAGCCACGGATCGAGGCGCTCTCCTCGTCCCAGCTGCCTTTCAGCTTCTTAAGCCCCGCCCCCTTTTTACGACACACTGTGATGACTGTGTGCCCCCCACCACCCTCTCCTGCTGGGTCATGAAGGTCTCAGCAACAATAAACTCCCAGCGAAGTCATGTGATGCACACTCATTAAACCTACAGTTTACTCCAGGGTTCTTCTAACATACTGGGTTATTGTTTATGTTCTACCTTTAAAAACAACAACAACAAAAACATGCATATTAAGCACTTTGTCTCTCATATTTGTTTTTCCAGCAGCTGTACACCCTGAGATCATTTCAGGGACACATTCATGAGTTTTCCAAGGATGGCAAAATGGAAATGCACAAAACTATTTATTTCCCTTCCTTTAATGCACAAAAAAAGCCCTGACCCCCCCCCCCCAGGTCAACATCCTCCAAAAACCCACACCGGTGTAACTCCAGCTCTACACCCTCCTGCAGCACTCTCTCATAACAACACCCTCCTTTTTTTAGGTGTCAGCAGAGGTGGGACTGAGCGCCGGTGTGTTTGGGGTAAACACACGACTCCGGCAGCTCCAAAGATGACTGGGCTGTGGGGCAGGGTGGCGTGATAAAGACCTGGCAGGGATCACTGCGGTGCATCTGCCGGCAACACGGTGGAAAGCTACCTGACAGTTGCTTCTCACACATCAGATAAGATTACAGGTAGACCTGCTCCACCTGTTTAAACAAACCCATGTGCACACGTGCCGCTGTGTGTGTGTGTGTGTGTGTGTGTGTGTGTAGCCCGGGAAAAAGAGATAGAGATAACAGACTAATCCAGTGGCAGGTGCATGCTTGTAATTGGGACGGCTAAAGATATAGACTGATGAAGGAGCTCATTA
Organism: Mchenga conophoros; assembly: GCF_057382185.1. Taxonomy (NCBI): domain Eukaryota; kingdom Metazoa; phylum Chordata; class Actinopteri; order Cichliformes; family Cichlidae; genus Mchenga; species Mchenga conophoros. The sequence continues at coordinate 33,569,706 of NC_140546.1, forward strand.
TTATTTATGTGTTTGATTTATGTAAGCACAGAGGGTGTGTGTGTGTGGTGGGGGTGAGCTGTTTGTGTGCATTTTTAAAGAGTGTGTGACTTCTTTTGAGCTTCTCCTTGTGAATTAAGCACAACGCAGATGTTATGTCAGAGATTTGAAGACCAGATCAGACAGAAATAAATAGAAGTTAAACATCAGTTCTAGTTATCGATCAGCGACTAAAGGTCAGACGTCACCCCTGCTTTACTCGTTGGACAGCGCTCACGCCAGTCAGCTGCAACAGCAAAAAAAAAAAAAGAAAAGAAAAGAGGCCTTTGCCAACCAGCCGATGACATCACCTGCATGATTTAATGATGGCAGCTCAAAGCGGGCGATTACAGCATGGAGATACATCCTGCCATACACGGCAACACACAACCACATACATACACACACACACCATACAGCGTGGCTCCTTTTGGCTCTAGCCTGACATCTAGCGACACAAGCTGTAATGTGATATTTACATGACACTGACATGTTAACATAATGGGTCTGAGGAGGAGGTGGTGGAGGAAGAGGAGGAATCTCTGCACTGTGGAGTGTGCGGAGCTGCTGGGTGTTTAGTGGGGACTCTTGTTTCTCACTTTAATAATTGTAAGTACAGGTTGTTGTTGGCTTCATGGTTCACCGCAGCCCCCCCCCCACACACCGCCAGGATGCACGGAGTAAATAAAAGCTGCCGTCATCTTACCTGAGTCTCTTTTTAAATCTGCCGGCTGTGATGTCATGGCGTGTTGTAAGGAGTCGCAAATAGCAGGTTTGGGGCGAGATTGTTTTTGGGTGGGTGTTTTCTCAGCATTTCCTTGCTTTACCCCTCCAACCGAAAAACACTCAGACACATTACACAGGATCTATATTTAGTCACTACCCAACCACATGAAGCTAATTTGGATCTAAGTATATCCCTCACAGCCAGGAAACGGATACACACACACACACACACACACATATATACATATATATATTTATATATGGACACACACACACCACAAGTTTGCCTTCCTTCAGTGGAGTCTGACAGGAATGAGGTCAGGCACACGGATCCTCATTGCACATTATTATTATTATTATTATTACCAGGTTTTTTTTCTTTTTTATTCAGCCAATGGCAAGAGGAGGTGGGAGTGGTCCGACTCAAAAATCGGGATGGCGACAGGCGCTGATTGGCGCTCACGTCTCGCGATAAAGCTATAAAAGGGCGAGGTTCTCGTTGTTGTGTTTACAGTAATATCAGGGAGCTCGCAGGGAAACAGGGAGACTATGAGAAAGCGCAGCAGCTCCATTCAGCCACATGGTCTCTCAGCCGCACGGAAGAGCTGCGCTGCTCACAGCCAGGTTCACGTAAGGGACTCGCACTGCTGCGGCCCACAGCGGCGCGCTTTCAGCCTTGCTCTGCGAGTGTTCAGCCGCACAGGCAGTTGAAAATTAGTTTCCGGATTATTAGTTAAAAAAAAAAACTGTCGCTGAGAAGCGCAGAAGAAGAAAAGTTAAGAAACCCGAGCGTCTCCAAAGCGTGCTGAACTGAAAAGAGAGAGACAGACTTGGATGGACTTTTTTTGTTTAGAGACCTGCTCACAGCAGTGCTCCGACTCCAACAAGAAGTGAGGAATACGGTTTTGAAAAACTTTGTGAAAGCACTGAGCGGTGTTTTCAGACACTTTGGAGAGAGATGGTGCAGCACATAAGCCAGACAGAGAGCGCCCACGCTCATTCCCCCGGCGGGGACTCCACGGACACGGGAGAGATGGACCTGGAGATGGATGCGTCTCCTACCCCGGGGTCCCCCTCCTCCCGGGAGCGGAGCGACTTGGCGTGGTGCAAAACTCCGACGGGACACATCAAGAGACCCATGAATGCGTTCATGGTGTGGTCCCAGATCGAAAGGAGGAAGATCATGGAGCAGTCGCCGGACATGCACAACGCGGAGATCTCCAAGCGGCTCGGGAAACGCTGGAAGCTGCTGAAAGACACGGACAAGATCCCGTTCATCCGTGAGGCGGAGCGGCTCAGGCTCAAACACATGGCCGACTATCCAGACTACAAGTACCGGCCCAGGAAGAAAGTGAAGTCAGGGAGCGGGGCGAGTAAGCAGGCGGACCGCGGGGAGAAGAGCGGGGAGCGCGGCGCCAAGTCCGGGGTCAAGAGAAGCCCCGCGTCCAAAGGAGTGAGCAGGACGCACAAGCAGGGGGGCGTGAGGAGCGCGGCGGCGCAGGACTACGCCTCTCCCGGTGACCACCAGTCGCTCTTCAAATCCAGGTCAGTGTCCGGGGCCAGGCAGATCCCGGAGAAGCGCAGCGGAGAGGCTCGGCGCGCGCACATGTTCGGAGGGGCTGGCAGCCTGGAGAGCGGGCCTCCGTCCGTGGGAGTCCCGGCCAGTCCCGCCTTGAGCAGCTCGGCGGAGTCCAGCGACCCGCTCAGCCTGTACGAAGAGCAGAGCCCGGCGGCCAGCGAGACCTCGCACACCGCGCGCCTCAGGTACACCCGCCCTTCTTCTCCAACACCGTCGGCCTCTCACTCCTCCTCCTCCGTCTCGTCCTCGTCATCGGATGAAGAGTTCGAAGACGAGCGGCTCGACCTGAACCCGAGCCCCGGCTTTGAGAGCATGTCTCTGGGCGGCATGGGCTTCTCCGACGCGGAGCTGGACCGGGACTTGGACTGGAGCTTCGGGGAGTGCGGGGCGGGCTCCCACTTCGACTTCTCCGACTACTGCACCCCAGAGGTCAGCGAGATGATCTCAGGAGACTGGCTGGAGTCGACCATCTCCAATCTGGTGTTCACCTACTGAAAGGTGGGAGAGAAGCGCGACGCCCGCCCCACCACCACCCGCCCAGCAACGTTTTGAACTGTTCAAACCCACCCCACCCGACACCTCAGACAGGCGTGTGCGTCCACACCAGAAGATTCCCGCTGTTCTTTCACTAAATGAGGGAGAGTGAAAACTGGAAAGAAAAGGGTAGGCCTGTGTGCGCGTTGAAGCCCAGGCACGCGCTGCTCACAGACTTGTTGGAACTGCGCTCCGTGCGCTTGACGGGAACGCGCAGACCTGTGGGGAGGAGGGGGGGTGGGGTGCTTAGTTTGCATTTGGACTCAGAGGAGGAGTGAATGTAAGCAGAGACCAGTGATACAGACTCGAGCTCGACTGTTCAACCCAATCCGCACAGGATGAAGACTGAGACTGAACATTTGAACATTAATGTTATTTTTGAGGTCGGGACACTTACTGGAGAGCTCGTCGTGTTGGGGTTTTTTATTTGTTTGTTTAAAGATAGCCAATTCACATTGACCATCGAGTTGCTATTCAGGTGTAGTTTTTTTTTCCGAACTAGAAATGTTTTTAATATCAACAAGCATGCGCTCCACGTTGAGGAGGATTTTGTTGTTGTTTTAAATGCGTAAAAAGGAAGAAAAAAAGTTCATTGCTGCGTAATTACGCAATTTGTGTGACCATAGGACTCAATTCACGATCACCAGCTTCTCTTTCAACGGCAGGACTTTAAACATAGACTGACTCCAAACTTCAGAAGCCCCTTTTCTGAACACTTTTTAAAACACTCAGTGCACAATTCAGGACCAATGCTTTTTCCTCTCCCCCTGACACGCATTCTTTCTGCCTAGTGCTTCAACTTTGTAGTTTCTCTGTGTCAGATGACGTTTTTTTTTATATCGATGTATTTATACCGGCCAAACTTTTTTATACATAGAAGTATTGTTCTCGTACAGGTCTCGTTTGTGTTTGTGCACATAACACCTGTCTGTATCCAGCGCGGAAGGGCTAGAAGTGTATCTTATTTAAAACAAAACAACAAAAAAATGTCCGACTTCTCTCACTTTTATGGAGATTTGAGTGTGTCATGATTTTCTACTTGTATTTTTGTACAAAATCTATAGAGAAAAAAAGGAGGATGACGTTTTTTTTTTTCTTCTTCCGGCGAGTGGGTAGCCTACAACATTGTTGTTTGGATCTACATTGGTGTTTTAGTCGTGCAGAGAGAGGGAGGGGTGGGGGGTTTGTTTGGCACAATCTGACCTCACAGTGTTTACAGTATTTACCCACATGCTTCTTAATGGCACAGTGACTCCAGCTTCACCAGCGAAGTAAACAAAGCGCCACTGAGGCTCCCAGCCTGAGTGGTGACTGTGTTTCCAGTACAACACAGACCTAAAAGAAAGTTTAGGCACGAAAGATCCCAGAGAGTCACTGTTTGGATAGAGCTAATACCTCTGTGTGCTTTTTTTTTTTTTTTTTTTTTTTTTAAATTATGGAGATAAGTTTTATTTGAACCACTGGATGGAATTTCACACTCATTCCACTTTTTGCCTAGACTTTTTTGGAGGGAGGGGAGATGTATGAAGTGCTTCATCTGTTATTGCGCAAATTGCATTGAAAAAAAAAAATAGTATTTAACCTTTCTGTACCTGTTGGCTAAGTATAGCAGGCTAATTGTTTTCCTATATTATGGCATGGCAAATAGCATTTGTATTTCAGATTCAGGTATATGTAGCTATAGCTGTTGTGTTTAAGATTTTTAAAGAATAATAACGAAATATTTATGTAAACTGACTGTACTATAAGCAAAGATTGTGTGTGTTTTTTTTATGTATGATGATGATGATTGACAGGCACTAGGACAGCCATCTTTGGACATGTTGAAGATGATTGTGGTCCAGGAGTTTCTTTCCTTTCTTTTTTCTTTTTTCTTTTCTTAATTTTCTTTTAAAGATTTTTTTTTCTAGCGTCCTTTTTTTTTCTTTCATTTGTGCAATATGCTGTGTATGATCATGTTTTGTCCAATCATGCCAATATCTGATGTTTTATGCTCAAAAACCAGCCAATGTTTGGGTCAATCACTGCCTCTCAGACCTCTGTACAGATTGTTGTTTTTTATTATTTTTATTTTCTTCCAAGAAGGAAATAAAATCAGCTGGAACTGAAAATGTTTCTCGTCTGTGTATATACAAGTTTACTAGATTTTACATAGTTCGTACCTTCCTAGAGGACAAACATAAGCACCGCCGTGTGGTTAGCTGACAGCAGGCTCTCCAAAATCTCCAATCTGGTGTTTACATCCTGTCTGAGCATGAGCGTGCGTGAACATGTGTGCAGCTCACGGGGGTGTTTGCCGTAGGTAAGTGTGCAGCTGCAGACAGTGAATCAATAGGCACCCAGTGAATCGATAGGAGTGGTCTCCTCCTCTCTCGCTTACTCCATCTCATTCTGCACGTGCAAAAAACGTGGCTGCCATGGAAACACTGTATCCAAGAGAGAGGTTGCAATCCACTGGGGAGCAGTACGGCACTCGCCCGTGTGTGTGTGTGTGTGAGATGGATAAGGGGACACAGACTGATCCATCAGAGTGGGGTGGTGGGAGGGGGATAAAGGGGGGTGGCAGACATTTCTGCAAGGCATGACTGGAATAAAGGAGGCATGTGTCTGTGTGTGTGTGCCAAAGGGGGGGAGGGAAGGAGAGGGTAGAGAAGGGGGATGTTTGTCTGTCCTGGTGGATTGTGCAGGAGACTGCTCCCAAATCCAATTAATTCCTTCTGGATGCATTCATTTGTCTCCTACATCTGATGAGAGAGAGAGAGAGAGCCACACATGGAGAGAGAGCAAGAGAGACCCCTAAGGTTCAGCATTTAGTGTGTATCAATTTACGCCCTTTTCCACAAGAGACATTGGTAATTATTTCCATCTCCCCTCCTCTGTCAGGGGAGCATGGTCGTCTCCGGCTTTCCTCTGACATCTCAGCCTGGGTACTGAGAGGGAGATAAGGCATGGCCATTACAGGCAGCGCACCATCCCAAAGATGAGACACCGGCTCCCGGGATGTCTGCAATAAGCTTGACATTACTGTGGAAATGGTGTGTGAGGTGTTGTCTGAGGTGTTCACTCTGTTTCAGAAAGAGGAAAAAAAGTTCAGTCTGGTCCTCAGAGTGTGGGGATGAAAAAGACACATACTGAGGGTCAGTGCGGACTAGTTTGTTTGTCTCCTCTGTTAACCTGAGTGTGTCAGACACCATCAAGATCAAGTGACCGTGACTGCTTCAAATACAGGCCAACAATAAAATACCAGCCATCTGAACAAAGGTACACATTTTTAACCCTTTATTAATGAGTTCTTATTTTTTTCTTTTATAAAATCATCACATGATTGAAGCACGATATGAAATGAAATTGTTTCATGTTTTTGCCTCTGTGCTCAATCTTTCAACAGGAAAGAATCCGGGGAGCCAAATGTCACTACGTGAGAACAACTACCTGAATTTTTCCATTTTCTCCTGCTTTATATTGCGATTGAGAAACTGCTGGGTGTATGAAAAGCTGAGCATGAATGTGAATGTGTGAATGGGTGAATGTGGTTTGTAATTAAATCCCTCTGAGCGGTTGATGAGATTGGAAGTGCAGCCCAGTTCAAGGCTAAATATTTTACTCTTCTGCAATTCTTTGACAAATAGCTGTAAAGTTTCAGATTCAGCTTTTACAGACACACAGTAGAACATATAAGCTTAGAAAATAAATGGCTAAATCCATCACTCTGAATGTTTTCTGCTTTTAAAAGTAGACAATATTGGTGTCTAGTTAGGGCCTTCTTGCCATGTTTCCTTTGAAATGTACCAGCAAAGAGAAGTTTGTCCACTAAACTTTCTTACCTGACCAGTCCCTCTCATTTCTCTTGTGACACTTTTGTAAAGCCTTACCCAGCTTGATCTAAAAGTGTATTAAGCATAGACTGTATTTAAAAGATGGCATAACTACCATAGCGTTAGTTAAAGTCATTCTTTAACTCCCCCGTTGTGAGCACCCTCACTGTCCCCATCTTTGTTTTCTGAAACTGGGCAGCGACACTCATGGGACAGATGTAGCTGTGAAACCAAGTGACACTGCCCACTTATTCAGTAACAACATTTAAACTAACAAAGAGCAAGTCCCACAGCCTGACCTGCTTTGTCCTCCTTATGGAAAGTAAGAAAGTGAACATCACTTGAGATAATAAATCCACCAGATAATTGTTTACTCAAGAGAGCCGAGGAGTGTCTTCCATGTCGACATCTACAGCTAATTTTTTTCTCGCCCCCCTGCTGGCTGTTAGAAGGAATGCAAGTTTATAAGGTACTCCAAAGCAAATAAATCAAAAGCTTGTTTCAGACAGTGAATAAACTGATTTTATTTTATTGTCTTTTGTGTCCGGCTGAACAAAGTGTTAGTGCAAGATAACAACAAAGGAATCATTCGCACAATTCATGCAAACTGTCTCAAACAGAGCACAGGAAGAAAATTATACTGCTGCAAGATTCCAGTATTAGTAAGACTTTATTTTTGTGTGACTTGGTTTTTAATTGGAATGGATTTTTTAAGACTGACATATTGATATATTAACAGATTTATAATAATGTGTATCGTGTTTTATCTGTGTCATTTTTATGTTTGACTTTTAACATTTTTATAGTGTTATGTTAAGCGATTTACAAGCCTCGAATAACTGTGTCATACTACAGACTGTCCCTGGGCTACAGTGTGTATTTCCTCTATGACAGAGCAAGAATAACCTGGAGCATTACTACAAAAGTATTACATCAAAGTGTCCAGGATTATTGCGGTGATGCCACATAAGATAAATAAAGCATAAAGTGAGAGGAGATCACTGCTAACTGCTGAGCTCATACACCGTGTTTCCCTATGGGAATATTATATCATATATAATATCACACAGAAAGCACAGCAGATAAAAATACCATTTAATTCATACAAACGCGCCTTTGAACACCACAGATGTGTTCAGGGTCCCTGCAGACTTACTGCAGGAGTATTGGAGTGATTTTTCGCATGCTGCCGGTGAAGTTGAAGGCGGGACACTAAGTCATGAGGCATGCATAGACAAAGAAGTACACAAACACCGCCGTTATGGCAGGCAGCAGTGGCGTCGTTAGGCCTATTTTAGGGGTGCTGAAGCCTCCCTAAAATATTCTTAAGCCCCCCTAAATAATTTGGTGGGTTTTTTTTTTTTTTTTTTTTTAACTTATTCGATTTTTTTTTTTACAGAACTTGCAGACAAATTCAATATAAAGATGCAGGAATATGAGTTTAAAGAAATAATAATATAAACCTGTCGCTATTCACACAAATATGATCATAACTCGGTTGGTCCCTTTCGCTTTACATTGTTAAGGTAGCGTCAGTGCTTCGTTATCCAATCCCTTCCAGTTGTTCACAGGGGACATCCACATGACTGAAAATCCAGTCCTCGTTTTCACTGCTACTTTACACTCCGCTCGTATACACCTGCAGAAACACTAGCGTGCATGTGGCAAACAGCAAGAAATCATGGATATACGCAAGTTTTTCAAGAAAGTAAGTCTTCATCACTGGCTGGTAGTAACAATTAGTTAGCTCCAGCTAACAGCAGAGAGTCCCATGTAAATAATGAACCAGGTGCTCCCCATTTTGTAAATAAAAACCTGGCTAGCGCACTAAGTTAAATTGTTAGCATAATGTTAATTTCTGTCACTCGTTTTAGCTCTGAAAAATCCAGCTGAGCTCATTCAGGTATGGTTATCATCAGTGGAAATAATAATAATCACTCCATCCCCATTAACCTGTAGGAGTCAGGGCAGAGGAGCACAGAGAGGCAGAGGGGAGAGACGTCTGCTGGAGAGGTGAGTCAAAGGATGGAGTCATTTGTGATGGAGACAGTCTGATTAGAATTTTATGGGACTCAATATGGATATGAAATATGAAACATTTCAGTCACGGTACAACATATAAGACCTGTTTAACTTGAGCTTTTATTTAGGAGAGTCAAGGTTAGAAAGTGGAGAGAGCAAAGAGAGAGATATGTATATAAGTCAAATTAGCCTGACTCACATATTTTTGAGGGTTCTATTTTAATATTACTTCAATTCAAGTAATTTAGTAATATTTTTCAGGGCTTTAAATTGCAACCATTTTAGTCACATGCGTGCTCAAAATATAATGTTTGTAACTTCAAAATATTTGGGAGCAACAAATTACTGTGGAGCGGGAGCAGAAGTCATGATATTAGCAATTTACATTACAATTCAGTATGTTTTAATGTATCTTGAAGGGTGAGGCAGAAGGAGTGGCTGAGGGAGAAAAAGGTCAACAGGCAAGTTCAAGTCAGAGAGAGCAAGGAGAGACAGAGGAGCTGCAGCAAATAGATCGAGAGGCAGAGGAAGATCAAGTTATTACAGAGAGAGGAGAGCAAACAGGCCAAGAGAGGGAAAATGATGAAGCAGCTGCAGCAACTCATTCTACTACAGGGTTTGATTTAGGTGACAAAGACACAGGGCCCAGACAGGTGAAGCTGAAGAGCTATCCACATGATACTTTTGGTACACAGAAGCGAGCATTTAACCACAGCTGGTTTGAAAAGCACAACTGGTTAGAATATTCAGTCAACCAGAATGCAGCTTTCTGCTTCCCATGTAGAGTGTTTGGCAAAAACATCAAACATGATAGTTTGGTCAGTAACGGTTGCAAGAACTGGAAGAAAGCTTTAGTCATCTTTGGCAAGCATGAGATGGCACAAACACATAAGGACAGTGTTGTTACATGGAAAAGCTACCAGGGAACTAGCAAACAGGGAAACGTTGCACAGATGATAGCAACTGCAAATGTGAGTGAGATAGTCGAAAGAAGAGAGTATCTCAGACGAATTGTTGCAGTCACCTCTATGTTAGGGAGACAGGGACTCCCTTTTCGTGGTCATGATGAAGGTGAAGACAGCCCAAACAGAGGGAATTTTCTTGCGTGCATGGAGCTTTTGAAGGAGTTTGATCCTTTTCTTCAAAAACATAATCCCCCATCAAATGCACAGTATATCTCACCAACATCCCAGAATGACATGATTGACTGTTGTGCCCAGGAAGTTACTAGTGTCATTGTATCTGAAATGACAAAGTCTAAAGTCTATTCCATCATGGTGGATGAGGCAAGGGATAAAAAGGCAGAGCAGTTAGCTGTTTGTGTCAGGTACGTGTCAGAGGGGGCAGTGAAGGAGCGTTTCCTTGCACTTGCAGAGATAAAATCATTTGATGCCCAGTCCATTGCAAATGAGATTCAGCAGCAGATCCAAAACTATGGTCTTGCAGAGCTTAAGTGTGTAGCACAAACATATGATGGTGCAGCCGTTATGAGTGGCTCCACTGGAGGTGTACAAGCACATTTTAGAAGGCTCCATCCTGAGGCTATCTATGTGCATTGTTATGCTCATCAACTCAACCTGGTTTTGTGCAATACTTGCAAGGCTGTCCCAGAGGCTGTGGAGCTTTTCAGCTTGTTGGAGTGTGTGTATTCTTTCTTCAGCACCTCCCTAGTCAATCATCATAAGTTCATGGAGACTCAGGCAAAGCTTGGATTGACAAAAACTGAGCTTGTGCAACTTTCAAACACTCGCTGGGCATGTCAGTTGCGATCAATCAGTGCAGTTCTTGAGACATTGCCTGCCATTTTGGAGTGCCTATCTGCAATTGGATCCCCCATAGCTGTTGGTCTCAGAGCAAAGCTCTACAAGTTCTCAGCAGTCTATGCACTACTGATGTTTCAGTCGATTCTGTCTGTAACCGAAGGACTCCACAAATTCCTGCAGAAAGAGACTTTAGACCTGGCAGAAGCTTTTATCTGCAAACAAGCTGTGTGTGACACACTTAAGGGCAAACACTCAGATGCATTTGCTACAGAGCTGTATGAGAAAACCAAGGCCCTGTGTAACACCCACAGTATCCCTGAACCAGGTGCCAAGACAAGGCACAAACAGAGGAAAATGGAGGATTTTGTCCTGGAGGCAACTGTGGGTTCACGCACTGAATTGAACAACTCAGACACATTGAAAAGAGAGTTACTTTTCCCTTGTGTGGATCGGATGGTTGGCGAGCTTGATCAAAGATTTTGCAGTGTAGATGCAGGGCTGCTAAAAGGCGTCCAGGCATGCAGTCCTAAATCTGAGAACTTCTTGAGTGAACCACACTTGAATGAACTTGCAAAGCACTACAGACTTGACCTGAAAAAAGAGGAGGTTCTGGTGGCCAGAAACTTTCTTACCCGGAAAACAGAGGCTGGATGTCCACCCAAAAATATGTTGTCTGTGTACAACCTCCTTGATTCAGACATGTTTCCCTCTCTGAAGGCAACCATCCAAGTTGCCCTAACAGTGCCTGTCAGCAGCTGCTCGTGCGAACGGTCCTTTAGTGCACTGCGTCGGCTGCACTCCTGGCTGCGTCAAACAATGGGTCAGAAAAGACTTCACAGTCTTGCAGTCATGTCTATTGAAAAAGACACGCTTCAGCATCTGAGTCACAACAGAGTGATTGACCGATTTGCCACTCTTAAAAACAGACGTCATTCTTTGATGCTTCCACCCACCAAGTAACTGGTGATTGCAGCCAGAAAAATGTACTTTTTTATTTTCAGTTTTTTTCTTGTTATTGATGCAGCAAACACATTTCCTCTGTTTTTTTGTTGTACTGTATTATAAAGCAGACTGAAATAAAACAATAGATCTATTGGTGGCCTAGGATGTTTAATCTGTCCAAAAAAGTAGGAAAACAATTTCTCAGTCTTTGTTTTCTGTTTGTGAAATTTTGTGCTCATTCACTACGTTCGTTCATGTCGTGTGCATCTCTTGGGGGCTAAGCCCCCCCTGTCCTTAAAACCTAGTGACACCCCTGGCAGGCAGCCCAACTTTGTTTCATTGATTTCAGACCTTTGCGCTCCTGTCGCCTTTGCGGATTTGTAGGGTCGAAGAAAACACAGACAGTCGGACATTCATTTATCCGAAGTGTGGAGATTAAAAACGAAAACTAAAAGTTTGAGAGTGAGACTCAACTTTTATCTGGAGTCATGTGTCAACGTTATGAGTGGAGACTAAAGAAAAGGGAGTCAGAGCCGGGATGTTACTGCGTAAAAGCTCGCAAAATGTGGGACCACCAACTGATGGAAGGAGGCAGGTAGGCTGGGAAAACTTATTTTGTTATGAATAACCTTCTGGAGCAGTTTGACAGCGAAACTTTGATGTGGTCTTTATCTTTATATTTTTATTTTATTCTATAAACGTGGCTCTGACACCTCAAAGATTTGCTCTGGCTTCGGAGTTAGTAAAGAAAAAAAGTGTTCTCAGCGGGGAGATGTGCGCGCTTTTGTTGTCGTGTATGAAAAAGTGCTGTGAAGGTAGTTTCCGAGGGTTGTGTGATACCGACTCTCGACTTTAAAGTCAGCTTCTGTCAGGCAACGCTTCAGCAACTGCAGCCAGTGACAAATGAGCGCAAATGAAGCTCCAGGTTTTTTATCCAGTAGACTCTTCTGACTAATAAGGGTTCTTTGGGGTGTCTGCTGACATCCCAGTTTCAGCACAGGGAGGGCTGGACAGCGGCTGCGTGGAGTGATGTGTGTGCGCGCTACTATGTTTTTAACAAGTTGTGTTTGAAATGATTATGTGTTTGCCTAACCCACAGTGATCTGATGGGTGGGAACCTGAGTGGACAGATGCACAATGAACATTACAGTACAATCCAGTAAAGTGGGCAGTTAGTGCAGGCTTAATGACGTCTGGCAGCAGGGAGTGGGGGTGGGCTCAGGACATCTTTGCCTCCGGGGTTGCTGGCTGGATAAACTGCCTTGTGCTTCTATTAAACATCCATCGGCAGATAAACTGCGGACTGACACAAATTGACAGATCATAGCTGTAAACACATGACTGTGGCTCTCTAATGGTGGGCTGTTCCTCATAATAATAATAACAATAAACTCAGACACCAAGGCTTCTATATGTATACATCCTCACATCAGCATTTCTGCCAATAACAGCAAGTTCAAATAAATCCTGGTGTGGAAGGTGGTGTTGATGGAAGGCGAAATGAAGATTAAGTTTCACTTTTTAAGAAATCTACACTTTTCTCAAAGGCAGTATAACTTTCCAGGGCCCTTGCATTTAAAGCATTATCTTCGTTCAGTTCACTTCAGTTCAGTTATATTTATATAGCACCAAATCAGGCAACAGCCTCCTGTTGTTGTGCTTTCTTTTGTAAGGTAAAGACCCTAAAATAATAGAAAACCCCAAACAATGAGACATCCCCCTGTTAGCAAGGACTTGGTGACAGTGGGAAGAAAAAACTCCCTTTTAACAGGAAGAAACCTCCAGCAGAATCAGGCTCAGGGAGGGGCGGGCAGCTGACGCTACCGATGGGGGTGAGGGGAGGAAGACAGGACAAAAAAAGCACAAATGAATAACTAATGACTGAATGCAGAGTGGTGTTTAGATACATAGTGAGTGAAGAAAAAAAACACTTAGTGCATCACGGGAAGCCCCCAGCAGCTTAGGCCTATTGCAGTGTAACTAAAGGAAGCATCAGGGTCACCTGATTCAACCATAACTATTAAGCTTTATCAAAAAGGAAAGTTTTAAGCCTAATTTAAAAAGTAGCGAAAGTTCCATCTCCAGAATCCAAACTGGGATCTGCTTCCACTTAAGAGGGGCCTGATTTTTACCCCTTTTAGTAAAAGTGGAAATAGCCACAGATATTGATTGTCTTTTCTTTCATTGTTTTAACACATATTCCCAAATAGATCTTCATTCTTTGATGTGCAAAGACATGGTAGAAAATTAACTGCCAAACATTTTTTGATGCTGATCATCTTTTCCTTCTTTAAAAAAAAAAGGCAAGAAATTTTCAAAAGTTACATTGTGATGCTTTCTTTTTATTACTCATAATGCTGTTGTGAGTAATTTGGAGTTTCTACTGTAAAATTAAGAAAAAAGAATGGTGATTTTGAATACACCAATAGATTTATAAAGAGTATACAAAAAGGTTCTGAGAAGCAAAGCCAATGCGGATGTGCTTTCCGCCTACTTTTAATGGCCACCAGGCTGTGAGAAGACCTCCAGTCCTTTAGAAATCTATGGGAAAATAGCCTTTGGTTCTGACCTCTCTAATTACGTTTCTAATGGGTTGATGGGCTCAGTCACTTGTTTTGCTTCACACATTGAGTTCATTTAAAAAAATTTGATCTAAATGTCAGAATAGTGGATTTTCCAGTGTGTGCTGTTCGTCACATTCAGCTTCAAAACACAAATATGGCGACAAAAAGTTTAACGTCAACACTTCAAAACAGGATTTGAAGCGTTGATGGGTGACGTCAAGGTAGCTTCATCCATCTTTATCTGTGGGGAGATGCTATCATAAAAAACCAATACAATACGCCACTTCGCTGCTTTCCAACATGCCTTCTTGGGATGAACCACTGTCCGTTATTTGATTGCTTTACGAACAAATTTGCCTCTTCTGCTCTCCAGAAACCATTCAAATCACCCTCTCTATCACCTCCCTTTGCTGACTCCATGGCTCCTTGATCATTTTCACACAAACCCTCAGAGCATCTGGTCTGAATTACTGCTCGAGTACAAAGATAAGTTAATGAGAGTTTATCTAGACGAAGAAAAGAAGTTGCAAGTACAGACAGTGGCAGAGCAGCAGGTCTTCATAATGAGTGCTTATGTCATACAAGAGACAGTTTTACTCCTACATCCAGAATGGGTATTCAGACATCATGGCACACTGTACAGCACAGAGAGGACTCATTGTTAAGCCATGTGCTGAAGCAGTTTAGCATGACAGAGGATTCTGAGTCATAGTGGTAGGTGTTGTACTGTAGTACACTTGAAAAGATAGGGATGAGTTCTGAGAACATAGAGGCTTGGATCATAATTTCTAAAGGCTTACGTGGCAGAGTGTACAGTCTGGTTTGTGCAGAACAGAACACCGTGCAAACACTGTTGTGTAAGAGAACACTGACCATGCAGCTAAAATTGGCCAAACCATGTCTGCGTGCACCTCCTCATACATCTCTCTTGTAATTTGGTTTATAAGGTCCTGAGATACAAAACTGCAACTCGAGACGGGCGACCTACTTGCAGCTTGAATTTAGACGCTCAAATTGGAATGTGTCATTGTTACTGCGCCACAACCCAAATTACATCATCTCCTTGGACAGTTGTCATAATTTCAGCGCTCAGCTTGTCTGAACCTGTGCCAGCACGGAGGACAACAAAGGAATAATGAAATAAGAGGGAGATGGGGTGAATTGTTAAGCAGATTCCGATTCACTTTAATTGAAAGAATATTTTTACATTTCAAACTTTATTTGCACAACAATGACAAACACACAACTTGATTTAGTTCTAAACGCAGAGGCTAGTGCGCTCAACACCCGAGAGCAATACAATGAGTTTGGCAGTGAGCCAAATCAAATGTCACCGGCAGCGTTCACCGGTTTGAATCCAGTGAGGAATTATCTCCTTATCGCGGGGGTTCCATGAACCTGCAGTGCTCGTTAAGCTGTTCACGTACAGGAGAAAAGAAGCAGCAGGTGACTCATTGCGAACATATAGACTTCACGCCTTTCGCCGACCAACAGTGCACCGCTTTCCTATGAAAAAGCGAAATGAAAAATGTTTGCATCATGAATGAAAAAAAGATATCAAGCAAAGATAGCAAAGATATCGCACCGCCAGCAGCACTACTGTGGTAAGTGGATGACGTGTCAAGAACCTTTGTGTGATAACTGATTTTGATAATTGCAGACATATGTTGTTTCTAGGATTTGCCTCTTTATATATAAATATATTTTTCTTCTGGGAACATTAGCATTAGCAAGGAATTATCCTAAAATTCCTTGCTAATGCTGCTAATGGTAATGGTGATGCACCATCCCATGCGGCCTGTTTTTACAGACATGCCAGCCCAAGTCCAAAAACTTACATTTAAATGTAATTAATGAATTATATTCTCACTACTTTCTGAGTCTGAGAAATGTTGCTAGCTTCATAACTACATGCTATCATTTACTTCTGAAAAATTAAAATGTATACATTGATGAAAAGGTTTGGGAAAAACAGTAACAATGCCAATCCACACCAAAAGCTTGGGTACTTTCCCCCCAAAGTAGTACTATGTAATATCCTCAGTTTTATTGAGATAGAGATGCTAGCTAACAATAGCGTTTGCAAACATCAAGCTAACCTTAACCTTGATAGCACACAAGAAGTGGTATATTTTTAACATTACCTTCAAAGATGGCAAGTTTAAAGCTACTAAACCTAAAGGGAAAAAACGTAAATAGTACTTAAATCAAATAAGTCACTTACTGCTTTGTGAATCACTCCACTCACTGCTGACAATTCTTTAGACCGTTGGGAATCTCACGATCAATCTGTAAACTTGAAATTCACAGAATACGTTGTATATGTGATTTAATGCTCATACTGCTGCAATCTCCCAGAATGCATTGCTTTCTACAGAACTTTACCATATCTTCAAAAGCAGTCCGCTTACTGTAAAATCATAATGTCATTTTTGCAGCAAAGTGTTATTCTTTACTTAGTGTCCTCATGTTCACAGTTGTTTCTGTCATGGTCCTGACCCAGTGTTTTCGGTTTTGTGATGGTTTGAGTTTTTAGTGAGATCATGGTTTGTTGTTTTGGATTTTGATATGTGGTTTTTGTTCTAACTCTGCATCTAGTCATTTCAGTAATATATTATTTCCTTGTGCTTCTTTTGTTTCCAGTTTATGTTCCTCATTAGGTTATGAAACCTTTAGTTATCATCTTTTGTGGTTCCTGTCTGTCTCCCCTGTCAGTCATGTTTGCTTATTGCCTGTCACAGTGTCAGATGTCTTAGTCCTGCTCTCAGTGTTTGTTACTTCCTGTTTTATTTTCAGAGTTCCTCATCTTATGTGTTTTGTGTTTAATTTTGTGTCAAACAGAATTTGACTAATTTGTCATTAGTCAAATTCTGTTCAGCTGTGTTTCCAATGTCCGTAATTACCCATTTGTATATGTTGTCTGAGTCTTCCTTTGTTCTTTATCATGTCCTCTCGCTGGTGCGGTCTTCCTGTGTCTGTATTCCTTGCCTTTTTTTCTTATGTTCTAAGTAACAGCAATAAAGCTGCCTCATTCAGTTAATGCCTTTGTCTCAGTGCCCTGCAACTGGGTCCTACGCTGCCTGCCACACAGACGTACTTGCCAATTACACCAGTATGGAAAAAATTCAGCTTAAGACTGGCAGTCAACACACAAAAGGGTGATGTGACCTATTGTGATGTGTGGACTGTGAGATTTTTAAAGTCTTCTCAGATTTATGAGAATACAAGTCACCAGATTTGGAAACATGTAAACAGTGAAAAAAAAGTGAGGGGAAAATGCACAGAAAAAGTTGGAGAATATAATTTAATGCAAGTGTACAAAGTGCTTCACAGATAACTGAACATAAAATAAGAAGAAAATGGATAAGGAACAGCTGAGATACTGTGCAGGACTCTCAAGATCACCCTGAGGCTGAGTGGGGAATTTATATATATGTATAGATAGATAGATATATGACAACTTAACTTAACTAAAGGACAAAGTGGTAAAACATTTTCTTATGGCCTAAAGGTACATCAGCAAAATTAAGAGGAACTAAAAAATCAATAAAATAAAGTAACGCTTGATAACATCATGCAACAGAATAAAATGTACAACAATCAATAAGCTCTAGTAAGTGAATGAAATAATGCAACTCTGAAATAATGATATGAGATTAAAAAAAAAAGTAAAGTCGATAAAGCCCACTCAATCAAAAGCCGGGCTGAAGAGGCAGGTTTTTAGTTTATGTTGAAGTGATGAGGACTTTTGCATCGCTGTGTCTTTTCAGCTCCCTTGTCGTAAAGTTCTTGAGTGGGTTATGAGTAATACCTTGAAAGAGATAAACTCTGAGAGGCATCAATTAGGCAGAAGGCAGGAAGGTGTGAGAGCAGACTACAAATAAATAGGATATGCTAAACAGCTCCAGTAGTAGGATTAGAGTCCCGCGGGGGCCTGAGGTGTTTGGAAGGGTGTCAATACCAGATGGAGGCAGGCAGACTAACCACAACACCTGAGCAGTTTATTCAGGTTTGTTTTGTTCTCGGTGGATCAGGGCTGTCTCTAAGATGAAAGTTATTTTTTTTCATGAAACACCACAACAGGAGACGAGATGACAATCTCTCTTGTCCTTTTCTACAGTAGGCAGCCTACTGTACAGTGAGGCTTAGAGCAGAGGCAGACAGGAATGGGGAATGTGAAGATGCTTTTGACTGCTAAACCTAAGAATCAGGTATGAAGCTCTGGGCTACCTGCAGGGTTTTCAGGAAGAAAATCCTCTAGTGGGCTTTAGGAGACATTCTCTTGCTATTTGACGGATGATGGTGGACTTTGAAAACATGACAGATCCCTGTTTAGCTGTTCCTCTGCATTCAGTTCCTTTCACTAAGTCAGTCCTCAGTGTTTCCTGCAGGTTTAAAGTTATTCTGCAGTCATGGTGAGGACAGGCCGTGCCCTTTTCTCCAAATGCCACACAATCTCTGAAAACATACCTTATCTTTTGTACTTGAATCATAATAATCAGACAGTAGCATTCAGATACTTAGCATTTCCCTCTGATGCCTTAGGAGTGCCACTTGAAGTTAAGTGTCGCACGGGCCAGTAATTGTTCAGTGGTTGTGTCGTCCACTGAATTACGCAGCTTGACGGGAGCGTTGCAGGAGGCACAGTGTGCCGCTTAGGCAGCAGCAGAGGAGGAGAAAGAGCAAGACATTTGTGGGATGCATCTAAGTGCAAGAGCAAGAGAGCAGGGGAGCAGAAGCTTAGCCGTGCAAACTGCTGTCTTTGTACTGGGGACCTTGCTGCCCACCTGCGCATGGACTGGACTAGATCAGGTACAGTAAGCCGATTCTTACGGGTTTTGACATGATTATAATGTGTAGCAGGGAGGGTAAAAAAAAGATTTTTGGACATCAGCCCACTAGAGCTATGTGAATTCCTTTTATTTATGATCTTGAATTAAAATTCAGGGTAGCGGGTGCGCTGTAAATGTCACCCTGGCAGGAGTTTGAGAAGTTTTCATGCTTTAGCCGAGGGTGAAAAGCTGCAAAAGGTCATTTTCGTTAAAATATTTGCCGGTCAGGGGGCAAAGATGTAATTTTTTCTTCTTCTTCTTCTTTTTTTTACACTGTATTAAAACACTGATCTGTGGTGACTTTTCAGAGGAATGAGCTCTTTTGATTTTCTGCCGCTGCCTTAATAGCAGTGTAAAGTTCAAATATAGACTTTTGAAGCCCTTTCCCAAATGAGGCCCCTGTGGCTATGGCCGTGTTTCAGACTGAATACTGAAATGAGTCTATTCAGTAGCACAAAAACAAAAAAACAAAAAACGTAACCCTACTCATTATGGTGAGTCACTCAGTTAGTTTAATCTATATTTTCCTTCTCTTCATTTGCCTTATTTTGTTTTCTCCAAATTGGCTCATTAAGGACACTTTTACATCCCCCGCACTGACCTCTGCGCATCAGCGCGTCGCCTGTGCAGTTTGCGAGCCTCCACACCTTAATAAACATGAAAAAACCTCAGTCAAGATTGATCTTATGCTGGAAAACATTAAAAAAAGGAAGATGGAGGATTTCACTTGACTTTTTAATGCCTCCTGTAAATGCATTTATGTGAATGTACTTTTAAATTTTTTTTCCTCTGCAGCTTCCATGTCTCTAATCCAGCAGAAGGCATGGTTTGTCAAATCACGTTTAAATGAATGCATTTATTTAGAACTGGCAAGTGAATTAGCAGATGTGTACAGGAGAGTGAAATTGTGTTATAATCTTTCCATTTTTCTCATTTGTCGTGCCTATGCCTGTCAGCAGCTGTTAGGTGCAGAGTAATGATTTTTAATTGTATGCTTCTCCCTGTCGCCAGATTCAGACCGTGGCAAGCTTGACGGTTAGCTCTGTCAAGAAATGTGTGATTGTTGTCCCCACTCCTTTGCTACTTTTGGCCCCGGCGTGCTCACCGTCTATCTCAGGTGAAAAAAAGAAAGAAGGGAATCTGTGTGGATTGAACTGAACAAAGCATTAATATTTTAGCAGATAATAAAAGGGCAGAGACTCTTTTTGTGGGCCCGTATGTGCAAATGTGTGAATGCGTGTGCTTTACTGCACGTCTGGAGGAACTGCGAGGTATGTTGTTGTGACATGCCTTGTCTTCCATTCTTTAGAAAAACAAAGACAGTCGCTGCTGGATCCAGACAGCATAACTAATTAGCCACAAACACACATGTGAGCGCTCACACACACACATGCAGAGAAGTGCATATACACAGCTCAGATACACGCGGGAGTCGGCGAGTAGGATATGATGTCACCTCCATAACCATAATTACCCATCATAAATCATGTGGTGTGACACCCTGTCACGCGGTGAATGCGTGTCCTATGTGCCAGCCAGGGATGGCTGCACTTTACTGCCGGGTGCCATCGTGCCGCCACACCATGGGCTCGCTCGTTTTTCTTCGCTCTTCCTAACCTCCTGAATTATACAAAGTCTTCTTTTGTGGTTTCTTTGCTATCATTTAGTAACAGTCAGCATGGGTCGGACACACTGTGCGGTTTCCGCTGTGTACAATGAGGAGCCTGGAGTAAAAAAAAGAAAACCAAAGGGTCTTGTGGTTTTAAATCATTAAATTTTCACCATCTTTAAATGTATTTTC
Source organism: Mchenga conophoros (assembly GCF_057382185.1). Lineage (NCBI taxonomy): Eukaryota > Metazoa > Chordata > Actinopteri > Cichliformes > Cichlidae > Mchenga > Mchenga conophoros. The sequence continues at coordinate 33,590,302 of NC_140546.1, forward strand.
ATAAGAAAATGGAGTTAATTCATAGTAACGGCTGTGATTTAACCCCCGAAACCATTCACCACATTTACCACACACTATAGTGATTCATTTTTACATTCAGCAATTACTACACAATTCCAGTAGCATTTATTTTACATTTCAGGGGCAGGCTTGTGTGCTGCCTTATGGGGAGGTTGATTAAGAGCTGATGTCAGTTATGTATTAAAAGGAGCAACTGACTGCTGTGGAGGCATTAGCTGAACACAGGGGCAGGCCGGCCTCTACCACAAAGAGGAGAAACGTGACTCCTGGTAACTCACTGTTTTATTTAAATGTTGAGTCTCTGATACTCTTCTACACAGCCAGCTGGCAAATCTCATAAGGTTTGCCATTTAACCTGCCTCTATCTGTATTAATGAAAGCTCCTTTGCAACCCACCTCCACTTCCAATTCATAGTGGTGGTCACTGGTCTCTGGCCATTGGCTGCTTTTTTGAAGGGGGGCTGTGTTACTCATTATCATTCCAGTCGTTTTATCCAACCATTTTCAAGGAAAAATAATAAGCCCATTAACACTGACCTCTGAATCATCGAGCATAAAAACGCTACCTGCCTAAAGAGAAGAACCAGTGTTAGGAAATAGCATCTTTAATCACTCTGGCATGAGAAACCTTTCACAGAACATATAGTTTGTTCCATTTTTTAAGTTTTATCTACAAGAACTGCAAAAGATAACTAACATAACATAGTGTTTTTAGCACCAACAAGGGGATTCCCATTTGGACAAAAGAAGAAGAACTAAAAAACACCATCTACAGCAGAATCTGAACATTCCGGTTCCTTGGCGTACACCTGGCTGAGGATCTTACGTGGTCAGTACACACAAACAAAACAGTGAAGAAGGCCCAGCAGCGCCTCTTCTTTCTCAGGAGACTGAAAAGATTCGGCATGAGCCCCCGCATCCTCAGGACCTTCTATCACTGTGCCATTGAGAGCATCCTCACTGGATGCATCACCACCTGGTATGGCAACAGCACCGCCTACAACTGCAAAGCTCTCCAGCGAGTAGTGCGGTGCTCTGAACGGATAATTGGAGGTGAGCTTCCCTCCCTCCAAGACATCTACAGGAAGCGGTGCCTGAGGAAAGCGGGGAGGATCATCAAGGACTCCAGTCACCCCAGCCATAAACTGTTCAGACTGCTTCCATCAGGAAGGAGGTTCTGCAGCATCCGGTCCCGTACCAGCAGACTGAGAGACAGCTTTTTCCATCAGGCCATCAGACTGCTGAACACGTCATAGACACCTCAGCTTCACTACTGGAACTTCAACATTATGCACTCCACACTGTATATAAATGCCACTTGTTTTGCACATATTCAACTCTGTATATTTTATATATTTTATTATTATTATTATTATTTTATTTTATTTTTTTACTATTTAATTTGTAAAAATGTGTATACACACACACACACACACACACACACACACACACACGTAGGAAAATATTTAGTATACACATCCAGAAATGCATACACTATTATATATTGTACATATATTTATTAGTTTCAGGTTGGCCATTCTTGTATTTTGCTCGTTTGTGTTGTTGTGTTTGCACATCTCTGTTGCTTGTGGGGCTCGCACACAAGAATTTCACTCGCATGTGCTGTGCCAGTGTGCCTGCACATGTGATGTGACAATAAAAAGTGATTTGATTTGATTTGATTTGATTTGATTCCTGTCTTTAAAAATAGCAAAGACCCGACACAGGACACAGAGATGCATGTGGCCCTTCACTAGAACTTCATCAGAAATCATCTCAGTGGAAGGCTGGCTCTCAAGAAGCCATTCTTAGACTACACTTGTACACTTGATACATGATGGAGCAAATATGATACAAATTAAATGGAAATTATGACTTTGTCTTGAATCCTATTATTCTATTTTAAATGTAGTTATTCAAATCAGGGAAGGAAACTTTGAATTTGTATTTAATTGGTTAGAGTGACACTCAATATATGAAAAGACTGGAGAAATATAAAATATATCACAGAGGACTGACTCTTACGCTACCCACGGTGTTAGCACATGACTGGATTGTCACTTCACTGTCTTGCTTTTAGAGCTGAAACTGATTTCAGTAACAGGGTTATGGGACACAACTTGAAGTGTATGGTTACTGTTCTTTAAAATATTCTAATGTTATATAAATTGATTTAACACTTATAAGAGGCAGGTATCAACAAAAAACAAAAAAGTGGATTTAAAACTTATTTTAATTGTTTTATGTGAGATGAAACTTTGTTATCAACAAGTTGGGAAAGGTAAAAATGCCATTTTGGGGGGTTCTCAAGAGCTATTTTTGCAATGTAAATATTTTGATTTACTTTTTCAATAAGTACGCTGACATTTTGTCCCAGCACAGGTATAATTTACACAAAAAGCATATGTTTCAGTGTTTTGTGGATGGATTATTGGCAAATTCATGGGTTGGACAGAAAATATCCTCCAATTCAACAATGACCCCTGTGTGCAGCTGGTGGCAATGATGCAATGTAACTATAGCTCATATAACTGTATATCAATCAATTGTACGTAAGTAGAGGGAGCAAGAAGAATGAGTTGAGTAAAGTTTAACTTATCTGACTGTTTTGTTTCGCTTAATGTGCCTTATAATCCGAAACGTACGGTAACTTTTACCCTCCTTTAGCATGTCCAGAAGTCCAACTTTTTGTGCGATGGTTAACATCTTTCTCTGCCTTTTGGGTGCTACCGCAGGTGCCTTTGATGGTGCAAAATGTTTCGTCGACATTGTTGTGTTTGTTGGGGAGAAAACTTACAAACATACAGTACAGCACTTCAGAGTCACACTGCTAGCGATCGAAGATTTATGTAAATTTGACAAGCTGAACGCATTCTGTGCTGTACAGGAAACACGGCAGGGAGGAGATTGATTGTCAATGGTCTACAGCCAATCAGGACACAATGCACTATTTTAAAAAAAAGCATGCAAAACTGCACAAAAAAAATCAGCGAAACTGCAAGGCCACGAAATGTGAACCGTGTTAGCAGGAGACCACTGTATTTATATATATTCCCATCACTCATGGTACTGCAACATATTGCAAATGCTATTTAAGGTACATTAAAATTTGAACTTTCAGTGGCATTGATATCATGATGTCCCTGTGTATTCACCACCTGCTTTGCCCACATTATTCTTCAGTTTAGCTACTAGGACTGATAGCAGATAACTCAAATCAACTCTTCAGGGTGCGATCCCTGAAACTTTTCACGTGTTTGTTTCTGAGTGTTTCTTTAGATAAGAAGAAAACTGGTTGTTTCATGTTTTCATGGCTAAGTTCTAACTACATAAAGAATCTCCATCTGGAACTAACTTCACCCTCACCCTGCCTGCTGGTTTGTTTATTTGTGTAAGGCTATGGATAACTTAAAAGATATCAAGCACATAAAATAATAGTGCTTTTAATAGTTTTCAATTTTATTTTTTTTAAATGATCAGTATTTTATGTAGCTTATACTTAGCAGACCATTCTATCTTTCTACATTTTCAGGCTCAAAGATACACAACTAAACCCTCACTGGGTGATCCTCCAATGCATTTTCAGTGGTGAGTTCCCTAAAAGTTGGCCTCACACATATAAACAAACCTGCGGGTGCAGATAAATATGCTGGTGATTAGGTCAGGCGAAAAGTATCCCCAGATGGAGATCCCTAATGCAGTTAAAAAAACGCCTGTTCCAGGCAGCTAATTTCTATGTTTACTTTTAGTCCCAAACTTTCAACATCATTCATGTTAAACTCTCTGCTTTTTTGTGGAAAGCTGCAGGGGGTGTGGTAGTAGCTCTGATAAATGTTTGCATGCAGTTCTGTGCATTTGGTTAAAATTTGTGCAACAGAGGTAGATGGTGCAGCATTAGCATAGAGCCAGAACAGCCTCATCAATGGGAGATATGACTTTAAATTAGCCCGAATTAGCCTTCAAATGCAGAAACATGGAGGTGAGGTGAGTGGGGAAGCTGAGTTGCTAGAATGGAAATCATTACTCTCGGGGTTGTAGTTTGTGAATTAGTAAAATAATGTAAATATGTATTCAATGAGTAATGTGCACGGAGAAATTGATAAAAAAAAAAAAAACATGACTAATAGTGAGTAACAGTAATACATATTCATGTAGTAAGTTATATTAAAGGCCGTTCCACAGACAACTAATGAGGCACTGAGTAATCATATATCAAAAATTTATTTGAATAAATTTTATCACGTTAAAGGCAAATGAGAATGAATTTCTAGAAAAGGCCAATACCAGTACTGTGGGTAAGTTTGCCAGTACTGAACAGTGGGTGCATAGCATATGTGTATTTGTCCTCTGCGCTTATGTAGAAGAGTGTCCTTGCTTTATGGAACAGCAACACAGGAGTTTTCATTCCCTGTGGACAGGCACACATGTACCAGAAACACACACACACACACATGCGTGAGTAAAACTGCTGACAGTGCTGAACAGAGCAGCTTCCCTGTCACTAAAGCCCTTGAAGTGTGGAAGCAGCTCCAGCAGTCCTTCTGCTGTTTGAGTCGAACCCACACCTCCGCTCCTTCCCCGTCTTCTCCTCCCAGTCCCCCAACTCCCTTTTTTGTTCTCACATTAATGCACTGCATTAACTTGACTGCTGTGACTTTCATCAGAAGCAACACTGCCAAAGTAGTTGAGTAAAATGTAAATTTCCAACAGCCCAAACAGTTTACGCCAAAGCTGCGTAGAGATGATAAATTGCTCTCTTTCTCTCCTAACCTAAGAGAATGTGAGCAAGCCCCCTGCCTCCTTCCTCTCCATCTCTGCCTGTCTGCCTCCACCCGTGTCTGACATATAGACTAATGTACGGCCTTTCTTTCAAACACTGTTCTCTTCTCACATACTGTAGCTCAACGCGCTTGATCAAATATACACAGACATTCGTAGAGCTATATTCGTCTTCCCCTTGCAGTGCTGTTTTTTTCTTGTGTAATCCTTTCTTATATAAGTGGACTGGAGGCAGGCGGGGTCGTTCCATCTCATACACAGCACTCAGGGGGAGCGTTTGTTTATGTGTCACTCCTTGTCTAGACGCCGATCGAGGTCGATTATTGGAAAACTTATGAGACTTGAAACACAAGATCCTCAGAATTTGCGTGTTTTTTTTAAAGTAAAGGCAGCGCTCGATCTAACTGATAAAGAAAACAGCTGGAGTGCGTGACTTACAGTATAGAAATGTAATAATGAGGCATACAGCTGACAATAAAACCAATTCAGTCGTGTTAATACTTCTCTTAGAAGCTTGGGCCCTGGTTCTTAGAAGCTGCTTATTAAATTCTTGTTTCTATGCTGAAATAAGCATAAGTTTTCTCAGCATTCTTTGCAGTAATGTGCAAAACTAAGCATGCCACGTGATTCCATAGCTTCCAGTCACCTGTAGCAGTGATACCTTGTAGGAGTTGTTTTCTCTAGGACTTTTTCAGTCTCTCACATCGTTGTGGAGGAATTTTGGCACACTCTTCTTTACAGTGTTGCTGCAGCTCATTGATGTTTGTGCACAACTCTCTTAGGATCCCAGCACAGCAGATGATCTCACATTTGACTCTAGAATACTTTGATATACAGATGAGTTCATGGTCGACTCAGTGACTACAAGGTGTCCAAGTCCCGTGGCCGCATAACAAGCCTAAATCATCACCCCTTCCACCACTGTGCACGCTTGATATGCAAAATATAACCGTTTAACGCAGCATTTCTCTTGGCAACCCTTCAACCTAAGCCATATTTGTTTAGGCATTTTCTAATGATGCTATCGTGAACATTAAAATTTTACATGCTAACTGAGGACTGTGGACTCTGAAATGTAGCTCATGGGTGTTTCTGCAGTCTCTGATCGTTGCATAGTCTAAATTAGGCGTAAATCTGTTGGGATGTCCACTCCTGGGAAGATTAGAGTGTTGTGTTAACACACACCTGAATATTCTAAACCTCCGCTCTTACAGGCGCTCACATTACTGATGATCAGTTAATCATCAGTAAGTCATGTAAAAAAAAGTGTTTTTTTTTCACATGACTGTATAAAAAGTCAAAGTGAGTGTAAGTATGTAGATGATTTGAGACAGAGCAGAAGGCAGTCGTCCATAGCTACCCCAAGCCATGGCGGTGCTAACTTTGGCATTACCATGCAGCTATTACAAATATAAAATAAAACTCATCAGAATGTATTAAAATGTAATTTAAATAAGTAAGGAAACAGCAAAAGTTAACCATTTAAGCCCTAACCTAATTTACCCTTTAAACCAGGGGTGGGGAACTCCAGGCCTCGAGTGCCGGCGTCCTTCATACGGTGTCCTTTAGATGTGTCCTTGATCCAACACAGTTGATTCAAATGACTAAATGACCTCCTCAACATGTCTTGAAGTTCTCCAGAGGCCTGGTAACGAAGTAATCATTTGATTTAGGTGGTATGACCCTGCAGATCTAAAACCTCTTTTAGGACCTCAAAAAGGACACATAGTTATCACAGTTATCTTGAGGCACTTGAGGGCATGGATTAGCACTGTGCCAGGTATGATTCAGGCTTTTATTATATTTGCTTTACGCTGAAAGAAAGAGCGTGGATAGACTCTAATATGCACAGTTTTTATTATGCAAGGAAAAACGTCAGTGATGAGGTCACGAGAGGTCACTGACGGCTGATTAGTGTGTTTGCACTATTGATTGTGCTACACTACAGGAAACTGCTAGGAAAACATACAATATTTCTATGAGGGGCTGCACAAGCCAAAATTCATTCTTTCACTCTCACACACATACATTCTTCTTTCACACACATATACTTTCACTCTCACATAGTTTTATTTTAATTTTTATATTTAGATATTTTTATTCTCATGTTTACACATATTTAACACACACACATTGCAATATTGTGCTCTCTTATACATGTATTTTAATGTACATATTTACAAATTTTCACTCTAACATACATGCATTTTTTAATGCATTCCTACATTTTGCTCTCATTTACATGCAAAACATTCAATATGCATTTAATCTCACAAATAATATATGTATGTAAGAAGAGAATGCATACATGTCTGAAGAAAATATATGTATGCAAGAGAATAATGTATGTGAATGAAAGAGTACAGTGGAAACGGAAGGCTGGGTGTCTGTACCGCTGTGATTGCTGCGAAGCGCACGCGGGTCATTTTCAAGTGTCTGACAGATGGAGGGGGGACTATTCTGAGCGCACGTAAAAAAAATTTGAGCGCAAGTAAAAAAAAGTTTGCAGGTGCAAGTGTTGCATTTTGAGGAGAAATTTATTTTGAGCGAAGAAAAGCTGAATTTGAGTGAACAAAATTCATTGCTGCGTGCAAAAAATGTATTTCAGTGTTTGCTATTATCCATACACACACACAATAGCAGCCCCTCTCGCTCAGTTTTTGTATTTGCGCTCGCTCGCAATGTGTTGCTTGTGCTCTCAACATTTCTGCCCGTGCGCGTTTAACTCTTTGTGTACACCGTTATATTTGCGGCACAAAACCAGCCAATCACAGACTTGGATGCCAAAAACGTCAGAGCACTTATGGAAATATGTGATGTCTTGATGACTCGAGCAGGTATTTGAAGTTTACACAGCACCATTCTCGCATGAAAATATCTTAAAAGTTTATTTTGTGGAGACCAGAACAGCCAATCAGATATTTTTTGCATCCAAGTCTATATATATGTATGTGAGAGTGACAATACGTGTGTCTGACAGAAGAATGTATGTGTGTGAGAGTGAAACAATGATCGTGGCTCAAGAGTTGGGAGTTCGCCTTGTAATCGGAAGGTTGCCGGTTCGAGCCCCGGCTTGGACAGTCTCGGTCGTTGTGTCCTTGGGCAAGACACTTCACCCGTTGCCTACTGGTGGTGGTCAGAGGGCCCGGTGGCGCCAGTGTCCGGCAGCCTCGCCTCTGTCAGTGCGCCCCAGGGTGGCTGTGGCTACATTGTAGCTTGCCATCACCAGTGTGTGAATGTGTGTGTGAATGGGTGGATGACAGGTTGTGTAAAGCGCTTTGGGGTCCTTAGGGACTAGAAAAGCGCTATACAAATACAGGCCATTTACAGGCCAATTTTGGCTTGTACGGCCCCTCATAGATTTCAGTGTGCAAAGACTTTCAGATTACAATAATATATTCAGTTTGCCAAAAGCCTGATTTATATTTTTACAGAAAATGTTAGAATTGGCATGTAAAACAAGAGAGTAAAGGAGCAACACTGGAATTTTCTAAGTATAAGATTGTCTGATTGTCGAACATACTTTCTGCTTAACTGCTGTTTCTGGGCTTTCTGATGATGAAACCAACATTTTTGCAGGTACTTTCAACATTCCTGTGTTTCAGCTGAGTGTAAAAAATCTTTCTATGAGCTGGAGGTGCTGTCAACAGAAAGCTTTTATGAACATATTGCTGGTGAGTCACTAGTTGTTGGCGGAGACTGGGGCAAAAAATAGACTTTTATTTATAGAAAGAATTGTATTTTCAGTTACCTTTAAGCTGTAGAAAAGTATTCAACTAAAGCTATTCATACTTTATGTTATTATTATTCATCCTGTATTAGTATTATATAGCTAATAAATGGCATTGATTCATGATTAAATGTTGCTCTAGAGACTATATCCATACATTATGTAGTTACATTTTATTAATAAAGCACCAAATCAAATCAACATTTGCCTCAATGTGCTTTATATTGTGAGGTAAAACCTTGGTAGCAGTGCGAAGGAAAAACTCCCTTTTAACAGGAAGAAATCTTTGGGAGAACCAGTCTTGGATGGTGGGGGCAACTAACTGATGTGACTGGTTGTGGCTGAAGGGAGAGAGGCAGGACAAAAGACACACTGTAGAAAAGATCCTGAGATTATTAATAACTAATGCAGGAGGGTGTATAAACACATAGAGAGTAAAAAAAAGGCGAGTGAAGAAGAAACACTCAGTGCATCATGGGAATACCCCAGCAACCTAAGGCTATTACAGCATAACTAAGGGAAGATTCAGGGTCACCCAATTCAGCGCTAACTATAAGCTTTATCAAAAAGAAAATGTTTAAGCCTAATCTTAAAAGTAGGGAGGGTGCCTGTCTCTAGAACCCCAACTGGGAGCTGAAAACTGAAGATTCTACCTCCCATTCTACTTTTAGATATCCTAACCACAAGTAAACCAGCAGTCTGAGAGCAAAGTGCTGTATTGGGGTGAGATGTTTGAGTTGGTTTACCTGTCCATATAACTCTGATAAGGAAAGGAGGAAAAAGGAGTAGGAAGGAAAAGAAACAAGTCCTCTCTTCCTTGGTTTCTATCCATCTAGTTGATAGGATATATATTTTCCAGATGCAGAGGTCTATAACGTACACAGGCACAGAGTTAAACACAAAGCAGAAAACCATGTCAGTAAAGTGCAAGAGAGAGTGAGAGCAGCAGGCAGAAAGAGGTAGACGAGTGCACATCTGTAAAAGCCATTGCTCTATAAGGTAAGGAGAGGAAGAAGGGAATAAAGATAAATGTCCTGTGACATTCTGAAAGTGGGCCAAACCTGGGTGTGTTTAAAGCGATCCATATGGGCTGCAGAGAGGGAGAGAAATGTTATCATCTTAATACAATTTGAAATATAGCAGTGCAGTATTAACTGGTGCCTGTTTGTTTTTGAAATATTAGGTTTTGCTCACTCTGCTGTCAGTAGTGTTTCTGATTAAAACACATGCCCATACAGTAAACAAATAAATCCACTTAAGAGAGAGAGAGAAACAAACAGGAAATATAGAATCAGACACTCAGTAAGAACAAAACCATTTTTCAGGCTTTTTTTTTTCTGGCTTGTTTTGTGAGGCTTCAGAGGATCTGTTAAAGGAGTAATCTGCCAATTTAGCATTTCAACTTAATTAACAGAGGCCGTCTTTTAAACAATGCTGATTTTGATTTCGTTTCAGTCGTCCATTTAATTTTGTTTAATTAAAAACTAAAGGGAGTGCATGCTCTAATTTTTTTCATTGTTTTTAATAGTTGTCTTATCGCCAAGGTTTCAGTTGTCTTTGGTGTGCTGTGCTGGTAATGGGCATTAGGTTAATGGACATTGAGTTAATGGGTAAAGGCAGTGTTACTTATTTACATAGCGCTCATTTCAGTTTTCTGCAAAGTGACAAAACAGCCTGAGGCTCCTCAAAAAACACCTCACCCTTTGCAGACTGTAACTGAACTTAACTTCATATTCTAGTCTTCATATTTACCTTTCACCTACAGAGCATTTATTTAGATTTAAATGCTTATTTAATCATTTTTTCTGAAATATAAGTGATGTTTCTTTTAGAAACATGAACTCTAGAAAACCAAACACAATATTAATATTGGATCTGCATATAATTCCTTCCTTCCAGTAACTAATAATGTCAGATAACATGACCCAGCGTTAGCTGCTTATTATTACTGTTTATTTTGTGTTCAATCAGCAACATTTTTCTGTGGCTGGGGAAAAGTCAAAGAGCTAAAGATCGCAATCCTCATTCAATAATAGTCATTTCATCTGTCCTTCCATTTCTTGAATAAATAAGGTCAAACACTAACAACTAAAATATTAGAATAACATGTTACTTGCAGCCATGTGTCTTACTAGCAGCCAGAAACATTACAGCAACGTCCTCCTTGATTAGGAAAAATTGTTCAGGCAACCCGGTGGTAGGCAACCCGTCTCCAAACGATTGCGAACTCTCTCAGATTGCTGAAGGTTTTCAAACAGCTGCAGTCAAATTTATAAAAACTGACTGATTGCATCCATGCTGCAATAAATCTGAGTTCATCTGCACCAATGAGTGCAACTCATCTGCAAAATCAGTAGAGGACTCGATGCAACTAGTTGCCAACTGGTTGCAGTCTGGATATATTCCTGTATAAAAGTCAAAATGGCATTTTGTGGTTAAATCACCATCAATTCAATTCAATTTTATTTATATAGCGCCGAATCACAACATCAGTCTCCTCAATCTGTGGAATTCTCGAACTAATCTTTGTCTTACTTACCCAAGAAGGTTTTAATGGTCTTGTCCTGTTGGGTAAGTGTCCACACCCTCGTGCTCACTATCTGATGATGCTTAATGGGGGCATCTGAAAAAATGACATTATATTATGCTGCAGATTTAGAAAGCACACTTGGAATAAAAAGTATTATTACTCCTTTTTCCTCTCTGTTCTATATATATGTATAAAAAAATAATTCACTGAATCCAGGACTATTTTACTGAAATTTCACTCTAAATTTTACTGTTATTTTAAGTCTTAAGCCAGGCCGAGACAACCTTGATGACATCATATGGGGCTGACTCCTTCGTGACTTCACCAAGGTTATCACAGAGTGGTTCTGTAAGGAGACATTCATTAATCATCAATGGGTGTAAATGTTTTGACTGAATTTTTGGCTACAGTTTGCATATACAAAATAAACCCATTAAACTTAATGTTTTCTGCTTATAAAAGCATTGGCATCAGTTTCTGGTGCCTTTTAAAAGCTAAAGAACTGCTTTCACGAAATGCACATACAGCAACAAGACTGTGTGATGTGTGGCTATTCCTTTAACATACTGCTCTGGGCAATAGATCATCAATTTAGCGGCCATGTGTGAGTTTCTTATCCCGTGGGATGGATTTATATTGGTTCAGCCCCCCCCCCCCCCCCCCCCCCCCATACCTTCTCCCTGCTGCTTAACCACCATTTTTTACAGTTCTTTTTCATATTAAGTTTGAACGAATTGCATTAGAGAATTCTGCTGTATTGCAGAGGCTGGTAGAGCAGTTTGAGCTCTTCTTGGTAATGAAATGTGAAGTGGGTGGACTCAGGCTTCGCCATGCATGTGTGAGAGTTAATGTAAACCAGCTATACTGTAGAGGAGAAATGTGATTTTTGGCAGGCCAAGATGTGGTTTGCAGTCTGCCTCTTTTTCTCTCTCACACGGCAGCTGGGATTAGACTGATACAGGTTTTTAAAGGCCAATATTGCTGTTTTTGCTTTGACATTTTCTGTCTTTAATGCAACTGTTTCACTGTGAATGTATTTCTTGAATAGCTATATTACAGACTAACACAATACTGGAAGCTGGTTGCAGGGTTAGCTACTATTACTTCGAGCCTGACACACTGACATGCCTGGACATGTTTTTTATGACATGGTTCTTTGTGGATCTCTCAGTCCAGATATATAGAAATCCTTCCATACTTTCTATAAGTTTTATTTCTTAAATGTAATAATTTCTGTATATATGTGGGTTTTGGTTGTTGGTAGCTTGGATCTACCTGTATTTAGTGCACTACTATACTCATTGTTAACCTCATAACATGTATTGGGCTACTGGCAGACCTAACAGATCACATCTAATCCACACCTAGGATTAGGGCTAGCATCCACCCCTTTTATACTAACAAAATGTTCTTTTTAAAATGATGCACTACGACTAGCAGATCATCAGAACAGTTATAGAAAGCCTGTCTCCTACAAATTTATCACTTTCACATGACTTTGATATATCTGGTACAGACTTGCAGTGCTACCTGTTTTAACTTTTACCTCGGTGCGATTCTAAATAATGCCACTTACAGAAATACTCAGCGTTTGGATAGGCAAAAGGAGGAGTTACAGAGCACCAGTGGATGATTTTGCAGAGCTGTCCTGGAGGAATTGTTTGCTTCTGAATGTGAATAAGGCAGAAAAATGGCGATCAGTTCCAGAGGGAAGAGATCAACTGCCCTGAGACAGGGAAGTGGATATGGTGGAGGAGTCCACACTGACAACAGACGGACCTGGAAGACCAACGCAGAGACTGTATACAAAAAGGAGAACAACAGGCTCTGTTTCCTAAAAGCTGAGATCCTTTAATGTGTGTAGCAAAATGATGGCAATGTTTTTAATCACTGAGTTGTGGGGACTGCACTATACTTTGCTGTGGTCCGTTGGAGGAGCAGCATCAGAGCTGAGGACACCAGCAGAAAGGATTTGTCATTCCTGACAATTTTGAAGCTGTGGTGGAGAGGTCACTGAACAACCTGCTGTCCATCATGGATGATCCAGACCACCCCCTGCACCACTTACTGGACTAAAAGACTAATAGACTGATTCTTTCAGCGATAGTCTCTGTCTAACAGTAATGCAGTACAGTAGTTAAACCTGAGGCTAGACTAACACAATACCTTATCCCAGTGGAGATACACATAGGATCTCTTTTTCAATGTTTACATAAAAACATAAAGCTGACAATATGAAGCAAAGATGAAAACCAGCACAAAGAGACTTTCAAGCGATTGCCACAGTGATTCTACTTTAGAAACATGAACAGGTAAAGGCTGCGGCCTGACTGCTCATCCGTTTGTTACCTGGTGACGTTCAGGCTCTGGCTGCTGGGCCGGAGTCAGCATGGACTCAGCTTTGAAATCACTCTGGATTCTTTACTAGCTTTGTGTTCATATGCTGTCTGTAGGGATGCTTTCAAAGAGCCAAAGTTCTGTTAGCAATGTCTGCAGGAGTTTTGGATGCAGTATACATTTTTTTTTTAAATCACACAAAAAGAAAAAGAGTATGTTAAAGCAAAGTGAAAAAGTGCTTGCACACCTCACCACCACCTTCCTGAAAATGAACTGAAATCAGCTGACTGTAGCTCAAGTGTGCAGGATGGAAGGTTTTTTTTTTTGTTGACTTAATAATCATTGCTGTTATACTTCTTTGAAGTCCTCTTAAAGTCTGCTTCCTGGGCACATGCTGGTGTGTTGTAATGGCTGGCTGGTCCGCATGGCCACTAAAAAATGGGGGGGGGGGGGGCACATGGATGTCCACACCCTCGTACTCACTATCTGATGACAAAATTTATGTTACATTACTACATTACTGAAAAATGTTAAGTTACTTTGTAATAGGTTAAACCCAATACTGCTGAGTATTAACGGACAGAATGAGGAAACTTCTGTCGTGACTAACCACGGACTTCACCAGATAGTCTACCACATAAATGCAATATAGTGTTTCTCAAACTTTGCCTCAGACATAATCTCAGAGCATGAGATCGGGGAGTCCAGCAGGGAAAGCACTAATGAGCATGTGTCGTGGTGGTGAAGTATTGACGAGAGAGCCTACTACGTGATTAACTCTGACTGAAATAAATGGCCAAGACCATGAAACGCAGCACTCAGGTCTCATATTGCATTTCCGCAAAAGACACTAGCTGGCATAGGCTAACCCTTACATTTCTGTGTGAATCAGTTGATATATAATCAGCTAAAGTTGTCAGAATGGGCAGAATTAAATGGGCAGAAACAGAATTAAACTCGATATTCCAGTGTTTACAGGATGAGGGGCTATCCTTTGCTTTTCACTCTCTCATTTTTTCTCCTCAAACTTAGGTATAGGGTAGCTTCCAGGGTTGGGACTTTAATTTAACAGAGGAATTTTATGTTCTAGGAAAAACAAATGAGGGTCCCTGCTTCATGACTGCTTACAGCGCCTTACGCTGTAATCCGCAGGTGGAGACCACCCTCACTGAAGCCACATTCATCCACACATCTGAAGCCAAGAACACACATTGACTAACAGACTTGCGTGCACACACACGTGCAAAAATGGCCTGGACATACACTGTACATGGAAAAAAATGCACACAAACACTTAATTAAAGGCACACGCGCACAATGACGTGCACACATGCCCATGCACTAGTGCTGACCCACAGACGGGGTTGAAAGGATTCCTTGTTCTCGTTATCACAATGAGGTCTCATTGGATTGAGATGACATGGCAAGTTTGTTAATGTCAGAGAGGTTTTCGTCTACTGTTACACACATGCATGCACGTACACAACCTTAAAGCCAACAGCTGGCTCACCGAGACGACCACACACACACACACACAGTCGCAATCAAGACTGCTGATCCCTATCACACACGTACGCTTACACCCTCAGTGGTGCCATATGGGGAGCAGCGTTGGTAGCTGTGTGTGGGATCAGCGAGAACACCGGTGGCAACTGCAGTGAGCTCCAGAGACATGCCATTAACCTTGATGGGGAGACATGGAGACAGACAGAAAGCAGAGATCAAGGGAGACGTGCGATGGTGTTTTGTAGCTTTGACTTCTACAATGTTGTCGCACAAACTCTCTGATACATTTCATGTGGTATTTAATCTTCTTCTGTTTCATGCAGTAAGGCCTCTTTCACACAGTGCGCAGTAATAACTGGGTCATTTCCACTGTGGGAAAGAGAAATGAGCCTATACACAAGACAACCCATCCATTTTCCCTCCTCCTGTATTTGTTCCTGTCCTCCGTTGCTCCCACTGTCTGCTTCCTTTCTCCCTCCTTTTTTTTTTCTGGGATCCTGGGGAAAGTCCCAGTCGCTTTCCTCTCTCTCCCTCTCTCTCTGCTTGCATTCCTACACCGAGTGCAAGGCAAGGGCCCCTTTGCACTGCAGGAACTCTAGTGTGTGTGTGTGTGTGTGTGTGTGTGTGTGTGTGTGTGTGTGTGTGTGTGAGTGCACAACATGTGCACAAGTGTGAGAAAAAGTCCATTTCTAATTGCACCCTAAGTGTTGAAAGTGGTCTGTAAGAGCTGTGTCACTAAATATAACAATAGACAGTAAAAGGCAGGAAGCTGGAAATATGCTGGGGTTTTGCATTGTGTTAGCGCTTATAGTATGTATGTGTGTGTGAGTGTGTGCGTGTGTTTGTCTTCAATTGCTTCTCCAGCTGCAAGCCCTTTACAGGCATAGTGTAATCAGTATACTCCAGCTGCACATATCTCCCACACAAACCATTTTACCTCGCTACTCTCCTGACTGATGTCTTAATGTAGAGTTACAGCTGAAAACAACCGGCTTAAATGCAGGTTTACATTACAATTTATACCTATACTGTATAGTACAAATGACACTATGAAATATTTGACCTGCATGATTAAAGAAATGATTTAAAATAACTTCATGTACACATACAATCAGTAGTAGAGATGGTGCTTAGTTGCTATTGTAGAAAAGTGCATATGCTATTTTGAACCGCCTGCCTAAAATTGTACAGGCCACGCTGCCAAAACAGCTCTGAACCATTAGGGCATGTGCAGCACCTCTGGGTGTCTTGTGCTGGGAACAGGACGTGGATCTCTTGGGTCCTGTGGGTTGTGCGGTGGGGGTGTTTTGTTTGAAAGGCTGGATAAACACCTTTAGCTTTTTGTAATGAGCCTTGAGCCATTCTTAAGTAGTTTTTGCAGTGTGGCAGGACACAGTGCCCGTAAAACTAGTCATAATCACTGAAGTACTGCTATTACTGTGATATTAGCAGTACAGATACTTTTCTACTGTACTTAAGTAGAATTTTCAGGTATCTGTACTTTACTTGAGTAGTCTTTTTCTGACAAGTTTTCACTTTTATTTGTACTCCCTGCATCTTTGAACAAATATATGAACTTTCTACTCCTTACATTTTCAAAACAGGCTCATTTTTGGTTTGAGGCATTTGAGTTATTATTTAGTCAAATCAAACCAACTTGAGGCTAAACAGTAAACCTGAAAGGCAGTCGTGTTCACATATTAATCATCAGGATGTGTCGCATAAAAAGAGATGAAAGAAGCAAAACTGTGTGCTATAGTCAGGGGTTAAAGTGGGCCATTCTTTTTCTTTGTTTGGCACAACTTTGGAACGACTGCAGGTGTCCATAAGTTTATATAAGTCATAACTTTAGCATCTAGCTAGCCTTACAGAAGATGAACAAGTGTAAATGGAGTGACGTTTTTCAAGTGACATGTAATTTTTCTATCAGTTCAACAAATATCAGCAAACATGCAAACTGTTTGTGTGCCGTTTGTTCCACAGTGTGTTGCTAGCTAATTTTCACAGGGAAAGAAAAGAAAGAGAGCTAACTTCACTCAGAGACGGAGAAAGATAAGAAAGTCAGGTAAAGAAAGGAGGAAGAGGTTAGATTTTAAGGTAAGGACTGCTCAGTGGGATTTGATTAACTGGGAATTTAAAGCTTATATGCGTGAAAATACTCTGTAGTTTAGTGCCAGATAAACAGGTTAGTTTGCTTACTGTGATGGGTTTAAAATGTGTGTGACTGGTGCTCATGGTCATAGTAGAGATTAATATAAAGTTAAGCAGGTGAGGCTGAGATCCATTGACTGAATTCCACCTTTATAGTGTCTAAAATATAGACATCACAAACAGTATTCTGTCAGTGTAAAAATAGAAATCAGCCAGGACAGTTCGTGAAACATCTGATGACGTCTTGTGTCACACTCTCAATATAAATTATCGCAAGTTGTGATTCCTTTATTGTGTAGTATGTAGCGCAAGGTTCAGTTAGCTTTGCATAAAAATAGCTGGAAGAAATGTTCTTCAAGGAACTACTTTTACTTCTTATTTTGAGTACATTTCAGAGCTCGTGCTTTTTCACTTTTACTTAGTGTAAAGAAGTTGAATCACTACTTCAACTTGGAGTATTTTTAACATTAGTATCTGTACGTCTACTTAAGTAAAGAATCTCTGTACTTTTGCCACCTCTGGATATTAGCAACATTAACTGCATAAGCAATATCAGCAGTGTCAGTAGCTGTCAACTGATATCGCTGCCTGTTGTCTATCAGCTTTTTTAACCGTCATATTCACACATGTACTGAGTAGTGCCTCTTCAAACCCCAAACCTCCAGCATCGGCCTTCAGACACTATGTATCCTGTGAGTTTTAGTCTCAGTGAATCCATGTCCACGCTAAGCCCAAGATCCTGTTTGCACACCACCACCATCGCAACAATAAATGGACTTTATTCCTTTCTTGTTTTCATTAGAGAGTTAGATAGCAGAGCCCGAGAGATTCCTCCATTCCTCCTACTTTACTCACTTCTGCCTATGCTTCAGCGATTGATATTAAAACTCTTCTGTTTGATCAATAATTAAAGGTGCAGTGCCTAGTGTTCCCATACTAGACTGAGCATTATGAATTATAGATTGTTATTCCTGCTGGTCTGATCAAAGAATAACAACAACAGGCCTTCGTTGGGTTGAAGCAGATGCTCTCTGCTGACTAGATAATGTAGGATTATTATTTCATCTCTCTAATACGGATCCTCAATCGGAACTTTTGGCGCTCAGTGTAATGGTCCAAGTTTTTACTGAGGAAGAGGGAGATCCTAGAGAGAGAAAGCAAGAAGCAGAAATAGAAGATGAGCTAAAATCAAGGTCTTTGGGCTGATGAATTGTAATTCTGCTGTGCTGATGCCAGTGATTGCCAATGCATGCACACCATGAGCCTGTTTTAATTACACTTTACCACAACAGTATTGTTTTGCTAGCGTTTACACTGAAAGATCAAAGGATCAAAGCAGGAGCACAGACACCAAGAGAATGTCCATACCATCATATGGACATAAAAATCTGCCCATGCACCCCTATTCCATTTGAATCCACACTTCCCAGTTGTACCTCCATGGTTACAACAGATATGTATACGAGTTAGATGAAGGCAGTGGCACTTCTTAGAAATGTATCTATTAAATATGAAGCTACATCCAGTGCTTTCTAAGTACCTAGAAAAACATTTCTAAGTAACAGTCACACTCCGATGGATGCATCAGAGAGCAATTTGGGGTTAGTATCTTGCCCAAGGATATTTGGCATGCAGACTAGGGAAAGACAGGACTCGAACCACCAGCCTTCCAATCAGTAGATGACCTGCTCTACCGCCTGAGCTACAGCCACCCCACCCCATCACACATGATATATAAGTCACTTAGATAACTTAAAAATGTTTGGCTTTTTTCAGTGTTTTATTTGTTCCTGAGTAAAAGGCTGAGTTAAAGTTATAGTTTTCACACAGCTGAATAAACATCAAGGAGAAAACTGATTAAACAGAAGTGTGAGATTGTCAAGAATTTACTCCAATGTCGTGTTATATATTAGCAAGTGAGGAGCAGATGGTTGAGTTTATTAAACTCCACTGAGACAGCTGATGCAAATCTGAAGGCTAGACCATCCCATTTCACAGCCTTGCACTTCCGTCCTTCTCGGTCTTCGAAGGACCTGGCCCACATAGACCGCGAAGGCCTGGTCCGCCGAAGGATGCAGCCTAGGAATTGGGACACAGCTATTCTGTTCGTACTGATATTAGGAGTGTAGACTGAGACATAGCCTTTAAAAAGAAGTTTTTCACAGGACTCTGTGCAATCCTATGAAAAACTAAGCACACTTTGGGATTCAACTGCCTATAAAACCAATCTGAAATAACTGATTTCTGTTTGACCAGAACAATATCTCACATTCTTTTGATCCCTGTCCTGTTCCATGACCAAACTTCCTCCAAGCTTTAGCTTACAGATGGCCTTACATGTGATTGTAGCATACTTTGATATACAGAGGAGTCTGTGGTTGAATCAATAACTACAAAATTCCCAAGTCTTACAGCTGTAAAACAAGCCCAAACCATTACGCCTCCACCACCGTGCAAATATCGCATACAAACTGTCAAGTTTGTATGCGATATTTGTGCTGATGTGCGGTGTTTGGTTCTCTATAAATGTGGTGCTGTGCTTTATGGCTAAACATCTCCATTTTGGAAACATCTGGCCATTGGACGATATTCCAGAAGTCTTGTGGTTTTATCAGATGCAGATTTGCAAAGCTGTGCTTCCGTGTTCTTTTTGAGAGAGAAGAGGCTTTCTCCTGGAAAACCTTTCATACAAGTCTGTGAAGGTACTCAGTCATCTGGGTCATTGTAGTCTAAGGAGCTTGGAAGGAAAAGCGTCTGGACTTCTTTAAGTTTCCTTGAAGACGTTTAACCTCTTATCCGAGAAGCTTCTACAGTTCAAAGAGCAACTGGTGGAGAGTCCCGGATTTTAAGCCCCTATTGGTCCTTTACCTAATCACATGAGCCAAGGTGTTTGGGTCACAATCAGCCAAGGTTTCGGGTGAACCCATTGTGAAAGGTAGCCCCACCCTATCATGTGATTTCATACAAGCCACACCTTTTCATTCTTTTTCTTATTGTATTGTTAGGATCTTTAACTTGTAGAATTCTACCTGAGGCATGCAGAGTCTCAGATGTAGCTCTTTGTTTGTTTGTTTTTCATTTTTTTGCACATTGGCCTGAACTTACTGGGATAGTTCGCAGGACAATTAGCAGCCATATTGAAGGTTTTCTTCTCGTCAATAATGTTTCTCACTCTACAGCGATAGATTTAAAATTGCTTGGTAATACCTTACCTCTTCGGGTTTTTTTCATGTCTGACCTCATGGATGTACACGCTTTTATAACGGTGCTTGCACTTGCTGATGATCAATTAATTAAGTTTATTTGATCTCCAGCACCTAAACAGCATAAAGTGCAAAGTGCTCTTAATTCCCATGGGAGACTATACTTATGGATGGTGTAATTCCTGTGAAGGGGAACCCCGAAGGCAGAAAGGTAGCACACATCCTCTGTTTCCAGAATATTGGCTGTTGCCTTCAGGGAAGAAGTATTCTTCGCTCACACGTTGTTGGATTCACAATTTGAAAGTGGAAACATGGCACATGTACACACAGTTATCCAGAGAATTCCCAGAACAAGTATGGAGTGTTGCCAACTCCTCAGTAAGGAAAATCGCTATTGGTTGTCCTAAAAGTCGCTAGAAGTCGCTAAGTGACGTCATCGCCTAATTTGCATAATTGGTCATGCTAATCTAATTGTAACCTATGTTGTTGGAGAGAGAAATAACATCGTGGAAGAGACATAAAGTGAGTAAAAACGTCCTAAATGCATTTAGAGTTTATTTAGAACTACAAATTAAATTTCTTTTAGCAATTATTGTTTTTTTAATGTCACAATTCCAACCCTGCTCCTTTACCCGGGCTTGGACCGGCAAAAGTGACCTGAAATAGGCACTCTGGTGGAGTTACTTTGTGTGTGTGTGTGTGTGTGTGTTTATAAGTAGTTTTAAACCTTGTGATCCTCAAAACAGCATAAGAGTAAAAGAGTAAAAGAAGAACTGACTGCGTTACAACACCGCTGCTTGTTGAGAGTAAAAGCGATTCACGCTTTCACGTCTTTTTTTAGCGACTTTTTTTTAGAAAAAAAGTCGCTAAGAGGTCTGAAAGCTCACTAAATATAGCGACAAAGTCGCTAACTTGGCAACACTGCAAGTATGTGTAATATGCTTTGTCAGAGTGGCGGTATAACTAGGAAGCACCCTCTCCAGCTGTCTTTGTTGGCTAAGAAATAGCACTTGACAAAACCTGAAAACCACATTTTATTTTTACACCTGTGTACTTCTATGACTTAAACAAACAGGATATAACAGGATATAATTAGAACACTTAAATGATGTTGTTATGCAGAGGTTACACCACAGACCTACTGGTTTCAGAACTCAGTTTTGAACAGTCAACATTAGCATTTTGACTGCCACTGTGTCCCTATCTGAACAAGAGTTTTCAGCTAATGTTGGTCATCTAAGCTTGGTTATCAGTTTAGCAAGCTGAATCTAGAAACTGTATGAGTGCAATGGATAGACAATGAAACCTGCATAAAATGTTATGTCACTCACTGAGATTCAAGACCAAACAAAATGGTGTCTGCCAAGTAGCAAGCTCCATTATTTAGCTGATAAAGCTATTAAAATGTTTCAAAAGACACTATAAACACAGCTGAGAGGTCCATTGAATTATGGGAAGTATCTGAGGTGAGGTCCAGCAAGCAACAGACTGTCAAAGCAGTCACATCCCTAATTTACACCTTCAGAGTATTTGTCTTGATGCATATTCTCAATCATGCAGGTAAGTAAATCTCCAAAAGTTGATTCTGTTCATCTGGACGTAGCGTTTTCAGTGGGAGAAACGTTTCATGATAGTTTCAGTCCTTATGCAAATGTACTGTTTATAAGATTGGGGAAACCTGCAGTCAGCTGAGACTGAAGAAGTCACTTGGATGAGTGACGAAACATTTCTCCCACTGAAAACGCTTCGTCCAGATGAACAGAATCAACTTTTGGGGATTTACTTACCTGGATGATTGAGCATGCATCAAGACTTCAGAGTATTGAAATGAATTTTGAAGTTTTAAAGAAAAATTGTCCCCCATATGAAACTATCCATAGAGACCGAAATGTTTCATCGTTTTTTGGTTTTTTTTTGCGTCAGGCCTGTATAGCATGATATTTTCACGGCGGACTTTGGGTATTTTATCAGGAGTCTCTGAGAATTCCTTTGCTTTTGGAGTAATCTCAAGTGGTTTTTATAGCAATTGCAGTTTTTATACTTTAGTGTTGGCTTGAATTCTCAGCCCTGACGTGCTTCTTATTTTAGACAGTCAGATCAGCTTTTTTTATTCCTCTGCTTCCTGTGTTTAGTTTAAACCTTCCTAACTGATCTAATAGGCATATGAGTGTCTCATCTAACATTTCAGAAGAAAAAGCAAATACTTCTATCTTTGCAAAGTCAAACTATGACCTTTAATCAGTACTTTCACTTAGGGCTAAAGTTAGCTGTTTTTATCTTAATCTTACGTCATCGTTTCTGTCTACAGCTAAGGAACCACATATCAAAATCTGCGACAAAGAAAAAATAATCCATGCCAGCCATTGTGTAAATGAGTCGCACTAGTGTGTGTGTGCGTGTGTGTGTCTGGGAGTGTGTAATGCATTTGTGTCCAGACAGAAGCAGTGAGAAAAAAAAGCACCAACCAGCTGCCCTTGTCTGTCACCCCTGCTCACCTCTGGCTGATGTTGAGTACATGTGTGTATGCACACACGCACTCGCACCTGCTTGCAGCTGGTGTATGTGTGTCCCATTAACACCTAGCAGTCTCTGTCTGTCCAATCACCAGTAGAGATGTTGAATGAAGTTACCTGTAGTGAGGAGAACAATGTGTTAGAGACAATAATAGACTATTACATGGTGGGAAACTGAACTCTCTTTTCAGAGCCTATTCATTCATACAGGAAATAGAGAAATATACAGATATCCTCACAAAAACATCCAGCCATTATACATGCTTCCTCTGTTCACACGCTGTACCAGACACTAGCTTATTTAATAGCAGGCATGTAGAGCAATCACTTTATATGGCAAATTTAATTCTAAATCCAGTTTGTATATTTATAACTACAGTGTCAATTGGCGCGGTTTCATTTCACGTGGCAGCGCTCCAGATCTGATGCCTTGTTTTCAACTTTTGCCAAAACCTCCAAACAACCTTCCTCCTTTCTAACTCTAATTTTTACTCCTTCTCACCTCAGTTACCCCCACACACACATACATGCACACAGACCCATGCTGAGGCTTGGCTGTGGAAATTAGATACAGTCTGTCTAACTGTCAGACATCAACTGGTACCAGACACCAGGCTCCAACCTCATTGGCTAATCCTCCAGACGCTTCTTCACATTGTGATTGGCTGTTGCCTTCTCCGCTGCTCTGACTCTGACCCAGTAAACTTACATATGAACCAAATCGGCACATTTTCATTGGCTGTCTCCGAGACACATGACGGTTGCTCACTGACGCTCTCCGGCTCCGCTGCTCCCAGAGGAGAATACAGTTATCCTCCTTACAGAGAAAAACAACACCATTCATCACCTCCTTCTCTCTCTCCATCTCCCCTCATCTATCTCTCTCTGTGTTTGGGCTCATATGCTGTGTTGTTATGTTTCTGTCTTTGTCCCTCTGAAGGTTTTGAAGCTGCTCCAAGTCCTCTGGATGCCTGGGTCAGACCAAATTACCTCCAGTAAGATTATTGAACAGCAAAAGTTGATATCAGATCCAGGCCGGAACAAAATATTCCCCAAGGATGTAATTTATCCAGATTGGTCTCCTTATACAGCCGTTTTTTTTCTTCTTTGGCTGGGAATTATTTTTACTTCCATTTCCTCCCACATTGGGCCCACACACCCACTTCAGCTGGTGGACAGTGAACAGGATAGGCCAAGTCATGGAGCCATAAATATTTATTCAGTTCACTCATCGAGCTCTTACTGTTCAGTGGTGTGACGAGGCAGGATCATTTTCACACAAAAGGTTTATGTTGTCATATCCTGTCACTGTCAGCACTGGACTAATGCACTGCTGCTCCCTGAGGCTCCACACCGAGAAGGATATATAATATTTTCCTTGACTTTTATTGCCTTTCTCTTCTAAATTCTTGTTGTATGAAGCAACAGGAACCTACTGTACATGTCAAAGTCAAGCACTGGTTACAAAGGCTCAGTTGTACAAATCAAACATTGTTTAAACTTTATTTCATTAAAGCATATTTTTAATTCTCTTAATCATTAACTGTACCTTATTAAAAGTGTACGTATCCAGAGTGACATTACTTTTTGGTTTGTACACCATTGTTTGGGGATTTTTGGTATCTCTGCCTTTTGTTTTTTCTTTAAATAGACATGACCACATTTGGAAGTGAAAATAGAGCTAGGAAGTCACTAGCTAGCCATCTTTTTTTAAGAAAAGACATTCTGGAGTTAACGATTACATGAAATGGGATGCTAACCTTGGCTAGCAAAAACAGAATGTAGCTAGCAGACAAACTAATCAGCCTACTAGTGTGTATTTTAGTCGGACCAAGCATCTTCACACCTGTCAATCAAAACAAAAATGGGAAAATTATGTGTACAGACCAAATCCATTTTTGTAAAAGCTGTAAATGTATATTTTAGATGCAAAGTTGGGTAGTTTAACATGGAGGTTTAAGTTGGTTGACCCATTTTTAGAGCTAGCCTTGTGTGGCCAGTTTAAGAACTGCATTTGTGGGGACTTCACAGTTAATTTCTTTTTTTTCAGTATCAGGTGCTGCTGCTTGGTTGAAATATTTATAAGAAACAAGTGAAATAACAAATCAATACAAACAAGGCTAACTACTTAAAAACTACTTAAAAAAAAAACGAATTTCCCAGAGGAACCCACCCAGAGGATTAATAAAGTTTTATCTTATCTTATCTACTTATCAAGAGGTTGTTAGCCTAGCTTGCTAGCTTCCCTCTCTGCTAAGGAAGTGTAGGCTCACTAGTGCACTATAAAAGTTGACAGCATATTTTCTTCCAATGCATTATCTGTTTTAATAAAAAATCAAATAAACCCTCTGTTTGATATATGCACAAGTGTAGTGACTCAGTTTTCAGTTTGACGCAAGACTGAAGTCCTTTGGACGGTGAAAATGTTTCTCAATATCTTCTTACTTTAAAAATGTATAATGAATTCATCTTACACTTATTAGGTGATATTACAAAGACATTTTTTATGTATTACCTCCCTGCAGACACCATGATGGATGAGGGTCAATTGACTTAACGTCGCCCTCATATCCCCGCCAGTGATCAGAGGATATTTGATCAGCAAGTCCCATTAACACATACAAAGCACAAAGCGTCACGGTACGCAGAGCTTTCACACAGACATGGAAGATCACAGATAGAAAAGCCATTCAGCATTCTGTAGCACCGTGTTCACATGTTTGATCAGGCTTTATGTTTGCTCATATGAACTGTCACTTTATATGCGTCTATATACACGCACTCAATTGTCCTCCCTCAGTGTGTTCTGACTGGAGCTGTGGAGCCAGCAGACTACTGGTGTGTGTAATCCAGAGCGCCTGGGCATTAAGGCTGGTCAGTCAGGCTTGTGCACACAATTGGTAGCATGTCAAATGGTGCGATAAGTTCTTTTTTCAAGCAATTTCTTAGAACTGAGACTACATGGTACTTTTTTTTTCTAAGCAATGTCATTCACACTCATTGGCCTATGGTGCATTTGATTACTGGCCACTGAGCAGCTCACCTGCTGTAACTGGGAAATAAGAGTCTTGCTCAAGGATGCATTCATAAGTATCTACCTCGGAGATGGAACAGTTTTTTTTTTAGCAGGTCTGGGATTTTAAACAGTAACTCATCACAAACTAAGAACTACTTAAAGGGGAATGAAACACCAGCTATACTGAAAGTATAGTTCAGTTTTATTTTTTTTTAAAAAAACTAATAAAAAACATTAATATCGGGTCTTAATTAAATTAAAAACAGTCCAAAATAGAATTTTAATCATGTTGGCTACATAGAAATTCATACAGCAGAGGAACGTTGCTTTGATTCATTGCTTTGATTCTTCTGGGACGACTGTGGCTCAGGGGGTTGGGAATCACATCTGTAACCGGAAGGTCGCTGGTTCGATCCCTGGGCTCTCTGTCCTGGTTGTTGTGTCCTTGGGCAAGACACTTTACCCTACTTGCCTACTGGTGTTGGCCAGAGGGGCTGATGGCGCGATATGGCAGCCTCGCTTCTGTCAGTCTGCCCCAGGGCAGCTGTGGCTACAACCGTAGCTGCCTCCACCAGTGTATGAATGTGAGGGTGAATGAATAGTGGTATTGTAAAGCGCTTTGGGTGCCTTGAAAAGTGCTGTATAAATCCAATCCATTATTATTATTCTGTTTCACCTCTTCTCGTGTATTCCTTGCGCCTATATACCTGCACCTAGCTACTCTGGGTCATGATTTGACTCAGGAGGGCCTGGGGTGGCACTCCCAACAATACCAATAACCAGCTGGTTCTCAATCCTTCATCTTCCAACCTATTAAAAAAAATTTTAAGAAAAAAAAAAACACCTCTGTACTACAGCAAATACCAGCTGGATCCCTCCTTGTGTAATGTATGGTAACACACTTAAAATTGAGTTCATGTTATAATGGGATTGATTTGATCTGACCTTTCTTTTGGGGAACTAAAATGCATCACAATGGTCCTGCATTTTGGTTATCACATCATGACTGATAAAAAAGCAAGGAAACAACAAGCAGAAATGATACTTCTGGGAAGTAAAAAGCTGATTCATTCATTGTTTTATCTCCACATTATCCACATGTCCGTCACCATCTGTGTAACGCTTCTCTGGCATCAGTGTGGGTGCTTTTCATCAGCTGTGTTTAGTCACAGACCAAGGAGCAGTCGTTTAAAACTAACAGATGAACCGAGAGTTCAGGGACGCTTCTATGAGACGATGATAAAAGATATTTCAAAATGAATATTCGCAGTTGTTGAGTGTATTGCCCAAAGGTTAGTCAACAAGGAAGTGTTGTTAACAAGAGTCTGTGGGACTTGGGTTGAGGTCAGGGACAAGCTTCACTCATCTCAGCTGCCGCGTGAGGAAGGAAGGCCACAGTGTGTTTGTTAACCAGAATTGGACTTCCTAATCTGCTTTTTTCCAGTAGTTGGATACAGTCTGTGCACATCTATACAAACAGATGTTAACAGCAGTTATGCTTCTTTCAGTAAAATTCAGAATAACTTTGCCTTCTCTCAGCTGGGGTGTATTCCAGGGGTAAATGCGCCTTGAACTTTGCCCTTTAGCACTTTTTGTTACTTTACTGAAAATCTGAGCTTATTTTACAGTTGTGCACTTCTTAAGCCAGAATGGATTGGCACATCAGCTAAATGTAAACAGAAAAGAAAAGATGAAAAACTGAAAATCCATGAATGCTTCCACTGGTCTGATTTGTCGCATAAGCTGTTTTTATACTAGATACTTTTTTTCATTTTTGGCTAGGAGCTGAGGCGCACATCCACAACTCCTCACTGGCACCTTTGGGTTAATCTCCAAAAAAAGGCGCTTTAGCTCACACACACGTGCATGGAATAAGAGTTTAGCGCAGATTAGCCTATTAGAGATGGGAATCAGCAGTATTCCGAAGCTGATTCAGGACTTTTTTTCCAGACTGAAGAAGGAAATAGGCTAATCTCTGCCCGGACACATGCATTGTGTCTGTCAGCTGGGGATTTACACCAACGGGGCTGTCTGGGCAGGGGCACATGCTCTGTATGGACAGGAGCACTCGCACTGAACAGCGTGCATGTGTTTGTGTGTTTGAGAGTGTCACTCCTGGCATCTTGCTGGAAGCATGACCGCTTCTTTACCAGCATCTGTGCTGATGATTAAGTGACACATGTGCTCATTAGTTCTATTGTGTGTCCAGGAAAACGAACCACGAGCAGAGAGCAGGGAGGCTTGCATAGTGGGGGTATTATTGAGTGTGAATGATTAAGCCTGTGTGTGTCCAGTTTTTTGCTCGCCCTCTTTCATTTCCTTTCTTCTCCTTCCTCATCCTCCCAGACTGTGGGAGGTTGTTTGTTTCTTTTTTTTCCACCCATCTTTTCTCTTTCTAATTTATTCTTTTTCCATCTTATGCCCCCCACCCCCATTTACTGTGCTTCCTTTTCTTTTTTATTCATTCTTTTCTTTCCCTCAAGTTTAACTTGCTCCTAACTCTTTCTTTGTCTTCCCTTTTCTTTTTATTTATTTCCTCCGGATTTTCTTTTTCTTTTTTCTGTACTCTTGCCTTGGTCTTCTACTCCACACACCTCTTTTCATTTTTCCTCGCTTCTCTTCTCTTTCTTCCTTGTTCCTTTATCTTCTGTTGCCCTTCCCTATGTGCGGCTTTTCTTTATGTATCCCCTCCTCTTCTGTCCTTTCGTGAGCTTTCATTCATCTTCCATTTCCTTTCACTTCACATTTTCTCTCTATTCCTTTCCTTTTTTTCCACTTCTTTATCCCTTTAGCTTCTTCGTTTTTTGCCTTCTACTCCCAATTGTCTTTAAAATCCTAATTCTTTCATTCATATTATGACTTTGACATTACATTTGCAATGATGTAAACTCCATACGTAGCTTTAACTGCTGTTTCCTTCTCCTCTCCTTACTTCCTCCCTCTCTATCATATTCTCTTGTCTCCTTTTTCTCCTCTTACCTTTGCAGTCTTTCTGTCTTTTCTTTTTTTTCCTGTCCTCACCCTTTCATCGCTCTTCCCACACGTTGCCCTCTCTTCACATTTCCTCTCCTCTACTTCCTGGTACGGCCCATGGAGGCATGTCTGAGTCCCAGCCACCTTCATTAACCTTATCATTACAGAGACCTGCAGCTGGACCGCACTGCCCTCGCTCTGCAGTGTAGCTTTGAGGAGCTGTGTCAATACATACACACTCGGCCATTAGACTGGAAAAGTGAGAGCTTGGAGGCAGCCAGGCAGGCAGAGCCAGTAGATGCACAGAAAATTTATATAACAGCTGAGCCAGTAAGGGTGGAGTGTGTGAGAGCGATGGAGAGAAATGAATGATAGATCCAGGTTGATCTGAAATTTCCATGTAGTGCATCCCTTTAGATGCTTTGAGTGTGTGCGTTATGAAAGCCTGTCGCGATTAGCCTGTCTATGTCTCTGTGATACGAATAAGACCCCATGGGAGCAAAGATGTCTAGACTTATTCAGAGTGGTACTCTTATTATCTGCTGTACAGCAACTATGATGAGGGCCCATTTTCACTTTGCTGCTGCAGTGGTCTTATGCAATCATCCAATAGCAGGAGTCAAATCCCAGTCAAGCTTTCACACAAGAGAGTGGATGAGGACACAGAGAATAAAGAGAGTACTAGATTATATGTTTTGTTTATACTTCGTCTATTTGGCATTTGAATACAGTACACGTGAATCCTGAAGCTTCAATTCTGATAATAGTCCAGCTTTTAAACAGAAAAAAAGGACCTATGTGGAGATGATTGGCAGTCTACAAACACTTCTGCACTGCTTGTTGTATTACTTTACTTTACAGCATCAGGAAAGAGTGCTTTAAGCAGGTGCTTTTCTCTAATTTCCAGTATAACAGCTCTACTTGCGTTCACTGTGTGTCATAATGGCAAACAGTGGAAGAAGCAATCATGAAAAATGACATCCACTTGTTTATGTTTTTCAGTAAAGGGACCTTGACCGACGGAGCCAAGACAAGCTTTTCACAGATCTGAAAAATGTAGTTATAGTTCAGTTTCGCAGAAGCACTGCAGCCCTGAATTTTTGTAGACATCAGCCAACAAAGGTGTATGTGAGGATGTAAATATCTGATGCAGTCAATCCGGGGCGCTAACCTGAAAGCGTCTTTGCGAAAACTCTGTCTGATCCCAGATTATATCAGCATGCAAACACTGCATTTAATGGTTTGGTAGTGCCTTCTGCTTCAGTCGGCCTTCTCAACTAAAACCACAAAGATTATTTTCAATATCACCAACAAGTTTGATACAAACTATTTCCTGCTCCAAGCTACGAGGAAGAAAGCTAAGGAAATGATCCTGACTTGATTCTCTGTCAATGTACTCAAGAAAATGAAGTTCATATAACACTTTATAGAAGACGTTAGTCATACAGGCCTAGAGATCAGCTGGTGATGCCCTGACAACCGAGTTTTTAGGGAAAAATGTGTAATCCCCAAACTGGTGAATGGCTAAATTGAGGTTTCTTGGTAAAACTGGCTGCAAAGATGTTGCTACAACAAAAACCTCCTTGTGATTGCTTGGGTCGCTAGCAGAATACATAGAAGAGGCCAACTGGTCTCCAAACACTTGCTAACTAACCACAGAGCGGTACTGAATCTGTAAAAGTGCAACACCAGAAATGTAAAAGGCGCAGCTTTCACATTGAAAGATAATGAATGCTTAAAGATAATGAAAAGTTCCAGTTCCAGGTTACAGTGGTAAACAGCTAAAGACCATAGTGATCACAAGACGGTTTTCTTTTGCAGCTCCATGTACTTCTTTGTGACCAGTTTCACATAGCACCAACAAGCAACAGCTCACAGCCATGTACTAACCAGTCAGGGAATACACACTTTTACCAGGGCGTCACTGTTTCCTTTAGGCCTGTGTAACTGGGACTTTCAATTTCACAACAACTGCCGGCAGCCTTAAGCAACCACTCACAACCAGTTAAGGAATATTCATCTTTCCCTGGCGATCGT
The DNA here is from genome assembly GCF_057382185.1 of Mchenga conophoros. Classification (NCBI taxonomy): domain Eukaryota; kingdom Metazoa; phylum Chordata; class Actinopteri; order Cichliformes; family Cichlidae; genus Mchenga; species Mchenga conophoros. Next base: position 33,621,098 of record NC_140546.1, read on the forward strand.
GATTGCTAGGCAGACATCGGTCTCTAGGCGTGTGACTGGGGTCTTAAGCAGCAAAGAAAAAGTAGAAACATTTTCACTTTTCTAGCCCTTATAGTAGATTCAAACTCAAACAATTACCCTTCTCTGGGCAGACAGACACATTATAACCACGTATCAACAAAAATGTTCTCTGCTTGTACTGTAGGCTAGAGGCTAAATGCTAATGCTTTCTAACAATAGCAATGGTTTGGGTGTTCCAATAATCCATGATTTTGGTTAATATCCAAAGTAGTGGACAACTTGTTATAGGAATGACAAGTCCAGGGATTCCCAGATTAATTAGGACGAGTCATGATGGATATCTGTAATTTAACAATTTAGTTTAAAAAAAATGAGCCAACAGTCATAATATTACTAATAATAACTTTAATTGTATAACACATCATTACAAAGTGTTTCACAGATTGAGTACAAACGCATTAGAGATAGTGATAATAGTATTATCTTTATTGAGTGTACCTCAGTGCTTTAACTGAAGTGGTAAGACTGAATGGCTGGTCTTAGAAATGAAACAACGAATAACTAGTATGAGTCATCCGCTGATCAAATACCGAATACACCATATGCCAGTATTCAAGGGTTGTTTTCCCCCAGCTGCTTGTAAGTTACCAGTGGAATTTTTACACTCAGCAGAAATGATGTGTTAGATAACAGAACAATAGCTCTTGTACCAGACTTCATAGTTTTGCTAGGAAAGCAGTGATAATAAATGACTGCCTGTTATGCATCAGTGGAAATGCATTTGTTTTTGCTCATACTTGTGAGCGAGCAGCTATTTAGAGAAGTATGGCTTTCATCATAATGGAAGTTAAGAGATCTCACTGTGCTTCCTGTATTGTCATGGTGATGAAGGGAGGCTGGGTGAATCACACGATTTCCTCATTTCCAACAAGGTGGAAGCTATTGTTGCTAAACTAAAACACTTAAGGAACAAGAAGCACATTGGAGTCAACCCTCTGGTTTTAGGTCTATTATCCTCTTATCTACTATTACCTTTCCTCTGTCTTTACACATAAAGCATATATTATACTTCGGACATATGTATGAAAATTTATGACTGATACCATTCTTCACGTTTCTTTTCTACCTGGCCACACAAAGATCTTTGTAGTCAGGCATTTTTGATCGGTGGACAAACATCACTGTAACACATATGTAATGTCAATGAACATGTAAATGAATCTATAATGTATTCAGACTGGCTCTTTGTCTTTGTGTTTTGAGCTCCTATAGGTGATTCTTGCCCCGGGCATAACAATCATTCAACGTGTTAATGGGTCACACACTGAGCTCGTTAGCTATGCACAGCCCTCATTAACATACAAATTCAATTAACTTTCAGTTTTAAAAAAAAAAAAAAAGGAAAAGAAAGAAAGAGAAGAAAAAGAAGAAGCAGGAAGATAGAAAACAAATCTTTTGTGTGATGTCTACTCTTTTTGCATTTTAGACACAGTGAGTGAAGAAGAATGCCTCTGTTGCGGCGACTTTCTCTGTTTCAGGCTTGTTGATGAATGCTTTATGGTCTTTTGCAAGGTGATACAGTTCAGAGCACAGCCAGAAATCCTTGCAAGAGGAGAATGAGAATGTTTTGACCTCACCCTTCACGAAAGATTGTTAGGTATTCGTCCTGTGCCATTAGTCGTCTGTGATGGTTGGATAGCAGCTGTTTTAGACCTCCCTGGATGGCACAGGTTCCTAACTGTGGCAGAATTAAGCAGCCCTTGTTGATTGAAAGCCACTTTTCAAAGTGGTGTACAGTCAGAATGCTCAATAGCTGTGACCTAGCATGCAGGCCCTTCATCTTCCATTATGTATTCTATTGGCAGTGCTCTTATCAAGGGAATTGGTAATTAGTGGCATGCATTGTGTCAGAGGACAGAGCGCTGAATACCAACGCCATTAAAGGGCTGATGAGATAAGAGGAGTGTGTGCTTGCGCACTTAACTTTGTGTGTGTTCAGACTCCTGTGCTCACATTCATGCTCCAGGGACAATGGTTAGGTGCTTTGGTCATGGCAATGCATGACTTCAATTTACGTGTTTGCATATTTGACAATTAACCAAATTGATTCCCTGTGTGTGTGTGTGTGTGTGTGTGTGTGTGTTAGTTAAGCGACAGCATCAAATGTCTGTTTTCCTAAGGATTTTCAATTCCGCGTCCACTCTCACATCAAACAGGTCCAATAATGGCACTCCCTCATTTGCATACCATTAATTAGCCATTCATATTAAACGGCTAATTAGCATATATAGCATTCTGTGTTTTGTCAGGGTGAAAGCTATAGCAGCAATAACTTTTGCTTTCATATCACTTGTTTTTGCTGTCTATGCAAATGTGAGTAGTTTGTGAAGGTTTTAATCAGTTAGCATGTGTATGTGCTTGTGAGCAAAAAAAAAAAAAGACTCGGGGAGAGATGTTCAACATACCTTTTACAGCAGGCGCTGAGAAGTGCTGTCTTGCAGCCACAGTAAAGAGAGGGAGAGTGCAACACACTAATGATTTGTGGGTTATTTCCACCACCAAAAGAAAAAGACTAATGACTGTTTTTTTTTTTTTTAGTTGACATTTGCTTTGAAGACTGATAATGAAGCTCCACTGAGAGATGCACCACAGCCAAACTTATCCATGTAGCTCTATATCAATGTTTTTAGTGTCTCCCAGGAACGTGTTGTGGGATAAACCCACCTGAACTTACAGGAACTACCTCATAGTTTACAAAAGTTTAGCAATGTACACGAGGTTTAAGTTAGCAATAGGAAAGCAAACACTTTGAGTTTGACATTCTTTAAGTTAGTAATGGGTTTTTGTTCAGTTCTTTGTGCGCCTGTGTTTGTTTTTGATGTTGTGGTCATTGTCTAAATTCTTAGTCATGCTAGTATGTGGCATTGCAATATTAATCCTTTCAGCTTCGTGAAATATTTGGTTCTGTGAGGTTTGCGACCTTGGTGCGCACAGAAAGTAGGTTATATAAAAGATGAATGGGGCTATTGTGTCATTGCCCATTGGTGACATCACCCATGTTTGGAAACCAGAATAAAGATGGATGTACCTTCCAGGTTTAAAAAGTGAAGCCAATGTGAGACTGACTTAAATGTAAATGGGCGCCAGGGCGCAATCACTGTTGTTGCGAAACAACTTTCAGTCCTATGGAAACCTATAGGAAAACAGCCCTTGGTGCTAACCAGAGTTATCAATTTCCTGATGATTTTATGGGGTTGGTCACTAATTGGGGGCATATTAAATAAAAACACCATGCTCATTCTTTAAATTTCAGTCATTTTGTGTGTCAGAAAGGAGAATGACTCAGCAGTATGGCTACATGACATGTCAATCACAATGAATTAGCTAGTAAGCATATTCAGACCCGTAGTCAAAGGAGCTTGCAAAGAAAAGCGTCCGGACTTCAAGTTACTTGAAGACGTTTCACCTCTCACCCGAGAAGCTTCTTCAGTTCTAAGGTCAAATGGTGGAGAGTCCCAGATATAAACCTAGTGGGAGTATCCCCCCCACAGAGGGACAAAATGACCCCCTGATGATCCTGTAATCGCCTGAGCCAAGGTGTGAAACTGGGTGTGGGTCCCAATCAGCCAGAGTTTCGGGTGAGTTCATTGTGAAACCTGGCCCCACCTTATCATTTCGCATGATAAGGGGGGCCCCCCTTATCATGCGAAATGATAAGGTGGGCCCCCCTTATCATGCGAAATGATAAGGTGGGCCCCCCTTATCATGCGAAATGATAAGGTGGGCCCCCCTTATCATGCGAAATGATAAGGTGGGCCCCCCTTATCATGCGAAATGATAAGGTGGGCCCCCCTTATCATGCGAAATGATAAGGTGGGCCCACCTTATCATGCGAAATGATAAGGTGGGCCCAGGTTTCACAATGAACTCACCCGAAACTCTGGCTGATTGGGACCCACACCCAGTTTCACACCTTGGCTCAGGCGATTAGAGGATCATCAGGGGGTCCTTTTGTCCCTCTGTGGGGGGATACTCCCACTAGGTTTATATCTGGGACTCTCCACCATTTGACCTTAGAACTGAAGAAGCTTCTCAGATGAGAGGTGAAACGTCTTCAAGTAACTTAAAGAAGTCCAGACGCTTTTCTTTGCAAGCTCCTTTGACTACGATGAATGAGAACCTTCACAGACATATTCAGACCCCACTTTACTTGACACACCTGGCTTCAAAACACCAAAATAGGAGTATTTTTTTATGCTATGTTAAAAACTTTTGAATGTAGCATTTGTGGCATTGTGATTTTTGTAGCCTATTTAGATAAAAGAATGATATGCTAAGTTATAGCTAATGCTAATACGTGTGACTAGCTACACGCTTCTTATAGTGTCAGTTAGCACAACTAATCACAAAGCTAGTCATATTTGTCAGGTAAAAAAAAGCATCCATGTATTTAATAACGGAGACCTAAGCGTTGATACAGTTAAACCAGTGAGTTTTGTAAGATACAGTCATTAATGAGGCTGAAAAGCTTGAAAAAAGTAGGTTACATTTGCTTCTTGAACTTGTGCTTTTTCTTCATTATGCTGTTAACTTTGTAAGCTCAGCATCATTTCATTTAAGCAGGACCTTGCTGTGACTTGCATTTTCATATGTAATAATATGGATTGAGGTAACCTAAGAAATGGTTGAAACACATTTGTTTTTGTTTGAAAAAGCTGTTTTAAAATGAAAACATAATCTTGGATGTAGCCACAGTAAAAATTTATATGGCTCCATTGTAAATACTTTCTGCTTCTCGTTGGCAGCACACAAACTACAAAACACTCAAGAAATTATATGTTGGAAATTATATGAACTGTTTCTATTTCATGTGAAATGATGCTAAAATAAACTCATCTGTTGTCTGCTTAAAGTGTATGCAAGCTGTTGCCCACAGTCAGACAAACATTTGTGACCAAAGAATCTTCACTCATTGCCATACAACATGTTCCAACCACTCCAACACACTCTGCTCTAGCATATTGCATCACATCAGGTTCAGTAGCTTCTCGTTAAACTTTCATTCATATCATATAAATAATTTATGCAAGCATCAATCGTTTTGAGGACCTTTTGTCTTTTGACCTTTTGTCTTTGCATGAAGTACTATGTAATAGATTTAGCTTTTGTTCTGTTTGGTTTTGTGTTTGATCAGACTCTGAATTTTCACACACCCAGTACTGATGGAGTTTGGAACAGAGCAGCAGGTCTGAAGGATAATCCTGGCCCTCACAACACTGTTGTACTATTTGTTCACTTTTCTCTACTAAAAGCATAAATGTTTGAAAAATCTTGAGAGCTGAAAAACTGAAACCTTAAACATGGTTCCAACCCCAGAACTAGTCTTGAAGTCAGTCTTGGTTTTGACTTTATGGTTCTTTTTTAGTTTGGTTCTTGTTACTTTTCATTTAAACTTATTCTTACTTGTGTCAGGTAACGGCTGTATGCAAGCAGGAAAAGGACCCAAAGTGCAGACTCCTCGACAGGCAAAAGTGTTCTTCAAAACTCAGCTTTAATGCTGGATGGCAAAACGTAACAAAACCCGAGAAGGAAGGAAGGCAGGCAGGCATTCCCTGTTACTCATCAGGGAATGAGTAACAGGAGGGAAACACAGCTGGGGCAAATCAGGCCTAACGAAACAGGGGACGCAAAACCAGATACATTAACATAAGACATGGACCTTCAAAATAAAACAGGAAACATAACACAGACTGAACTTACAGACACAGACTCACAGGCAGGCACTACAACAGAGGGAACAGAGACGCGGGACCAGTATAAATGACTGTTTGTTCGTTGTTGTGTTGTACTCTCTCTGCCTTTCTACTTCTCTCTATGTTTTCACGTGATTCCTGAATTTGTTTGACTGTTTTTACCTTTTTTTTTTTCAATTTATGCTTTAGACTTTTAACTGCCAAATAAAAGTCTTGCTTTTGTTTCTTAGCTCTGTCTTGCATTTGGATCCTAACTTGCTACACTCCTTAACATGACACCATAAACAGCATAAAAGTTGAATATTGCAGCGGTCTGTGGTGAGAGCTATTTATCTACTGCCTTCTATTGGACAGGAAGATTTTCCCCCCTGGTGGCCAATAAATAGAATGCTGGTTCAACGCATTTCTGCATTGGCTTTACTTCTCAGATCTGAAAGTTGCATCTGTGTTTTTATATTGGTTATGTTGATAAATTGTATCAAAAAGGTTGCACTTCAATAACCATGTGTACATTGTTGCAGTTATCTTGAAAATGCTTGCTCTTCTTTTTTTAATACCTATTTTTAATGAACTGCCAGTTGGACCATTTGTCTCAGATCGGTGCATGGATTATTTTCATCTCTGCTAATCTGAAGTAATTGAGAAAATAATCCATTAATCTGTGAGAATTTTAGCAGCCATGAATTTGAGAAAGGTGCAGTAGAGTAGAGCTCTTGCAATAAAATGTATTGTGCTCAGCTTCTTAAGTGCTTCTTTTGGTAACTTTACTGCATTGGTTTCAAGAAATTTAAATCCATGGGTATGCATGGTAAAAGTCAATGCCAAAAACATGGTAATAATGGATTAAGTGGTGGATTTTCTTTTTAACAAAAGCTGAAAAGTAGTATCTACTGCCATCAGACCAACAATTCGTCTCCATTTCTCATTGTCTGGGTTAAATCAGTCTAAGCAGAGACACCAAGGTTAAATGTGACCTACAGAGAAAACCCCCCCGCCAGTTTTAAACATGTTTCCCCCCGGCACCTTCTTCACCTCTCAAAGTTTTCAACTTCTCATTAGATAAACAAATAATTATAGTTTATGTAGTTGCAAATTCTTTAAACCCTGACCTTTGCTGTCATGTTTCTTTTCTTTGCTTTAAATAGCTGCATCTCTGCTATCAGCTCTGCAGCAAAAAGTTGTGCTGTGTAAAACAGGACAGCAAAATCTGGAGAAGGATAGGAATGGAAAAAAAGTCCAGTATAAATAAAGAGACAAGCGAGAAAGAGGTGGGAGGGATGGGAACGGAAAGAAGGATGAGGTAAGCCCTATGGGAGAGGAGCGCTGAGTTGCTAAACCTCTCCAACTCCTCCTCGTTTTTTGCCTCAATCGGTCTCTTTCGTCTCTTTCCAGGGTGAGACGATACGAGGCAAGATTAACAAAAAGAGGATCAAGCGTTAAGGGGGAAGGAGTGACATCAGCGGTGACATCAGAAGGGAGAAAGGTCAGAGGTTAAGCAGATGATGGCTTGTTTTTGCAGAAAGGACAAGAGTTGATGCCTTTGGAATTTATCTAAGGTGAAGACCTGTGAGGCGAGGCGTTCTGCTTCGTTTGTTTTGACCTGAACTCATGGGTCATGCGTGGGTGTCCACAAGCCAGCCCATCGGGTACTTCCCCAGGGGGGGAAGGCGATTTTAGATGAACTTTAGCCTCCCTCCGCCCTGCTGTTACCCCCCTTTTGCTTCAATTTGAGTTTATACACCCTCGGGCCTGCTTGTATCCCATGGTGTGTGAGTTTTTTTGGGATGGAGTCAGCTCGTCTGTAAACTATGTCTGACCCTGTGTGTCTGGAGGGTTCTCCCTGTGCAAACTGACACACACAGACACACACACATTCATATTCTCACTGAAGAATGTGTCTTTAGTGGGGTACACATTGCATGAAGCATGATGTGATGACTTGCTTCTCACTGAAAGGCGTCTTTATTTGTTCCCATAGCTTCCCGTCATCTCATGTGACACACACAGAATGATACGGACAGTGTGAAAAGCACTGGTTGTGCATACAATAGCAATTTACATTGCACATGCTTTTGAATCACTGCACAATTTCCACTAAATCACGAGCAGATTATAATGACTCAGATAATCTGGATGCAAACTTGGCACAGGCCCAACCAGCACACAGACTTTGTCCACACTGTAACACAAAGTAACATGTATTACTTTATACTGATGTTCTATAAATGTCATCAACAGCACAATACATAGAGACTTAAGGAGTCAAACACACAGTTAAATGCAAAATGTCCAGCAGAGAAAAGGCCCTACTTAAAGCACTGACTTTCTTCTTGCATGGAGAAAAATAATTGATCAAGTCATTAAGTCTGCCAGACGGTTCTGATTCAGTGGCCGCAAGTGACAGGCTGTTCACGCATCTCTGTGCTCTCCTTAGTTTATTCCTTACATCCCATTTGCAACAAGGACTGTTCTCCTTGGCGGGTGCTGACAGGAAGCATCAAATAGTCTCAACAGTATACAGAAAGTGTTGAATATAATTAACATTCAAGGTAGTGCTAACACTGCTGCTTCACCACCATCGCTCGTCTCGATGATCCACCACCTAATATTTTTGGCTGGCCTGAACCTTTATGTGTATTGGCACCACCAGGCGTCTCTCAGGGCTGTTGTTAGCAAAGAATAAAGTACTTTCCACAGCCAAAGAGTAGACAGTTGAAAGTCTTTAAAGGTTTATTTCCAATGAGTGTTGAGCAGTGATGGACTGTGGGGAAAATGGGTGCGTCCCAAACACTACTGGTAAACCTAGGTGGCGACTGTAGAGAGGGAAAGAGACAGTTAGGTATAGCTGGACTAAGTTTGTCCAATAGAATAGAATAGCCCTTTATGGTCATTGTACATGCCTTTACCAATAAAGGCAGCTTATGTAGGAGAGAGGTGTGTTAGGGTTTATGAGAGAAATCATCATAAATCTTCCAAATTCCGAACATGTTTTAATGACCACTAAATCAATGATTTTAACTTTCCACAATAATTAAATGCAACAAAACACAACTTTCATCTTTTTGTGTATTTTGAAAATGGGTTTTTTTGGAGACGTGGAATGCAAATGTGCCTGTCGCTAAAACACCTCTGGTCAGCTTCTGTTGTTTAAGGCTGTAAATAAATATGAAACACGAAAACATTCAGACATTTTTCATAGTGCATGTTTGAGGTATATTACTTAGAGGATAGAAGGTGGACATGCGGTGTGAGCAATTAGGTATCCACGGAGAATGGGCAGGCTGGAGTCGATTAATCCACTGGACTGTGAGGGTGACAAAGGTTTGAGACCAGCTGTGAGCTCCTGACTCATCCAGTGTACACGGTGATTTTCTCAAGAACAGGTAACAAGCTTCAGGCTTTAACCTGGGGTTAAAGGCAGAAACACAGGGAAGCCAACTCAACACTGAGTGAGCCAATTCACCATCACTGTGAATGTGACAAATTGGCAGAGAATAAAAGACACAGCTGGTCCTTAAATACACAGTCTGAATGGTAGTGATGTGCGACATCACTGATTTCCTTTCCGATCCGATACCAAGTAAAACTCAGAGTGGTATCGACAATACTGATCCGATACCGATACTCTGTACAAAAACTTAATGTTTCATTGTATTTCATAATACAATATATAATTGTATTATATAATCGTAATAATATAGCTTCATAATGATTACAGGGCATCAGACTACTTGTTCATATTGCTTAATAATGTAGAATTATCATGTATTATCACGTGTCACTGTGGTTCGGGGATTGGGAAGCTCATCTGTAACCGGAAGGTTGCCGGTTTGATCCCCCAGCTTTCTCTGTCCTGGTCGTTGTGTCCTTGGGCAAGACACTTCACCTACCGCCTACTGGTGTTGGCCAGAGGGGCCGATGGCGCGATAGTGTGTGAATGTGAGAGTGAATGAATAGTGGAATTGTAAAGTGCTTTGGGTGCCTAGAAATGCAAGCCATTATTATTATTATCATTAGAAATAAAAAAAATGAAGTTGTGCGCTATTTGAACACGTTGCCTGCCTGCAGCACTAAAGGACTCTGCAAGAGACGTCTGTCTCCCCTAGCAGCACCTGTCCCTCTCCTCCTCTTCAGTTCGCCTCAACATAAGCTTGTCATATTCTGTGATATGATTTACTCTGAGGTGTTTGACTAGGTTAGTGGTGTTGGCACAGCACCTCAGTGTCTTGCCACATGTATTGCAAACTACATCTCGGCCGTTTGTGGAGGTAAAATACGTCCTCACATGACTCCATTTACACTCAGCCATTGTTGTGAGTGCGCATGCCAGGGGCTGACACATTTATACAGCCTTATTTTGCATATGACTGTGAAAGGCGTAAGAGGAAGTAGTTCCTTCCAACTTAGACTATCCGAAAGATATAGTTTCTTTCTACGGTGTTCCTGTTAATGAAAAACTACAAATTTAGCCCAAAGTACTAAAATATCGATATTTTAATATGAGAATCGATTCTAGAACATAAATTACTGGAAGAATCGATATTTCAATATCAATCTGTGCAGGCTCTTTCTGGCCTACTATGTTGCTGATGAAGTCAGAGTACTGTTGCTTGATAAAGCACTTTATTTTCTGATAGTTTTAAAGTTGTTACCCACCCACACCTGCACAAAACCCTGTGGGAAGGCCCTGTATGTAACCCAATGAGAAGGCTGCAGCCTGTCTGCTTTCACTGCTTTGTGCATGCATTTTTGTGTGTGTGTGCGCGTAGCTGCAAAAACCTGCAGCTCTGACATAGACAGAACAGAAAAACAGACGAGACGGTCGGGGTGTAACCTGGTCGCTACATTTGTATAAGTGAACAAGGAGGTGTTTTTATAAAGTCGCGTCTGTTAAAACAAACCAGACAAATGTAGATATTCTTCACAGGCCTCCACTGCTGTGTACGCGCAGAAAAACAATGCTCTGAACTAAGTTTTTAGTTACCTCAAGGGTTTCTCTGAGAAAAACTTCCAGGTACTTTGGATGGAAAAGGGTGCAGTCCACCTGGGAACTTGAGATGGAAGCATCCAGGTCATCACAGGAGCCAGGACTGTGGCACTGGCACCACTGCTGACATGCAATGCTTTGCCAGTCATCTAAGTATGCCTTTTTCTATAGACTGTCTATGCTGCCTTCATTTTGATTGCCAGACAGTTATATTCAGCTTTTAGCCTACATCCTTATGATTTTTGATTTGACGAGCATGGTTACAGTTTGACTCCAGTGTCTGGCCGGGGCCTTTCTGTGTGGAATTTGCATGTTCTTCTACCGTGTGCATGGGTTCTCTCCGGGTACTCCCCTTTTCTTCCCTCAGTTCAAACACTTAGCGGGGTTAGGTTAATTGGTCATTCTAAATGAATGTGAGTGTCAATGGTTGTTTGTCTCTTTGTTAGCCCTGCTTCAGATTACCACGCCTCTCGCTGGGATGGGCTCCAAGACCCACTCCCCCCCACAAGGCCAAGGGCTACCATTGGTTTTAGAGCCCAAAGCATACACCTGCATCGCCCAAGTAGTAATCAGTCCATGATTAAATTTACTCACATGAGATTGTACATCTGTAAAATCATCTTTTTTTCCGTTTACAAGCCAGAAAACACTGTGTAATTAAGGTGATTCATGTTGGTTTACTGCGACGATGAGCTTCATTATAAAAAAAAAAGTATATGATGACAAACACGAGGGCCTGCAGCGGCTGACTGTAATATTTCATGTAATTCATGGAATGTGTAAAACGAGTTTCATTGCCGTATTGAGAATAACATCTAATGGTACGTGGTGTTTTTGGCTTGTGCTAATCACTGTGTTTGTTAATAGTCTCCTTAGAGGAAGGCACATTTCTCTCCCAGTCCCTAATGCAATAAAAGGCTCTTAGCAGCTCCTTCAAATGCATCGGGACTGTGCTTGTCCCTATTTCCTTTTGTATGTCATTAATTTCCATATTTAATTAGCTCGGCTCATTAAACGGCATGCACGCAGGAATGTATGCAGGAATAATTGCATGCAGAGTTATAGACACAAATTATCCATAATGTTCTTGTGTGAGTTGTGACAGAAGATGTAGGCCTTGTTGATTAGTCCACTCTAATGGACATGGCACTTGATTTGTTTGTCTTGTCTGTGTGTGTGTGTGTGTGTGTGTGTGTGTGAGTGAGAGAATACGAGTATGGATATGGGTAAAAGTGACTCTACCCTTGGGTGCTTTGGTGTGCATGTTGTTAACATGTATGTATGTATCATGTGTGCGTCCGCTTGTGTGTGTGTGTGTGCATTTGTGCCAATCTAGCCGTCAAGTCAAAACCATGTTAAAGAGTGAAATTACCCATCAGCTCTAGTAAAAGCATGGCTGACAACCTCTAATCACGGTCACGAAGAAAAACAAATCATTGTCGCATGTGGGCAGGCGCACATGCATGCACCCCTGGCCAGGACAATGATACTGGATGACCCAACCACCCTCCCACCTCAAACACAAACACACACACATGCACACAAAGATCCTTTTTTCTTCCCTCTCTTTGGGTCATTTTTTAAGTGATACCAAAGAGAGTAACTTTGCCACATCGCCACAAACGAATGAAGGATTCTCCCCGGGCACGCTGTCACCCACTCAAATATATGTTTACAGCTTTTACAACAAGATATTCAGAGAAGGAATATAGGTGATTTTTAATCATGTACCACCATGGAGAGACATGCATGAATGACTCTGACATTTACAATTAGCTGTTGTCAGTGGCCAAAGGCAGTAGTGCAATTTAGTAGGTGCACATTACTGTCGCAAATGGAAGTGACAACAATTTGATATGTTATTTGAAAGTGGCGTGATAGCGAATTGTATTTGACCCTGTTTAAGTGGGCTCACTCTTGATAGGCGAACGCCCTTTATTCAAAAGAGATAATTGGTTTTGCAAAATGTTGTTCACGCAGACGCTGAAAGACTTTTTTTTCTTTTCGTTTTTTTTAATCCATGTTTGGAGGCAAAGTAGCGGGCGCTGATTAACCTTGTCATAGCTGCTGACATCTCACGACCACGCAGCTCTTAGATTCAGCGCACTCTCCTGCATCAAATGGCTTTCCCCCCCCTGCGTGCCAAGGATAAGTGTTAAATTTGTGTTTTTCTTTATCATTGTTCTTCCCTTAACAGATGCTTTCACAGTGGAGATAATATTCTTCCAAGCGGGGCTGGGGAGTGCGAGGGTAAGTTTCTGAACCAGAACTTCTGAGGCAGCGATAGTTTATGACTCAGGAGGTTGAGTGAGAAGCAGGGAGCACAGTTGGGAATGGCACGGGTGGGGGGTGCAGTGGGGGTGGGGATCGGCCATTCTGGTCTCTTTGGTCTCCTTGCTGTGGTTTCTTCCCATTTGGCTTGCAGACAAGTGTATTGTGCATGGGGCCTCTCTGATGTGGTGCTGTGATGATGAGTAAGCACACATATGATGAAGTGGGTATGTGTGTGGTATCCAGAGCTCTGCCTGACACATGGCCATGAGGAAATGGAGAGACAGGATTAAAAAGCGAGGGGGGGGGGGGGGGGGTGATGGAATATATATCACACAGCTTTTTACAGGCCAGACATTTCTCTCCATCTAATTAGAGGACAGTTGTGGGTTCTCCCAGTTACGTAACTTCTGAAGATTTCCTGGTGGAAAAGTCATATGTTTAACATGACACATCTGGGTAAATTATTCAGAGATTTTGGAGGATGGACTCACTTCAACTTTACCCAGGTTTTCTGTTCTTATTTGCTTTAATCATATTGAAGATAGACATAGGCCACAGGAAAACAACAGTCCCTTTTTCAAAGGCTTCACGAGTCTGTCAGCCAAAGTGTAATTTTCTCATATGAAATTGTTTCACTTTTAAATCTTCCATACATTTAGAACAGCTTTGGACAGCAGCACAGTACATTGTTTTGTTCCGATTGTTAATCAGTCTTCACTACATTTCACATTACACTACTGAGTAGCGCCTACAGTGCTGTGAAAAAGTATTTGCCCCCTTCTTGATTTCTTATTGCTTTGCATACTGTTTCAGATCATCAAAGAAATTTTAATATTAGAGAAAGATAACTTGAGTAAATAAAAAATGCAGTTTTTAAATGATGATTTAATTTATTAAAGGGGAAAAGTTATCCAAACCTACCCAGTTCTGTGTGAAAAAGAAATTGCCCCTCAAAACTGGTTGTGGCACCCTTGACAGCAAGAACTGCAATAAAGTGTTTTATGATAATGAGTCAGAGAATTTTGGCTAACCTGTTTCATGTCATGCCAAAGCATCTCAGTCTGACTGAAGTCCCAACTTTGACTTGTCAACTTTTAGCCATTCAGATGAAGACTTGCTGGTGTGTTTTATATCATTTCCTGCTTCATAAACCAAGTGTGCTCATAATTAAGAAGACAATCTGATGGCAGGACATTCTTCTTTGGGATTTTCTGGTAGAGAGCAGAATTCATGATTCCATCAGAAAGTTGTTCAGGTCCTGAAGCAGCAAAGCAGCCGTGAACCATCTTCATGTTTGACCGTTGGTGTGAGGATCTTTTTTGTGAAATGCTGTGTTAGTTTGGTGCCAGATGTAACAGGACTCAAACCTTTTAAAACTTTTCTCTCAGCAATCTACAGAAAATTCTCCCAAAAGTTTTGAGGGTCATCAAGGTAAATTAATGTTTTTAGGTAAATATGAGATGAGCCTTGTATTCTTCTTGGTCAGCAGTGGTTTTCTCCTTGAAACTTTCCCATGGATGCTATCTTTGACCACTCTCTTTCTTATTGTTGAGCCATGAACTTTGATCTCAACTGAAACAAGTGAGGAGTACTCTTGGTAAACTGGCCACTACTGGGAGGTTGACCACTGTTCCAAGTTTTCTCCATTTGGCTTTTACCGTAGTTTTGTGAATAAAAGCCTTAGAAATGACTTTGTAACCCTTTCCAGACTGACAGATGTCGATGTCTTTGTTTCTCAGCTGTTGTTCAGTTTCTGTAGATCGTAGTATGACGTGTTGCTTTTTAAAATCTACAGACTAAGACTACTTCTTAGCCAGAAAGGTTTTATTTAAGTGATTTATAGATAGATTAGATATGGCAGTTCTGTCAAGTCTTAGTGTGGCTTAATTAAATTCAGCTTTCCAAAACATGTGGTTAATCACAGTTAATTCATCATTTAACAATGGAGGTAATCGGTTTTTCACAGCCAGTTAGATTCGGATAGTTTTTTTATTCTAATAAATGAACTCTGAAACTCTGATCTGAAACATGTAAGTATAACAAATATACAAAAAATAAGAATCAAGAATGGGGGAAAATATTTTTAAGAGCACTGTGTAAGGTGGCTCTTCCAATCTGTTAAATACTCCCAGTTTGTTACACAGATTTACTGACTCAAGCTTAACTCACCTATTTTCAGGTCGTGATGATATCACTGTTTCATCATCAGGGTTATGTCTCAGCTAATGAGTCATATAAAGCATCAGAGAACGTGCTTCAAAATTTACTTTATCTGTTTCCCACACAGACCTGAGCTGTGTGGCTGCCCAGGTTTGTTTGTTTTTCCTTTTTATCATTTCTCCTCTTTCATACAACTGAAAGAATCATCATGGCATCACGCAGCTTTGTAATGGACAGTCATTCACAGTTTGGAAGTTCAGTTCACTGGAAAGCAGCCAGGTAGCCCCTACTGATTGGCTCACTGGCAGCATTTCTGGTTTTACAGTAGTTGGTCTAATCTATGTGTTTCTCTATAAAGGATTGTGCCCTGTGGTGGGTAAAGACCCCAGAACCAAAATATAAAACTGCTAATTTTATAAATGCCTATAAATGTTTTAAAAATTTAAAGCAGTTGAATGAGGATGGATTTTTTCCAGTCAATGGATTTTTCACAACTTGGCAACACAAAAGCTATTTTTAATTAATGGCCTATATCTTGGCTAACAGTAATTAGTAAGTTATTATTGTCAGAGTTCCCTCAATCAAAAAACACATGAAAGATTAAGACAAGAATGCTTCATTTCCCAGATTAAGTGCTAATAGATACATTGGCAGCTCTGCTATCATTATGCTGTCATACTGACAGTGTTACCATAGTGAATTTTTGGGGTCCAGTTGGTATGGTCATCATGCAAGTAAATATGCTAGTCAACAGTCAAGCTGTGACTGTATCTTATTAGTTTTAGAAGTATCAGCCATAAACACAATGTCTCAAGCCCTGAAAACGACCCCATATGCCAATTGGTGTTATCATGACCTTTTTTTTATTGTCACCTTTATACAGTGCAGAACACAGCATTCTAGCAAATTAATTTTTGGAAGCCCGTTTTTGCCTCTGAAAAAAAAAAGCATCCATAACTTGAAATTTCGACTTATTAACTCAAAATTCTGACTTACTGTCTCGAAATTTTGACTTATTAACTTGAAATGTTGAGAAAAGTAACTCAAAATTCCTAGTTAGCTCTGACAATCAGTAATCTATATGGAATGCGCACTGAAAACCGAATCGCAACAAACTTCGAGAGTATGTTTGCTGATAGTAACGCCATGTGATTCAGCTAATAACACAAGGATTTCATCATTTGTGAAGCCGTGCTGAAAATAATCAGCAATTTGTGCATTCAAGACTGGCTGTAATACCGGTAGCTTAGCTGTAGCATTTGTAGCTGAGGGCTTCAGCTTCCAGGTAACAAGGAAATGGCGTCACTCACGTAGATTACTGATTGGCAGCGCTAACTCAAAACTTGAGTTATTAATTCAAAATTTTAAAAATTAAGTCAAAAATTTTTGAGTTAATAACTTGAAATTTTGAGTTATGGATACTTTTTTTTATTTTTTTTAGTTGCAGAAAGGGGTTTCCATATGTATTTAATGTTGTAAAGCAAGTGTTTTTATCCAAACCATAATCTTTTCCTAATCCTAGTAAGTCATAATGTCATACAGTCATCTCATGGTAACCTCAGAAGCCACACCCACTCACAAATCAAACATGTTGTTTACAAGCAGCAGCCAATCAGAAGACGGTGGGCTTAAAGGGACGGGGAGGGGAATGGTAGCTAGATCAAAGGTCAGTAAAAATAAATAAGGATTATTTTGAACTTTATATTATTCATGTCTAGTTTAGTAAAAATCAAAGAATTAAAAAATGGAAAATACTGAGTCTTTACGTTAATGCCAGTGCACACTGAACATAAAGTATCTTCTCACTGAAATATATACAGACGCTGCAGATAAGGTGTTAGTAGCACATACGCACATATAAATGGCTTCAGAAATGCCAATCCGCGCCACACTTTTCTTTACAGAGCGAAACAACAGTCATTAGAAGATGTAATGGATTAGCCACGGGTAGAGTGAAGGGAGACAGAAAAGAGAGGGAAGAGCAGACAAACCAAGATCGAAATGATGGAGATTGGCAGTTGGGTAAAATGGATTGGATAGACCGCTCTACGGATGAGGAGACAAGACGGAGAGCTGATGCCTACCGCCGCAGCGAGAGATAATGGAAACTGATTACAGAAAAAATCAACAAGGTTTCTCTCATTCCAGGAGTACTGCTCGAAAACGTGCTGTTAATATGATTGGTGAGGCCCCAGATCCTAGTTAAAACTGATTGTCACTGCATTTGATCCACAGCATCAACAAGTTCTAAATATGGAAAAGGAGAAAAAAACCCCACAAGGTGACAGAGGATAAAACTGAAAACTGTGAGCTGGAGAAGTGGGGTGAGAGGAATTGCAGTTGTTTTTTGGAGTTCTCTGTGCTTCCGTGCGGCCTTCTCGTCAAAAACAGCTCTTGTGTTTATGCAGCGCATACCCTGGCTTATGTTCATCTGAGGGAGTCGAGGAGCTGCAGGAGACAAACAGGATGTCTGTGGGAGGACAGATGAGAGAGGGTAAATCTGACGAGGAAGTTTGTGTATGTGTGTGTGTGTTAATCCCAGGAAGGGCTTCCTCTGAATCTGAGCTGCTTGGGAGCTCTGTGGGAGTTCCAGACGTTGACACGAGAAAAAGCAGGGGAAGAGAGTAAGAAGAAAAGAGAGAGAGAGAGAGAGGTACAAGAGAGTGAGAAGGATCAAGGAGAGAAGCACTGCTGAATCCAACTTCTAAAGCACACACACACACACACACACACACACACACACACACACACACACGCACACATGCACACACATGCACACACGCACACACACGCACATGCACACACGCGCACACAACACGTGGGGGAAACCCACCCACACAGAGCGAGTTGCAATAACGGCAGTGGTGTTGGTGTCATTACGAGCTGATGACGATGAGCACAGACCCACCTCATCGACTCGCAGCCTGAATCAACTCAAAAGCTTTTTCCTCAATCAAGAGCTACTCATAACCTCTGACTGAACAAACATGCCATCTGACCCGAAGCGGACGGTTAGCGCAATCAACCCTCAGTGTTTGTTTTTGTGCCAGGTGGGCGGAGCTTGTGGCCGGACACCAAAATTACAGATCAAAACAGCTCTTATGTCAGTTTCAAGCAGTGCAAAGTATGACAGCGCTGGGTTAATTAGACCCAAATGACGAACACTCAGATGATCCCTGAAGGTAAAGGTAAAGTAAACATTGGTGACACTTCTTTTGGTAAATCTCAGAAAATGTGCATGAATTGCTGTGATCATCCAAAGAGATTAATACAATTCAATTTAATTCGATTTAGTTGTATTTATATGGCTCCAAACCAAAAAAACAGTCGCCTCAAGGTTCTTTATATTGTAAAGTAAAGACCGAACAATATTAGAGAGAAAAGCAAAACAGTCAGATGACCTTCTATGAGCCAGCACTCTGTGACAGTGGGAAGGAAAAACTCCCTTTTAACACGAAGAAACCTCCAGCAGAACCAGGCTCAGTGCAGCCATCTGCTGGGACGAGTCGGGGTTGAGGTGAGGATTCACTAATAATAAGTAATGAGATGCAGAGTGGTAGAGCAGGTCAACTACTAACCGGAAGGTTGATGGTTCGATCCCAGTCTGCCCCCTTGTCCTTGGGCAAGATACTAACCCCATGTTGCTCCATCGGAGTATAAATGCGTGTGAATGTTAGATAGCAAGTACTTAAAAACAGCATAGTGTGAATGAGTGAATGTACAAGTCGTGTAGATAGAGATCGAGCAGTAAAGCACAATATAAGAACCAGTCCAGTCCATAAACACATAGAGAGTAAAGAAGAAAAACTCTTAGGGGAGGGGAAGGTTCAGGTCTCCATCGTCTTGGCTTGGGCTGAACTAAAACAACATAATAGATAACGACGGATGTTATGGTAATGTATTTACTTTGTTTGTAACAAGACAAAACAAGGTCTTGATAGGATCTTCAAATTAATGCAGGAAACAAACATTTACAGAATTTAACTCTGATTTTACCTGCAGGCTTTTGTGCAGTTATGTTTGCGTTACCCAAACCATGGTATTCTAGCAACTTATAAAATATGGCAATCTCTTTGATAACAACTGAGAAAGTATACTAGCCTTAAAAAAAACCCCTCTTCACCTGTCAGTGATTTTAATGTTGTGACTGACTGGTGTCAATTTTATACCATACGTGAATCCATTATGCTCCAGTGACACTAAGTGTGCGCTCAGAGAAGGCATTTAAAATGCAGGTATTCCTGAAGATATCATCGGAGCGCCCAAAGACACGGCCTTAGTACTGTTATCTTAGCTTACCACACGCTGTGTGTGGCTGGGATACTTTCAGAAAATTAAAAAAAAAACAACAACATCTTTCCAGCTAACAGTTATGGTGCCCTTGAAATCGTAAAAGGCCGTTCTGAGACAAATTAGCAGTTGCAGTCATTCCGCTGGAACCCCTGCTGTGCCAGTCAGCAGTGCTCCCCTCTGATTTAAGATTATGAGCCTTCAGTGCTCAGCCGCATTCACATGACAACTCTCTCCATTCACATGCTTTATGGAATCATCACTGTCGCCGCCCAGCAAATGAGTGCAGCAATAGTTAGGACAAATGCCACAGCAGAATGGCCCCGCGAAACAATACTTTTGAATATTTCATCACTCTGGAAAACCAGATTAAAGCCAGGGGGGGGGGGGAAATGACAGCACTTTCCCAAAGCTGTGTGGGTGTTGCAGGGCTGTACCTCGCAGGGAGGTACCGGGATTTAGCAGCAGAAGCGCAGAAGCGTTGCTGTGGCTGATGGGTTGTTTGTGTTGCAGGGTGCAGTTTCCTCAGCGCAGCGAGGTCTGGCTGCCAGAGAGGCTGCGGAGTGCACTGGCTGTGGCCTCTGCTGACTGGCTTTCCACACAGCATCTGTGGAGGCAGAGATAAGCGGTGACACACACACACGTGCACACAAAGTGCGCACACATTCTGTTCGAAGTCTGACGTCATGAGTGGATTTTGTGGGCCTGTGCGAGTGTGTGATGTTTTGTGGTTCATCTATTTTTAAGAGCCAGGGGCCATATGGGTGAGGTTCCAACAGGATCCTGGGGGCCAAAAGTTCAGAGAAAGACAGAGCGAGAGAGAGAAAGAGGATGAGTGGCAGCCTGTGTGGATGAAAGCGAAGGCAAGTGGATGAAAGGCGCTCAGGATGACAGTGAAAACTTGCATGAGCTATAACTCCAAACAGCCTCATATGCAGAACATCACAGCTGGTTATTTTCCATTTACTTCCATTGCATTTTCATAGGCTGCGGTCACAGAAAACAGATCACCATATTTATTATTAATCCAAACAGCTCCCTTCCTCCCACCGGGTCTTCTCGCCCTCAAAGCTGTGCAGCCCTCCCTTGCCTCGGAGTGCAGGCCAGCCTCCCTGCGAGGCACCTCCAGGTAATGGCCTGTGAAATGACTGGGCTTTTGTTGGTTGGGACATTCGCTGGAGGCCCGGGCAGCTTATTTATGGAGCTGCTGTGGTCTTTCTCCTGGCCTCGACACCTATAAATACACGGGGAAGGTTAGCTTGCTAAAACAAACAATGATGTGAGCCTAGGACGTCTGAAATAGAATATGCAATTCTGCAGCTTAGCCCTCTATAAAAAGAGCTGCAGTCTATCTTTAGGTGGGAGGGCAGGAAGATTTAGAACTGCGGTGCGAATGCTGTTTCAGCTCTAGGGATGACTTCAATACATAATGAGATGGTATTAGAGTTTAAGCTTTAATGACCTGAACCGTAGATGCAATGGACCTTCTACCCTACCAGTACAACAATGTGTACAGCGAAGTTTAAGGCAAGCGCCGTGTGAAAGCAGGGTTCATTTCCTGTTATAAAGATGCAGTGCAGCCAAAAGTCATATTTCTTGGAATTTTCTTGAAAATCAATTAGACACACCTGCAAATGTGCATAACTTATGCTAAGATTTTTTTCTTTTTAATTTAAATCTCCACCTAGCTTTCATGGCCTCGAAAAAATGTAACAGTCAAGTTGTATTTGGAAGAGACTGAGGTGTCAGTGAAGTAGGTGTTGGCAGCCGGGTTCCATATGTTAAACCTGGACAGGTTTCAGCACATATACACACACACTGACAGTGGTAGAAACGGTAGAGCTACATAATGGATATACAAGGGCCTCTTGTTAGTGTCTGCTTTTAGCCAAGCAGAGCTGAGCACACAGCAGACAGGACTGGAGAGCAGCCCAGACCTAGAGATGGCAAACGTGGTTAAACTGATAAAACTGTCATTACTATGTTGGAGGCAGCTGGGGAGGTGCAAGGGTGATAGAAAAGGAGTAAGAGAAAAATATGAGTAAGAGAGAACACATCCTGTCAGGGTTACTGGCTTGCAGGCTTTGGGTTTAGACCAATATCCTGGGCCGATATTGATCCATCAGATATCGTGGTTTTGATATTTTGTGGTCCCTCGCAGCCCACAGTTTGAAAATGTTCCCAAGAATTTCTATTGACTGACATGGTATTGATTTAAAAAAAATCTACAGCATGTAAATCAAAGAATCAAACACATAAATTGAGTCTGAATGATATAAACTAAAGTCAAAAGGGTCTTACAATCAGATTGTGAGTTCTGGATTTGATTATGATGAAAAATAAAAGAAATATACACTCAATGTCCACTTCATTAAATACATCCACTAAACTGCTCCTTGAATGCGAGTACTTAATTAGTCAATTACATGGCAGGAACTCAATGAACTTGGGCGTATAGACATGTTGAGACCAACTACTACAATTCACACTGAGAAATAATAGGGAAATAAGGTGATTTAAGTTAATTTGACTCCAGCGTAGTTGTTAGTCGAGCCGGTCTTGAGTACTCTTTCTTTTGCACAGTTTTTGAAGTACAACCATCTCTAAGGTTTACAAAGAATGGCCAAAGAAAGACAAAATATCCAGTGAGCAGCAGCTCTCTGAGCAAAACTTTCTTGTTGATGGCAGAGGCTCAGAGGGGAATGGCCACATTGCTTGGAGCCGATAGGAAAGTAACAGGAAAATAACCACTCGTTTTAACCAAGGTATGCAGAAGAGCATCTCATGCACAACACTCCTTATTATTATTATCCTTATTAACACGCCTTATTATTTCCTGTGTGGCCTTCTGCTGCTCTTAGCTGTTGGGTACCAGTCCTAGTAAGATGTACCTAAGAAGGTGGTTGGTTAGTGTATTTCTAAAATCATTATCATATGTGAAATATAAGATCACGATTCTGCTTCCGTTCTGTTGTTTTTGTCATGTTTTGCTGCTTCTGTGCGCAGGTATTACCCTGAATGCAAACAGACCGGAAGTGCAACAAGTGGTGCAACATAAATTATATAACCCCATGAAATTTTGGCCACTGAATGAATTAAAGTTATTTATCTTCTTAATATATATTTTCTATGGAAAAAGACAACTGGCCAGTTTTAAACTGAAACAGTAACCTGCAAAATACTGAATATTCAGGAAGTGAAAAGTGATCAGACATTGCATTGATTTAAGTTGTTTCTTTGAGATTGTGCTTATTTGCATTCACTCATTTGATTTATTTTTGGACAATTCCTTTGTTGAATAATTTGGACACAAATTTGATGCTGTACAAAACCAGCTGTTACTTTAGTGAAAACAAATTTATCCGATTTGCTTTTGTCTTCATTTATAATGAAGGAATTTGCAATTTCTCCATGTGGACAGGATTTAAGCATAATTCAGTAGCATTAAGTAGTAACTTATATTATCTTGTGTTTTTTTCACATATGGTTCGTTTACATTGTCTTCCAAACTGACATTTTTTCTTTTTGACAGTCCACATTTCCCACTAAATCAGTTTAACAATATTCAATTACTTTATTAAAGTTTTGTCTCTCACTTAATGAGTTTGCAATGACCAAAAAATATGACCAAACCAATGTCTCGCTCTGTGTTGGCATCAGTGTGGGAGCTGCTGATTGAGCCATATGAATTTCATTGGTTTAAATAGAGCTTTTCCTTTTCTGATGATCTGATTCTGCCTCACAGGTATTTTTTTTTCGCGCTGAACAAATGATGGTGTGAGTGAAAATAGTTACGTTTCTTGCTATCAGCACTTTAACTCCAAAAATATCAGTATCGGCCTTGAAAACCCATAAAGGTCAAACCCTAGCAGAGTTAGCTGCTGTAAAATCAAACATGCTGTTCAGCCGTGCTGAGAGAGGAAAAGGGGTGCAGTGCGAGGGAGGGAGGAGGATGGTTTGGAAGGTGTTATGTTGCAGTGTGGTGCCAGGGGAGCTGTGAGGCTTGGCAAAGAAGTGTGTGTTCACATCCCCAGTTTTCCTAGTGCTGCTGGAGAAAGGGGAGGGAAAGAGCATGAGGGGAAGAAGGGTGAGATAAATGGAAAGACAGTAGGCGGGGAGGCTACGGAGACATACGCCAGGGACAATTTACCCATCTATCACTCCCCAGCATTAATCAAAAGCTAAACGTGTGACTTGGTTGCGGAAAAATCCCCAGCACCTTTGGTTCATCATGTCAGTATGTGCGCACATCTCTAAAATGACAGCCCCTCAAAACATTTTCATCCCAGGTGTAAATAAACCACACTGATCTGTCCTGCTGGATTTACAACTCCGACTGACCAGATATGGCTGCAGGATATGAACATGTAAGATTTGAGTCTGCGCTGCTTTGCCCCAAGTGGCTGGCTAGCGAACGCTTGTAAAACATTCTCTCAGAATTACATGAGCATGCACATTTAGACAATAAAAGCACTGATACAGACCCTATCGCTTAGGTTACTGTATCAAAAACCCTCTGACAGTCTGACACATTTTATTTTAATACACTGAACATATAAATTGTACATAAAATGTGGACATAGCCACTGTGACCATCAACCATTGGTTAGTGATGTCCTATTATGAAGCTTCAAGCTGAACATTTTCTCCGTGCAGTCTTGGTTCCTTGAAACTGGACCCATCAAGCAATGATGGCGGTTGTACGCTGACTTTAGTTTGCTTTGTTGTCCTTGTCTTTAATGACCTGTAATTTTTTGGGTTATTAAGACAAAACAAACAAACTAGTGCTGTTAGCATTAATCTCATTAAAATGACGGCATAACTGCATTAACGCCGCAAATCTCCGTTAGTGAGTTAGCGCGGATCGCCCCGTGCATGGGGCTGGACGGCGCTAACGTGTTAACGAGCTAACCGCTCTAACACGTTGACGCCGTTAATGTCATTTTAACGACATTAACGCTGACAGCACTAAAACAAACAAACAACTTACTGGGAGAAAATTCTTTAAAAAAATTATCTGTACTTTAGTAGCATAGCTTCTGGGCTACTAAGCTAGCTTCTAAATTCTCCAATATGCTAACTGCTAGCTGCACAGTGGTGCACAAGTGGTATGATCAATAGGATGGTAGTGTTTATTTATATATACTGTTATGGTAAATAAGAAAGTATACCCAATTCAATTTTAAGGTCTTACCTATGAGAATATAACTTAAAAAAAACATCTGGTGCAAAGCAGGTACAGTGGGGCAAAAAAGTATTTAGTCAGCCACCGATTGTGCAAGTTCCCCCACCTAAAATGATGACAGAGATCAGTAATTTGCACCAGACGTACACTTCAACTGTGAGAGACAGAATGTGAAAAAAAAAATCCATGAATCCACATGGTAGGATCTGTAAAGAATTTATTTGTAAATCAGGGTGGAAAATAAGTATTTGGTCAATAACAAAAATACAACTCAATACTTTGTAACATAACCTTTGTTGGCAATAACAGAGGTCAAACGTTTACTATAGGTCTTTACCAGGTTTGCACACACAGTAGCTGGTATTTTGGCCCATTCCTCCATGCAGATCTTCTCGAGAGCAGTGATGTTTTGGGGCTGTCGCCGAGCAACACGGACTTTCAACTCCCGCCACAGATTTTCTATGGGGTTGAGGTCTGGAGACTGGCTAGGCCACTCCAGGACTTTCAAATGCTTCTTACGGAGCCACTCCTTTGTTGCCCGGGCGGTGTGTTTTGGATCATTGTCATGTTGGAAGACCCAGCCTCGTTTCATCTTCAAAGTTCTCACTGATGGAAGGAGGTTTTGGCTCAAAATCTCACGATACATGGCCCCATTCATTCTGTCCTTAACACGGATCAGTCGTCCTGTCCCCTTGGCAGAAAAACAGCCCCATAGCATGATGTTTCCACCCCCATGCTTCACAGTAGGTATGGTGTTCTTGGGATGCAACTCAGTATTCTTCTTCCTCCAAACACGACGAGTTGAGTTTATACCAAAAAGTTCTACTTTGGTTTCATCTGACCACATGACATTCTCCCAATCCTCTGCTGTATCATCCATGTGCTCTCTGGCAAACTTCAGACGGGCCTGGACATGCACTGGCTTCAGCAGCGGAACACGTCTGGCACTGCGGGATTTGATTCCCTGCCGTTGTAGTGTGTTACTGATGGTGACCTTTGTTACTTTGGTCCCAGCTCTCTGCAGGTCATTCACCAGGTCCCCCCGTGTGGTTCTGGGATCTTTGCTCACCGTTCTCATGATCATTTTGACCCCACGGGATGAGATCTTGCGTGGAGCCCCAGATCGAGGGAGATTATCAGTGGTCTTGTATGTCTTCCATTTTCTGATGATTGCTCCCACAGTTGATTTTTTCACACCAAGCTGCTTGCCTATTGTAGATTCACTCTTCCCAGTCTGGTGCAGGTCTACAATACTTTTCCTGGTGTCCTTCGAAAGCTCTTTGGTCTTGGCCATGGCGGAGTTTGGAGTCTGACTGTTTGAGGCTGTGGACAGGTGTCTTTTATACAGATGATGAGTTCAAACAGGTGCCATTCATACAGGTAACGAGTGGGGGACAGAAAAGCTTCTTACAGACGACGTTACAGGTCTGTGAGAGCCAGAGATTTTCCTGGTTTGAGGTGACCAAATACTTATTTTCCACCCTAATTTACGAATAAATTCTTTACAAATCCTACCATGTGGATTCATGGATTTTTTTTTCACATTCTGTCTCTCACAGTTGAAGTGTACCTCTGGTGCAAATTACTGACCTCTGTCATCATTTTAAGTGGGGGAACTTGCACAATCGGTGGCTGACTAAATACTTTTTTGCCCCACTGTAGGTAAACGCAGCCTGAGAATAACTACTGCGCCAGTGTTTATTCAAAAATAAGCCAAAATACAGAAACAATGAGTAAAAACTAAGTACAACCATACTTTTTTCACATAAATTAAGAGCGTAATTTAAATAAATTAAATGAAATGATCATCAGAAAGTGATAGGTAAAAGTAGTGCATTGTTTAATTGTGAGTTGTACTTAGCATTTCACACAGTACTTCAATATTTTGGCTGAGCTTCTATTAGATAAATAATGCCATGAAGTAATAAGGCATGTGTTTTGTTAAAATGAGGTTGTATTTAAATAATCTTAGAAATATAAAAAATTAAAACAAATTAAAAAACATTGAACGCATTAGAGCATTAGAAGTGAACAAGAGCATTTTTTTTAACCACAACCTTAAAAAAAGAAAAAAAAATCAGATATCTGCTTTGTGGATATGATAAAACTCTGTGGAAACAAAATCATTAAGTGATTATTCAGCACTTTTTATGCATTCATGCATCATTAATAACAGTAACACCTTTCAATGTATTCATATTTATGCTATATGTTATTAATATCGAAAATAATGACACACTGTAGCTACTTTAATCAATTGCTCTAAAATAACTGATTAAAATAATAAAAAAACAACCTTGTCTGTTTTGCATGGCAAGAATAGATACAGTCACAGCCATCTTGACATCTTTATATTTTGCTTCTAAGAAACTAGACGTTTTTGTAGTTTTTCTTTGATCGCTTTTTCACTTATTCTCAGAATGTAAAGGAATGTTTTCTTTTTGTTAAGCCACTTAACACTGACCTGAATGCTTCAAGCATAAAAGTGGCATCTACCACTAACATCTAACCAGTATTGTGTCTAGACATAACAGACAACTTAGCAAAAAACATTCTTAAATTGTGTCTTGTATCTTGTAGCAGTCTGTCTCACAAGCACATCCCATCTCTTTAGATGAATCTATGAAAAATATCATCAATGACAGTTTGACAGGCATGACTTGTATTTTTGATTCTCAGAGAGCTATTAGCCAAAAACCTGGCAAGTGGAGGAAAAAAGAAGTGGCAGTATCTGAAAGTCATGTCCTAAAGGACCCAAGAAATGCATTTGGCCCTTCAGCTGATCCATCTACTGTTCAGTGATGCCTCATCAGAAATGATCTGAGTGGAAGGTTGGCTGTCAAGAAGTCATTCTTAACGAAGTAAACAGCAAGCAAAGGCTGAAGTATGCAAAATTATCACAAGAACTGCTAACAGGTCTCATGGAGTGATGAATCTAGCCATCTGTGTCTACAGCCATCTGTAAAACATGATGGAGGCTCTGTTGTGGTTTGGATCTGCATTTTAACCAGTGTTGTTGGAAATCAAAACTGATGGACTTATGAACACAAAAAAGTACCATCACATTTTGATCCACTGTGCAATAAGATCTGGAAAGCATCTGATTGGCAATGACTTGAATTTTCAGCATGATATCGATCCAAAACACATGCTAATGCAGCAAAAGCATACCTTGATAGAAAAACACACAATACAACACTATCAGTCATGGATTGGCCTCCCCAGAGTTCATACCTCAACAATACCAAAGCAGTGTGAGATCATGTTGAAAGAGGATAGAATAAATGGCAGCCAATACCCAAAGATGAGCTTTGAATGTCCTTCAAGAAGCCTGGAGAACTATTTCTGAAGAGAGATTACAAGAAAGTTTGCCTAAGAGAGTTCAGACTGTGTTGAAAAATAAAAGTGGTCCTGTCAACTTATATATACTGAATTGTGCAGCATATACAAGATTTGCATGATATACTATATTGCCATGTTTGTTTGCAATCAGAGATGGGCAGTAACGCGTTACTTGTAACGCGTTACGTCTGTGAAGGTTCTCAGTCATCCAGGTCATCGTAGTCAAAGGAGCTTGCAAAGAAAAGCGTCTGGACTTCTTTAAGTTACTTGAAGAAGTCCAGACGCTTTTCTTTGCAAGCTCCTTTGTAATGCGTTACTGTAATCTGATTACTTTTTTCAAGTAATGAGTAAAGTAAGGGATTACTATTGCAAAAACGGTAATTAGATTACCGTTACTTTCCCGTAGGAACGCTGTGTTACTGCGTTACTAAAACCGTGATTTTTTTGCGAGAATGTCTCATGACAGTGACGTAAGCGAGTGCGCCGTTAGTGACAACAGCTGTGTGCAGATCAACAATGGATCACATATCGATTGTGGGAGAGAGTATGAGCGTACAGCGTTTAAAGCGTGGAAGTACTGACCTTACTTTGAGTTTGACTCCATAAAAAGTGACAAAAACATTAGCGTCCATCGTGCGTGGGAAGAAAACTTCTTTTTACAGCGAAAAAAACCCCCTAAACTTCCAAGCAAGCACCGAGTGCGCAACGACGTAATGGGAAACTCACAGAGAAACTCGCGGATTCTTCCACTGACCGCGGCACACCTGCACCAGGGTAAACCTCCGCCTGCCCCACTCCTGCTTTACAGGTGAAAATAGAGCAACAGGACCGCTGAGTCTTTGACTTTATTTTCTGCTGTGTTTTACTTGCATCTATTTGAAAGAGTGAGTGTAAACACAAAAAATATTTTATTTTATGTGCTGGAATGTGTAGAAAATAGGTTTAAATGTTAAACTAATTTATTCAAGTCAGAGAATGTTGCATATAATTACATTTTTGCTTGATGCATAAAGTTAAAAGATTAAAACTGATAAAACAAGTTAAAAAAAAAAGAGAGACTTTTCCATTTGATTACATTTTGTATGATGGATTATGTAGAAAAAGTAGAATTGGGCTGAAAGATCTATCGCTTTATCACCTCTTCAGGTTGTAAATCGTGTTTTTAAAAAGTAACTAAGTAACTAAGTAATTAATTACTTTTGAAAATAAGTAATCAGTAAAGTAACAGGATTACTTTTTTGGGGAAGTAATCAGTAATTAGTTACTGATTACCTTTTTCAAGTAACTTGACCAACACTGTTTGCAATACTCTCTATTACTTAAAAAAGTCATTTTTGAAAAACTGCAAGAAATCTGTAGATTATCAAGTGACTAACAGTCAGTGATTCTGTTACAACATCTTTCCTTCATTTAGCACATCAGAGAGAAATTAGACACATACTTAAAAGATTGGAGACCTGTGGAAGAACGATGTGTGGGAGTCTCTTTTTTGGCTCCATTGTTGCATAGCTTTAATAATTTGAAGTCTGACAAAATGCTACATTACTCAGCTCATGCTTTTGATTTATTGTGTCATCTTTGCATCAGTAGTTGCTTTTGAACAGAACAGTTACATTGCTACACCATACCGTAGGCATGATTACACTGACATTCAAGGCTCATTTGAACACTAGGTACATGTCTGTCACAATGCTTTGTGAAGCTCAATATTTTGCTTTAGGACCAAAAAAAAACCTTATTGTATTAAAGAAAATGAAATCAAGATGTGTTAAGATTAATATTTTTACAGTGTACTTGCCCATTAGCGCAAAGCATTCTGCAAGCAAACACACAGACGCACAAATACCGAAGCAGAAAGTAAAACAGACGCCCAGAGGCTCCCATTATACTGCAGAGTGAAGTCAGTTGAGGTCATTAGGATGATTTTATGAATACAAACTACTTTAAATGAAGTATTCATGAGGAGAGGCTGCACTCGGACCAGTGATTAGTGCAAGATCTCTTTGTTGGAACGTTTAATTAGTCTCCCACCTAGCGCGGATACCTAATGCTGCTTTTTAAACACAAAAGAAATAAAAGGCATTGATCGAATGCAATCAATAGAATGTTGCCTCTGGGACTGTAGTGTTTGAACATTTGTTGCTCTAAAGTGCTGTTCTTCCCCTTGCCCCCCTCTCCTGTGTGATACT
This sequence comes from Mchenga conophoros, assembly GCF_057382185.1. Classification (NCBI taxonomy): domain Eukaryota; kingdom Metazoa; phylum Chordata; class Actinopteri; order Cichliformes; family Cichlidae; genus Mchenga; species Mchenga conophoros. The sequence goes on from NC_140546.1 coordinate 33,651,278, forward strand.
CATAGAGGGTAAGGGGTGAGTTTAGGTGAGAAGGGGAAATCAGTGTGATGACACAAGAGTGAAACTGAATGTGTTGGTGTGGAGGTCCGCCGCGCTGTGGTTTGGGATTGCTGCTGATGTAAAGTGTGATCTGTCTGTCACTTTGACTCACTGTCAGCAGTGTTTACCCCCGTTAGATGCCTCACCTGCTGCTGGGATGTGTCCCACAGCATGGTGAGAAGTGCCACAGACAGCTTGTGTCATCATATCCAGGGCTTGCCCTATTGGCTGCAATCAACAGGCTACGCCCCCCTTTTACATTAGAAACCAAAATACAGCAATTATTCTGCTAGGTGCCAGTGGGTGTGCATGCACTTTACCCCCCCAGAATGAAACAACTCTTTTGCCTTGCCGCAGCTGTACGCATGAAATGATGTCTCCCAGTTTAAATTTCCTCATGGAAGCACAGTCAATGTTTGGGTAAAACAGGTTTGACAATGTAGATGACAATACAGTGATTTTCTGAATACATTTTGTGAAAAAAAAGAAAGTATTTGTTGCACTTTTTTTAAGTGCATAAATTACGGACACCAACTGCTTTATTTTAAAGAAAAAAAAGTGGTGTCAAAGTAATGACATCATGCTAAACAGTGTTTTTTAATTTGCGCACAGAGGCCCATCTGTAAAACTGGGATCACATACACACACAGACACACAAACCCATAGTTAATTTAATACATCTCACTGAATCATCACAACAGCCAAGTGCAGAAACCTGGTCACGTAGTAAGTGGTGACATATGGCGAGGGGAAGTAAACAGTTTCCATTTGGTGAAACTTAAGTCTAGTTTTTTTTTTTTTAAATCCTAGAATAATTTTCACATTTGAACACACTTTGTTTAAACACAGTTATATAGTAAATTATTTATGGCTCTCTTATTCTGGAATTACTGCATTTGGTTGGAACAGGAATGTTAGGTATTAGAGTGCCACATGACCTAAAATCACAACATTTCAGATTTGTTTGGTGGATATAAAGAATATGTGTAGCAAAGGAAATAGAAAGGAATTCAGGTCCTGATGTTTGCATCTGTATATTCCATTTTCTTGAGGTTGAGCTTAACCATGGTTAGGCAGATGACTGCCTCTCCCTGAGCCTACTTCTTCCAGAAGTTTCTTCCTGTTTTACTTGCTCCCTTCTGGATTTCCTAGTTGTTGTTTTTTTTGCATATTTAACACAAGTAAACACAAAATTCAGTTTTTAAATAATGATTTTATTGATTTAGGGAGAGAAGTTATCCGAACCTACCTGGTCATGTGTACAAAAGTAATTACCCATCTTGTTAAATCATAAATTAACGGTGATTAACCACATTTTTTGGAAAGCTGAGTTCAGTTTAACTAAACACACTCAGGCCTGATTACTGGCAGACCTGTTAAATCAACAAATTACTTAAATAGAACCTGTCTGATGAAGTGAAGCAGGCTGATGTGTTGAAATAGCAACACATCATGCCACAATCTAAAGAAACAACTGAGAAACAAAGTCATTGACATCAATCAGTCTGGAAAGGGTTACAAAGCCATTTCTAAGGCTTTGGGACTCCAGTGAACCACAGTGACAGCCATTATACTCAAATGGAGAAAACTTGGAACAGTGGTGAACCTTCCCAGGAGTGACCAGCCTGCCAAAATCACCCAAAAAGCACAGCGATGACTCATCCAGGAGGTCACAAAAGAACCCAGAACAACATTAAAGCACTACAGGCCTCACTTGCCTCAGTTAAGGTCAGAGTTCATGATTCAACAATAAGAAAGAGACTGGGCATCCATGGGAGAGCTCAACGAGAAAACCACTGCGGACCACAAAGAACACAAATGTTCGTCTCACATTTACCAGAAAATCATCCTGATGATCAACAAGACATTCAGGAAACTATTCTGTGGACTGATGTGACAAAAGTTGAACTTTTTGGAAGGTGTATGTACCGCCACATCTGGTATAAAGCTAACACAGCATTTCATAAAAGGAATATCATGCCAAGAGTAAAATATGGTGGAGGTAGTGTGATGGTACTGTTTTGCTGCCTCAGAAAGACTTGCTGTGGTAAATGGAGCGATGAATTCTGCTGTCTAACAAACCACCCTGAAGGAGAATGTCCAGTCATTTGTTCGATACCTCAAGCTGAAGCACACTTGGGTTCTGCAGCAAAAGAATGATCCAAACCACACCAAGTACACCTCTGAATCGCTTAAAAAAACTCCAAAATGAATACTTTGGAGTGGCCATGTTAAAGTCCTGACCTGAATCCGATTGAGATGCTGTGACATGACCTTAAAAAAGCAGTTCATGCTCAAAAAATCTCCAGTGGGGCTGAATTACAACAATTATGCAAAGATGAGTGGGCCAAAATTCCTCCACCAAATACTAACAATTTTGTCAACGCTGCTGAACTGTCACAGACACTCAGGAAGTGACCTTTACTCTGAGTGTATTTGACAATAATGACACAGACTCACGTGTGGAGCCATGGGTATAATGTTTAAATATACTGGGGAAGCTTAAATTTTTCCAAGTGTGCATGGTTAATTTTATGAAGGGGCATATTTTAACCAAAACCTAAACATAAGCAGCCACTTATTTCAGTCACTTCTAGCTGACACACCTGTAACCTTTTAACCACAACAACAGATGCGCCAAGGCACCAACACCATAAGACACCTTGTGCACATCTGTGTGAAAGCAGCGTTATCTGACAGAACGTGACATTCGTTGCTTTGTTCTAGATAGATTTAGGCCCCAAAGTTGATTTAAGAGAACTTAAACGGTACTGCCAAATCTGACCTCCAAACTCAAGCCGAGACTCAAGGCTATATTTTTGTTATTTCTTCTTTAAATTCAAAGTTATATACTTGCTTAGGAAATATTTTCTGCATGCCAGTCCCCCACAGTCTCTCCACACATTTCCTGCCTATCTAAAGGCCTCCATAGATGTTCTTCATAAACGGTTTGACAACGTTAGCGAGCCAAATCAAATATGGCACTGTGGACCAACAGAATGAAACATATTAGATGTATTCATTTCAGTCAGTACTAACTACAATCAGTTACTGGCCTGGAACTGTGAAGTATGTTAAAGCTTTTATTAGCTTTCTTACCAGTAGTGGATTAAGTAAGTGTCTTGAGGCGACTGTTGTTGTGATTTGGCGCGATATAAATAAAATTGAATTGAATTGAAGTAAAGTCAAGACATGACACATGGCAGTAACTGTACAACACAAAACTTTGTACAGGTGTGCCAGCCTTCAAGTTAAAACCTACAACAATTAAACACCTTTTACTTGCTAAACCTATGAAAGCAAAGTAAACAAACAAGTAAAAATTACATGAAGCAAAAAAGTATTAAGCCAAAAAAAGAAAAGAAAAGGAAAATATGGAGGTCCAAACAGGAAGCAGATTATAGTCACCTGACTAATGATCCTTATGGGGATTTTGCAGGTCTTTAAAACACTGAGGTGGTTGATGTGTGATGGCACAAATACCCAGATGCACTGAGAGGTCAAACACACTGCAACTTAAGAAAATGCCAGCAAATAGAAAAATGCTTCAAAAGTACACAAAACCCAACAGGAGATTAGTACAACACAATGAAAATGGGGAAAATGCCATAAAAGCTAAAAAAACAAACACAGACAATAAAAATAGAAAAGCAAAATCTCACGCAATACAACAAAGTTATAGGAGGCAATAATGTGACAGATCGGCTGACAAAGTGAGAAGCTAACATGAAATGGCTAATAGTGAACCTGTATTAACAATCTTCGATGAATGATGTGATTACCTGCAACAACACAGATGAATCCTCTGCTTCTTCTGAGTGTATCTCACTGCAATCCTTTGCATGTTTTGCTTGTGTTTTGCAGCATTTTTCTGTTTTCTTGTGCTTTCTCAAGTTGCAGTGCATTTGACCGCTCAGGGCCACCGTCCAAAAAGGCACCCGACTAATCAGCAATACGCAACTCCCCCTGGGGATGAGGATGAATTGGCCTTGTGAATATCAGCAGGGATTTGAAGAAGCCCTCTTCTTTTTGGATTGGTTTGCTATATTTTACACATTACTGACTGTTAAAATGCCAAGCTAATGCAACAGGCAGTTTTTTTTGGTTTGCTTTCTGCTTTGCGTAACACACGGGGGCGGGGGGCATCAAGATAACGGCTTCAAACTCTGCCCTCAATCGTAGCTCACCAACGTAGCCACAACTACCTGTAACTTTACTTTATGTTGTTGCACAACACTTGACACTAATTCTCTTGCCCAAATTCTTAACTTTCAAACAGAATTTACTCCTGCAGCGATGCCCACCCCCACCCCGGAGAGCTCTGTAGACCAGTCTGACAAAAGTTCTGCTTGTTGTCTGATGCCGATTTGACTGCTTTTGGCAAAGCGCTCCTCTCCTAATGATGATGTTTTACAATTAGCTGTGAAAACTGTGCAAATGTTTTCCCTCTTCTTGGCAACTGTTCTCCTTGGCAAAAAGCACTATGCTTAGAGAGTGCATGTTCTTGGCCAAATCAACATTTATGATAGACTATCCCAGATGGGATGTTGCAGATGGTCGCATGATCTGGCCTCTTCTGGGACAGTTTCAGGGCCTACCCAAACAGTGTGCAATAATTTGTGGGAAAAAAACAGAAATAAGACGTCCAGGAAAGTGTGTGCGTGTTGCATTGTTCCCAACGTGCAGTGACTACAGATAATGGTATAACTTTGAAACACAATCAGACGTCTTCTTACTTTTCTGAGTGAAAATAAAAATAATAAAACAAAACCCCTGAAATTTAGATTCACCCACATTCTGTATCGTTTCTTCTCTAACCCGCCCATAATTGCACACATATGCACAGACACGCACGCGCATAGGCAAAATCATTCATATCCGTTCAGACATTTACTGCAGCTGTTATGTTTGTGGCACAGCCTAACTGCAGCGTTAATCATTTCTGCATGGTGGAGAAATCCGCCCATCCCTCTCACCCATCTCACAATTAATCCACATCCTCCACGCTTGGAAGGGTTAACACCGTAGGACGACAAATTATTCCCAACCATCCAGGAACCCGTGTAAGTGCCTCTCCGGCTACACACGGATTGATCGATTGCTCTGTTTATCAGTCATAAAACTATTAACAATCCATCTTTCTCTCTCCCCGCTTCACTCTTTCTTCTCCATCTCTTCTTCTTCTGCTTCCAGAGCAGTTTTGCATCTGGATGATTATACATTCATTAATGCATGGGTAGTTGTGCGTTAGTCAAATGATCCATATGCGACGGGGGGTGCGTTGAACACAGATTACTGCACAGATGCCCATTGAGGAATCTTTTAATTAACAGCATGGTTTATGTCTTAGGCAAGACCTCTTTGTGTCAGCGAAAGCGACGGCGGCTCGGAGTGAAGGATGGAGATGGAGAGACGGCAGGATGAGCGGAAGGGTTGGGGGGTGGGAGGAGGTGACCCAATTCTCAGGGGAGATGATTGAACATGACAGCAATAAAAATAAAATGCTGAGACCTTCTGCGCGAGCTGCAACAGGATCTGTTTGGCAGAACTTTGCCGTGACCCCGTGGGGGTCAGGCGCCATCTTCGATTCTCCTTTTTTGTTTTTTTGTCTTTTGAGCTGCAGCTCTGTGGACTGACTCCAAGTTTCAATCTGTTGCATAAGGTGCCACCACACTGGAGGCGAGGTCGGGTGGGGGGGTAACGGTTGTTTTTTGTCTGTGTACTTCAGGTCTTTGCGTCTTTGAAGGATATGCGCTCGGATTGTTTTTTTCAGGCTGGCCTGTCTGCGATTCTGTGTCCATCCTCCTGCTGCCTCAACTTCCACGGGCATTGAATAATACATCCAGACATGCTGTCAGAGATCAGTTGACCCTGAAGCTATTGGATTTCACATTAAAAGCCCCAGTACCACAGATGAGCACAGAGTTCTGCAGACAGTTTTGTTAATCCATGCTCAGACCTTGCCTGAGGGCACGCAGCGGTGAGGTAAATGTGGCTTGAGTTATGGTACATATGTCCATCCAATTACTGAACCTCAATGTTTTGGCTGTGCAAATTAAAGATGAGAGCACCTAAAAAGCACACACACAAACACAAGCGCTCGGGGGAGGCAGTGTATTTTTCCCTGCTTTCTTTCTTGCCTTGTTTCTTTTTTTTTAAATATTTGAAGACGAGACGGCAAAAACAACACCGAACTCTGCGCTGAGCTCTGCGCTGAGCTGGAAACGGCCTCAGGTTTAAGCTGATTTATTTCATTATTTATTTCAAAAGAAACATCACCCCACAGTCTGTATGCACCAGTGACTAATCGCTTACCCCGCCTGCCTGGTTGGAAGCGCTCATAACCGCATCCTTATTGGAATCCGTGTTCCTTTTGGATAGCATCAACTATTTACACTAATACTCGAGTCTCAGCCCCCATCGCCAGAGTGTCATAATCACTGGCTGCGGACAGAAATAAAAGATTCATCAGTGTGGCGTTGCGCTGATGAGGAGGGTTCTTACTGAAGGTAGCGTGCCAAGGCTCTGTTTAGGAAGAGCCAAAGAGGGAGAGACAGAAAGAGTGTGTATTCCAGTAGGGATTAGATAACATGAGTTCATCAGGTTTACCGTTATGTTTCCTCCCCGAGGCGGATGTGCTGGCATTAGTGTCTGTACAGAACTCTCTCTCTCTCTCTCTCCCTCACATACACTCTCTAACCTCTCTTAACCATTTGACTTCTCTCTCTCCCATCGGCTCGGCAGCAAAGACATAACAAATAACTCGTAATGTCATTTGCAATCTCTGCCCCCTTCCTCTCTCCTTCTCCCCTTTTAACAGTGTAAATCGAGGTAAATTTAATCTGGAGGCTCATGTGCTGCTTCTGCTGCTGCTGCTGCAGATGATGATCTATTACAGTTACCGCCGCTGTCGCAGCTTGTTGATGTTTGTTTCTCATGCAATTGCCCTGCAATCCTTGTTTGTAGCAGCTCTGTTTGGCACGCTTCGGCTGCCTTCACAGCTTTTTTTCTTTTTCTTTTTTTCCTTATTTGTGTCATGTCATCGGGAAGGAAGACAAGAGGAAAGTGATAAAGATGAAAAACAAGAGAGCGCGCGAGTTTGGAGAGGATCAGAGCTTATGTGTGCGTGTGTTTGTGTGTAGCTCCTCTGCAATGAAAGTTAAAGTCTGAACGGGCGCGATGTTCTTCCGGCGGCAGACAAGCTGGTAATTAAAACTATGGGGAAACTCCTGTGAGGGGTTTACGCGGAGATCTGAGCGCAATGTTATTGAACCGTATGGAATATGTAGTGTGCACGGCTGCTTCTGATGCTGATTCAATCATCTCTGTGTTTTCCGTGTGTGTGCTCACCCTTCTCATCTTTTATGCTTTGTGATTTGCTCACAGCTGGGGTAAAGGTTATTGTTCTAAGTTGCATCTTTACATCCTTCTTATAGATTTGCCCTGAAAGCATCTCAGAGCCTTGCAGTTAAACTCAGAAACCCTGTCCGCCTGCCATTTACCTCCCTGACTTCTAACTCGTGTAGGCTCAAGTCTGCCCCCCTCTCAAATAAAGGCAGCGCCGCTGTGAATAGAGGCAGCGAAAAGAGGCGCGGGGGCTTAGCCGATCAGTAAGACACAAACTCCTCACACCAGCGAGATTTCAGCCCTGGCTTAAAGGCTTCGGGGGAATGGATTTGGGCGAACATCACATGAAATTGCTTCTTCAAAGTCTCCTTATCTAGGCGCGGGGAAAAATCTCAAAATGGTCCTGCAAGTGGTTTTACCGCTGAAAAACATGCAATCACGTTTCACACTTTTAAATTACATACTTAGCTATTTTCTTTTACAGGGCAGAGGGTCAAGTGCTTAAAGATTTGGCCTCCTGTTCAGCCTTTCTTTTTTTTTTTTTTTTTTAAAAACGGCAACATTCTTGTTATCTTACCTTCACAGCCAGACCACTGCCCATGCTGAAGAAATGCATATTTCTAGTAGATGAATACTGATGAGCATAACACAAAGACACACACCTGCACACTCTCATATTGAGGTCTGGTCCCCTCACAATTGAATTTGTGCGCAAAAAAAAAGGGATGACGGGACTTCCTTTCTGGAAGATTTCAACTTCAGACAATCTGATAAGCGCGGTGCCGAAAGCAGCGCTAGAAGCCGGCTGTTGTTTGTTCACCTGAAATATGGGACATCAGCAATATTTATAGGTAATGCCAAAGATGTCTGCACGCTTGACAGCCTCATTTCCCCAAAGGATGCCAAACGTACTCACATGTGGAGAAATCGAGTCTCACGCTGCACTCAAGTGATGAAATCCAGGGATGAAGTCATGCGTTGTTATTGCAGCAACACCCGCGGGGGATTTCTTTACTCTGATTACAGGTGTGATGCTGATGTGGCTGCGTATGTGGTGCCGGCATCATCACAAGTCCCTATAATCAAGGTGATGCTTAGCCTGTTGAGTGAGGACGACTTTTAAATACAGTGCACCCCCAACATGTGAACTGTCTCAGAAGGTGTGCGAGGTAAACACACCATGTAAAGATTGGCCAGAGTGTCTCTGACTGACTAAAAGGAATATTTTAGTCATCACATACACACACTTCACTGAAACAAGCCAGCTAAATACATCTGTCCACGTTAAAAATCACTGTGATTTGCCAGATATTGAAATCATTTCCTAGTTTAGTTTGACAGAAAATATATATTTTTATAGCTTTACTAAAATAAATAAAAAAACATGCAGAGTAGGATAAAGCATGAAATCAGGTTTAGGCAATTAAGCACATACAAACAGCAAAAAAAGACAACTGGAACAGAGGTGAGTGTGTGAGCGTGTAGCAGGTGTGAGGCTGCTAATGGGGAGAGGTATAAAAAGAAAAAAAGAAAAGAAATTGTGATAAGAATATTAAAATTCCAGATAATACTGGGAAAAGACTCGGAATAGGTGGGAGCCCATCCCAAGTCAGCAGCACTGCTGTGCTAGAGAATTAAGTCAGAAACTGTAGCCAGAGGGTAGCTCTGTAGGGCAAGGTCAGCCAGCGATGCCGTTCACTGGTTAATAAGCAGGAATTTTTCTCTTTACTTTTGCTATGGTATGCATAATTTCGATGTTTGGACCAGTGTTGTAAAGCTCTGATTTGGCCTCAGAGACGATCACAGGGAGTCAATGTAGAATATTCTTCAATACAGCCCCCAGACCCAAACGAGAGAGACTGTTTAAATGGTTGGTTAGGGGGAGGCCATATTAATTCTACATTGTTTTGGCTTCCATAGGAATTCAATGGTAACTCGCAGTCAGGTGTTGCTAATAAAATTCATTTGATTAACTGATCATGAGCAAGTGTGAGCACCTCTTTGAAAACAAAAGGTTTGGTAGTTTGCCGGTCTGGAGCATTCAGGCGTCAAAGTCGTGGTCACCAAACCAGGCTGTGAATCTAACATCAATATAGGGACGGCACACAAACCTGCTACAACAAGCCCACACTTGTTCACATGCCCAGTGTGAACAAGTGTGGGGTTGCCAAAAAGGCCCCTCCCTGAGCCTGGTTCTGCCAGAACCTGTTCTTCTTCCTGTTAAAAGGGAGTTTTTCATTCCCACTGTCACCAAGTGTTTACTCATAGGGGGTTGTTTAATTGCTGGGGTTTTCTGGTTGTTGGGTCTTTACCTTACAGTATAAAGCACCCTGAGGCAATTGTTGTTGTGATTTGGTGCTACAGAAATAAAATTGAATTGAATTTAATAGTTGATGAAATTTAACAAAAGGAAGTGTATCTGCCAAACAAGTAAAAAGGAGAACAACACCTGCCCCTATTATTTCATTCAGCACAATTTAATACACCTGTAGCCCCTTTTGTCCCACCCCCTTCACATCCCAGATTCCATTCATTGTGTAGACAGTATTAGTTCAGTTCAATTTTATTTATACAATAATACATACAGAGAAAAAACCCAACAATCATATGACCCCCTATGAGCAAGCACTTTGGCGACAGTGGGAAGGAAAAACTCCCTTTTAACAGGAAGAAACCTCCGGCAGAACCAGGCTCAGGGAGGGGCGGGGCCATCTGTGGAAGAGAGCCAGAGATTAATAACAAGTAATTCTATTGTTATAGACGTCTCTACACGATACTCATGCTAAGTGGTAAAATTAACTCTCCCTATAAAAAGAACATGACAACATGGTTTAGGTTTGTAAACCAGCTCCTGAGACTTCGGGAACAATTGTAGCATGTTTTGTAAAAACCAAACAGAGCATATCAGCACAAACAGCTCACACCAACTGGCAAGCACGGTGGTGGAGATGTGATGATTCAGACTTTTCAGTCACTCACTACCACTGAGTCAACCACGAACTCCTCTGTATACCGAAGTACTCTAGAGTCAAATGTGAGACCATCTGTCTGACATGTAAAGCTTGGTCCAAATTGTGTCATGCAACATGACAAAGAATCCAAGTACAGAAGCAAATTTACAACAGAAAGACTGAAAAAGAAAAGAACACGAACCCACTGGTGTTTCAGTCATCCGGTCAAAATCTGACTGGAATGATGTGGTGGGAACTGTGCATTAAACAAATTCCCACAAACCTCAGTGAACTAAAGCAACACTGCAAAGAAAACTGGATCAAAAGTCTTCTAAAGTAATACCAGAGACTGATAGAGTCACACAGAAAATGATTACATCATGTTGTTGTGACTAGTAGTGGTTCAACAAGCTACTGAATCATGGGGTGTTCTTAGTTTTTCACATGCTGCTTCTACACTTTGGCTTTCTGTGAAATAAATACTGGCACGGTGAAATGTGCCAGGTGCTGTATTTAACTGATTTTCTGACTTAAGAACTAGATATTTTCTTTTATGATGTCCTGATATTTAAAACCTTAATACTGAAACAGGCTGAACTTTCTTTTTGTTTTGTCATCATGGCAGTCAGTCTATGTTAAATATTATCTAATATTTAACATAGTTATCTATGTTAAATATTAGATTTGAAGTCACAGCATCATCCAGTTAATTGTGACTATGAAGATTTTACTCTTACAGGTCAGAGATGTTTCCCAGATGGCAGGCAGTCTCTCAGTATTTCACACTTTGCATTAAATTGATGCATTTCATGTCTGTCTCGTGACCTTAATGACGCATATGTGATCTCAGGTACGCTCTTACATGATGCATGAGATCATTAGAGGTTTGAATGCCTGGGACCACTCAATAGCCTGTAAGCCTCTTTTCAATGAATGCTGTCTAATCAACCGCACTAAGCAGTGAGTCCAATTTTCTTTGGATTGGCTCTTGCAAATACTCGGAAATGCCCAGCGGAGGTCATCATGATTGAAAAATCTGCTTGGAACCAACACTCTTAACAAAAGTACTCCACCCATACAGCGATGAGTTCCTGTCAGACTCAAAGTGGCCAGTTGGGGAAAAAAAAAGATTTTAAATCGATGCAGCAGAAAGAGCTATAATGTACTTATTTTTTCCACTCAGGTGTATTACTAATGGCTCCTTCCAGAAACAAGACTCACTACTTGGCCCACATCTCAGTTAAGCCTCCAGGCAGTTCGTTGGGGATGTATTTATCTAAAATAAGTAATTTAAATGCTTACCAGCACATAAAAAAATTTATGTACCCAATCACTCCAAAGTTTTGTTCAAAATAAGGCTCCCCCCCCCCCAAGAAATGATAATTCTACCACCATATTTGTATCTGGTCACTTCTATGTAATGCTTCTTTTCTCGCACACACAACAAAGCATCCAAAGGGGACAGTTTAATGTTGTAGCCTTGCATCAGGGTTGCTAATGCAAACATATTTACCCTCGTTTTCATCCTGTCATGCGGCCCAAATAAATCTCATGGCAAATAAGAGGAAGGAAAACCCACTTATGGTTAGTGGGTGGGCAGTTAGTTTAAACCTTTTGGCACACTGTATTTTTATATATTATTTCTTCACTTTAAATTCTTTCAGTAATGATAAATATATATTATTGTGTCCATGGCTCTTTTACCATAACTATTGTAACCTCTCTCATCATTAACATTTAAATTCAGTGGTCTGTGCTGGCATAAATACTGATAAAAGATATTGCTAAAGTGATTCGTTTGACATTAGAATAGTTATATATTAATGATACACAGCATCTACATATCATATGTTTGTGTTTTTGTTGTGCTTCAGTCACGCCAGGGAAAACAGTGGTTGGACATCTGACCGAAACCAAAATTATTGCAACTGTGTGCATCTTACCATCTTGGTGCTTCAAAGATGCGGACCAGGTCTGCAAGCACTCACAGTCAGTTGCCATGTTCAAAGCAACTTTATGCCTTAGGATAGATAAATTATTACAGCAGTGATAAAACTGCAAGAAGGCGGAGTCACACGTACCATGGTTAATATCACAATGAATCGTGGTAAATCACTGAAATTTGCAAATCCTTTACATTAACTGTTTACATTCAGAGTCCAGCCTGAACCTCATAGATTTGAAAGAGAAATTCAGAAATTCCCCTACAGAAAACGAAGTTGCTGCAGGACGGCAATTTAACTACAAAATGACATGGGCGCTCAATAACTTTGCTTTTTATATAGAAATATAACCAGCATAAAACCATCTGACAACCAGTTGAGTTGAGTCCTGGATTGGAAAGGTATACATAACTGACAAGTTGCTCTAATCAGTGTGTAAACTGACTCAGACCAATTGCAACATGTTAGCAATCTTTGTTTTTAAATTCGATAGCAATGATTTGCAAACCTTGACTAATCTGTGTGAGAGTGACTGGACTAGGGAGTGCTTGGACAGAGGATGCCTTCCACAAAATGACCTGGCTTGTGATCCAAAGTGGTCTCTAAGAGGTTGACTCGTTGCATGCTACCTCTTGGGGAAAGTTGTTTGTTGCAAATACGTCCAATCAGTTTCCAACAGCAAAAATATGCAGTACAGTCACTGCTAACCACTGATTTTTCCCATCTGCAACCCCTTTGTGTGCAACATGAACAACATATTTCATATCATTCGTGAATTATATGGGTTAAAATTCTGTTGTGGGACTCTTCCTCTTAAATACACAGTGACAGCTCAAACCTGCACAAAGGACACGTTCTGTGTAATGCTTTCACACTTACAGGCTACAGTTTTCAAGCCCCATAGTCAGAATAATACTGTATGAACATTTTTTTCTACTCCTGGTGAAGTCAGCCTGTGAAGACCTCTGAGCACTGAGCTAAATACAGACAAAGGGAGTGAGAATGAGAAGTTTACTGTATACTGCAAAAACAGGCAAATGTAGCATTTTTAATATTCAAAAACCGAAGCATACCTTCTACCACAGAGAATGACACGTACAGTATAATACAGCTGGCGTTCAGTTATTTATAAGTAATGCTCTCTTTCACTTCAGGCTTGACAGATTCAGGACGATACTTGGTCATTTCCTCCGGCAACAGGGAGTTTACACTTATCTCAGAAATAACTCTGAACACACAGGAAGTGTGGAGACCACCTGCTGAGAGACTCCAAAGGGAAAAAAACAGAAATCAAATCCAATTATATAAAAAAAGAAAGAAAAAACCTTAACTACAAGGCCAATTAGCTACTCTTTATTTCTTCATAATCAATTCAATTTCACAATTCAGGCTTCCAACTTACTTGAGTCTCAAAGGGCTTTGTTTTTTTCCCTTTTTCTGTTCATCTGTAATTGCTGTGCGTGCTCTCTATGCAGTTTCACACAGAGCCATAACACACATAGCACACACCTATTCCTCTGGGTCAGTAGGTTTTCACGGGAATGTCCTAGTAGAGACACTGTTTTGAATGTACCCAAAGATCTGAATAAAGATTAAATCATTGTTGTGAAATAGCAAGCGGCAGTTGAACTGACATTTATTTATGAAAATGAGATGTAATCTGAATAAGATAAAGTTGTTCCATTCTTCCAGCATGCCCGTGCTACAGTTTCAGTCATCACTGGGCTCGAATCTTTGGTCCGGCTGTGCGGAGAGCAGCACATGTTATTACAGAGAGAAAGAGGCTAATCCTCAGAGGATCTGCTTGCTATCACATCACTCACTCAATCTAACAGCAGGACTCTCGCTCTCTGTCTCTGTGTCCCTCTCTGGCTCACACACTGTATCACCGTTTCAGCATTTTAAGCATTACTCACCTCTCCCGCACTGCCCTACGTGCTTCACCACTCTCTGTACTAAACTGGTAAGTGAAAATGACTCTAAGAAGAAAAAGCAGCATGGGAAAAAGCGTGTTTTAATGAACGCACACATACACATCCACACTCTCCAGGGTGTAACCCTCCCTTGGCCCAGCATGTTGAATAACCTGCGTTGCATAACTAGGGTCAGATATAAAAAGAGACGCATCATCCCCTAAGACACACACACACACACACATTCATACTCTATCTGGGTCACAGAGTGCGAGAGAAATAATAACACAGAAGTCATTTCAGATTACATAGTTGAGATCAATAGCCCTCACTGTCTCCGTGAAAGCTTCATTTTGAATCGGCCTTCCCATGAAAAGGGTTGATTGTAACATGGATTGACTGTTTAATGGTATTACGATGAAGATGATGTGTCCCACATGCATGCCCCTCCTGCCCACACACACACAGGCTTGGATATACAGAACAGGAGATATAGTTATCAAAATGTGAAAAGGAGAACTCAGAGTGTGAACAGGATTTTTAAACAGCCTATAGTCCTGATACAGATAACCACACAGAAGGTCTATTGTTACCTGAGCAGCAGGAAAAAGGTAACTGCCAAAAGCCAATGTTAAAATGTCAAACTTTAAAGCATTAAAAAGCATTTCTAAAGGCTGATACAGAAAAACTGTTTCGACCTCTATAAGTTTCCTCCTTCAAATCAGTTCTGGGTCTGTGAATTTATTTAACACTCATTCATCTGGACACTGGAATAAGGGGGTTGGCTGCTTTTGACTCACAGTTGTCCCAGCACAGACAGGTGTAGCCACTTGGTACCTGCCAGGCGTTACCTGCACTAATTAGCCACTAAACTGGACCTCTCTGCTGTGTTCATGCTGCTGCCCTGTTTGATTGCATTTGGGAGAATTTAAGTGTTTTCGATATGTTATGTAGTGCTCATTAGCAGATATGTGTGACTTTGTGATACACCCATACAGTTTTTTTTTCAACTTAATTCAATTTTATTTATATAGAGCCGAATCATACCAACAGTCACCTCAAGGCACTTTATATTGTAAAGTAAGGACCTTACAATGATACAGGGAAACCCCAACAAAATTTGAATTTGAATTTGAATCAATCAGACGGCCCCCTATGAGCAAGCACTTTGGCGACAGTGGAAAGGAAAAACTCCCTTTTAACAGGAAGAAACCTCCAGCAGAACCAGGCTCAGGGAGGGGCACCATCTGCTGCGACTGGTTGGGGGTGAGGGGGCAGAGACAAGACAAAAGACTTGCTATGGATGATGTCTATGGGTACAGCTTGCTAACCAAGCCTGCTAACATCAGCTGACATGACATCATTTCTCTCACCCAAAAAACTGTAACGATGGTGGACAAAATAAAAATGTTGAGGCTTTAAATTGCACCTTCCAAAACCAAAGGGTGATATCATGGTGGGTTTATCCATCAATTAAAGTCTAAGGTTTACGACTTGGTACAAATTTGGATTATTATTTATTATTCTTTTAACTGTTTCAATTGTATAAAGGCTTTACATTATTCTGTAGTCACTTTAGATATGCAATGTAATTCTGTGAATAATATTATTTTCCCCTGGTATTTAATTAGTATGTTACTTAGCACTAATAGCACTCAATACTCAATTGATCTATACTCAATATTAACTCAATATTAACTTGCTGGCATATTTTTCAAAATATGGTAAATGCTGGCTCAAAATTAACTAAGTGATGAGAGCTTTGATTTTCATTCAGACCTAGCAGACCCGAGCTTAAAGAACACACAAAGACCATTTGTTTGTACCTCATCTCCTCCTTAGTGGGTCGGCCAATCTCAATCAAACTTTGCGCAAAAATCGTCACACATATATTTTAGGTCTTTTGATTTTCATATTCATCATTTTCCTGTGAATGTGGTGCTATGCTCTCCTGCATTTGTCTCACACAAAAATGTGTATCTACGGCAGAATTTTGTTCAAGTCACCATTAAACCCGAAATGAAGAAAAAGTGCCGCTGACCTGGTGAAAAAGGCCAGAGGTTGGGTTTTTTGCTGGCACTGTAAACTACTGTCTTGCAAAGTTTGAGGTATTCTGATACCATTGTTATCATACTGTGATAAAAAAGAAAATATTATTGAGGTATATATGCTGTACTTCCATGTTCCTATTGCAGTCCTGTTGTACTTACACTAGTATGTTATATTATCCACTGTTCGCTTTCCGCTCCCCATTAGATTGTGCTGTTTCATTCTTTTAGCTTTGTCTGTGCTTTGATTTCTCTGTTTTTATATCCTCCTTTTGTCATCACCCGGGTACTGTGAAGAGAATCCTGATATATTTAGTTTTTAGGGCATTTTTCCTTAAAACAGCTGTCTTCTGTGGGCAAAAACAACACTAAGAGAGCAGTGAGAGTGCACCAAAACACTAAAACTGTCAAGCAGGCAGAACAAAACAGTCAGTTAAAAGACGCTGCGATGCTTTGTACGCCAGATAAACATATGAATCAAAGTCCCTTTAAGCATTCCATAAATCAAATTATCTGTAAAGTGGCTCAATCGGTGGATTGATGGTCATACGGTAGATTTATAGTGTTATTTTTCCCACACTGAAAATGGATAAGCACTATTGTAGAGGAAGCGGTATCCTCATAATCTTGCATTTTTACCTTTAAAGCCAGCTCAAAATTTATTTATTTTTTTTAAGTTTATTTATGCCAGCCCAGTTCTGCTTTCATCCATGTTTCTTAATTTGATTGTTTCTTATTAGATATGAGCACATTTCCTCAGAAGTGAACACATTTACACAGAAAAGAGCAGATGGCAGGCAAAGCGAGACTTGAGCCAGGGAACATATGATTTGATTTGGTAGTTTCCAGTTATAAGGAAATGCAATTTTTGTCAACCACAACCACGGTCAACAAACGGGGAGACATATTTGGAAATCCAAAGATCAAGAAAGCTGCTTGGATTTTTTTTTTTTGTGCTCTCCATATTCCCTTCAAGCTGAAAGGAGGAAGCGACTTCCCCATTTTCAGGTTAGAAAATTGCTGGCAGCCCTCGTACCCTGTGTCTTCACCTCTCATCTGAGCTTCTATACATGCATACACACACACACCCACAAACATTACTGCTTTGATACAAATCCCCATGGTGAGCTTCTATCATCTCTAGCAATAACGAGCTGTCATTGGCCCTCAGTGATCTATCTGTCTGAATGTGTCAGAGAGCAGGCAGGCTGACTGAACGTCGGACTAAAGCAGTTCTCCACTTCCAAGACCTGCCAGTCAACGCTTGGGGCACCTGAGACAGCCCTATGTCGGTGAGGGATCACTTCTGAAGGCTGACACTGGATCAGAGACAGGAAAAAAAAACCCCAGCCATGTCAACGTTTGACCCAACCCCCACGTGCAAGGAAAAAAAAGAAACCGGGGAGGACAGCAGTGTAAGTTGATGAGGCGCTGACAGCTAAATGCCAAATAGGTTGTCTCAGGAGGATTTAGTATCTGACCGGCTCCTATTTTACAGATAAGGAGGAGGGATATGAGTTGTTAAAGTTTTAGTCTAAGGTATATAAACACACTCATTTACATGGTGAAATGAGTTTAAACTAACTCAGCGGGCACCTTGGATGTATTCAGAACCTGAATGTCACCATGATGCAAGATAAACCTAAATAACCCCCAGAGATAACACCAAGATGCAGCCATCACAACACCTCCGTGTAATGTATTCCTTCCACATTGTATGAGATATATTATCTGGCCTTCCTTATTGTGTCGGTGATAAATGCGGTGTGCATTAACTTCACCAAATGTGTTTCTCCTTTTTCCACAATGAAGGGGGCCTTACTTTCCTCTGACCTTCAGCGGGCTGCAAAGCCAGCACAAAATATGCATTTAGAAGAAGCAGCAGGAGTGGATGTGAGGATTGCGGGAGATTGCTTTCTTTTGTACAGTGTCACACGGCAACATGCATCACTGTCCGCCTCCGACAAACAGCCGGTAATATGCAGAAATATTAAGTAGGATCAGCAAATAAATATATGGAGTGGAGCTTGCGATGTGACAGATGTTGGCTATTTGCATGGAGCTCCTCTGTCATGTCATTAGCCAGCTCCCTCAGCCAAGGAAGCAAAATGAATGAATTGGCTGCTTGGACCAGTTGGGTTTACAAGCTGTGGGGACTTGAGGTGAAATGTGTGATGGAGGAACCTGTGGTCGAATGGAAGCATCTAGAGCCAGGTGTAGCCAAGAGGTAAAAAAAAGAAAACACCTCCCCATACAGTTGTAATGAAGAGGGAAACGAACCAGTTTAAATAAATTGTATTTATATAAATCACAACAACAGTCTCGACCAATAACACCAACGTGAGCAAGCACTTTGGTGACAGTGGGAAGAAAAAACTCCTTTAACAGGGAAAACCAGGCTCAGATATGGGCAGCCATCTGACACGACCTGTTGGGGGTGAGGGGAGGGGGACACGACAATAGTAAAACATGTCTTTTAATGCTGTAAAGATTTGACAAGAATTTTAGAGGAATAGCTGTTTTGGGGATTTCCTAAGCTTTTGCTTCATTTTTTAGCCTTAGAAGTTTCACATTGTGACAGAACCTCTACTGCTTAAACCTGAAGCTTTGATGGTAGTTACTTCCTTCCTCTGTAGCCTTTATGAGCTCATCATAAGCAGCACATGAAACAGTTTTTCAGCAGGTAGAACCATGTCAACTGTGTGAAACTCACGAATCCGCTCTAACAGCACATGTTTTGATCACTATGAAATGGCTGTGGAATAAAAGCGCTAAGACACCCTGTATATGAAACGCCATGTGAACTTTCAACATAAGGGTCCAAATTCAATTCAATTCAATTTTATTTAAACAGCGCCAAATCACAACGACAGTTGCCTCAAGGTGCTTTATATTGTAAGGTAGACCGTACAATAAAACATACAGAGAAAAACCAACAATCATAGGACCCCCTATGAGCAAGCACTTTGAAGACAGGATAAAGACATCCTGTGGAAGAGAGCCAGAGATTAATAACAAGTATGATTCAGTGCAGAGAGGTCTATTGACACATAGTGAGTGAGAAAGGTGACTGGAAAGGAAAAACTCAGTGCATCATGGGAATCCCCCAGCACTCTACACCTATTGCAGCATAACTAAGGGAGGATTCAGGGTCACCTGGTCCAGCCCTAACTATATGCTTTAGCAAAAAGGAAAGTTTTAAGCCTAATCTTAAAAGTAGAGATAGTGTCTGTCTCCTGAATCCAAACTGGAAGCTGGTTCCACAGAAGAGGGGCCTCAAAAAACTGAAGGCTTTGCCTCCCATTCTACTTTTAAATACTCTAGGAACAACAAGCCTGCAGAGCGAGAGCGAAGTGATCTAATGGGGTGATATGGTACTACAAGGTCATTAAGATAAGATGGGGCCTGATTATTTAAAAAGGTTGAAATTCCAGCAACCACACAAACGTGGTTTGGCAGCGACCCTGATTGAGCCCACAGGTGACAGGCTATAGTCCGTGTTGTTTGAAGGGGACTTTACTTTCCCGGAGCTTCGATCTTTTTAGACTCTTGCTCTCCTCCGTGCTCCTTGGAAGTAGGCTCTCCATCCTGTTTTCTTCCTGCCTGCTGTTAGCCACATGTTGTTTTCAACATGACTTATTTGTCTTTTAGTTACTTATGCCAATTTATTTTGAAGGGTAACTGTTTCGTGCATTTTTACTTCCTGCCTTTATCATTTTCCCTCCTTTGTGGTCGTCGTCAGCTTCCTTTGGGTCCATTTCAACCTTTACACCTGCTAAAAAAAACAATTTCTTCATATTCTTCATATTTTATTGCACATGCTTACACATAGGCATAGATGCACACAGTTTGCTTGTGCCACACTGTATTTTTTTAACATTTCTGAGAGGGCAGCAGCACCAGGTATCAATGATTGATTTGGTCAGTGAAGCAGAGAGTATATATTCAGAGTTCTCTGTTCGAGGCTACTGGGTTTCATCCTGCTGAAAACACACGCACATGCGCTACTGTATGGCTTCAAGGGACACAATGCCCGGCCTCCACCTAGCTGAACATAAATGAGTAAAGAGAAACTACAACAAAGAACAATCCTCTTTATTAACCCCCCCCAGGAGCATACAGGCTCTTACAATCAGCCCCGACATTGTTCACGCCGCTCGGCGTGTTGAGCACCTCGCAGACGCGCCTCCCGGTCTGCTCTAATGGCGTGGGTCATCAAGCACTGTTCACGATGGGGGGAAAAAGGAGAAACAAGTATTGATTTGAAAATGTCTTGTTCTGTTATTTTCAAAAGCTTTCATCTGTACTTTTTTCTCTCTGTGTGCTGGCAGAGTGCCTCAGGTCACGGTTCAGGAGTTTATAGAATGTTCTGCGATCAGTTTTTTTTCTTTGTACCCGCGCGTGTGTGTGTACTCATGCATGTATCAAATCTTGTCAGCTGTAGAATACATACGAGGAGGCAGGAGAGTCATATATCTGACAAAGTGCAGCCAATAAAGTATAATTCATGACTGTTACAGTGCCTGTGGATAGTAGTCATTACTCTTGTGTTGGTGTGCGTGTAGTATATCAGGCCTCAAAACAACAACCCTCATCACTATATTGATTGCCTGACACCTACTAAAACATGTTTTTTTTCTCCTATGGAGAGCAAGAGAGTGAAAGATAGAGAGACAAAAGAGAGAACGATTTTAAAGGAGAAGTGGAAACGCTACAACTCTGCTCCTGTTGTTCGGTTCGTACATTTGGTACATGTGTTGGTGCTTAAACATCCACTCCATCACAAACTAACTGCAATCCCCAGGCAAGTTATGACTGTGCAAGACATGCGCGCATGTTTGTCCAATCTCACCATTTTCTCCATTTAAACAGTGCATCTTTTTCCCTTTTAACTTAGTTCCCTGCCTTGTTTCTCCGCGCGGGCCGCAGTGCTTTCTCACGTCATTAATGCGGTGCATGCGAGAGATCGTTTTCATGTGATCATCATCCATCTCTTCCATGAAGTTATCTCCTGCGCAGGCTTTCTCCCCCTGAGGAAAATCGCACTGCCTGCTGTGTTTTCTGTCAACTTTCTCCCTCAGCGCCGTGTCTCCTTCGGCGTTCCCCCGTCAGGATCAGTTCATGTCAACTCACAGGGTTTTGATAAATGTGTTCAAGCTGGTGGCAGCGAAGACTGGCTTCTTACTACAGGTTTATGTGACACGGAAGTTCATCTTGATCACCAATAAGTTTATGCAAATGGGGAAAAAAGGGCAAACATGTGATCTCTTTTTTCTGTGGTAGCATAAAGCTATGCAAATCGTTTTTGGGGCAAAAGGACCGCTAGTCTTTGACTTTATTTATTTTCTTTGTTTTACTTGCATCTATTTGAAAGACTGAGTGTAAACACAAAAAATATTTTATTTTATGTGCTGGAATGTGCAGAAAATAGGTTAAAATGTTAAACTAATTTCTTCCAGTCAGAGAATGTTGCATATAATTTAATTTTTACTTGATGCATAAAGTTAAAAGATTAAAACTGATAAAACAAGTTTAAAAAAAGAGACTTTTCCATTTGATTACATTTTGTATGATGGATTATGCAGAAAAAGTAGAATTGGGCTGAAAGATCTATCGCTTTATCACCTCTTCAGGTTGTAAATCGTGTTTTTAAAAAGTAACTAAGTAACTAAGTAATTAATGACTTTTGAAAATAAGTAATCAGTAAAGTAACGGGATTACTGGCCGAGACACAGTTGCCTGGATGCTGATCAGTGTACTCGCTCATATTAATGGCAGTAGGTGAGAATAGGCGGGTAGACCAACCAGGAAGTTAATCATGTTGCCTATTTGTTAAATGTGCTCTTCACCGCAACAGATCAGGACAGAAACTTCATCACTGTCCATCTGTTGCTCTCCTGAACCTACTTGTGAAGTACACCCCGGGATACTTGAACTCGTCTACATGGGGGAGCAGTTCATCACGAAACCAGAATGGGCAAACCATCCTTTTTCATCTTATTTACTTTTAGTCAATAGGCTTTCATTTAAATTTAATTCATGTCATAATTTCAGACAGAATGAATTGGTAATCCTCTTTAGTCTAACTCATCATTGTTGTAGTAGCCCTGGAAGGCCAAAACCTTTTTAGAAAACATTATGTTTGTCATGGTGTGTGCTGTGTTGCAGGCAGGATGTGGACCCAAACACAGGACTCTGAAACGAAAAGGCAAACTTAAAGCGCAGCACAAAACAAACCAAAAATCACAAACATGGAAACTAAATGCTGAACCGGGTACTGGAACCTAACACTAGGAGACTCGAGGAACCAAAACCAGGAACACGAGGAGAGAAACACAGCACCGAGGAGGTATAGGAAGGTTAACGACGTGACAACAAGCAGGGGGAGACTGAGGACTAAAATACACAGGTCGGATTATGAGAGGATGGGGAAACAGGAAGAAAACAGCTGAGACAAATCAGACATAATGAGACGAGGGAAGGCAAAACTAGATACACTGGTGTTGGAGACAGACTATCAAAATAAAACAGGAAATACGACATGTATGCACAGACACTGACTCAAAGACACGAGCTTAACACTACAACATCACAGACATGGCAACAGAGGGAACATAGAGACGTGGAACCACAACAGGCACAGAGACACAGACTAGACACTGAACAGAGGGAGCACTGAATCTAAACCTAAGAACTAAACTCTTAACAATAATTAAACCAAAACATAGGATAATACTAATAGAACATAAACCATAATAGAGGATAACACTAAAACACCAGAAACTCAAAACACTGGGTCAAAATTACCTTTGTTCTTTGTTCTTTGACGGCCAGACTTTGGAGAACAATTTAATTTAAAGAAACAACAACAAAAAAGACATATTCTGATTGGCTAGAGTTAGAGTTGGGGGTTATCACCAGTGACGACTCTTAAGATGGTTCGTTCAGGATGGGTTTTGGCCTTGATGAATCCCAGAAAAAAAATCAACGCACAGTTATTTTTTTAGCTGCCGTAAAACTGATCTGTGTTCTCAGAAAGGAATAAAGTCTCCTGTGCTTCTGAAAAAACTATTAAGATTTCCTGCTGTGAAGAGCTCATCTCTCACGCAGTCCTTGTCACAGGAATATATGATCATGCAAATGCAGCCCACAATGTGTGTGCTGCAGGTATTTTACCATAAAACAGGCAATAGACTTTTTTTTTTCCCCATTTGTGGTACTTTTGTCATCTGGATCCTTTTTTAATGCTAAACTTTAGAGGTTTTCTGTTTACGATTGCTTGAAAATGCTTGTCCCTTTTTGAATGAACATCTCTAAACCCTAGTCCAGCAGGTAAAGTAACTCATTGTACCTTTAAGGGTTTACTAATTTGTCACTGCAGCATCACCCATGCTCAGTAAGATATTTGATGCTCGTGTTACCTTTGGGGGTCTGTTTGTGTGGTGGAATGGTGGAGCGGTGGTTAGTGCCACAACCTCACAGTAAAAAGGCCTTGAGTTAAAATCAACTGGCTGGCTAGGGCCTTTCTGTGATCTCGCCAAGTCTCCGTGGGTTCTCTCTGGGTAATCTGGTTTCCCAAGATGCATGTTAGATTAACTGGTGATTCTAAATTGTCTGTCTTGTTAGCTGTCTAATAGATGGGTAATCTGTCGACAGCAACTCTACCTCTTGCCCCATGAAAACTGGTGTGCACTCCAGTCCAACCATGACCCTGAACTGGATTTCTCCCACTGAATTAGATAAATGGAAGAAAATGGACGAATGGATGGATTCATTGGTGTATTTCTGTCTATTATTCCTCCAGGAAGAAATGTTGCCTTTGAAAACCATGACTTAAAAACATCAAAGCCTAAATTATCTGCAAGGATGTTAGATATCAATTTGCAAGTGACAACAGAAAGACTTTTTAATTGATACCTGTACCATATTGCCATCCTGATTTGATGTGCACGCAGCTGTAGATGACTGCTGGTGTGCATCCTGTCTGATATTTTTACAGGTGCCGCGTTTCAGCTGCACTTCTTTCCCATCACAAGCTGTCGTATCAACTTTCATTCAGTGTCAAAATATTTGCTGGCCGTCATTTCATGTTCTCTCGCTGGTCTATGCCGCTTTTTGATTTCTTCCCTCGTTCCGTCTTTCTTCATTTAATCAACCCCTTCATGGACTTTTCATGGACTTGATGTAACCTCAGATTTTTATGCAGCGGCTGATATATGGCTGCATTAAAGACGAGTGCTTTCCATTTGATGAGTGCGGTTTAATCTAAATCAAGATACGGGTCCCCCTGAGGCCGGTGCTGTAATCATGTCAAACTGGCGATACCTCTCACTGTCATTCTGTCTCCATCTCGCTTGATCATCATCTGCATTGCAATTATTGAGCAGATTTAGATGCTATCCAGCTCTTAGGTAATCAGGGCAAGAATGGGATTAGATGTAACTTTATATGGCCATGCCGTTAATCTGAATGAGCTTGCATCACATAGCCGTGAGATATATGACATCTGGATTTGAGGCTTTGTGTTCAGTTCAAGGTTAAACTATAGATTGAGTATTTAAATGAAAAAAAAACAAACTTTTAAATGGGAAAAAAACAGTGTAGATGTGAATGCATTTGTCTTAATAAGGGGAAAAAAGTGTGAGTATGTATATACATGCATGCACCCTGCCATTATAAAGTCTCTTTATATTGTTTAATCAAGCAGTCATGTTAATTGTGTAATGGGCTAGTGTATTTCCATGCTGTCTCCTCTCATTTACATATTTACGCCTGCGTTAATGAGGAAGGCTAGATTAAAGAGGGGGACGAGGGGTATATATGTGGGTCCTCCCTCACTATCTCTCATTTATTTATCTTTATTACCCTGGACAGTGCAGATCTGCAAAAAGAAAAAGACTGTTTTATATAGCACGGGCACATGACAGCACACTGTACCGTCACAAATGGAATACTGTAAATTTGCACATACTTGAAAACAATAAATTATGTATAAATGGAAACGGTGACGTTTGAAATGGCAAAACGGGAGGAGGAACAAGCGACTTCTTGGAAATGAGAAGTGGATGGAGCAAAGTCTCCTTTATCGAGACGTCTTTGCCACGGGGCTTCTAGTAGTAGTAAGCCTATTCTTTCTGGGCTGTAGCAACGATGCAGAATAATGAAAATAAGTGTGTCCATTAGACCAGTTAATCTTATTTGGCCTGTAACATTGGTCTATGTTTTCATCGCGCACTATAGGTCCCTTGTTCTCTGCTCTTTTTATATGCACACGTACTGTAGAGGGTCTCACACACACACAGACATAGAAACGCATGCACAATCCCAGCCTTCATGCAGACACAGTGATTTAGTGGTCACACACAGATACTGGCTTCACTCCTTCTTTCTCCTCCTCCTCCTTTTCACAAAACAACGCAGAGCTCTTCTGAGCCCCCGAGGAGAAAGAGCAAAATTTACAAGAGGAACACAAGGGATCAGTAGTGCCGTTGTGTGCTGGTGAACAGCGCTCCTTTGACTGGGAACCAGAGGTCAGGCTCCCAAAGCCTGCTGGATCCTTTGGTGCCTGTGTGTATGTGTGTTTGTGTTCTTTCAATGTGTGTGTTGGCATTTGTATGTGTGCTAGCCTTAGGGTGCATGAAACCCCGCCTGCTAATGTTACAGGAAAGTCACAAACTGTTTTTTGTGGCAAAAACTGAAGTCACATGACAGCGCAGCATGCGTGTAATCTTTTTAGACTCACTGTAAACTACAGTATTTCACTTATGCTGGTGTGATGCGCTAGCACGCGGCGCCGGGTTGAATAGCTCGCTTATTGATGGTGAGTGACATTGAGAGAAGTTCTCTCAGCCGAGCCTGACTTTATTCCCCACCACGCCATAAGCAGCTTATCCTCTTTAACACCAGTAAATAGTGGCAGAACTCTGAGTTTAATAAGATTAAACCCATAATTTTCACCAAAGTGCCCCTTAAGACAGAATATTTCTGGTCTTCTTTTCTCAACATCCCACACAATTATTTTCTAATTGAGGATTGGATCTTTTTTCAGCTGTAGTGTTCTTTATGGTGGCCAAAAATTAGGTAGCTGGCAAATTGTCTACATCCTACGCATACAGACTGCTTGCAGATGTATGATGTAGGGCCAAAAATGTACTGATCAATCTGTGATATAAAATACTGGGTTTGATATGTAGAAAGCAGAATATGGATATTAACCATTTTGTGATTGGCAGAATGAAGGATCTTTAGATACTGGGAAACTCTGAGAAAATATACCAGTCAGATTCAGTACTTAAGCTACCTAATGTTGTGTGCAGGTTTCTTCATGCTGTCAAAAACACTCTGACCCACTGGGTCACAGACATCGGGCATCTGGGAGACAATATGGACCAACAAGAGGTACCCGTTCTTTTTCAAAGACCCACAAAGTCCATGTGGCTGTGTCCTAAGCAGAGATGGGCAGTAACGCGTAATCCGATTACTTTTTTCAAGTAACGAGTAAAGTAAGGGATTACTATTGCAAAAACGGTAATTAGATTACCGTTACTTTCCCGTAGGAACGCTGCGTTACTGCGTTACTAAAACCTTGATTTTTTTGCGAGAATGTCTCATGACAGTGACGTAAGTGAGTGCAACGTTTGTGACAACAGCTGTCTGCAGATCAACAATGGATCACATATCGATTGTGGGAGAGAGTATGAGTGTGCAGCGTTTAAAGCGTGGAAGTGCTGACCTTACTTTGAGTTTGATTCCATAAAACGTGACAAAAACATTAGTGTCCATCGTGCGTGGGAAGAAAACTTCTTTTTACAGGTAATCCCCCTTAAACTTCCGAGCAAACACCGAGTGCGCAACGACGTAATGGGAAATTCACAGAGAAACTCGCGGATTCTTCCACTGACCGCCGCGGCACACCTGCACCAGGGTAAACCTCCGCCTACCCTGCTCCTGCTTTACAGGTGAAAATAGAGCAATAGGACCACTAGTCTTTGACTTTATTTATTTTCTGCTGTGTTTTACTTGCATCTATTTGAAAGAGTGAGTGTAAACACAAAAAATATTTTATTTTATGTGCTGGAATGTGTAGAAAATAGGTTTAAATGTTAAACTAATTTATTCAAGTCAGAGAATGTTGCATATAATTAAATTTTTGCTTGATGCATAAAGTTAAAAGATTAAAACTGATAAAACAAGTTTTAAAAAGAGACTTTTCCATTTGATTACATTTTGTATGATGGATTATGCAGAAAAAGTAGAATTGGGCTGAAAGAGATATCGCTTTATCACCTATTCAGGTTGTAAATCGTGTTTTTAAAAAGTAACTAAGTAACTAAGTAATTAATTACTTTTGAAAATAAGTAATCAGTAAAGTAACGGGATTACTTTTTTGGGGAAGTAATCAGTAATTAGTTACTGATTACGTTTTTCAAGTAACTTGACCAACACTGGTCCTAAGTCACAGGTTTGTTAGACATGCTTCACATTCTGTCGGGACCTTTGTGTTCTGGCTTTCTTTTTTTCTTTTTTATTTACCTGCTTCTTATGTTACCTTTCACTCCAATTAGATGTAGGCTTTGAAAAGTACTTGGCTTTTAGGAAAACATTGTGGCTGAAGAAACCGGAAGCGACAACCCCGTCTGACTATACCCTTTGTATAAATGAACCATGAACCAGTTGACGCCCGGGGGGATAAGAGCAGTGGGCACCTTAGCAAAACGTCTGGGTCCTTTAGGTTGTAGGGTACAATCAAGCTTCTTCTGGCACCCTTTGCAGATGTTCAATCAATTGGTAGGCAAGGTTTGAAGGTTGAGTCATTGCCTTGGGCTCTTTGCTGTGTTACGCCCGTGTGTTTTTGTGGTTTATCAGGAACTTTTTCTGCTGTAGGAGGCTACTGCTGGTGCCTACAATGGCGAGGTGGATGGTACATGTGAAAGTAACATTCATAAGAGCGCTAAGAGTCAGAGATTTTCCAACAGAACATTCCACTGTAACATTACTGTTACTGTTATCTGTCAGTGGTTTATTGTTATAGCTGATCAGTGTGAGATATACCCTGTCTGATTGCTGTAGGATGGATGATTAGTGTCACATGGAAAGTGCAGTTTCAACTCTTGTAGGATGGAAGATGTGGGGTAAATGCAAGGTCATGTATTTGGGAGGTTTCTTTAATTTTTCTTCATTGTACAGGTAGTTTAGGTGTGGGATTGTTGGGTACAGAAAACAAAATCCAATCACAATCCAGTTTGTTAGGTTGTTATTAGCAACCAGGTGGTCAGAGGTTGAGCTAAAAATGTGTTCACAGAGATACAGGAATAAAGCACAGTTTAAATCTGGGTGGGGACGCGTTACTCAGCTCAGAAAAACAAAACAAACGCTGACCTCTAACAGAAGTTTCAAAGACTTAACTAATTGTTAGTATTAAATCATCCATTTTTTCTGCTTATTCATTTCAGATTTATGGAGGGGGCTGTGTGCTCAGCTGTCATGGGGCAAGAGGGAGGACACACCCTGGACAAGACGTCAGTCTGTCCCAGGCAGGCAACAGGCAACCATTCAATCCCACAACCAATTTAGAATCACCAATTAACCTAACCCATGCATGTTTTTGGACTGTGGGAGGATGCTGGAGTACCCAGAAAGAACCCACACAAGCACAGGCAGAACATGCAATCTCCAAACAGAAAGGCCAGAGCCACGAATTGAACCTAGGATCTTTCTACTGTGAGGCAACAGTGCTAACCACCATCACCACTGCACCAGCCCAACTAAACTCATGACAGGAAGTAGCTCCCCCTAATTTCTACCTAATGCTTAATTCATGGTCACCACATTGGCTGTTGCATGTGCCAGCTGTGACGTCATCACAGAATCATCACTATTTATTTGATTCAGACTAAATTCTTTGCAGTCTTCTGAGCGACAGGTGTCAAAGGAACTAAAATGTATACATATTTACCTACAAATATGTAAAGGTACCCCACAATAAGAGGGTAAAGTAAAAGTAAAGTAAGTGCATTTAAATAGTGTGTAAATCCAGGAATTAGCAATTTTACATAAGCTTCAGATATTTTATAAGAAAGAAGAAATAATTACATTGAAAGTAAATTTAGGTAATGCATAAATAATTCAGTAAGTGAATAGGAAAGAAGTGCCTAAATGTTGGGTACTTTAAGGAAAGGAGACACACATTATACTATAAGCAATTTTACATAACTTCATGTATTTTACAGAAAAGCAGAAAAAACAGCTGTAAGTAATTTAAGTACTGCATAAGTATTTTTAAGTACTGTGTAATTTCTTGGCAATTTTGTGAAAAAACAAACAATATGTCCCCATCTTACATATAGGTATGGTGTATATTTGTCCATGATGTTATGTTTTTTTATGTTAATAATATAAATGTAACAAGGACTGTTCAACCTTACAAAAATAAATACTGTCAAAATTTGCTGGCCTATGTGGTCTAAAGGAGCCAAGTCTAATTTAATTTTTTTTTGCAGTCATTATTTAAAAAAATACCTCCTTAAAGACGTGTTTCAGGACAGGAATGTCTAGTTTCATATAAAGTTACCTGTAAGGTAGGCTAGGTTAAACCACTCCATAATACAGTCTGTGCCCCAGAAACTGTACAGCGTACTTACAATGTAAGATGGGAACTATTGTTTGTTTTTCCACAAAATTACCAAAAAATTATGCAGTACTTAAAATTACATACAGAATCATTTGTGTCTTTTTCAGTGAGTCATGCATCATGTAAAATTACTTATGCTTTACTTAAAATTGTTTACACACAACTTACATATACGTGCAATAAAATATTTTCTGTTTCCTGTAAAAAGCTGGCTTGTTACCCTCTTATTTTAGTGTACTTACCTTTAAGTATTTGTAGGCAAATATAATTACATTGCCATTTTTTAAACAAAAAAACATTAAAAATTTCATTTAATTACAGGAAATTGCATGCTGTAATTATAAAGCTGCATTATACACTTTTACCAACAGGCAACAATAAACAAAATGATCACACAGAGTTTTTTTCTTACATTTTTCTTCAGAAAGTTTCATCTTTTCAAGCTGTCTCCTCTGTAATCTGGAAATCTCTGAGCTCCTGTACTGATACATGAATATAATGGGGGTTAGGGTGACAACAGCAAGAATAAATGGGTTTGGATAGCTAGTCTAAGTCCTGTCCCAGTCATCAGGGAGTAACAAGTGTTTCAAAGAGCCAAAAAGTAGGTTACAAAACCAATACACTAATTATCACCAAAACTAGTGGCAGTCATGAAACAAAGCCCAATGAATACAAGCCTTGCGCATAACAACAAGTCACCTCAGGGGCAAAGCATGCATATACAAATTGAGACGCAGCTGCTTGCCCTGCTGCAAATCCTGGCCTACACGACTGTAGCTGTGCTTCTACACTTATCATGGAAATTTGCTTTTTTACATAAAGAATGATCATTTTGACGATGCCTCCTTCAGTTCTGTAAATGATGACAGATGGTGAGCATTTCTAAATGTATGGTGGAGAACACCCTTCAGACATCAGAACACCCTTCAGAGTCACAGAGAGGCCTCTTAAAGCAGGGGGCAGCTTCCATAATGGCTGAGTGGATGAACGGATGGCGGGAGTAGAGGAGCTGCAGTGCATGGAAGTGTTTCATCTCCAGTCTGTACTCCAGAGGTGTAAGTAAGTAATGGGTGCTAGCTGCCTTCTAACATCCCCATCATCGCTATAGTCAACACCTGCTCTTGAGATTGCACCACATACACACGGTTACCTGCACGCGCACACACACACACACACACACACACGCAAACTCAACCTAAAAGCACTTTCATGACTCAAGGAGGAAAGTGTTAAAGGCAATAGCCTGCGGGGGTCAAATGTCAGCAGCTAAGGGGCCTGAAATCATGTCAGAATGCACTTATCCTATTCCGAACCCTCACATCACATACTGAATCTCAAATAGATGTGCAAGGATCTTTTATATATATTTTACAGTTGACGCCTCTGAAAAACAGTATTCAGGAAACTCTCATTGATATATATACCCAGTGGCAAGGTGATAGTCCATGTCCCTCTTTAATTCAGTGCTCCCAGCCATCCAGGCTGGCTGAGTGCTACCAGCCGAGCAGTGATGGATAACGCAAGGCTCATTAGGATAAGACAACAAAATCAATAGAGCGAGCACAGAGGTGTCAGCCCCTCACACATGCCAGTAAAAAGCACACTGATAGTCTATTCGCTGGCAGTGAAGTGTATCTGGGTGGCAGGGTTTGGATGTGTGTGCACCTGAGCGTGTGCATTGCCGTGGACGGGGAGCAGTTATGGGGCGAGTGATTGATGTTGATGGATATGGATAATGGATAAACTCAAATATAAGCGCTCTCAATAGGGGGTTTGTGTGTCTGTGTTTGTGCGAGAGATGAAAAGCAGGAAGGAGTCGCATTAAGGGAGATAAAAGGCAGGTTTTGGAGTTTCGCTTTGCCACACAAATAATATCTTTTTTTTTTCTTTTTAAAACCGTAATATTAAAAACTCGGTGAAGTTGTTCCTCTTCTGGATATAGATACGGTACCATAAACAGCCCATTGTCTCAAATCTACATCAGCTCTTATCTGTGACAGAAACTGTCTTCTCCCCTTTCTGGAAACTTCCTTTATGCTCCAAGTTATATTACCATACTGCATACTGTAAAAAATATACCCATAGGGGGGAAAAGTATATTGCAGTACACTTATTAATCCCTTTCTTCGATAAAAAAAAAATGGCAGGAATCTTTTATTTGTAATGCTTTGCTATACATGCACAAGTCTGTGCAAGCTCTGTGAAACGTTCAGCTTCATTTACTCATAAAGTTAATTAGTGACTTCACACTGTAAAAAAGCCTATTTGGTCTGTAGACAAATATATAATTTTACGTTAAGGGTTTTTCCATATATCAACCAAAAGTGAACACTTACTTTGCTTACATAGACTGTAAATAAAAGATGCTATGCTATAATTTCAGTTGCTGGTTTGTTGACTTGCCATCTTTTGAAACCAGATGTCAGGGCCTGGGTATGAGGGACCCAGGACTCATGTGTTTTTTGTACTTACCTCAGGCTGGCGATCGTCACGAGTCATCCTTTCGCACTCCCGGATGTTTTGGGTTGCTAGAGATCGCGACCCCGGAAGTGTTCCGCACTGGAGACTGCCACACCTGCTGCTCATCAGCCGTCACCAGCTGCAGCTGATAGCCTCATTAGGAGCACTCTACTTAAGGGTGTGGTGGAGCGCCGGTCAGTGTGGGATTATTGTGTCAGACTTGTCAGTATAGCTGTGGCCTGCTAGTTGCTAGTTGCTAGTTGCTAGTTCTCCTATTGGAGAACTGCACATTGAGGTCATATGTCAACTGAGCACTGGCCTCATTTTCTCATTACTTTCTGCACAATCATTTTGGAAACACAGCAGTCTCCCCCTGCTGGTCATTACATAGAATGAAGGTTTAACATTTATATTCTATTTTTTAAATTTATTTTATAAACAGCCTACATTTACTTACAGCTTTTTCTTTTTTTGTGTTGTTAATTAATACCAAAGGTTAAAGAAAATGAGTGTTGTTGTTTTTTATAACTTCCCTACAAAGAAACAAGATTTTAGCACTAACTTCAAGCTCAAACTATTTTACAGTCGACACTTTTTGCAGTGAGGTTGACTTGATAGTGGCCTCTTATCTCTGGGAGGTAGTAATTTATGGTTGCGCAGGCTGCCATCGAGATGCGTTGACGCTTATCTGTTGTTCTTGCAGTCATAGCGCTGCACACACACACACACACATGCAGATCTACACATATGCACACACCACGCAGAGAGGGAGGTTGTGGGGTTAGATAGTTGTTGACAGTTTGCTGCTTGTGGTCTCTCATGTAGCAGATGTCTTCCTGTGTGAGGCTCTGCAGTTTTCTGTTGAACCAGAGCCTTAATCTTTTCCCTGTCTGACTGAAAGCGTCACTGCGGCAGGCAGCGCACTGTAGACGGTTACTGTTCCACTTCATTTCCAGGGACATAGCGAGGGTTAATATCACCCTCTGTGTCTCTCTCTCCTGCTACCCTATTCCTATCCGGATTATGGACTTGAATGACTTTCTCAGTTGTAATGGAATTCCCAAGTAAAGTTCATTCAATGGATCTCCACTCTGCTCCCCTAACAGTCCAGTAATTGAATTGAAATCAAACCTAATTGGATTGCTGTAGGAATGCCACTGAACAGTGTGTCTTTTCCTGGGAATGGGGTGGTACAGCACAGAACACTGTGTGTGTGTGTGTGTGTGTGTGTGTCTCTGTGAACGAAGATGGAGATGGAGATGAGGCGGTGCTGGGCACGCAATTAGATTAGTCTAATCATTTTCACTGTGAGCCCACGGATTCGGTGGTTTGGGTGCAGAAGACGGTTCTCACTGTTGCCGGTAACATGCTGACAGTCAGCAGAAGCCAGACCTCACTACTCCACCCTGCCGTCACATCACACAAACAAATTACCTGAACATCCTGTACGAGACGCAATGTGTGCAGCAGCCTGCACGCAGCACATGTATACGCCACGATGTGAAAACACGGCCCACTGCTGCTGATTTGCTCTGCAACACGTCAACAAGTACCCTGATCTGCTGAACTGCACTTTAATGGAATCTACTCCTCTGTATTTCACTCATGCTTTACTTTGTACTGCGCTCTAACCCACTGTACTTTTCCAGTGTCCTACTCTACTATATATTTTGCACTGTTGTGGACTACATGTACTCTATATCACTCTGTATTCTGATTCGCTCTTTGATCGATATGATTTTAGCCGTCCAACTTTTCTATACTAGTTAAAGTTATCCTTTATTGATCCGTAGTAGCGAAACTCAGTCTCTGCATTTAACCCGTAGTAAGTATCAGGAGCAGTGGGCAGCTGTACAGAGCACTCGGGGATCAACTCCTGCTCTAAGCCGGTGGAAAAAGGGCACGTGGTGAATTAAAGTATTCCCTGAGGTAACTGTGCAAGCACAGGGAGTAAAGTCCACGCAGAAAGGCCCTGCCCTGACCTTCTTGCTGAGAGGCAAGAGTGCGGCCTACACTGTGTTCTGCTCCTTTCCATCTCTACTTATCTCTGCTCACCCCTACACAGCTCTAGTGTACTCCAGTCCACTCTACTCTGCGATACTTTACTCCTCTGTACTTTAATAATCTCATCTGTACCCAACTCTGCTCTTCCCGTAATCCACTCTGATGTACTCTGGTCCAGTCAGGGTTCAAGTTATAATCGGAGCTCTGTGGCCATCTTTAAACTAACTAACATAAGGGTTGTACATAATTAAATAAAAACAGAAAGTGCCACCACTCATTAGGTGGGCTGTATATAAAAGATGGCCAGTGTGATTGCCTATTGGTTGCTTGACATTTGCACATGTGTCAATAAACATAGCCACATCCTTTAAACCTTACAATGAAATACATGGACGAGTTCAAAATCACCACTTTAAACGTTCTTAAGAGATAAATTAGCTGTAGATACATTCAAGCATTTTTTGTAGCAGACTGATAGCATGCTAATTTCTATTCATGGCCCTGAGAGTAAAGGTTGTATGTTGTGTGAGTTGTGTGGGAGAGAAAGATGCAAAGTAATGTGTGTTTTCATCACATGATTCATGTAATGATGTAAATACATGTTTGCTATTAGCTGTTTGCTATTAGCTTGTCTCTTCCACGGCTTCCACGCTCATACTCTCTCCCGTACTTGATATGTGATCCATTGTTGATCTGCACACAGCTGTTGTCACGAACGTCGCACTCGCTTACGTCATTGTCATGAGACATTCTCGCAAAAAATCACGGTTTTAGTAACACAGTAACACAGCGTTCCTACAGGAAAGTAAGGGTAATCTAATTACCGTTTTTGCGATAGTAATCCCTTACTTTACTCGTTACTTTAAAAAAGTAATCAGATTACAGTAACGCGTTACAAGTAACGTGTTACTCCCCATCTCTGGTTGTCTATTTGCTGGCATTTTCTTAAATTGCAGTGCACTTGAAGTCTCAGGGCCACCGTATATTATCTAATTAACGTAAAAACGTACACACCTTAGGCAAAGGCAATACGCAGTATCCGTGTTTAAAGTTGACTTGAGTTAATTTCCAATCTCAAATTTAAAGTATTGGATTCTCTTAAAGTAGCTTTGCATGAATCACAGTTCAGAATAATCTTCTTTGTCTTATCCTGTGTGTAGCTCCCGATCCCTGTCATATCACCATCTTTTTAAGCCAGCTTTCCTCTGATTGGCTGATGCTTGCATTATTGAGAGTTTTAGTTTGTAATTTAGTTTTACTAATAAATAAATACATAAAAACAGCAGTGCTGCTCCCACTGGCTCGAACCCAGACTCTGTACTTGAATCACTCTGCATTCTCCCTGCTTGACTTCTCTTTACGCAGCTCCACTCCTCTCCATTACTCCCTCTTAGACTCTTTTACTCTACTTTCCAGCACTCAGTTCCATTTGACTTCACTTTACGCTGCTCTACTTTTTTTTCTCCTGTAGTCTATTTAATAACTCTCCTGTCCGCGCAATCTATTGTACCTTAATATCCTCTCTTCTCCTTCGCACAGTTTCTTGTTGTTTATTTGGCTGTGCTTGTTTTCCTTGTTCAGCTCAGTTTCCTTTAATTTGTGGTCTGGCTTTTGGTTTTGATCACAGCCATAATGAAAGACAAAGACTTGATCCACTGATGCCATTATAACCAGAGTCGCCTATGATGCCACATTTGTTATGACTGGGACTTTGGGGTGGCACTCTGATATGCACCCAGGGAATTGTAATTACACCAAAATGGATGGTTTTTTGCTTCTTTTTCTATTCTAAGGATTTTTAAGATGGACTATCTGAAAAATTTATCTTGACGTTGATCTTGTAGAAGTCTCGCAGAGGAGAGACTTTATTGCTCTTCTTGTCTTTTGGTTTGTTCAACAGGAAGGTCAGAGAGTGAGACGCAGAGCGGTGCACTTGCTGCCTCCTTGTTCTCCTTCTAGAGTATTTAAAAGTAGAATGGGAGGGAGAGCCTTCAGTTTTCAGGCCCCTCTTCCGTGGAACCAGCTTCCAGTTTGGATTCGGGAGACAGACACTATCTCTACTTTTAAGATTAGGCTTAAAACTTTCCTTTTTGCTAAAGCATATAGTTAGGGCTGGACCAGGTGACCCTGAATCCTCCCTTAGTTATGCTGCAATAGACGTAGGCTGCCGGGGGATTCCCATGATGCATTGAGTTTTTCCTTTCCAGTCACCTTTCTCACTCACTATGTGTTAACAGACCTCTCTGCATTGAATCATATCTGTTATTAACCTCTGTCTCTCTTCCACAGCATGTCTTTTATCCTGTCTTCCTTCTCTCACCCCAACCGGTCGCAGCAGATGGCCGCCCCTCTCTGAGACTGGTTCTGCCGGAGGTTTCTTCCTGTTAAAAGGGAGTTTTTCCTTCCCACTGTTGCCAAAGTGCTTGCTCATAGGGGGTCATATGATTGTTGGGTTTTTCCTCTGTATCTATGAAGCGCCTTGAGGCGACTTATGTTGTGATTTGGCGCTATATAAGTAAAATTGAATTGAATTGAATTGAATTGTGTTGCTCAACGCTCCAACAGAGCTTTCTGTGCGTGCCGTTTTCGTAAGTATAGGCCTATAATGCAAATATCAGCAGGGTCGTGAATTTCTGATCGAGAACCTCTTTGCATTTTCTGCCTCACTACATCATTTTGTCAGATTAGAAAGTTCAGGTAGGCCTCTAGTTTCATTATTTAGAATGAATACCATCCAATTTTAATCAGTGTCCAACCGAGGGAGTTTGGGACATCCCAAGGGTCTGTATGGTACATGAAGTCTTGATTTTGCCCAAGGTTGTTCTCTAGATACGAGTAGCTCCAACTTTTTCCCCCCTTTTACATCTTTTTTTTTTGGGTTTCTCATTAGAACTTGTTTCGGACCTCATTTTAGCTGCAGGGCCCAACAGGGCTCCAATTAGATGGACGACAGAATTAATGAAGTCTGCCTCCCTCTCTCCCCGTGTCTCTCACTCTTGCTCACCCTCTCTCGTCTCCTCCTCCTCCTCCTCTTCCCTTGCTCTATTTATCCCAGCGCTCAGGGGGACACTCGGTCTGGATTCAGTCAGCGTGGCGGCGTTTCTTCTCTTACAAAATTAAATATGTGTAATTGATGGTTTCATAAACAGAGCTAACCTTGCCAGCAGCAATCGGGAGCTGCTGCGAGGGGGTTCATGTGAATATGTATTGTGTCAGAGAGGAGCCCGCAACTGCATCCACAGGTCTGCAGGTTCTTCGCTCACAATGAGACAGAGGGGAGGCGGGGGGAAGAGATGCACACTGCGAGATATCGACTGCAGCAGTCTTCTTGCCTCGTAACACATGACATAATGTCTCCTGCAGACAGCCTCAGACGGTGTTGTTCTGAGGTAAACTCTCACTTACAGGATGTTCTTCCTTTCTTTTGGTACTCTTTCTTTGCTTTCTTTATCGTTATCTTTTTACCACCGTGAAGCGGAGAGATGAAAGCAGTCTGATCTATACAGATGGGAAGATGAAGGGCTGCTCAACTTAAATGTCTGGAAATACGGTGAAAAGCGCGCTTCTGCGGCGGCCTTGCGCGAACACAAACAATCTGACAACGTGAAGGAGAAGAATGTGTCACCAAAGTACTTGTTAAAGGACGCTTCCAGCAACGGCTTTTAACTTGAACAGTAAACACAACTTCTCTATAGTTCATTTATTTATTTGTTTTATTTCTTTACTTCTACACCTGTGCTTCCATGTCTTGAAAGGAAATACTAACACTGTGTATTCCTAACACTGTAACAGGGCTTCATAACCATCTTAAATCCCCCACAGTACCTGTAGACTTCTATTAAATGTGTATTTTATTAACTTCAACTTGGGGGCAGTATAACAGGGTTTAAACAGAAAATGTTCAGTTCTGGTAAATTAGTTTAGAGGAAAGGCCATAAAAAGTGCTTTTGTTTTAAGCACTGTATTACCCCTACAGGAGGTGGAACAAAACACAAGAACGCATAAACACACACAAAACTGGTTAAATAGACAAATATTGTAGAATACCCCATAAGTTAAATGATACCAAACTGAACAGCAGAGGCTTTTTCTAAAGGTCTTAAAATAATGGATCTGAATGCTCTTATGCACCGAGGAAACACAGCACAACATACATTTCAAAATTGAATGTGAAACACTGAAATTGGACACGTTAACCAGAGTTTGCTGGAAAAGGTCTGACTGAGCTGAATCCAACAGTATATAATATGTGACTGTATCAGCTGTAGCCAGTGTTTCTATTATAATGTCTACTACATAATAAAGATGTGATAAAAGGGTGAATCTATCACATGGTCCAAGCCCAGTTATTTAACTTACTACTAATATGGTAAATGGTAAATGGCCTGCATTTGTATAGCGCTTTTCTAGTCCATAGGACCCCAAAGCGCTTTACACTACATTCAGTCATTCACCCATTCACACACACATTCACACACTGGCGATAGCAAGCTACATTGTAGCCACAGCTGCCCTGGGGCGCACTGACAGAGGCGAGGCTGCCGGACACAGGCGCCACCGGGCCCTCTGACTAATATACTAATATATTACATATTACGTTGGCTGTAATGTGCATTACTCTGCAATTAGTGTAATATTTTACACTGCCTGAGTAAAATATAATCTACTCACCTAATTATACAACAAACATAAGCTAGACATCGTCTCTATATGGGTTTAATACATATGGCTCGCACAGCTGATTGGCAGATATGATTCTGCCAATCAGCAGATATGAGTCATTTAAAGCACATGCAAGTTGTAGTGTGACTTCATGGCCACAGTCTTTACAGATGTCTTCTGAAAATGTTTAATATTTAAAAGGTTTTTTAATGTTATGCATTTTTATTTAACCTGTACTCTAATCTCATTAGTGCTGAGTCACGCTTTTTGTTTTGGGAATATTGTGCTCCAGCTGCATTTCTTTGACTTCACCTAACAGCAACAGCATAATGTTTGTACTTTTTCCATGTCTCTGATTACAGACAACAACATTTTCCAAGGAGCTCCCAACACTAGTTCAACAAATGCCAACCGCCATGATGTGACGCAGTCATGTGGGAGCTTCTAGCAGGCCAGAAATAAAGTGGGTGAGGGCGTGGAAGACATAGTTGCTTTGTTTCCATAAATGATCCATCTGTTGACATGCACTTAGAACTTAATTTACGATGTTTTGTGGAAATCTTGGTTATGGGCCATCTGCATACCTCACTTTTAGAACTACTGACATTAATGAATGCACGTCCATTTAAAATAGATTTGCAGATGCCTTAATGTTCTCTTTTTGGCTGTTTGGCTCACACTGTAAAATAAATACGCTTTTCAGGGTTTTCCATTAGGTCATAGTACCTGGTACCAGGTACTTTTTAGTACCTGCTCAGCCAGGGTTTCAAGCGATCTGAGTAGGTTCTAAAATGTGACATTGTCAGACTGCATGCTACCGATTGGCTGGTCAGTGGTGTTATTCAAGGAGTGCGTCTTGAGCATCTTGCCAGGTTTCACACATATGCATCCATCATTTTTTGAAACCTGCCAACGAGGGAAATGGCTACAAAAAACAACGCAGTTTTCCCCGAGTCTGACAAAAAGCCACAGACGGAGCAGTACATACATCGTTGTCTCAACATCCACCTTTATTGTAGTGTTCGTGTTGCATACTAATTACTAGGGGTGCAACGATACTCGTATCGATATTGAACCGTTCGATACAGTGCTTTCGGTTCGGTACGCACATGTATCGAACAATACAAAATTTTTCATTTATTTTATCAACTTTCCTTCTGACGATGCTGTCTGTGTTGAGCGCTCAGTGGATCTGCGCTCGACAGTGCAGCCTAGGCGGAGTAGTCGAACGCAGATTCACTGAGCGCAGGGCAAGCTAGCGAGACAGAAGTTAAGCTCTCCTTGCAACATGGCAAATTGAACCTCCCCCACCCTCATTCAGATGTGGCATTTGGAACTATTTTGGTTTTCATGTGGCGTATGACCCTGAAGGTAAGCGCGTCATGGACTAAAGTAAAACAGTATGTTGGATGTGCCACGCAATGCTCAATTACATGGGTGGGAACTAGTGTGTTAGCGCAGTTAGCTCGTTAACGTGTTGGCCGTCCAGACCCATGCACGGGGCGATCCGCGGTAGCTCGTTAACAGAGATTTGCCGTGTTGTGGCGTTAACGTCATTTCAACGAGATTAACGCTGACAGCACTAGTGGGAACACAACGAATATGACTGCACATTTACGCCGACATCACCCTAGTGCAAATACAAGTGGAAGCAGACAAAAACAACAAGCACGCATGCTACAAACTTTCCCCGAGTCATTTAGACAGCCGTTAGCACATGATCCTCCTTATGGGGACCTGATATGTTTAATATGCTGCTGAGAATATAGCCCAGAAGAAGCATATAGTATAGCTTTTATTTTGGAAAGAGCCATTTCTCTGTAATAAACTCTCTTTTCCAAAGCTGAGTGATTCCCAGTGTTGGGTAAGTTACTTTAAATTAGTAACTTAGTTACATTACTAGTTACTTCTATCAAAAGTAACCCAGTTACTTCAAGTAACTAGTTACTAGGGAAAGTAACTTTGGTTTTACTCAGAATTCTCTTGTTAATGTGCTGCTTCCGTAACTGGATACCCAGCAAGATTGCCAGTCTTCCAGCTTGCTTACTTGCTACAAGTGCACTGTGCCACCTACCAATAGAAAGGAAAAAATAATGTGCACATTTCCACGAGAGAAATCCCACGCCTGATTCTATCCTATCCTAGCCTGCTTTTTACATCCAACACAAAAACTGCAGTCGTGGTGCTTTCGATTGTACTCAGAACTCGGAAATTCTGCCTTCTGAGTAGGAAGATGTAGGCAACACCAGACTGCAGATGAGCTGCACACAGGGCTGGACTGGGACAGAAAATTGGCCCGGGCATTTTGACTAGGCAAGGCAAGGCAAGGCAAGGCAAGTTTATTTGTATAGCACAATTCAACAACAAGGTGATTCAAAGTGCTTTACAGAGACATTAGAAACAAGAACAAATAAAAAGCATGATTTAAAATTTAATAAAACAAGCAAATAAAATAACTAATTAACAAACAAACAAACAAACAAACAAACAAACAAACAACAGTATATAAAATCAAAACAGATAAAATCAGAACAGTAGATAAAATCAGTAGTTAAATGTAAGTTTTGAAATTTAAGCTTAAAGTGTGGATTTGGTGCTTTATTCAAATGCAGCTGAGAACAGGTCTTCAACCTGGATTTAAATAAACTGAGTGTTTCAGCTGATCTGAGGCTTTCTGGGAGTTTGTTCCAGATATAAGGAGCATAAAAGCTGAATGCAGCTTCTCCGTGTCTGGTTCTGACTCTGGGAACTGATAAAAGACCGGATCCAGATGACCTGAGGGATCTGGATGGTTCATACTGGGTCAGGAGGTCATTGATGTATTTTGGTCCTAAACCATTCAGAGCTTTATAGACCAGCATCAGAACTTTAAAGTCTATCCTCTGATGGACAGGCAGCCAGTGTAAAGACCTCAGAGCTGGACTGATGTGGTCCATTTTTTTGGTCTTAGTGAGGACTCGAGCAGCAGAGTTCTGAATGAGCTGTAGTTGTCTGACTGATTTTTTAGGTAGACCTGTAAAGATGCTGTTACAGTAATCAAGCCTACTAAAGATGAATGCATGGACTAGTTTTTCCAGGTCTTGTTGAGACATCAGATCTTTTATTCTTGAAATATTCTTGAGGTGATAGTAAGCTGACTTTGTTATTGTCTTAATGTGTTTTTCTAAGTTTAGGTCTGCATCCATCACTACACCCAAATTTCTCGCCTGGTTTGTGGTTTTTAGATGTATAGATTGAAGTTCTCTGGTGACCTGTAATCGTTTTTCTTTGGCGCCAAAGACTATTACCTCAGTTTTGTTTTTGTTTAGCTGGAGAAAATTGTGGCACAACCAGTCATTGATTTCCTCAATGCATTTACCAAGAGCCTGTACAGGGCCTCGGTCTCCTGGTGACATTGTGATATATATTTGTGTGTCATCTGCATAGCTGTGATAGTTTATTTTGTTGTTGTTTATAATCTGTGCCAGTGGGAGCATGTAGATGTTAAACAGAAGGGGTCCCAAGATGGAACCTTGGGGAACTCCACATGTGATACTTGTCTGCTCAGATGTGAAGTTACCTATTGGTACAAAGTATTTCCTGTTTTCTACGTATGTTTTGAACCAGTTTAGTACAGTTCCTGAAAGACCTGTCCAGTTCTCCAGTCGTTTGAGTAATATGTTGTGGTCAACTGTATCAAATGCTGCACTGAGATCCAGTAAAACTAGGACTGACATTTTTCCACTGTCTGTATTCAGACATATGTCATTAAACACTTTGGTCACAGACTAGAGACCGGCCCACCATTATAGGAAAAATCATAAAGCCTTTGAATGAAAATAAACACTGTTGTGACAGTGATGTACACTGTTCTGATGGTATATATGCATCAATCTATCAATCGTTTGCTGTAAGACTCAGATAATAATTTTTTTAAAAGTGAGACATTTTAAATGAGAATAAGAAAGTATTTCCTTGTGCCCCCCTTTTCCTTTTAATGCCCTACATGGACCCCTGGCAACACTTTGCTAGACCCGCCCCTGCACAGTTACCAGCTCTCAGCTACTTAGAAAAGGATCCTGGTGTTATTTGTCTCTCAGAAACAGTTCATAACTTCCCTTCAACTCATTCATGTCACCTAAAAGGTAAACCGGTTTCTCCATCACCTGTTCAGCTCTGATGATCCAGTAAGGACATCTCCTGGTTTCATCTTCATGTTTCCCTCTCACCAGATAACCAAACCATATCATGACCAGCAGCTTTACAGCTGTGGCTCCAGCAAACATCAGCTGATACTAGAAATTAATATTAAATAAATTCTAACAACAGCTGATCAAGCTTAAACGTGCTGCTGTTGTTTAGCGCGACATCCGCTGGTTTCCTCTTTCGGCGCAAAGTGAGCGATAAATAAACAAGAGAGAAAAGCCGATCAGCTGATCATTGATCAGTTTCATGATTGAAGTAGAAACAGG
This sequence comes from Mchenga conophoros, assembly GCF_057382185.1. Taxonomy (NCBI): domain Eukaryota; kingdom Metazoa; phylum Chordata; class Actinopteri; order Cichliformes; family Cichlidae; genus Mchenga; species Mchenga conophoros. Next base: position 33,694,726 of record NC_140546.1, read on the forward strand.
AGAGGGAGGGTGAGAGGATGAGAGAAGAAGAGGCAGCTGTGCAGCGTAAACACAGAATAACTCCAGCTTTGTGTCTTTTTCATTGTAGCTGAAGTCCGGGACAAACTGTGTTCCTTTTCACCTCAACACGAAACGCGTAATATTTTCTCTGAATACGAGACGATTCTGTTTTTTACTGGACGGTTGGCAGCTCTAATAACTAACCTTATGAACAAAATAAAGTTCAACATCAGTAATGTAAGAAACTCCATTCCGGGTTTCTCTGAGGCGTGGGCTTTCATCATCAGAGTTCATCCTTTAACCTATAACAATTAAAATATTCTCAAGTAACACTCAAATATGATCAACGGTTAATTACGGCACCGGCCGGAGTACCGGGAGCAGTTTGGAAGAACAAAAAGACGCGGAGACTGTTCTAAATTGTCATCCCAAACTAACTCAAAGTTTATTCTTTGTGCAGCAGTTTTTATAGGCAGACAACAAGTTTCAGTTCAGACCCTGCCCACTGGGTGGGGTGGTGTCCTTCGACAGTTGGAATCCTTTGTTCAGCAAGGGCAATAAAGATGCACTCACAAGGCCTATAAATCTTATACAGAGGTCTCCTACATCCGTGAGTTCTGACACCACCCAGATGGTCTTCACATAAACATCTTCTGCAAGGGAGTGATAAGTGAAAGAGTGATTTGTTGGTGTTTTCCTTCCAACCTTAGTATCTACTTTCAGTTGACAATGCAAGAGAAAATGGTTAACATAAAGAGCCTTGTTGATTCTTGTCTAATGTCATCAAAAAAAGTACCCAGTACATGCTCCCATAATACTAAAATATCTAACAAGTAACATAGCACCACCCAGCTGTATAGAAACTCCGTCATGCTAGCTAGCACGCAGTACGAAAAAGTCAGCATAACGAAAATAAACTCCAACTAAACTTGGTTCATATCTGACCCAGATGGACTGCAGGTCATAACTTCTTACCTGAAGTTCAGTTCACCTGACACTCTCGGACCAGCGGCCGCTTCGGGTCTCTCCTCTTGCCTCCCTTTTCCTTCATCCACCTGCTGGCTTCCACCACTTGCTAATGTTATTGAATCTGTGGAAGCTCCGCGATGGCCACCACACGAAGTAACGAATAACGAGCCTATCTAAATCCCAGTAACGAGTAACGCGTTCCTGGTTTTGGCATAATAACTAGTTACCTTGTTCGTTACCACAATAATAACGTAGTTACTGTAACGCGTTACTTAATAACGCGTTAGTCCCAACACTGGTGATTCCTCAATCAGATACAGGGCTCGCAAAATCGCTAGCCCGACGTCCTGGGGCTAGCGATTTTTCCAGTCGGGCTACCAAAATCTATCTCTGCCCTGCCCGTCGGTCTATCGTAGGAAGGAAAAATATATGTCAATGCTTTTGCATTCTTTCGGAATTGTAGCTGGGTAATTATGTCATTGGCATCGCGCGTTGCAACTTCTTATCTGGTGCGCGTCTTTTATTTTGACAGCGAATGCGTACATGCAGACCACTTATGTGCACCCGTGTAAATAACATAATGTTCTGCCGGGTGTGTTGTTGGTTTTCCCTCGATTTCTGAGTCGACAAGCGCCTTTGTTACTGGGACCAGTCATTTTAAGAAAGGCCCCCATTAGAACCCATAATACCCATACATACTAATTACATCATGGGACAATTGGTTGCGTTGCTGTGATGACGACCACACAAATTAGGTGGTACATGATTTTAATGGCAATCCAGTATATCCCAGTTGAGTTGGGAGTGGCAAGATGATCCGAGCCGGTACTAATGGAAAAGGGGCTTCAAGGCCTTTACCTGTGTTCACACCTGAAACTAATCCAGTTACTTGTGCCGTGTCTTAAAGCTGCTCTCCTTAAAGCGAATTAACAGCCTCCATCTCACCCTAGCATCATCTCCTGTCACACCTGCATATCCACTGTCCCACCTGGGCACACGTCCAAACCACCTCAGGCTTGCCTCTCTTATTTTTTCTTCAAACCACTCAACCTGAGCTGTCCAGCCAATATACTCACTTCTAATTTTGTCACTTTTAATGAAAATCTGAACATCTTCTGCTCGGCCACCTCCAGAAAACCATACACTATAGCAGGTCTCCCTACCATCATAGAAACCTTCCCTTTCACTCTTGCTGCTATCCTTCTGTCCCAGATCACCGCTGAAAGTCGTCTCCACCAACACCAAACTGCCTGCTCTCTCTTCTTCATCCATTTTGCACCCTGTGCACTGCTTTGGATGGTTGACCCCCAGGTATTTAAACTCATCCACCTTCCTGGCACCTTCACTGTCACAGTTGTCTTCTGCTCATTCACAAACATGTATTTCGTTTGAAGGTGATGTCATGGGTTCATTTTTCATGAATATCCCAAAGCATTTTTTAAGTGCAGATATGAATTCAACGCCTCTGATACAAAAATCTCCAAGAGCAATGCGATGTCACCCTGTATGACTAAAATATAATGAATGCATAACAAAGCTTTATACAGTTTTTTCCCTTCTTTTTCCTGCAGTCCTACAATCAATAACACAGACATATCAATTTGCGCAAGAGAGTCTTGTCCAGGGCAAACACTCCCTCTAGCATTTAAACAAACCTCCACTGGGAGTCGTTCTCCCAGACTCCCCTGGGGCTGGGACACACCAGTGCCAGACCATACTGCACTGCTGGGATCCATCTCCTTCACGCCCGCAGTGCTTAAAGCAGCAGAGAGGGAGGGTGGCACGTAAAAGCAGAGAGAAAAAACACGCACACACATAAGGGAGCACGCTCATTTCTGCTGCCACTGTTGTGTTTGCCTCCAACCACTCGGTCGGGGTTGAGATATTCAAATTAATGAATGAGAGTGAGGGAAGTGAAAAATGAAAAATGTGCTGGGAGAAACTCTGACTTTGACTAATGCTGGTAATTGGAGGGAAACATATAGAAATGCAGTGGGCATGTATTAGCAAATGAATGTGGGGAGGAAAAAAAAGACCTTTCCGGGTGTTGGTCTCATTACTTGCTGCATCTTTGTAGTCAGGACAAAGAAAGTTGCAGTGCAGACACAAAATTGTCCCCCCACAATCCAATGCTCTGGGATTGTGCAGCTGCTCACGGCTAGCCGCTGTATTGTCAGTTCATCAAGTGTGTTAAAGCTGCACTGCAGCCGATATCGTCTGCTAGAGTGTTATGATCTTATAGCCTCGTCTGATTTATCTGCTGTCTGGCTGCAGCACTCTCCTGTGTGTTTAGGTGCTAATTAGAGTACAACATACACCATCTCTCAGTCAATCACAGACACACACACACACACACACACACACACATGGCCACAGACAGTCTCATTGGTGATATAGACAGTGTTTCAAGAGATAAAAGAAGAGAGAAAAAAGTAGGTGTTGCACCAAAAGAGAGCCTTAAATTACTGGTAACATGTCACACAAGGCTTACCACCCTCCATCAAACACACCCACACAAACATAACCATACACATAATGGGCTATACGGTGCACTTTACACACACACACAGACACACGTGCCTATATTGAAAAAAAAAAAACAAGCTTGATTCCTCTCTCCACTGCTTGCTTTTTCCCCCTATCCTGCTTGTCATTTTTACATTTAAAAAATTTAAAGACCCCCCTCCACTAACTCCCCTAACCCCCTCCCAATGCTCCTCCATGCCCCCCTCCCCTCTGATCGCCACAGTTCAGTATGTCCAGTAATCCTGGATGCCTCTGAGGAAGAACTGCACCGAATCACTCCATAAATGTATGAGTGTCCAAAATGAAGAGGAGCTGAGAAATGTGTGGGCAGTGGGCTGGGAAGCATGTCCGAGCTTACTAACAGGATGGGGGAGGGGGAGGGTTGTCGGGGAGGGCACGTTGGTGGAGGTGGTGGGGGAGGAGGGGGGGGGGGGGGGGTGAGTCTAGGTGGGGTAGAGCTGTAAGTGGTTGAGTGGGTGGTTGTGGGGGGGGGGGGGGGTGTATAGGGAACAAGGAAGATGGTAGATGCTCACAGAGGAGGGTGTCAGACTGCAGCACCAGAGAGTTGGGTTTGTTTATTGTTTTTTTTTTTTTTTTTGGGGGGGGGGGGGGGGGGGGGCTTTTTATATTTTGAGCATGTGATTTAAGACTACCTCTGCGTTTTGTTTTTTTTTCTTTTTCGTTTTATCCAGCCTCCTCATCCGAACATTGCAGGCAGCAGAACAGCTGGGATTAAATGCCCTCCTTACACTTATAGGTGTTACACACGTTTATTTGTAATTCAATCAGATGTTTAACCTTCGCTGTACTCGAGTGTATGATGTGCTGAGTCTGACATCAGGAGGAGGGAAAGTTTTCTCTCTCCCTAAATAGGACTCGGATACATGAGCACATGAGTTACTGTATAAGTCAATAAGCATTCTGTACTTGCAGAAACTTAAAATGTGTGGTTAGAACTAGGAACCAGTATATTTTTGTGTCCAGTTATATTTCTTTTCCCAAATTCAATCAGCAAACTGATTGAATTAATGGGATTTCTCCATTAAAATTATGTCTCACCACATTCCTGTGCAGGAATTACGAATATTTGGACACAAACAAATACAAACTACATCCCTAGGTTTAGACATATAAACTGCTTAGTAAGGAAGAACTCAACGTTTGGGTTTAAATCTACCCTTTCATAATGTTGCAGTCTAATGTTACAAAATAAAATTTGTTATGAGATTTATCAGCAGAGGTTTTACATGCACTTATTCACAGAGTCTATAGAAGTCTGGAAGGTAATATGAGTTGCTGTCTGTTTATCAGTGATTTCAGTTCAATTCAGTTTTATTGATATTTTATTTATAACAGTCACCTCAAGGTGCTTTATATGGCAAGGTGCAGATCCTACAGTATTAAAGAGGAAACTCCAACAGTCAGATGACCACCTATGAGCAAGTACTTGGTGACAGGGGGAAGGACAAACTTCCTTTTAACAGGAAGAAACTTCAAACAGAACCAGACGGACCCAGAGGACAGACATCTGGGCACCTGCCCCATCTGATTGGGGTGAAGGGAGGAAGACAGAACAAAAACACACTGTGGGAGAGAGCCAGATATTAATAATAACTCGTAATTAAATGCAGAGAGATGTATAGATGCACAGAGAGTTTAAAAAAATTATTGAATAAGAAACTCTCAGTGCATTATGGGAAACCGAAACAGCCTAGACCTATTGCATAGGGAAAAATATCCCTTGTACCTACCATTAGTCTGAGTCTGAGAGTGAAGTGCTCTGTTGGGGTGATATGTTACTATAAGATAGATCGAAGTTTTTTTTAATTAATTCATTAATTTTTTGTTGTGGGGGTTGTTTTTCAGCATCAACAGGGATAAATGAAGGAAAAGATCTGTGAGTCTTTCTCTGGGAACGTTTGAGCATCAAACACGGAATTTCTGGTGAACTTTGTACTTTTTCTGCATCAGCTTGTGATGGAAAAGTTTTGATTTATATAAAGAAAAACACAAAAATTAGGCCCAAAGGCATATTTCATCATATATTGGCAGTTTCCCTAAGCAAATAAGTAAGTCCATTGTTTATGTTTTTATTGTGGAGGAAACATATCTGTCTTCTAAACACTGGAGGGCTGCGTCCGTTGTTTCCCTTCTGAAATCTAAAGCCATGTGTTTGACTGTTCAATAGGCCAAACTGGCTACAGCCTTTGTAACAGCATGTTGCAGAATGTTGGAAATGTATATATAGCTGAATATTGATGCCATTTCCAGGCTTTCCAGGCTGAGCAGCATCATCTGCTGAATGCTGATAGCTGGAAGTTTGCATTTGCAACTGGCCCCGGGATCTGACCCAACACAAAGGTAAAGCACTACTTTGTCACTTTTCCACTTCTCCAAAGCTGTGATGACTCCTAAGAAGGATACTTGTAGGTCACAGGTGAAGTAACTCAGCCAGGTTTTAGTGATTCGTATTGAGTTGGATGGAATCAATACAAATTAATAATGATAGAGCAAGTGGATAGTCATATGTGTCCATGTAGAAATCCATATGTGTTAGATGCAAAGGTCAATAGAGTTTATACAGCTTGCGGCTGAAAAGAAGAGACTTGTTGAGCTGCACTTTAAGTGCCAAAGTCTTGACTTTATCAAGGCTCAAGGTCAAGGTGAGCCACTGTGCTTATTGCTCCCTTGGCATCCGTCTCCACTACCGCTATGCCTCTCCTCGTCCTCTCCTCGTCCTCTCCTCGTCCTCTCCTCGTCCGCTACTTGTCCTCTTTTCACGTTCCTCAGTCTGTTCGGAATGATGCACATTTGTTCCTCCCGTCACATCCTCGCAGCTCTTCCCTCATCTATTCTCTCTGTTGTGTGTCCCCCTGTTCAGCCCCCCTGAACCACCCTCTCTCTTCTTCCCACTCTTGGGATGACTTTAAATGACTTCAGGGAAAGTTATTTGGAGTTCAGGTAGAGTTCAGACGCAGACCCGGTACCCTCTCTCTCTTCTCCCTCCGCTTGTCTAAGCCGACACGTGAAAGTATCCCTCAGCTTCCTCTTGACATGGGATCAGCCTGGAAGCTCAAAGCCCCCAGAATGGCAATCGTAATTCAGTCCCCTGTGGCTCGGACTTTGTGTTTGATCAAATAGGCTGCTGTGTCTATGTTTGACATCGGGCTCACTTGTGTTTAATGGAATTTTCTTTTGCTTTTTAGCATGGGTAGATTATGAGAAAATGGGCCCTTGAGTAACATGTAAAAAGGCTCCCTGCCACCTACAAAGGAACAAGACACTCAATCTGAAAGAGAGTTTTCTACTCGTTTGTTGTTTCCTTTTAATCATTTTGCATCTCTTTGTTGTTGTTGCTCCTGTATGCTCAAACTCTTTAGCCATTTTGAGCTTGCGGACTTTCTGGTCTCCCCTTTCAGCTTTTTGCATGTCTTTCCTGTCATTTTATTTGCATAGTTTCTTTGGGCTTATACGCAGTTTTGTCATATTTCTTTGTAGTTGCTCCGATTTTATGTGCAGTCTTTTTCTTTGCTTTACATCCTGCAGATGTTTTGCATCTCTTTGTAATCATCAGCTTTCATTCTGTTGTTGTTTTGTACTTTTCTTGTTCTTCTTGTTGTTTTTTGCATTTTGTGTTTTTTCTTTTACTTGTTGCAAACCATTGTAGTTGTTTTCGTACCTAGTTTCATTACTTTGTATATACTTTGCATCTTTTTCTAGTTCTTTCATTCTCGTTTATAGAAGTTATGTTGTTTTTCATCTCTTTTAAGTCATTTTTTTTCTTTATGCATTGAAGTTTTGTGTCACTTTAGTCATGATGCATGCTTAGTCATCCAGGTAAGGAAATCCCAGCTGATTCTGTCCATCTGCATGCAGCGTTTTCAGTGGGAGAAACATTCCATCAGTGTTCCAAGTGACTTCTTCAGTCTCAGATGACTGCAGGTTTCAGTACATTTGCATAATGACCAAAACTAGTGTCACTGACTAACAATGGGCTGTGAGCCCAGACAACAAAAGACACCTTTCAGTCTGTCATGAAACTGTGTTGCTTGGAGACCTGGATTGTAAGTGTGTCTGTCTCTAAAAGTGTTGTTTAAATGTGCTATAAGCTATAAGTAAAATAGACATTACAGTCATTTCATTGTGAGGTATTACAGTCTATCTAGCTATCTAGAGATATATAGAGATATAGATCATAGACGTAGCGATACCGAATGACAGTAACATCAGGAAGAAGGAACTCGAGAAGCTGGAGAAGTACCGAGGGCTCAGAGAAGAGCTCAAGAAGATGAGGAGGGTGAAGGTGACGGTGGTCCCAGTGATAATCGGAATCGGAGCACTAGGTACAGTGACTCCCAAGCTAGGCAAGTGGCTCCAGCAGATCCCAGGAAGAACATTCGAGATGTCTGTCCAGAAGAGCGCAGTCCTAGGAACACCTAAGATACCGTGCAGGAAATTTATGTTTATATATATATATATATATATGTATGTATATGTATGCGGCGGGGTGTGGTTCATGGCACAGCTGCGGGGGAGGAAGACACTGAAAATGCAGCATGCAGATGTACAGAATCATCTCTTTGAGGTCTCACTTTAGTCTTTTTGTGTCTCTTTTTTTTATTCTGCATCTTTTTTCAGGGATTTTATACCCCTTCATTGTTGTTTTGTGTCTATGCATTTTTTTGCATCTCAGCTTTTTTGTTTTTATCTAATAGATTTGTGTCTCCTTGTCTGCGATTTTTTTCTTTTTCCTTCTCATTTTCCTGTCTTAGTCTTTTCCTTAATCTTTCCCTGTTTCTTTGTGGCTTTGTGTCCATCTACAGTGCAATTTGTGTATGTTTTTCCATCAACAGTTTGCAGGTGAATCGGGGCCTTCAGGCACTGCTGTCGGGCAAAGAATTTCAGCTGAACTTAAGAAAACTGGGCAAGCTGATTTAGTTGAGGCTAGAGATAAAGAGAGGCTGACTCCTGTTTAAAGCTTCCTCTCTCGGCAGATTCATACTTACACTACTCCACATCTTATCAATGTTAAGCCAATTCAAATACAAATATAAAACCTTGAGATACAGGTGCTTTTCTGTGCAACCAGAGAGTGGTCAAACTAATTCTGAATAGCCTGAATAAATCTTACAGATGCCCCAGATGCAGACAACGCAATCAGGAAGCCTCAATTTCTACATAGCACTTTATTTATCCAGTCCAAAAATGTTAGCAGTTATATCATCTGTTGCATGAACCCTGTGACCCTCAGCAAGCTGGTTCAGTAACTGATGCTTTTTAAGGAAATAATGAATCTGGAATTCACAGAAAAGAAAAAGTTTAATAATGAAATCATGAAACTTTAATAGAGCACAGTGCCGGCAAGAAAGACTAATATACAGTACATATGCATAACATGATCAGTTGCTACGTGGAACAACATGACAATGGGAGAAGTCATGTGTGTAATTGAAGATCCAGCACCTCAGCGTGTTATGAGGAGCCTCAGTGGCCTTTTGTTTTTTTGTTCTGGCAAAGCTCGTCCTTGCCTCCTAGTGGTCAAAGAGGTTTTTGCACCTATTGGAGCGAGCCGCACATGTGGGTGAGGATTGTACTTTTGGATGACGCTGCTTGGGGCCTGTCTGTCTAGTCCACAGGCGTCCTGTAATCTGTCTGACACGCGCAAGGCCCCCAGTGACTCTCTGTTATTAGCCCCATTAGACGGCTTGGGACGAAGCTGAATTTTCATTAGCTCGGGTGAATTTGTGCGCAGGCATGTACACTTGCACATGCATGGGTGTGTGTGTGTGATGAGTGTGTAATCTGTCTGACACCAGCCAGCCATGAGGGAGAGACACTTGAGGGCTGAAGGATAATACCTCACAGGACAGAGAGAGCAACCTGGAGTGACTGGAAGCCTGTGGTGTTTTGACGTATTTTACAATTGCTTGTTGGTAAATTACTCAATGGATGTATGACACATGGTGGGCACATTTAAGTGGATCTGTAAGATCTCTGAGGTCTCCCAAGCTGCCATCTGAGTGCAAAGGTACAACTCAAGATGCAGGCTAACTTTATTTACTGCATTTCCTATTCAAGTCAGGCCTCTAATTCCGCAACATTCTCTTCTCTCTCAGCCATATCGTCCCATTCCACACTCATTTGTTGCCCCTCTATCATATCACAGTGCATTTCCCAACCAATAAACGGAGGCACTCTTCTGTAGAAATGTATTTATCTTTCACATAAACTCCATTCTGGCTCCACTGGTCCAGTAGCTCTCTCTGGCACTTAATTTCTATTAATGGTTCTGCAACTGGCACTCGAAACCAATCCACTGCTAGTCGGGCCGAGCGGGGAGCACATATGAGGAAATATGCAAAGGCAATTATCCTCTGTGATGTGCATAACTGCAACTGCTAATGCGCCTCTGCTCATTGTGTGTTGTAGGAAACAATGTGAACTGGTGGCCGCCTGCATGCATACATTAGCCGTGATGCAGAAGCTGACGTGGAGGGTGGCAAGTATGTCAGCTACATAAGTGTGACATTAGTCATGTTGCATTGTTGTTACCAGTGTAATGGCTTTCTGGACAAATGAACGCAAGGAGTGGCCGCACAATTATACAGAAGTACACACACACACACACACCTGGTCTCTATCAGTGCAGCACAGCAGCACGCCAACTCGCGATAATAATCATCATCAGCATTGTAAAGCTGAGTAGCTTGTAAAGGCTTGTCTTGTTTTTTTTCTCTGAGAGCAACAGTGTTTCTCTCACCGTACCATTGTTCCTGGAGAGTCCTCCAATATCTCGCTCAGCTGTCAGTTATAGATTTAACACAGCTCACTGGGACGGTGACAAGAGGCCAATAATAGGCTCCTGGGCATGTAAAGCCTCCATCTGCAGAGGAAACACTGAGCAAATAAACCCCGAGGAGCAGACACAAATACACAACCCTATTAGAGCTGCTGTAATTACACCGAGGAGTGTGTTCACGCACACCGAGGTGTGTTAAAGTTTTATAGCGTGAGGTCAGTGATGAGGTGGACTCAGATATGATGGGATGAGGCCTAATAGGGTGTTTTATAGGTACCATGTGTGCGGTTTTGTCTTGTGCGTGTGATGTCTTTGGGAGTGTTTGTGAATAGATATTTCCTATAGATGCCCGCTCGGTGTGTGAGTTTGCCTGCATCTTCAGCAGTACAGTGATTTTTTTTCTGTTCTCTAGCATGCCGTCATGCTTATCAGCTGCCTTCAGATCTCTGCAATTCACTTAAATGTTATGGATGGGAGCCGAGTCCCTGGATCGCGTCCTGTCTTTGTGAAGATACAACTCGCATGCACTCTCACACGTACAAACCTCCTGACCCTGCCTGATATGAAGTTTACCAGTCTCTCTCTCAGGTGGAACTCTGAATTCCTGTCACACTCTTTGCTCGATAAGCTTGTGCTTCTTTTACTAGACATCCATCAAGTGCTGTAAAACCAACCCCGACATAATCTCTTGTTTTTCACTTCAGTTTTCTTCCAAGGACAGCAGCCAGAGAAGGAAATGCTTATTGTAGCCGTGGCAATAGAGACAGGTACCTCTTCCTCCAGTGAATGTTCAAACAGTGACTTGTCTGTCAGATTCTTTTGCTTTGTCGAGTCCAACAGTAATCAATGTAGCAGTATGGAAAGTGGGTAAAAGAAGCAGAGAAAGTGAGCAATGTTTCCACAGGAGACACTGAACATTCCTTTTGAAAGTAAAGCAGAATGCATGTTAAATTAATTGCAATGTTCTTCTTCTTTCTAAATGTATATGCTGTACAATGCACTTGTGCGTAGAGTTGTGGTTTAAAGCAGGTCTAAGGGGAATGAAATTCCAGCCAGTGAGCTTCATCCCAGGGCTAAATTACACAAGCCAGCCATGATTTCATGCTTCGCTACATTACTTCTCCCTTTTTCGCTGCACCCTCCCCTCCTCTCTCTGTCTCATTTACCTCTGCTTTAACCCCGCATGGATCTTATCTGGTTAAAGAGCAAAAAGAGGTGAACCACACAGCCGTGCGGCATGAATATTTCATCTGTGTTTGGATTACCATTTTCTCCAAAGATTCATTGTTCTATGTATAATACATGGCGCGTCGCACCTCAGCTCCTAGATCATAACCCCTGCCTTTCTAATCACAGGCGAGGCATGCCCTCACCTAGCCAGCCATGCCAACACGTGTGTGTGTGTTGTGTGTGTGTGTGTGTGTGTTTGCATCAACATGTCCAAGTGTGAATCAGGAGGGTGGTTTATGTGTAGGTGGATAACAGTGCATATACTGACAGGCCTGTATTTTATATATGGACTCATTTGTTTTTGTGTGCATGAGGAGAGGGGTTACAGCAGGGCTAAGACCGGCTCATCTTTCACACACACACACGCACACACACACAAAAACACGCACACTCCTCCACCCTCTGGCTGGATTAGATGATGAGGTGGGAGAGTAAGTGAGATTGGAAGGGAAAGAAAAAAAATGTGTTTGGTAGGAGGGAGAAAAAGAGTGAGTAACAGATTAAGAGTGAATTTGAGTCTTTTGGCTCCTGGCTCGGCTCCAGCTTTAAGTTGCGGCTGTAATATTCTTTCAAATGATCTACCTCCTGTTAGATATACTGTAGTGTGTGTGATCTTGCCAGCCCACACCATTTGGCTGTCTGACGGCTCGCTTCTCCCTTCATCTCCTCCCATCTTTCCATCGCTAAATGAGCACTGAATAGAGCGGTGGGTGAGGCTGTATAGATTTGAATCGTTCACTCGGTGGGTGTTTGATGGAGAAAATGGGTGCGCGAGCCATTCTGACCTAAAGTGCCCGTATCTCTTCAGAGCCTCAGAAATGGGCTCTTTTAAATGTATAGTTTCTCCAAAATTACCATACAAATAATTCAAAAGAGTGAAGCAGTGAATATTTCAAGAATGTGTGACCTAGATATATCTGTAAAATTTAAGAGCATTTAACGTTAGCACATTTGCGCACATGCATGTGTGTGCGTGGCAAAAGTGGCGTAATGTCACTCGCTCTGAAAGGTTTGCATGCTGATCAAGAAGACAATTAATCCTACTTACTTTATAATCGGTTGTCTAAGGTTATTTTGATTTAAATCTAACCTAAATATGACCTTACCCTAACCTCAAACCAAGTCTTTATACTGGAATTTAATGAATCCTGAATTAGACTTTAAAGATTTACTCTTTGTCCCCTTCAGGAAGTTGTGTCCCCAAGATATGATCATGTAACCAGGTGTAGGTCCCCACAATATCAGTAATACAAGTGCACATACACACACACAGTATACACTTTTAAAGTGTGATGAGAGTTGTGATCTTGCATCGCTTGCCATCGCATTTCTACAAACTCTGCAAACATTCAAAAAGTTGCTTACATGATTCCACCTCCTAGTCACACACATGGATTTAATTTGATGTGTTTTATTTGTTTTCATTCATCCAGATATGAATTAAAGCCTCAGGGAGATCATATTTTAACGTATCAAGCAGAACTGTTTTACAGGGCAGCACGGTGGCACGGTGGTTAGCACTGTTGCCGCACAGCAAGAAGGTCCTGAGTTCAATTCCACCATCAGGCCGGGGTCTTTCTGTGTGGAGTTTGCATGTTCTCCCCGTGTCTGCGTGGGTTCCCTCCGGGTACTCCGGCTTCCTCCCACCGTCCAAAGACATGCAGCTTGTGGGGATAGGTTAATTGGATAACCCAAATTGTCACTAGGTATGAATGTGAGTGCGAATGGTTGTTTGTCCCTGTGTGTTAGCCTTGCGACAGACTGGCGACCTGTCCAGGGTGTACCCCGCCTCTCGCCCTATGACAGCTGGGATAGGCTCCAGCGCCCCCCGCGACCCTGAAAAGGATAAGCGGAAGTGAATGGATGGATGGATGGATGGAAGCAGAACTGTTGTTGATTCACATGTTTAAGCAGCACATTAAAATTTAGTGTTTTTCACCATCCTCAATTAGCACAATTTGTCTGTTACATCAATAGACAAAAAGCGGATTTAGGAATTTAGGAAAAGAAAACTTTCATTATTACTCTGGAAACCAAAGCATTTACCTTTTTGCCCATCAAATGCTGATGAAGGCTCCAGCAGATGAAAGTTAGTGTCGTGGACTACTTTGAATTAGACTCTGTCTTTGAGCTGACTGTTGTTTGTTTGTGATGGCGAAAAGCTCGTAGCATTTGTAATCAAACCCCCCCGGGACCACCTGTCTTGGTGTGGCTCTTCAAGCTGCTGTATGCAAAGTATTTGTTTTATACTTTGCTCTTCTTGTTCTTTCCTTTGTGCATATCGTGAAGAATGGTGGGCTGAGCTTTGACTGCCGTGTTCAGTTTCCCGCGGTACGGAGTGGTAGTTTTAGAAACCTGCGACGTGCTGAAAGCTGTTATTGTGCAGTTGAAACTAAGTCATAAAAGACAAACAATCCACCTGGGAAATATCCATTTAAAGCTCTAGAATTGTGGCCCTCCAGTTGCCTTGAGCACACCTTCAAGTTTGTTGATCTTCATCTCCCTTTGCTGCAGTCATCTCAAATGTCAGCACAGCAAAATCAATAAAAAAGACCGCCATTTAGGAAGGAATATATCCTTTGTTTTGATTGTTCAAGGGATGGTTATTTTTAGCCACATCATACAAAGCTGGTTTTGTAGTACTGGTAATGGCAGTAAAGGAACCATTAGATTCACAGTGACCGATTGCAGAGACTGGTATCTCATTCTGCCATCTCTTATCCTTCTTCATCATGCCCCTCTTCCTGTCAGACTTTAATGATCCTGTGTTTCCAGGATCATTGAAGTCAAACATGTGGAGTCCAAGGCTCTACAGTATATTTTAGAACATGACCTCATATGTGTCTTGCTCTTTTCTTTTCCTTTCTGGATGAAAGTCTCACTGTCCTCTTAGTCTAGTTTCTTGCAACTAGAACAGTAACTGAACCATCCATTCTAAGCAGTAGGTTAATTTTCATGAACTTCAGTATCCAGGTTATGATTGGGGTTTTGAAGGATCCCATGTTTAGTTTTACTCATATTACAGTTGGGTGATCTTCATAATGTTACCCCGTGAGATCCTCAGTAATGACATCATTAGCACTGGGGGTAGGGTGTGGACATGCCATCATTGAGGTAGCATTTATTTATTTAACCTCCATAATGCATTCTTTACATAATAAATACACACACACGTTTTCATATCTTAGTGAGGGCATCTCACTGACATAATTCTTTCTCGAGCCACTTACCCTAACAGTAACCATCGAAAATGAGTGCCTAAACCTAATCCTCAGCCTAAACGTAATCGTAACCTAACTGTAATCGTGACACTAAAACCACATTTTGAGCGTTAAAAAAAGGCCTTCAATGGGGCATTTCCCCCCATAAATGACTGTTAGTCCCCACAAGTATATTCACATGCCAATTTTCTGTCCTCACAAAGATGTCTAAACATGTACACACACATACAACAAACCACACACTAATATTTCTGATGCAGGAGACAGAGAGAGGGAGATACTTGGGACTTTTTACCACCTTTTGCCATTCAGAGAAAAAACATACGCTATACCAATGGGAGACACTTGTTCACATACAACAGGTGCAACAGATGAGGAGCTAAAGCAGTATTAAGTCACAAATCACATTTGCCTTCCTCTTTCTCACTTCTTTTGTCTTCTTCTTTTGTTTGCTTTAGGCCTGTAGTTCTACTACTAACTCATTCAATCCTTTGTTGTGTGTGTGAAGGGGCCATCCACCTCTCTTCCAGTCTGCACCAACAAATGCACATATCTTGTGACTAAAAATGTCAGGTAGGAGACAAGCATTTCTGCAAATGTACAGTTTTTGTTCTAATCTAAAACCAAACCCTAAGACAGAAAAAAACTCCTGCTGTTTTCTTTCGTTTTGAAATGACAAGTCCAAGATTGCAAATGTTATATGCAGTGACGACGACAAGAAACTATAGTGAAAAAGGTTCATTTTGCTATCTGATATCAATCTTTATTTACAGAATTAAAGAGTAAAACGTTTTCGCTCCTCATCATTCCCAGGGTTGTCCATCAGTACAGACCTGGCATGTACACATTTGATCCTGAGTTCTTTGTTCTGGTTCTCACTGTGGACGTCTATTCAGGCAATTTTTCAGCATCCGTTTTGTGTCACTTCAATGTTTTGTGGTGCTTTTTGTGTTACTGGATGTCTGATTAAATTGCCAGTTTTTATTGCAAATTATGTTGGAACCTGTGCTAACAGCACAAAGCAATCAGTAACCACAAAAAGTATTATTTGTACAGGCACATGAATAACCAGATTTCTCTGTGCTTGATTCAACTTCACAACCGGGATAATGCTGCATATTTAAACAGAGATATTATAGATTTTAAAGTTGATGGTTTATAACCTGCTGGTGTTATATTTCTAATTCACTCTGTAAAGGGTATTTTTCCAGTCGGTTGGTCTTTTTTTTCCCACATAGCAGATACTGGTCCTGCTGGTGGGTTAACGATCTTCTACGGTCCTGTTCAGCTCTCCTAGAGTAACTGCCTTTCTCAAGGAATCTCCTCCATGCTCTTGAGACTGTGCTGGAAGACATTGTTTCAATCCTGTCCCCCTAGTGCACCTGTTTTTAATTTCATTAACACGAAACCGATTAACAACCTTACGGTTGGGTATATCCCAGAAGTTTAATTGACTTGATGCTAGGGCTGGGCCATATTATACTGTTTACGGTAATACCGGTATAATGTTAGGCAACGATAGGAAAATGAAATATCGCAATAGAATATGAGTAAAACGCGCATGCGCAGTGCCTTTGTTTTCATACGCACATGGCCGATTGTTGAGTGAAACAGATGAACCAGAATTGGTTTGTAAAAATGGTGCAACTTCAGTGATGTGGAACTGGTTTGGTGTTTGTCCGTCAGATACACGACAAAGCACATTTTTTTGCAGAACATCCAAGCGGCCGTCGTTATTGTCATATTTGTCGGACTAAGATGCTCTTAAATCTGGGAGTAATCTGGGTCCTAAACACTGCAGCATCACTGAGAGTTAAAAACTGTCTAAATTCTTTCATCTTTAATAAAACGATCAGCATTGCTGCTTTACCAGGTGTAACTATGAAGTTTAACTTCCAGGTGTAACATGTTGACTCATGTGTGTATCAGCCACTAGATGGCACTGTGTTGCTGCAATGTGTGTAACTCACTGGCGAGCAAGAAGCTCCAGAGGAAATGGAGAAGTAGAGGAATAAAGTGGAATCGGAGCAGAGAATGGTGTGTGCGTGCAGTCAATAAGAAGCTCGGTATATAAACAAAAACAAAACATGGTGTCAGAGTAGCGGTCTTCTACGCAATCCCTCGCCGTCGGACAGCGCAGACATGGAGGCTTACGGCGTTCCCACACCGCGTATGGATTGGGACTCCAGCAACCTGCCCGAGGCATGGCGGCGTTTCAAGCAGCACGCCGAGCTAATGTTCGCTGGTCCTCTTCGGGGGAAGGAGGAGGCAGATAAATGCAGCTACCTTCTTCTATGGGTCGGTGAGAAAGGACGGGACGTCTACAACACGTGGACACTCACCGCAGACGACTCCCGAAAGCTTCAGACGTACTACGATAAGTACACTGATTACATCATACCGAAAGCTAACCCAATCTACGCCCGATATAAGTTCCATGAAAAGATGCAGGGTGAAAATGAGACACTTGAACAGTTTATTACGGAATTGAAACTGCTTGCTAAAGACTGTGGGTACCCAAATACAGATGAAATGGTCAGGGATCGCATCGTATTTGCCACTAACTCGCCACACGTCCGAGAAAAGCTACTCAGCCAAGGCGCAGAGCTCACGCTAGAGAAAGCTATAGATATAGCACAATCACACGAGCTAGCAAAGCAACAGCTAAAAACTATGGGTCACTCCAGGGGCCAAGAAACTGTGCACGCCATCGGCAGGAAATCGCACAGACAAGAATATCAAACAAGAAGCGTGAGACCAAAAGAACACGCTAATGCAACACTAAAAACGTGCAGCTATTGTGCCGGACAACACAGTAATGAAGACACCTGCCCAGCAAAAGGGAAGCAATGTGCAAAATGCAAGAAAAGGAACCATTTTGCAAGAGCATGCAGGTCAAGACTCCCTTCGCAGACAAAAACCCACCTCAAATCAGTACACACTGTGAGAGAGAACATAGAAATGTCAACTATGGACACAGATAAGGACCAAGACTGTTTCTACATTGATAGCATCACCATAGAAAATGAAGGAAGAAATGATGAGCAAGCATATGCAGACATGCAGCTTGGTTCCCCCCCACAGACAGTGAGGTTTAAAGTTGACACTGGGGCGCAAGCAAACACAATTCCAGCTAACATGTTCCAGACACTCTTCCCACATGTGACACTGAAGCCTGTCACACACAAGCTCACAGATTACGGGGGACACTCACTCAGCGTTGAAGGGAAATGCCAGTTAAAATGCAAACACAAAGACAAGACCTGCACGTTGGAATTCCATGTTGTTAACACAAGCGCCCCACCTGTATTAGCAATGAAAGCTTGCCGTGACCTTAACCTGGTAAGGATCGTGATGGCGGTGACGGAGGAAAGAGGCAAGACAACCAACAGTTCACAGGCAATACTAGACGAATATGCAGACGTATTCAAAGGGATAGGAGAATTTCCTGGTGAATGCAGTTTCCATGTAAATCCAGACGTTGCACCCACAGTCAGCCCACCTCGTCGGATTCCCATCGCTCTGCGAGCCCGACTCAAAGACGAG
The DNA here is from genome assembly GCF_057382185.1 of Mchenga conophoros. Lineage (NCBI taxonomy): Eukaryota > Metazoa > Chordata > Actinopteri > Cichliformes > Cichlidae > Mchenga > Mchenga conophoros. The sequence goes on from NC_140546.1 coordinate 33,713,017, forward strand.
CTCGACAACATGGAAAGGAACCAAATCATATGCAAGGTCACAGATCCTACGGACTGGGTGAATGCACTTGTTGTCGTGGAAAAACCCAAGACGGGCAGACTCAGAGTATGTCTGGACCCCAGACCCCTCAACAAGGCTATACAAAGACCCCATTACCCTCTACCCACCTTAGAGGATGTCACCACAAAACTTGCTGAGGCCAAGTATTTCAGTGTTTTGGACGCCAGATCAGGCTACTGGGCCATTAAGCTAAGCCACGAATCATCTCTGTTAACCACATTTAATACTGTGTTTGGCAGGTACCGCTTCCTTAGGTTGCCATTCGGCATAATCTCAGCTCAGGATGAGTTCCAGCGACGCGTGGACGAGACCTACGAGGGCCTGAGGGGCGTGGCAGCCATTGTGGATGACGTACTGGTCTTCGGAGAAACCAAACAGGAACATGACGACAATCTGAGGGCCATGCTGCAGCGCAGCAGAGAGAGAGGTGTAAAACTGAACCCTGACAAGTGCACCATCTGCGTCAAAGAGGTCAGTTACTTCGGTCACACATTGTCACATGAAGGGCTGAAACCAGATCCACAAAAAGTAAAAGCAGTCCAAGACATGGCGCCCCCACAGAACAGGGCGGAATTGGAAACAGTGCTGGGGATGGTTAATTATCTAGCAAGATTTGCCCCACACCTGTCAGAGATAAACGCTCCGCTCCGCCAGCTGTTAAAGCAGGACAGTGAGTTTGTATGGGACAAGAACCATGACAGAGCCTTTCAACGAATGAAGGAGCTGATCACTAGAGAACCAGGCCCAGTTCTCTCCTTCTTCGACCCCAAGAAAGCGCTACGACTCCAGGTCGATGCATCCAAAAGTGGCCTCGGTGCTGTGATGCTGCAGGACGGCAAGCCAGTCGCCTACGCATCCAAGTCACTCAACAGCACTGAGCAGAACTATGCCCAAATCGAAAAAGAGCTGTATGCTGTTCTCTTTGGTTGCAAGCGGTTCCACGAGTACATGTACGGTCGACATGTGACCATTGAGTCGGACCACAAGCCACTTGAGTCCATACTCAAAAAAACACTAGCATTAGCACCACCACGGCTACAGAGGATGATACTACAGCTGCAAAAGTACGACATCAGCATCATCCACAAGCCAGGGAAAGACATCCCGGTAGCCGACACGCTCTCCCGGAAATCCATAGAGTTCCACGTCGAATCACTATGTGACGGGATGGATGCGTAGATCCACTCAATCCTCAGCAACATGCCTGTCAGTGATCAGAGACTCTCAGAGATAAGAAACGAAACAGCCCAGGATCCTCAGCTCAACAGCCTGAGAAGGACCACATTGAGTGGATGGCCGGATAAACGGTCTCAATGTCCGCCTGACATTCAGGAGTTTTGGAACCACAGGGATGAGATCTCACTGATAGACGGGATCATGTTTAAAGGAGAGAAAATGATCATCCCAAAAAGGCTCAGAAAGGACATGATAGAGCGGATTCATTCCAGCCATATGGGCATAGAAAAGAGTAAAAACAGAGCCAGAGACCTTCTGTTTTGGCCAGGCATGGGAAAGCAGATTGAGGAAGCAGTCGGAGCTTGCAGCACATGCCAGGAGAGACAAGCTGCTAACCCCAAGGAACCCCTGTTGTCACATGCAATACCAGAACGACCGTGGCAGGTCATAGCCACCGATCTGTTCACTTGGAACTCGGAAGACTACATCATCATGGTAGATTACTACAGTAGATTCTTCGAGTTGGAAAGACTGCGCAGCTGCACTGCAGAAGCAGTGATCCACAAACTAAAGTCAGCCATGGCTAGGCATGGTATTCCAGAGTCGGTGATTAGTGATAACGGTCCGTGCTATGCTTCAAGTAAGTTTCAACAGTTTGCAAAGTCATGGAGTTTCACCCACACCACTACTAGTCCCCATTACCCACAGAGCAACGGCCTAGCCGAGAAAACAGTCCAGCCAGCAAAGAAACTTCTGGACAAAGCCAAAGCGGAACATAAGGATCCCTACTTGAGCCTATTAGAATACCGGAACACCCCTGTGGACAACTTAAAGTCGCCTGCACAACTACTCATGAGCCGGAGACTTCGCTCCATCCTCCCTGCAACACCAAAACAGCTGGCACCCCAAGTAGTTTGCCAGCAAACAGTGCGTGAGAGGAGAGAGGTCTGCCAGCAGCGCCAGCAGACTTATTTCAACAAAGCCGCCCGACCTCTGCCTCAACTATGTCCGGGCGAACCGGTCCGGTTCCGGCAACAAGATGGTTCCTGGAAACCAGCTGTGGTCACCAGTTGTGCCGACACGTCCAGAAGCTACAACATAACTACAGATACAGGACAAGTTTATCGCCGTAACCGCCGACACCTCCGCGAAAGCAGGAACAGCGTAGGAGGTGAGGAGTTCATTCAACCAACAGGCATCAACGATAACAGCCCTGTGGTATCTCAGCCCCCGCCTGTGGAGCCCCCTGATAAAGACATTACAACACCTGGATACACGACTCGTTATGGTCGTGTTACTAAACCAAGACAGGTCTTGGACCTGTAATATTGTAAAGGGTGCAGGCGGATCGCTGCCCTAAAAAACAAAAACAAAAGCTGTTTACATGTTTGTTGTTCCAATGATGTCACCAAATACATCTGTTTATTATGGTTGTGATGTAGCCAGTATTGAGTCGAATGCTATGTTATCAATGGATGTGCTCAGGATGTTATTCCTGTAATTTCAGTTGCCTTAGGAATTTTACAAGCCTGAGTTATGTTGTGGTTTTTTTTTTTTTAAGAAGGGAGATGTAACATGTTGACTCATGTGTGTATCAGCCACTAGATGGCACTGTGTTGCTGCAATGTGTGTAACTCACTGGCGAGCAAGAAGCTCCAGAGGAAATGGAGAAGTAGAGGAATAAAGTGGAATCGGAGCAGAGAATGGTGTGTGCGTGCAGTTAATAAGAAGCTCGGTATATAAACAAAAACAAAACACCAGGCATCCATGAAAACAGAATTTATTACATTTAGCGGAGTTAGAAGTTAGCAGGAAGCTAGCGGAAGTTAGCTCGCTAGTTTCACTAGTTTCACCTAAGCATGATATTGCATGTTCTGACTGAGAGATTTCTGAAAAAATTCAAACGTACAGCTCTGCTATCACTTCCAACATAAATGAAGACAGGAAACTAAACAGCAGTGACGTTTGTAGGGTTACTGAAGTTGGCCTAGCTAGTATATAATGATGTGCTACGTGATCGCTAGCGACACAGCTATGTTAGCATAACATAAACAGTGAAGCTGGAGGACGAACACTAACACTTTTCCACTTATAAAAGTTAACGTTAAGGTTCCTGATAGTTAGAGACAAATGCAATCGCATGGCAGGATGCTGTAAACGGACCAAACTTCAGTCAGCAGAACAACTGAGATAATCCATCCACAATACAAGGTTAGTCATTAATATACTGCAACAACATGGGAATAGAGCAGCTGCCAGAGAATTCAACATTAATGAATCAATGGTACAGAAGTGGAGGAAGCAAGAAGAATGAGTTTAATAACGTTTGATTTATCTGACTGCTTTGTTTCGCTTTATGTGCCTTATAATCCTGTGCACCTTATGGTCCGAAAAATACGTACGTACCTCTTTTTAACTTCAGTGGATATTATACATGGTTATGCTCAGGATATGTCAGCCCATTTCTACTGGAAATGCCTTTTGGTTAAACTCTCAGCAAAGAATTTGCATTTGCACTGTTACATTTTTATAAAGCTTTAATGTACATAAAAACCAGCTTCTTGTTTAAGTGAAAATGGAAGGTTGTCTTTTTGCGCTAGTAATGTTGTGGAGTTGTATTTTGTCTCGTATCAATTATATCGTCAGTTATATCGTTATCGCAAATTTTCAAATATATATCGTGATAAATATTTTTGGCCCTGTCGCCCTGCTCTACTTGATGCTACATTCTGATTTAAAGTGTTTCATTTTTTTCTTTTTTTTAAGCAGTGTATTTGGCAGTGTGACTCTGTTCTGGGACTGCACGCCCCTCCAAGATGCATAGGAGCAACAAGAGCCTCAGTGCAGAACAGAGCAGGGATTAAATCACAAGAAACCTTGGGACAGGTGCTTCTTTGTTTTATATAACAGTCTATGCAAACCATGTGACAGTGGGCCTTGGTTACTTAGATTAGTAATTTTGTTCGCTTTTGTTCTGAGTGTGAGTATGGACATTTGCAAAATGCGCAATAAAAACTATGAACATTTGTTTTTCTCTTTCTTAGGTTTAATATTTACTTCAATCATAATCTAGCAAAAGAGCTAGCCCATATCAAGTCCCCTTCTTTGATTGGAAGTGAAGTGAATACACTCAGACCCTGGCATTAATCTCCTAAGGGGAGACACAGAAGCAGAAAATGACTTATTAAGTAAGCAGCACCATGAGGTTGGGTAAAACGAAGCAAACAAGTAAGTGTCCAAAACTGCAATTATCCCAGTGGCCACTTGAGACTGACTCCAGAAGCAACTCCCATCTTCAGATGAAAATTCACACCATGAAAATAAGAAGTTTGCATCCGATGTACCAGGTACCAGCTATTGTTTTGCATGTGCATAGCTCACTCAATTATTTTAATTTTATTAAGGGTTAAATTTAGTGACTCCGCTTTTTTGACCGAGGTGTGCAGGCAGCTGTTGTTCTCTGTTTCTTTTGAATATGGCCTGCTGCCAGGAATAGCTTGTAAGAACTTTGTTTTCCCAGTTTTTGTGAATTAAACTGTATATTGCTGGTCTGCTACATAATACTGTTTAGTAGATATGAGTGTCACTCGTCACCCCATGCAGTTTATTAACTCCACCCTGTCTTCCAAATATCATCACCTTTAGCTCTAAAAAACTAGCAACTAAAATACAATATTAACAGTTCAGAATGTGCATCTATGCTAGAGATATACTGCAGTTGTATTAATTTGACCCTCAGAGAGAAACTGAAGACATTCGTTTGCATTTTCATTTAAATACAATATGACCGACAGGTGACATAGCGTTGGAGGTGAATCAATTCAAGACGTTTGTCGTATCAGAAGGCGGTAATAATCTGGTTAACTCTAAGGTGCAATATCAATTTCACTTTTCACACTTTACAGTGTTTGCTTTGAATTAATTAGTTGCTGAATATTTCCAGTTTTAGTCGGCTTTAATTTCACTTTTAGTTAAAAGCATCAGCTCCAATGTTCATTAAACTAATCTGTCAGCAAATTGTCTTTTTCCTATAAATACATTTCAAATTAAAGACTGCAGCTTAAGGGTGCCATAAGGGCCTTTTCTGATGGGGTTTTACTTTAAGCCCAGCAGGTACTGGAAGATAACTTGAACAAAAATGACTCTCCTATACAGATGGCCACATATCCATTTATATAATTAGACACATGGAAGGCTTAGCCTCTAATTGCAATTTTATATGCACACCTCCTTCTGTATTTGAACAGTATATGCTGCATTACATTCATCATAACATGAACTTACTTCATAAAGTGATTTACCTTTCTGATAATAGTTGTAATATACGTCGGCCCACAACTACGCACACACACACTCACAGCTTTCCGCACTCAATACTTCACCCTGTCAGCCACGACTTGTGTGGTTGGTCTATCAATCAGTGTAAGCTGACAACTATGGCTAATGCTTCCCTTTTATTTAACCATGCTTCATAATTTACCATTAGATTACTGGGTTTAGATCACATACAGCATGTTGTGCTGTTTGTAGTGCTCTGTGACGCATATTTTAAGGCGCCAAATACTCATCATTTTATGACATTCTGAGGCATTTATTAACTACACATACCTTCAGTGCTTTGCATATTTGACATAAACAGTGTCAACATAACACGCTGAACCATGAAAATGCGCTATGCGCAATCTGATTATATTGCTGTTTTTAAGAGCGTAACGCTCAATGTTACCTAAAAGACAAATTTAATACACATGCAGATTCGCTCAATATCATTCATTATATATATAATATAACCATTTGCCACAACATCTGTGAAAAGGCATGTTAACAACTTTGACAGTCACACTCCATAATTGGCAGGCCAGGGCTTGCTTAGTTATTCAGTGATAATGAGAATATCTCTTTCCCCCTCTGGACAGAGCGATGTGCTCACTCTCGCTCTCAGACACACAAAGACACACATACAGTCATGTTTTCAATGGTTTAGAGGACAAAACAGTGGCTTACATTAGTTTCTTTATTATGCTTGTGCCTATTGTCTTTCAAACATATACAGTTAAAGTGGATTTTGATAGTAAATGGTGTGTTCTTAAGTTGCAGTGTGTTTGACCTTTCAGGGCCACCGTAGAAGGCACTAAAACAGCTTCTTTCGCACAGAGAGTGAATTGAGGGGCTGCACAAAAGCCCAGGTTATTTTGAACTATGAATCATGCAAAGCTACTCTCTATAATTATTTACATTATTGAGACCTGCTTTTTGTCCCCGAGGCAAGTTGCTACCCCAAAATGTCACGGTGCTAACAGATTTACTGTGTGTCCACAATACACGAGTAAGACACATTCATATAAAACCATGACTTGCAGATGTTAAACAACAGCGGTGACAGTTCTGCCCAATGCGCCGGCTGGATCGTTGCCAGTGCCAGGGTGAGACTTTACCAAACGCCAGTCGAATTGTGTTCATCTTCTGCAGCAGAGTGCCTGACTTGAGGGGAAAGCACATCGCAAGTTTAACTCCAGAGCTGTGAACTTTAAGCGACCTTTCAGCAGGCTCGGATCTAACATCTTAACTGAGGCGATCTGGAGATGACAGCCCTGCACATCCATCATGAGAACTGCTCAGGCCTGACACACACAAAGGCAGAAACAGGACAGAGTCGGACCCAATAGAACAGAAAATAAGTTAAAATCCGAGTCCCACCGTTTCCCATATGACTTTGCTTTGACTTTGACAATCATACAAAAACCAAAAGATACGCTTGGAAATATGTCGTCCCTTTGCGGTGCCCTCTGTGAAACTTCACTTTGCATTTTAATACTTCTCTCCATTCTAGCAGGTCTATTTCTTTGTCAAATCCCCTCTGTTCTGGCTGCCGTCTCCCTCTACATAGAAAGGTTAAACACACCTAAGCAGAGGCAGTGTGACTGATGCTGGGGCTGTTTCTAAATGTTAATGACACCCTCCGGGCAGAGCGCCGTACACGGCAGTATCCTACTGTAGAGTTATAGTGTGGCGGTTATGCTATAGTGGCTCCATCTGTGCATGCACACATCAAAATGTGTGTGCGAGTGCAGACACAGACGCACACACGCTGGGGACGGACCCACTGTACCGCTGGCACGAAGCCAGGAGTCCTTCCACTGAGTGGTCAGGGAGAGAAATCAATCAAACATGGCTTGTCAGGCCCCTGAATCCATTATGGTAGAGAGAGTGGTGAGGCTTGAGTAAACAGGGATGACAAGAAGAGACAATTAGCAAGAATTCAGGCCGCTGTTAGAGGCAAGCTTGGGGATTTGGTAGTCTTGCATGGCCGTTTGGCCCACCTAGGCTCAGTGCTGACAACAGGCAAGGCTTCACAGCTTTGTTGCTGGTAATTCACTAGCCCTCAGTGTTTTATGCCCTCTCTCTTTACAGCCTAAGCAAGCCAAATCCATTTAAATAAACACCAGTGCTGCAGAATGATGGCTGAGGTGTTTAAAAGCACCGATGCAAGACTCACACATACAGCTGGGGTCATTACGCCGTTTCAGGTCAACCTAGAGCCCAAAGTATGCAGACACTGGCTATATAAACTGAGAGCCTCTTTGAATTTATACATTGTGTAGGCGTAGGTTGTACATAACAGCACCATGTCTACTGTTTAACAGTCGCCAGTCTCACACCAGTTGTTGACTCAAAATGATTAACCTCCAAAATCAGCCTTGCCAGAAGATTCAGAAGAAACCGCTATAGAAACGGCGAGCGGATGGCTCACTGTGTCAGAAAGTGTGCGGCCATTACTCATACATAAACTCATTACATTGGTCTAATAGCTCTGTCTCATGACTCTGCCTGCCTATACCAGGAGGACATTAGTGCAGCCTGTGTATGGAACAGAACACTGGAGTTCATTCTTTCCTCTCAATGGTATGGATCAGGCAGATAATTAACTGCAGAGACGTGAAGTCATTGTTCAGTTGGAGATATGGACCTGGTCTAATAAGAGCTTGCTCTTTGCCAGGGAGAGAAAGGGGTGAGATAAAAGGGAGACCTGCACTGTCTCTATGCACAGCGGTGCAATCATATCCAGGGGCCCCTATTCTTTTGGAATCATTATTTAATTTAAGGTCAGCCTGGTTCTACTGAAGGTTTCTTCCTGTCAAAAGGGAGTTTTTCCTTCCTATCGTCGCCAAGTGTTTACGCACTTGTATTGTAGATTTCTCTTATTGTAGAGTGTCTACCTTACAATACAAAGCAACTTGAGGTGACTGTTGTTGTGATTTGGCGCATTATAAATGAAACTGAAATTGAATTAAAAATGCTTTTTCTTCATGGTTTCTTCAGTTGGACTGTTTGACAATCATTGTGTCAGCTGTGTATGTGCAAAAACCAGTGTGAAATTAACAAAGTTTGTGTACTAAAAGAGAAAAGCTATCAGTTAAATGTAAGATATGTATACATCTTTGAGCATGATTTTCATAATCGTCACAAAAGTGTGACGGGTGGGGAGAGTTTTCATTTAAACAAACAAGCAATTTTATGACAGAGAAGCAGACTCAGTAATAGCCTTAATGATTTTAATACCACACAGGTATTACGCTTATTCACGGTCCTGCATTCGTGTCCATCTTCAGAGAGAGGGATTATGGGAATTTAACCCCCATAGGGCCTAGGGGTGCAGTCCTCTAAAAAGTCAGCAGCCTGCCCCTGACACACTGTGCTAAGCAAAGTCTTTGTGATTCCAACAGAAAAAAAAGTTAATCTAGTTAAGTTGTGGCATCAGAAGCTTGTTGTTAAGATGTGTCTGTCAGGGCTCGTGTGCGGAGGCGAGGAAGGGATGACCCACATGCAGGACTCGTGGTGCAGAACGAGGTTTATTGAATATGTAGACAACAGATGATAGGATGGATGGCTGGCTGGCTGGACTTAGCGGACTGGTAGACTGGCTGGCTAACTGACTGACTGGACGGAACACACGACAGAAACAACATCATCAATGACCCGACACTGAATGGGTAGAACAGAGGGCTTAAATACACAGACTGGTGATAATGATGATAATGAGGGACCGGTGAGTACACAGCTGAACATAATGAACTAATGATAATGGGAAGAGGATTGAACATAATACACACAGACCAAGGCTAACACAATAAAACAGGAAGTGGAACAGGCAGTAGATAAACAGTGAGTGTGAACTGAAAACACTGGGTCACCGACCCAGGAACCCTGACAGTGTCAGCCAGCTGTTATCACGACTGTGCCAAAGATGATGTAGCATGGAAACAAAACAACAGCAGCCACAGCCCAAATCCACGCCACGTTACCTCTGTGACGTCTGCATTCACTGAAGCCGATGTCCTACTCCAGTTATTAGATTGCACAACAAGGATACGAGGCTGTTGAAATCTCAGAGTGTGCAGGACCCTTAAAACAGCAAGTGAAACACAGCAAGTAAAACCCAAAAGATGTAATCATGTTGGGCCTTAAATTAACATTTTAGTTAGTTGTTTATTGGGGTGCTTTTTTTAGGCCTGTGCAAGTTCTTGCCATAAAGTCAAATTTACATCTCCTGCTCAGAATTTGTCTGGATCTCACAAACAAGGCTGGTCTGTGCTCAGTTCAACCCATAAATCCTGACTTTTTAAATCTTTGAATGGACCTCTGTGCTGGACTCGGGAGCCCCATGTCTGAGGGGCTGTGTACGGAGGCCCCCAAACTGAGGAACACAGCAGGAAAACAACTGTGAAGTTTATCACGTCATTCCAAGGACTGTGGGGGATCCTTCAGACTGCTGGTCACAGAGGAGCGGCATCTAACTTTATTTACTATTTAAGGGTATGCACGATGGCACAGGAACTCCATGCTTCAGAGTGCATGGCTACTACACTGGACATTGACTAAGCTAATGCGTTGTATCAATCTATATATGCATACTGTGTGTGCGTGTGGATGCTAGATTATTAATAAAAGGACGCACAACCTAAAAGCCTAACATAAGCGTAAGTGTGTACACTTTGTTCTGCAGACCAAACAGAAGACAGAGCCAGTTGAATGATTATTGAGAATAGCACAGCTCTCTGTGGGAACTGTGGGTAAAGTGGGTGACAGCATCAGAACAAATCATGATGAAATGGTTGCATCACCCTTTCTGATAGCCATCTCTATAGTTGGTATCATCTCTTCTCACATATATGATTCATATAGGAGCGTGGAGGGTTTCTTCAAAGCGCTCACATGTTTATGAGTCCATAACATCTGACGCAGTCATGTTTACGCTCCCAAGCCACATTTGACATTTTCTGGATATGATGAATCATTAATGATGACCTCAATAGGCTTTCACATCTTTGGCCCACAGATCAATAAAGTGGTTAGGGGAGTAGGTCAGAGGCTCTCCAGGGGTGTCTGTCAGTATGTGTGTGTGTCTATGTACGCGCGTGTGTGTGTGTGTCTTTGAGCATGCCTTCAAGCAGTCGCACCCACCGAGCGGCGGTAAAATGCCGGTGCTAATTGGTGGCCGAGCGAGGGCCCTGTCTCCGATGCAGCACTCCGGGGCTGGCAGAATTGCGGATGGTTTTCCAAGTTTTTTCCAAGCAATCCCTGCCTGTCAGGCTGTGGGAGTTCCATCCATTATTGATCACATCCAAGGATGAAAGGCAGAAACGCTCAGTGGGGACTGAGCATCTTTGGCCCCACGCAGGAAAAAAAAAAAAAACAGGGGAAAGAAACACAGCCTGGACTGCCAACTCTGTGTGAAAGGAGACGGGGAAACATCTTTTTTAAGTCGTATTGAACTGTGACTGAAAACCAGACAGTTTGAAAAGTAAATACAGTGTTACATCAATAAAATGTGTCGCACGGTTTGAGTCCTCACTCACCCCTAACTCTCAGCAGCACAGTCCTCTCTGAGATTTCTTTTTCATTCCCAGATGATGACATTGTGCTATGCACCGCTTTGCCAGCCTTGGACGCGGGTCAGCTCAGTGCTGTTCAATGATTCAGCTGTGTGGAACTGACCTCCACCTCACCTTGGCAATATCGTCTAACCAAATGGACGTTTGGCAGCCAGAACACACACTGGATATACAAGCATGCATGCACGCCAGTGACAACACACACATGCAAGCACACACGACGTCTAGAAATAGACACACACAGACACACTCTCTGGGAAAGGGTTACAATGCTGATTGAAACAAAGGGGCAGATGGTTTACAATGATGCAGTGCCAGTGCTGGCAAGGTGGCTAAAATATGCATTTCAGTTTGTATGTGCGTGCTAAAATATGTCCACATACATCTCTCTGAGGTAGTTTTTACTGGGTTGGTGTCCACCCCCCACCCTATTCCACCTCGCCCCCCCCCCCCCCCCCCCCCCCCCCACACACACACACACACACACACCAACATCAGTCTAAGCATCTGCCAACAGAATGCAGATCTGTGTGCATTTGTCTTGGCCTGCCAGCGTGTCTTCAGTCTTGCGGGAGAGCAAAATGTTTTGCCAGAAGTTGCTGCGAGATACTTTTAAATTTTACAGCGCGCTATAAACTCTACCGCAGTTGGTACTGAATCATCATTTAAGTAGATGGCTGCTATTTTTCAGATGTGAAGGAGTTCTGGGGAAAAAGCACAAAGGCACATAAAAATGCATAAAAGTGAGATACTCCCTTGTGTTTCCCTCTAATTACATCCCAATGAGTTTTTCACGGAGTGTTTGGGATACAAATATTCATGTTATAACCGATGTGATTTAAGTCTTCTGTGATTTGTCAGTGTCTGTGTTGGCTTTAATACTACAGGCTTAATACTGCAGCATTACTATATAAAACAGTCCTTCAGAGGCTGCTTCTGTAAAGAAATTACAGCAGGAGAAGCTTTTTTGCCCGTCTACAGAGCAGCCATGGAAATTCAGAGGGTTTTAATAGAGAAACAAGTTAATGATTGCACACAGCATAAGTTACACAACACCCTGCAGCAAATGCATTGCATGTCTTGCTCTTAAATAAAGTGACTGTGTGTGTGTGTGTGTGTGTGTGTGTGTGTGTGTGTGTGTGTGTGTGTGTGTGTGTGTGTGTGTTTACAGTTCCAGCAGTAGGAAATAATGGTTTAGGGTTAGCAGTAATATAATACAGCTGTGAACTGTGTGTGATTAAACAGCAAACAGTGAGGCTGATAGCACTGATAAAAATGACACTAACTGGGGAACTGTGTGTGTGTGTGTGTGTGTGTGTGTGTGTGTGTGTGTTATACTCTCCTAGTTAAGTGTGCCTATGTAGTGGCACACTTATTACTATTTGACAGATTTATTATTCTAGTTCTTGGTTAAACTTTCATGAATAGATGGTTTCAAAGTAAACTGCAGTAAAAAGTAACTGCAAGTTCAGAAAACAGAAAAAATCCTCAAATCAAATCAATATTATTATGTGAGCAATTCTTGTGTTTCAAACAGAACAAATTCACTTGGTTGGTTTTCTGTTTCAAGCATCTGCAGGAGTCCTGCTGTTGATGCGGCTCTAACAGCGTCCTCCATCTCCTCATGCGATCCTAGTCTGACTCCATGTCAGTCCAGTTTTCCACTAACATATTACCACATCTGATTACTGATCCAGCTCTGATACAACACTTACTGCATCTGCAAACATCAAGTGTTACATTAACAGGCTCTGAGGGAAAAACTAAGAATATTTTTTTAATGTGCAAGCATAGCAGTTTTATTTTCCATAGTTCCCTTCAGTCTGCTTATCCCACCTGTGCCTGTCTCTCCTTTGTCTGTGTGAATAAGTGTGTCAGTGGAGTTAACCACTATTTTTCAGGAGTGGGCGAGATCCAATCACAGGAGTACCTAAACCCTGCTCTCATCTTCCTGTCTTGCTAGATTGTAGTAGTGTTTCTCGGGCCAGTTACAATTCTGTTCCATGATCTCTGTTAACTTGTGTAACCACAGTTTTACTCAACTACTTGTCTCCTCCTCTTCCTCCTGTTGGATGCTGTTTGGTGGGCGTGCTGGACTATCTCTCCATCTCCACTTTCCACACCCTCTCTGGAAAATGAACCTCCTTTGAACCACCTAAAAAAAGAGGACAAAACTGGTGCATGGGGATAAAAATACCCTTCAGACAAAATAACAAGTATTCACCTGAGACACCTGAGATTTAGCTTATCATGGACTGCTAAGAGAAATTTTGACAAGACTTGCTTTAGTGACTTACTTGTGTTGAGTATTCAGCTGCTGAAGTGATTTCTGAAGCTTTATCTTTCTGGTGTGAGTCAACCTGCTTTTAGTTGGATCGACTGTGGTTGCAAATATTCTTGAGCTCTGATCTAGTGCATATTGTGTCAATGAACCAAACCAAACATCCAAAAATATGAACGTGCTGTTTTTTTTCCATTAGTAAAATAACTGACACTGAGTGAGATAAATAAAAGTGCACCTGCTCACACATATCGCACGTGGAGAGGTGCTGAAAAGAGACGGGCGAAGTGAAATGATATCAGACTGACAACAGCGTGTTACGTTACAACAAGCGCCAACAAGTGTTACAGCAAAAATAACAGAAGTGAGCAAGCAGGAGAGAAGGTCAGGAAAACCATCGTTGTTGGAACTTCTAAGTCATTTCAGGTATTTTATTTTGTCCATGTGGGCAGCTACAAATTTCAGTCGAGCTTGAAGATGCTGTTTTTAGAGCAGGGGCTTCTTTCTTGGGCGTCACCCTTTCAATCCGTGGTCGTATAAAACTCCCTTTGGACAGTGACGCTGGTGTTCGGGTTTCCAGTTATGACAGGTTTGAGCCTTGGTGGTTGCTGGGTAGTTCCTGAACATCCTAACCAATTTCCTGCCATCTGAGTGTGACAGTTTGGGTCTTCTTCCAAAGTGGTGACACATCTGGATAACCTGATTTCTGGCAGTTGTTCAGAAATGGCACCAACAGACATTCCCAACTTGTGTAAATCTACAATTTTGCATCTTAGACTTACCTGTTGTTCTGCGTATTGATCAGTCCAATGAGAGTCAAACAAATGCTTTTTATACTTGCAAAGAGAAAATCCCAATTGGAGTCAATCATGATCACTAACGGGAAATTAATAGGCCTTTTCTTTGCCAAGTTAAAAGACGTTTTATCCTTAACCTTGTATATTTGAGCCTATATGTATACTTGTGACCACGTGTGGATTGTGTAGATAAAAACTGTGTGGAGAAAAGCTAATTCAAACTTGTGCACCCTATCCTTTTTTTTTCTAAGTTCAAAGAAATCATTAAAAGTCCCAAACTATCATGGCATTTATACCCATCGATGTAAACTGACGACAACTGTATATCCGTGACCTCTTCCAGAACTCACTGGAGGATTGTTCTTCAAAAATAGTACTGCATAATTAATAAACCTTTAAAAATCTAAAATACTATAAACATGCGCATAATTGTTCTCTTGCAAATACAGTTTCCCATGTATCACAACTTATTCAGATATAAAGCAGTTTGTATGTTAGAGTGCCACCTTATTTACAAACAGAAATACTGCGTCATATGCTGCATCAGGAAGCAAATCAATTTGTACATGCAATGGCAGAATCCACCACTTTTACTGAATGTAATCAAATAGAGTTAATGGTTACTGAAATAAGTAGTATGAACAGCAGCGTTTAAAGCTGATGGCAATCTTAAGGGTTGCACTTGCAGATTTCATTGGCTCAGAGCAAAGCCTACTTCACTCGTCTCCTCTCCCGACTCCTTTCCTCCTTTACACCAATGAGTCCATCCACTCCATGTCATTGCCACATTCAATGGCCATCCAGACTAATCCATCCCAGGTTGTTAGCCCTGTCTGCAGGGCTAATCATCATCTCCTCTGGCTCAAGTTAGCCAAAAAGCGAGCATCACCAGAATGAGACAGTTAAATATTCATGCCCCAGCGCAGTGTAATATCCTCCTCAATGATGTTTGAACCTTTTGACCCGAGGTAATCAGCAGTAATCACACGGTCACACCGAACAGCGAGACATTTGATGTGTAGATGGTTGAGTCTGATGAGCTTTTGACACTGCTGAGTGCCTGCATCAGGCAGAAGCTCAAACTTGTGATCGGCACAAGCGCGAGGCGCACAAGTGACACGCGGCGGCGTTCCCGGTGACAGACACTTCATTTCACCCCCAGGCATACCGGTATGACATCACTCGATTAATAATGGAGCAATTAATTATGACCTATTAGACTGATGAATTAGATTAGATAGAAAGGAGGAATGTAGCTGTGTGATAATATTACACTGGGATACATTAATGACTTCTTGGAGAGCGGGGTGTGCTGGGAGGGGCTGAAGGGAAGAATTTATATATGCCAGTTTGGAATGACACACAGTCAACGATCTAATTATATCGGTGATAAATGGTGTTATTGATATGATGATGATTCCTTACCCCAACATGCTAATACTCCACTCTGGAAACACGCGGATCTATACTGCGAGACTTTAATGTCTCGTAGTATGACAGCAGACACTGTCTTCAATGAAAGCTCCATATTGATGACACACTTAGCGTCACAGAAGCCACCGGTGAATTCAGGGTACCTTTGAAGCAGCTGTATGGAGGCTATTTAATGATTGAAAATGTTATGTGGCTTTTAAATATGAATGCAATTCTTCCATCAAACCAGCAACACAGAAATAGAGAAATAACAATAAAGACTGAACTTTGCTGTCACACTGATAGAGATTAAAGCAAGTGATTCTACTCTCGTGTATTTGACCTTTTAACTGTTACTTCTTAAACCTTTCCATAAATAATACAGATAAGGGTGATTTGTTAGTGTGTGTGCGCAGTGGGGGGGGGGGGGGGGGGGGGGTGATACAAACACAATTTTGACTAATTAGGAAAGTGTTAAAACATTCACTTCTCATTTTTTTCCTCTACATTAACTCAATGAAATTACTACTGCACTCAAAGTCCTAAGTGGAGCATCTGCATAGGATGAGCACATTATATGGTTTTAAATATGTAAGCTGTTATTGCACAGTGTGTGATGAAAGAAAAAAAACAAAGGAACTTGCACTGATGAACTCATTTGAAGCCCTGAGCTGCATTCCACTGACATCTAGTGTCAGATTCAGGAAGTGAGATATCGTCCCGTGCCTGTGTCTGACCCCGTGCAGGTGTGTGTTTGTGTGTGTCCTGTTGTCCACTTCCCAATACATCAGTGTAGTCCTATTGATCTGTTTGATATGACCTTGAACGATCAGACAAGTGGAAGAGTGGTGTTGGAATGAAACTCATCCATTCCCTCTGTCTGCTATCTGCTGCTGCTGTAATGACTTGAGGGAAGACGGGGAAGCGAAGAAGCCCATTGAGAACGACTCCTGAACCAGTCAGCTCTGCAGCAGCCTTATGCCGTGGCCAGCCTCGCCTCCAGGCACAGTCTGCTTTCTGGGTAACAGGAAGAGAAGTGGGTCAGTCTGTCTGAGACACGAGTGATGATATGTGGGCTGGTTAATGCTATATATCAAATCATAAAGATAGATGGGTAGATAGAGCTCAACTATTGCAAGGGTTATGTAAGTGGATTTGTTCCCAGGATAGCTTTACATATGAATATGAAATACAGTGTATTAAAATGATAATCAGTAGATGAAATTTATCCTCATGGGGCAAAAGATGAGGAGAAGCCATGCTTTAGGGCCTTATGGTGGATGGTTTAAGCTGAGCATGTTTCATCCTCTAACATGTAGAATCTAAGAGTATATGTAAAACATTTCCCCTGCAGCTGAAGCATGATGAAAATTGAATAATCATTGTTTTGCCCCAATTTCAAATCACTTACATGACTACAGAAATCAGTATGTGAAGAGGGAAAAAAATCACCCAGTGCCCGTTTCCTTCTTTTTTTCTTTTTTGCTGGTAGTTAGCGAGTGACTGAGAATCGCTAATATGATAGATAGTGATGAAATGCACCTGAATGCATTAAATTAAGTGCTGAAGCCTTGAATGGATACAATGGATGTGGAAATAATTTTCACAGAGATCATAAAGTTATTAAATTATTTTCAAATGATTTTAGTTCATGTAGGCTTGTTGACAACATCTTGGACTCCTCTGAGGACACGCCCACATCTGTGGCATACCATAGTCATGGATAATGTTATGGAGGGAGAAAAAGATGCAAGTAATGTGTGTTTTAATCACATGATTCACATAATACTGTAGATACATGTTTGCTATTAGCCGTTTACTGTTACCTTGTGACTGTCGCAGCTGTTCCGTCACATTATTGTCTCCCCAAAGACATTTGTGTCGTCTGCATTTTTCTATTTGCTGGTATTTTCTTAAGTTGCAGTGTGTTTTACCCTTCAGGACCACTGTATCCATTCAAGGCTCCAACACTTAATTTAATGCATTCAGATACATTTCATCACTTCCTATCATATTACCGATTCTCAGTCATTCTTAAGATCTTTACATCACAGCTAGCACAATACAAATTAAAATTGCTCTGAATTTTAAAATCTTGCATAGACAATAACAAAGTAATGCACTGTAATGTTGTGCAATGTATTCCATCATAACTGTAATTAGTAGAGATGAATAAAACTAGTGAATAAAGCTAGTATTACTGTTATGCATGTAGGATTTGTATCGGAGCACTTTAAAATAAGTAGTGTTCCATTCTCTACCACTTTTTATTTAGTAATAAAAGTAGCTGTCCAAGCCTAGAAAATGTGTGGACTTAAAGTGACAGCTGTATATTTCCCTTATATTTCCTCTTCCACTGTCTGGAAATCTAATTACTGTGAGTTCAGCACATGCTCTGCTCACAGTGGTTTAAAAAAAAAGACACAAAAGAAATTCCTCCTTCATGACAAACACCAACAAGGAACATGAAGCTGAAACCTAAAATAAAAATTTTAAAGATTTTTTTTCTTTAAAGAACAGGGTTTTATAGCCCACATTGAACAGTAATGAGCAGAGCACCCATGCTGCACATTCACACAAACACACACACTCCTTTACCTCTTCATCATGGGACGTGACACCTGACGGCCCATTAGTTCCTAAAGTGCTATTCTATTCTATGAATTCCTCTCCTTATAGAATATTTAGACTCTGTGTGGTTTCCCGCCGCTTGTCAACATGGGATGCATTATTCATGTTAATGTGCCATCATCTGACGTGCTGCGTGATGTAACGCTGCCATTCCCTGACTCCTGCACCCACAAACGCATCCAGTGACCTTCTGAACTGTGCACTGCCATCGCCCCCTACAGAATCGCAGCAGCTTTCCCTCATATAATGCAAAAAAAGAGAAGGAAACTCAGCTTTGACAAGCCTTATTGTGCAATTAAATGAGTGCTTACTAAAAGCACAGCCACAGCTGCATTGACAATAACAAAAGATCTGAGATTTTAGCACACTTTAGGTGCATGCATATCTGTGGGCCTGGATTACCTGCTTTTACAAAAGAGATAAAGAGCAGCAGAGTGACTTTAACCAGCTTTTAATTATGAAATTAAAAAGGTATGCCTGTATTTGAGATAGAGTAGATGTATCCTCACTGTGTGTCTGAACTCAGGAGAGATATGACACAATGGAGTGAAGTGAAAGAATTTGAGTTACCAAGCCTTTAGTGCAATTAAAAGATAAGTCAAAGGCTGCTTCTATTTGAGATGGAATGAGCAAATGATTCAGAGTTTTAGTAAGCCTTTTGTTTAACCACAAACTTTGCATGTGTTTGAGCTGGAGAGAAGAAAAGGAAGCTAGGAAGAGTTGTATTAGCAAGTTGTACAAAGGTAAGCTTAAAAAACATGTTAAATTTAAAGCTGTCCACTTTGTTGATTTTAATGGACTGATGGTGCCACTCAAACTTAACATCTCATTCGAAGCAATCCACTGTATGTATATATGTTTCTATGGACCTTATCTCCTCCTTAGCAGCTGGGCCAGTCTCAACAAAACTTTGGACAAACACCATCACGCATACAGCAATCATGTCTTTCCATTTCTCTTGATTTTTGTATTCATTATCGCGTTGAGGAAGCAAGGTTATGTTCTCTGTCTCCGTTTATTTACCCATATGTATCTTAATGGTCGATATAACTTGTGTCTGCAACAGCTTTTTATTGGACCCGGCACTAAAAACGGATTGAAGAACTTGTGTTGCTAGCTCAGCTCAAATGTTACCTCAAGAAGATGAGTTTTAAAGAGAAAATATCAATTGATATCAAACTGGTGTTTTGAAACTGGTCTGCAGGGTCAGGCTCAGCTGTGAAAGCGATGACCATTAAAGAGACTTAAACTGTTTGCACATCCATGTCAGCTTTTTCAGCTTCAGAGGTTTGACCTTAACAGAATGAAAAAAAAAAACCCAAACCTGCCAACTATGCTTCTTAGTTCTCTGGCAGATCAGGATTTTTAAAAAGTGAAATTAAGACTGGCTGAAGAAATTTTCTGTTTGTGTGGTCCACGCAGATAATTTGTGTACAGTATCAACAATGTGGAAGAAACTGAGTTTATAAGACACAAGTTTTAACGATAGTTATTGTTTCGTGGATTTACACGCAGAGGGGGCGCAGAAGAAAATGTCTCTGTATCTCAGTTAGCACACAGATGAACTGCCAACTTGTCAAAACAGTCTTCCAATGCATGCTGGGACAGCCGCCACCGTCACTACCACCCCAAAAAGGATTTGACAGGTGGAGAAATGAAATACTGAAACTGCTTCCTCAGTCATCCAACCTAAATATTGTGGCTTTGGAAAACGCTTTGCCCTTTCTGTTTGATGAGCCAATAAATGAAAGGCTTTTCACAACTAATTAACATGATTGCTTGGGTATTCTATGACATTGATAGTGGCTTTATAGGCTGGTGTGGGTTGATGCACAGGTTATTTTTAAGATACCAAACAAGCATAATGCATAATTTATCACACCAAAGAATAACCCTCCCAAGCTGGTGAATAAAGGAAGTAATAAGGGCAGCAAGGCAGCTGAAATGACTGATAATGCTTTACAACAGCTTCTAAATAAAGGAGATGAAAGAAAAAAAAATCCTGTTTGCACATCATCTTAAAGGAAAGTGTAATTATCTGTCAGCCAATCAACACCTAGCAATCACTTCATGTGCCTGACCTTGCTGGACTGGTAACCATGGAAATTTTTTCTCTCTCTCTCTCTCTCCAGTTGAACACAGCTTGGTCATAC
The DNA here is from genome assembly GCF_057382185.1 of Mchenga conophoros. Lineage (NCBI taxonomy): Eukaryota > Metazoa > Chordata > Actinopteri > Cichliformes > Cichlidae > Mchenga > Mchenga conophoros. The sequence continues at coordinate 33,733,421 of NC_140546.1, forward strand.
AAAAAAAAAAAAAGCCTTTATATGTGCACGGGGATGAACGACAAACAAGAGCGGTTTTCCATGGCTTTCTCTCACCAGGGCACCTTGGAGACAATCTTACCCTGGCTTTTATGGCTCACCATAGTGCGTCCAAATAACAAATATGCAGGGAGGATGAAGCACAACCCCCCACGCAGACCAGATAAATATGTGAAAATGACAGTATTTGTTTTCTTTTCATTTGGGATCTGTTATGACAGTCTGCATAAATAATGCACCTTCAGGAAATATTTACAGAACACATATTGGTCTATATCTGACTGTGTGTGTGTGTGTGTGTGTGTGTGTGTGTGTGTGTGTGTGTGTGTGTGTGAGGCTGCTTCTTTTAACATTATTTCAGCTAGGTCCCGTGCCTTGAAGTGAGCCTGCTTTTAATGAGTACTACCGCTTACAGAGGCATCAATGCTTCTTTAGTTTGCCTTCCCAGAGGCATTATCAGCCATTGACAACTGGTTGAATGCTGCTCTCTATTTAAGCACACTATCCTGTCAGCACTGGCAGTTGATGGACAGAGTTGTACAAAAACTACCTTCCAATATTTATCTCATTGTAAGCGAATAGCTTAAAAGAGACTCAGTGAAAGCGAAGGAGACATTGCACAGTAAAGAATGCAAAGGCGTGGACGAATGTCTGCATTTTCCCCCTTGAACCGAAACAAGACAGCTGAACGAAAGAGTTCTCAGCCTGATAAATTTTGGTATGTGGTGAATTTTGGTATCTTTTTAAAACATTTGTAGCGAAAACATCACTTTGTAAGTAGAAGAAAACATTGTGGCATTTCTGTAATATTTCTGGAAGATGTTGTATTTACTTTTTATGGTTGATTTAATGGAAGAAAATATATAATTTTATATAAGAAAAAACTTAATACGGTAAAGTAGTAAAATGCCTGTAATATCTGCCATTTTTCTAATACACTGTCCAGAATGATTTACAGTATGTGTGGATAGTTTCTCTGTATGCACCCTGAATCTGAGTTTAAGATACGTATGATACATATTACAACTACTGTGCAACTTACAGTGGACCTAAAATTCATTTTAGGCAGATAGTGGATTATGTGAAAGTCCTCCACCCACTTTTACTTAATCCATGAAATAAACCTTTTACAAAAACAAAGGCTTCTAAAGTTCTAAAGAAATCATGGCGATCTCTTGATCAATAGAAAAAAGTCCCACATCCACCTCTTGGAATTAAAAATACATTTTCCATTATGGTCCATTAAGGAACACAATACATTTCATTAATGTGAAGAATCATATAACATCCTCTACTGCTCTGATTTCTCTTTCTAACTAGTCAATGCAACCTCTCTCTACAGCTGTCACATGAATAGTGCAATGTTGGCAGACAATTCTGACCTGTGTCTCCCCCCACATCCCACCATCTATCTAGGTTATCAAAGTCTGTTTTTCTTAGCTTCCAGTAATTCCAGCAGTCAGAAAAAGACTGACAGAAAGGCTCATCATGAATCAGATTCACATGAAATTGCCAGTGTGAGCAGTGTCGACAGCATGCCAGTAGCGAGATGTCCGAGAGTCCTAAATGATGATCTGAAAACCAACAGGAGAAGTTACTGCCCTAATCAATTTGCTGTTATGTATCTGATTAACGTAAATCCAATCAAGTCTAGCTGTCCTCACACTACCCTCAGACACACTCATATGTGCACTGCTTCCTCCAGACATCCAAATGTCCACAAGATCATTTTCACCAGTAATTGTTGGCAGGAGAGAGGCTGAAGGTGGACGAGGCTCGCCATAAGCCAAAGGATGTGTGGTGCAATTACAGTCCCCATCAACCACTGCCACTGAGTTACTGCTGCACTGTTTTCATTTGTTGTTAAAGTTATGAAATAGCTAACACAATCAGTACTGCTGTTGTGGGCACAAATGTTTATGAACACGCACTGTATACCTCTAATTACAGCCTCTACTATTTGGGTCCTACCCTGCTCTGCTTCATTTGCTGTAATGTACTTGTATTTCCTTTAGAAATACTTCTCACCCTTTTTTTATCACAACCCCTATTTAAGTTTAAACTTCCAACTCTTAAACCGCTCATATTTAATAGAGACAGGAAGACGGTGAAAGCTTTATGAGAGAGACCACCTTCAGTGCTCCAGGCATCTTACTGCACTTTTAGAAGATTTTTCCTTGTTTCTTCCTGCTCAGTTTAGTCAGTATCTTTTTTAGACCTTTTTGCTTGCTCAGCTGTTTATAGCTGACCACTCTCCTTAAGGTTATAAGATTTTATAGACTGCTCAACCCTTGGGGAAAAAATCAGTAACTTTAATGGATTGTCTGCCAAAAGTTCCATCTAGTAATTCGATGATATCTTATAAGGAATATGACCATTGATTTGGGTCTTTCGTCTTGTCATCCTTGAGCATGGGATTTTACCATTTTCAACATTTAAGCAGCCTGCAGCTGTGTTCTGATTTTCAGCCCTACTTGTCACCGCTGTCTGTTAGTGTCTCGGCTTTCCTCCACATTTTCCTTGTCATTCCTGTCAGACTGTCTATCCTTCACCTCATCAACACATTGCACCATTCCCTCGTCAGTGTGTGGGGCACCAGTTGTGACCTCCACTGTTTCCTGCTGCATTACTTGCAGGTTGCTTGTGACCAGTTCCCTCAGCCCCTTGTTTCCCTAGATCACTAGGTGTCTGCTATTTGCCAGCAGCATTGGCTACAGCACTATGTTGTCAACCTGAGCATGAGCATGAATGCAGGGTGAGCATGTTCCTAAAATGTAGTCCTAGCTTCCCAAACTCAATCAGCACCTTTATGCACTCTTTCACTCAAACTCCCAACATGCAGTGCAGTAAGGAGAGGACATCAGATACATGTTACTCTTCAAAAGAGTTTTCACATGCCTTTCACACCTTCAAAGTTCTTCCAGTGATCTAATAATGAACTTTCATGAAGTTCTTGGAACTAATAAAAAGACTATATTTTTATATTCCTACTATGGTTCAAGCTCCAAAAACACTCTTCCTTGGTTAATGCCATTGGAAATGGACAGTGGAAGATTAACCAGCAACACCAGTCATGTTATTAGTGGCCTGTTCTCAGCGATATAAAACACATGCCACCTGCAAATCAAGAACCAAACACCCTATGAGTGCAATAGTTGTAAGTATACAGTGGGCTTTGTGAAACCTTTAATTTTATGAAAACATTACTTTCAGCTACCTTCTTATTCACAAGGGGTTGTAACCCCAAGCAGGCAGCTCCACATGTTTGATTTGTTACATTTTTTACACCAGATACTGTTTGTGACAAAACCTGGTCCCAGAATCAAACCGGGAATCTTCCACTTATTAAGCACATGTGTAAACCACTACATACACAATGGAGGCATTAACTTGAAATTGTATGAACGGTACGAAATCCAACCAACCATCTTTGATTGGAGGCACTTGGCTAAAAATAAATTAAATAAAATATGACAGTAAGAGCCATTAAATTTACATTTAAAGAGCGCCATAAGAGCCAGTCCTATGACTAATAAAATTAAATTAATCACTGAGCTACGTTTACAGGAAACACAACAAATTTACTTACAACCATACATGTACTATCTATATTATTCTGTAGATTATGTACAAATACGTACACATGTGACATACAGGTAAAGTGCTTGCAATGTACCCATCTCAACAATGTACACATGTAACGTGCATGTAATATACATGTAATCCCTGTAACATTTACCATGTAATCCCTATAACATACACATATAATGTATATGTAATGCACACACGAGGTACAGATCATTTAAACAATGTACCCATAAAATGTACAAGTACCCTACACATGTCTAAACTTGTAAATGTAACATACATATAATGGATATGTATAAAGTGTGTAATGTGTAAGGTACACATAATATTGTCATTGATTTTGAGATCAGCTGATCACAGTATACACCTTTAAAGCATCATCAGCCAGCGATTCTTCCTGTATTGACCAATCTGAAACCAATATTCATATAAAATGTCCTCTCAGTTCTTCTCTACCTCCTGACCACACTATGCTCATTGCTCATGCTCGCTGACTCATGCTCATTCATGTTCATTTCAAAAGTGCTGAATGGAGTTTAGGTGAATCAAATTCTTCTACACCAAAAAGGCTGAGCTTTTTTCTTTTCTTTTCTTTAACATATTATGTCACAATTGAATTGCTATGTTGAAACGGATAAACACAGAATGCCGTGTGGAAAACATTTCTTTACTCAAAGGCAGTTTGGAGAGGACAGAGGGTCAAGATGAGGTCAGTCAAGAAAAGTTTGAAGCAATCCTAAAGCACCTGCGGCAAAAAGCCCTTCAGACTAAACAAACGTCAAAAGGATAACATCTAGACAGGTGCAAAATGAGCCGGGGGGGTTCAGACAGCTCATCCCAGCTGAACTGATAACAGTCCTTAACTTCCACTATGAGAATGGGAAGAATTATATAGGGGTCTTAATCTGGCTTTCTCTCTTCAGGCAGGTAGTGAATCTGTGGCACCCAGACAAGTTCAGAGAGGATCATGTTTAATCTTTCGCTGTATATGTAGGCATACTGTGTTTTCTTTTTCAAACAAGGAGTTCCTTTTCATACTAAAAAAATTATAAAGGGATAAAATATTTCTTTCAGTAAATTTTACAGATTTTTTTGGATTAAATTCCGCATGATTTGATGATTTATTTATTTATTTATGTGAAGAAAGTTAAAGGTCAGCAGTCACTCATACTTTAAAGATGAAATCGTGTTATCTGGTTAAAACATGTGATTCATTGTGAGGACAGATGTTTCCATATTTTCATAAGACAAAACAGCGGAGTAAATACTCAACATGTTTCCCAAAAATGAGAGATCGTAGATTAGCACATGTCGTATTTAATTAAGTTTCCACGTTTTTGTCTCTCCCCCCCCCCATCCTCACGCATGCTCAGTGTCTATCTTCGGCTGATTCACAGCAGCAGCAGCGTTGGAGATCCAGCGGTCCGACAGCACATGGATCCCCAGTGAGAACCTAGAGCTCTCCGGCCAGGAGGGGTAAGACTGCGTCCTTCATTGCTTGTAAAGTCGGTTACAGCAAAAGAAGGAGGCTGTGAGGAAAGAGAAAGATCACCGTAGCTGAAGTGCGATGGAGAAAAAGTGTGAAATGGACTGAGAGGCTCCATGGCCGCGATGACTCACTGGTGTTCAGTGCCGGCGGTTAGTTTGCGTCTGTGAGTTGAAATGACCGTTTAGAAGAAAATGTCGGCAGTGAGATTGAGGGCGACCTTTTTTCTTTTCCCGTTTCAATGTGAGCATTCAATGAATTTGAAATCATATTTCCTGCATCGGTGTACTCCAGTAAATAGCCTGTTGCATTCTTTTTAGCATTATAAGAAACGGTCAGATAAAAAGTGTGTGTTTTTTTGTTTTTTTTTTACTTGTCTGGAAAGCTGAGACAAGCTTACTAGCACCATGGACAGCTCCTTGTTTTAACGACCCTTTTGATTATGTAGGCCATACTATTAAAAACAACAACAACAACAACAACAGTAGTAAGAACAGTAAGCAAGGTCAATAGTGTTCAATTCTGATTTTAACAATAAGTGTTTAGTTGGGTTAAACCAGGCTGCTGGTTTACTGGTGGTTACAAGGGTATTTAAAAGTAGAATGGGAGGCAGAGCCTTCAGCTTTCAGGCCCCTCTTTAGTGGAACCAGCCCCCAGTTTGGTTTTGGACAGACACCCTCTCTACTTTTAAGATGAAGCTTAAATGTCTTTTTTGATAAAGCTTATAGTTAGGGCTGGATCAGGTGATCCTGGAATCTGCCTTAGTTATGCTGCAGTAGGCCTGGGCTGCCGGGGGCTTCCCATGATGCACTGAGTATTTCTTCTTCACCTTTTTTCACTTTTCTCTCGCTGTCATTGCTATTCTCTGGCTCCCTTCCACTGTCTTCCACCCCTCACCTCCAACTGTTCACAGCAGATGGCCGCCCCTCCCTGAGCCTCAGGTTTCCTCCTGTTAAAAGGGAGGTTTTTTTTCTTCCCACTGCCCCCAAGCACATGCTCATAGGTGTTTAAGTGATTGTTTGGTGTTTTCTTTCTACTATTGTATTTATATATTTTATATAAATAAAGCTGAATTGAATTGAATCTTAGAACTTATAATGAAGAATATCAGTGGACTTCCACGTACGTAGAGGACTGCTTTGTCAGTTTTTGTTAAAAAGTTTTCATTGAGCCTTAGGTCTCAGTCAGACAGCACTAGAGACCAGTCAGTGAATCCCTGACAACTGCTCTGGGGAAAAATGTCTATTTCCCAACACGTTGCTGAAGGTTTAGTCACAAATAGGGTGATGAACCAAAAACCTCCTTGTGAGTGCTTTTATCACATTGCTGCACTTGCCTGTAGTGTTTATGGAAAATGGCCACTTGTCTCCAAACACTCGCTGATTAACCACCAAGTGGTACTGAAACTTGAAAAATGCAACAAAAACCGGAGAGCCTTCAAAGTAAAAGTTGGGCCTTAGAACTGAAAATACTATGTTTTAAAAGCCCTGCACATACCATTAACCACCACAACGAGACAATCCTTTAACTCTGCTTTCAGTGTCTAGTTTTAGTTTAGCCCTTTAGCTTTATTCATTGAGGACCATCTCGGGGATGCCCTCTTCTCCACCTCTGGCTTTATTATAGGCAATTTCAGCACAGTGGGATTAATCAGAAGTGGCTCCCGTAGCTCTGACCTTACTAGTGCTTCAAAGTGTTCCTATTTAAAATTACTAGAGTATCAGTGTTTTAAAATTTAATTAACCAAAACGAACAAACAGTAAACTTTGAGTTATTGTGTTATGAGTGGCTTTTTTTTTTTTATCTTAAAGCATAGCTGAATTATTGAGCAGTGGTGAATGAACTACTGAGCTCCCTTACATAAATAAAAACACCATTAGCACTGTCCTGCAATCAAAATTTTGCTAATGTAAAATTAAACTTCCCAGTATTCCAAATGTAGATAAAAAATTTTAAATATAAGCGCTCCAATTTTATACACTTGTTTATCATTAGATTTTTAATACTGCATCAAGTCAGACATGGTATTTTATAGCATTATAATTAATATTGCAACACGAAAAAGTGGGATAATAATAAATAACCAGTAACTATAGTTGTTATGTGAGTATATTATGAGATAAAAGTATGCCCTTGTATACAGCCCCACAATGTTTCTGTTTCAATGTTTCTATGTATACACCATGTATATAGTTTACTCACATATATGTATACATATATATTGCTTTTTTCCCATTTCTATATTGTTTCCTTTACTTTTGCACCTTTGTGGTCCACCTACTCAGTTTCGCTGTGCAAGAAACTGCACAATGACAATAAAAGCTCAAAAGTCTAAAGATGCTGCCACAAATGTGAAGGTTAGTAAATGTAATTGGTTTGTAATCACTGCTCTGCAGACACATTTAAAAGTAAAGGTGGAAATAAAAATATGTATTTGTTATTTTCTGAATTTGTGTTTTAGGGGGCTCATACGTCTAACTATCTCAACTTTACAATCAATTAAGGGTAATGTTCCAGTGAAAGATAAAACAGGGTATCAAACCATAGAAATAGACCCTTGGCTGGCAAAGTCTTCCCTTATTGAATTGTTTATTTGAAAGAAAATGTAGGCAAATGCTTTGCAAAACCCTTTTTCTCAGTGCTGTACATAGGATAAGATAAAAACATGCTGCACATCATGTTCAGCTCCAGCATGCTTTCTTTGTGTCTTAGTTTTATTTTTATCATATCAACTTACAGCTATAAAGACACCAAACAGAGATGTGGTATATTGGATCACTTTTGTTAGTAACTCATTCTTTTCAGCTTAAGCAGCAAAGGAAGGTAATAATGTAACGTTACCTGAACAGGAAGTTCTTTCCGTCATTTGGTCATTTCAAATTTAGTCATCAGGATTGATACTGCAGTCGGATTAGACCGCTGCTGTGCTACAGACTGAGTTCTGGCGTTTGTGCACAGCTCAGGGAAACAGTTTGAAGAATGAAATAAATCAACCCAACAGCCTTAGGAGAATAACAACAGAGGGACATGAATACAGTGTACACGCACTTGCATATGTGTGACTCATCCGTGGGTGGTGATAGAGTCACCTCAGGGCCGCGGTGGCCGTCAATCGTTCACATGCGGCAACAATAACTGGGGCAACCTGAAGACACGGGTGAAGGATTTATGACGAGTCTCTGCAGGGAGGGAAGGTTTTTATTGCAGGGAATCCATATTCAGCAGATAAACAATGTCTGTGTTCACAGCCAGGCAGCTGATATGTACACAAATCAGTCTGTTCAGAAGTACGGCTGGCTGTGTATCACCATTCTTATCATATGAATTTCTATCTTTATTGTAGGTGTACAAGGAGAGAGATGGCTCTGTGCTCCGAGGCCTGTGCTTCTGGCTCAGGAGGAGAATCCTCCGGCAGTGAGGTGAGCTGCGCTAACACCGGTGATCATTCTGATCTGATTACAGCTGAAGTAGTGATTTTGGAGTTAGGCAGATGACAGGAAGCTCTCATAAAGAAAATGTTTGCGTGAAAGTCAGTGTAACAATAACAAAGTTGTAGCAAAAATAGTCTGAACATACCTGCTAATTACTTTGGCACTGTGACTGATGGATTGATAACTATATCTTGGAAACTAAGATAAATTAAAATATATACCAAACAAGTTGGCTCTACTCTGAGCCCATCACAGATGGCCGAACTTCTCACCCTATCTCTAAGGGAGAGGCCAGCCACCCTTCGGAGGAAGCTCATTTCTGCCGCTTGTATCCGCGATCTCGTTCTTTCGGTCACTACCCACAGCTGGTGACCATAGGTGAGGGTAGGGTTGCAGATCGACCGGTAAATAACCTTAGAGATAAAGTGAGGAGTGGCCCTCTCTTTACCACGACGGACCAGTACAGCGTCCACATCACTGTAGCTGCAGCACCGATCCGTCTGTCAATCTCCCGCTTCCTTCTCCCGTCACTTGTGAACAAGACCCCAAGATACTTAAACTCTTCCACTTGGGGCAAGAGCTCGTCCCTGACCCGGAGTGGGCACTCCACCCTTTTCCGACTGAGGACCATGGCCTCAGATTTGGAGGTGCTGATTCTCATTCCCACCGCTTCACACTCGGCCGCGAACCGTTCCAGTGCAAGCTGGAGGCCATCACCTGATGAAGCCAACAGAACCACATCATCTGTGAAAAGCAGAGATCAGATGCTGAGACCAACTAAGCGAAAGCCTTCCGCCACTTGGCTATGCCTAGAAATTCTGTCCATAAAAATTACGATGATTCATGTGTTTATTTCAAATGTGATTTTTTTTCTCTCGTTTTGGTCACAACTTCCTTCCAGGCAGGTTCAAGCTGTCTTCGTTTTGGGGTTCGTTCCTATCTGCACCACTTCTATGAAGAGTGCTCCTCCTCCATGTGGGAGAGAGACCCGGAGGATCGGGGGTTCGTCCAGAGCCAGAGGTCAGCCCTGTGGTGGAACTCAGCAGTCTGGAAGGTAAAGCTACTGTTCTCTGTACATACCATGACATGGTTTTCAAATGTTTCCTGTGGCACAATAAAGTGCTACATTTCCTCTTTTACTGTGTTTCTGGTACTAAAATTTTAATTCCAAAAATAATATTGATAATATTAACTTGACCTCGGATCATTATATGACTCACAGCTGCATCAAATAATTCAGGGGATGAATTCTTTTATGAGGCTTACGGTGTAAAAAAAAATTAGATGTGGTCCTTTCACAGCTAAATCCATGAAAAGTTAAAATCAATATACATTTTTACTTCATTGGCTTTTCAGTCGAATTGACTTTTGAGTTCTTCCACATAAAACTGGACAGCCCTCGTCTTCACACATTGATGCCCTTGTCACTGTCAGCCCCGTGGTGCCCTGAGGAGTGAATGTGTCACCTCTGTGACACATGGTGCCTCTTACTGGCAGTTTGCAGCTGCCAGCAGTGAGCTTCACTGGTGTAATAACTCTGCAAAGTGTCTATATTGTTTATATTTATATATTTAGGTATAATTACAGAAATTAAACCATCATTACATATTTTCACAACTGTGGCCAAATGCTATGTACATGGGCACTTTATTTCTGCAATACTAGTTAGTTTCTCGTATAAACTGATGCTTTAGATCACAGGTGTCAAACTCCAGTCCTCGATGGCTGGCGTCCTGATACTTTTCCATGTGTCCCTGCTGCAACACACCTAAATATATTTACTAGGTCATTAGCACGACTCTATAGAACTTGACTTCATGCTGAGGTGGTAATTCAGCTATTTGATTCATGTTACAGCAGCTCGTGAGTGAATGAACATGGTGCAATAAAAGTATTTTTAGAAGTACATTTTTCCAAACTCTTACATTTACGTACATTTATTTAAATTTACTTAAGTAGGGTTAGGGGTTACCAGGGACACATTTAAAAGTTTCAGGACACCGGCCCTCAAGGACTGGAGTTTGACACCCCTGCTTTATATCCTTCAATAACATTTCTGCTGGGCTAAGGTCATTGGTTTGACTCCTTCCTTTAAAAGCAAATGATTTATATATCATTTATTTTTTTTATTCAGGTATCAGATAAATGTCTGGACATTTTTAATTACAACATGCTAGTAAACTTCATAAAACTGATTGTTCCATTGATAACAAGCTGTCAGACTTAGCATAATGAGCCCAAATCATGACACTACCTCCACCATAGATGGTTTCATAGATGATATAAGGTTGTCATGTTGTAATCGTGTGTTTTCTAATCTCTTGCGCCTTCCTATTTAATCCCGGAGGTTCTATTTTGGTCTGACGTGTCCCATAAAATATTTTTTCCAACAGCCTTCTGGCTTCTCCAGGTGACCTGTAGTATTATTGTTGAATGTGATTCTGATGTTGGACTGATAAAAATGATTAGCTAGTGTTTAAAAAGGCCTTTTGCTGTTTAGCTGTTACCCTGGGCTCCTTTGTGACTTTCAGTTGATCTTGATCTTGCTGGTTTGTATACATACAGGGAAAAACCCAACAATCTTCCTGTTAAAAGGGAAAAACTCCCTTTTAACAGGAAGAAACCTCCGGCAGAACCAGGCTCAGGGAGGTGTGGGGCCATCTGATTGCTCGGTTGAGTCCAAAGTCTCCATCTATTAAAATCGATTAAAATTTGGCATACGTCCACAAGGGTCTTCAAGGTCAACGTAATAATTTCAAAAACTAACAAAAAATTTGATGCTTACAAATTTGGTGTGTTTTGTCAAAATATAGAAAGTACTGTATTATTGTTTCAAATATCATATTTGACCTCTGACCTTTCCTTCAAGGTCAGTAGGTCGATCTGAAGGTCAAAAAGATAATAATGATATTTACTATTTAAAATTATGTCTCTTACTGCCATTGTTTGTATGGCCGACATATAGACTTATAGGGGGTGATATATGAGGATTCCTAGTATCATGACACATTGGACCTCCGATGTCACTTTTTTCTTTCATATTCACCCCAAAATGTGTTACATCTTTAAAGAAAGTATTGTCAAGAGAACGAGAATGAGCTGGCTATGTACTTAGAAATCAACTGTAGAATCATTATCTGATAAGCCGAAGCCGATGTCCATTTATTTATCTATTATTTTTCTTCATTACCTACTCCTACATAATGTTTGTGTAATTAAAGCATTCATCCATCATGCTGTCCTTTTCTAATTTTTAGTGCACTGCAAGCATGTTAAAGCACAAAGGAAAGAAAGCACAATACTATTCCCTTAAAAGTAAATGTTGCCCAGAGAGTAAGCTGCCTTGGCAGAGGTTTGTGCTCTCAGGGTTGTATAATTTTGCATCATTTTCCAAAATACACGAATGGCCAAATATTATACTTTTTTAATCATTGTTTTTCTTCTACTTTGAGGTGAAATTCTGCTGATGTTTCAGGTTGAAAATGCAGAAACTTCTCTCTGCGACTTTACTCATATAATGTAGTGCATACAGTGCATTTTTAAGCTTCATGATGAACAGCAGTCATGTGCTGGTATTTGTAAAGCAGCGGGATTCCAGGTCAGCACGTGTGGCAATTGGGATTTTTCTGCATTACAAACAACAAAATGACCTTTCTTAACAAGTGGTGAAGAGCACTGAGCAAACAGGGCCACCTATACAAAAATTAAATAGCCATATCTGCAAAAATGACCACCTCAGCTTCCTTTCTTTACCCTGTCTACCCTTAGGTGTCCTTGGCCCTGGGTGTCCTCATCTTGACTGCAGGTATTGCCACACTGTCGGTCGGCTACTCCACTCCTCCCAAAATCGAGTCGTTCGGAGAGGGAGATCTGTTCTTCGTGGACACGCAGGCCATCAGCTTTAACAAGGGGCTGCATTTCAGCGCCGCAGCCGGGATTGGGCTCTCCTGCCTCGGCTCTGCCCTGGCTGCAATGGGGGTTGTTGTTTGGATCCTCCCCAAGGCCAACTTGAAAGAGAGGCTGTCCCACAGACCAGGGGGAGTGGAAGGGAGAAGAGAGTGTGGGTCAAAGTGGAGGGGCTTTAAGGATGTTAGGGATGTGGTCACTAAGCCACCTGGTTCAGAGGAGGGGAAGGTGCCCTTTACTTTGTCGAAGGTGGAAAATGTGCAGCCCGCTTCTTAAAAAAGATCACGACTGAGCTATAAGGCTTTTGTTCTAGTCCTGGGGCCTTTTTTTTTTTTTTGCATGGTCTTAACTTCTTGTCTTACCTCTGTCAAAGGAAATGTGTTATTTCAACATGCAGATTGTTCAGATGGAGGCTGTTTTGTCACCTCAGTATTACAGTTAGACCCCTGCAGTTTGATTGGATTGGACTGGATTGGATTGACTAGCCTCTCTGTAGTTCTAGGGATGTGATTTTGTTTACAAGCACCAGTCAAGAAAACCCACATATATTATGATTTAGTGAAAAAAACACATAAATAAATACATTAGAGGATGTTAAAAAACTTAAAAAAAACAACTCAGATTTACATTACACATATAAAACCTACATTTGTTGTTTGTTTTTTTAAAGATACATAGCAATGATCTGAAATGGCAAGAAGAGCCAAATCCTCTCCCTCCCCCGCAGCAAGGAGCGAAGCCTTGCATGAAGCATGAAGAGAGTTTTGAGGGTCTGGACAGACTGGCCTTTTCCCTCCGAGTGGCTCTAATCTTACAAATATGTCATTCAACTCGATGCCAACAGTGTTTTGGGAACATTTAACACTCTTTTCCAACCATCTTTTGTTATCTGCACCGAGGCTGCCAAACCAACAAATCATTGTTTATTTAGAGCTGATGAATAAAACATTTTCAATCAGCTTCATGATTGGGCTTTTTGCACATGAAATCATTCAGTGTCATTTTGTCGTTCAGAGTGATGCCCAGGTACCTGTAATGGCTCACTATCTAGGTGTAGCTGTGGATTCGATGAAAGTGGGTGCAGAGACAGAAAGATTTCAGAGAAAGCTCCTCTTTTGTTTCTGAGTGAGTATATGTCATCGCACAAACTGACAAAATTATCTGAAGCTGGACCACGGTTCACTTCATGGTTTGAAAGAGGCTGATAATCACCAACGATACCAACGCTGGTGTTGTTGCTGGATCGATACTAGAACGATAGGACCGATAATGTGTTTGTGTTGCACAGCACTGCAAAGAACCTCAGTCCAAACGTTAATAGTCATTGCAAAAATAACAAAGTGAATAAAACACACCCATGTGGTGATCCTGTTGAACTGTAGACATGATAAAAGATGGATGTCCGTACCGTGACTTCATCAAGCCTCCAGATTAGCACTTTTGGCATCTTGGTGTTTTCAAACTGGATGCGCCCACTGATTGATAGCTCTGACCACGAAACTGTACGCTTACAAGCCATTAGCCAATACTTCATAACATTTTCTGAAACTTAAAATGACCATAATTTACTAAATGAACTTGCTCTTTTCAATATGCCTAAAAAAACAAGTGATTGAACCAGTAAGCTCACAGCTATCACCTCCTTGTAGTGAAAAGACTGCAGGTTCAAGGCCCATCCAGCACTGACTATGTCCATCTTTCGGGTTGTCATCAGGGCTTCAGACAAGGTGTCATCAGACCTCATTTTCAGTAACCCAACATATAGTACATTTGCAGTATTTCAGAAAGCCTGTGTGTTTAATATGAGACTGGATGCTGTCAAAAAATGAAAAGAAGTCATAAGCATGAACATAAGTGTGTCTTCTTGACCACCGACCAGATCCAGAAATGTGGTGTGGCATCTACTGCCTCCATCTTTACTTCTCTTTGTTTAATATGTTGAAAAGCTTTCAGAGAAGATAAGCTGTAGAGGTATTTTTAGGCCCCAAGACTTGAACCATAAGGCACGTAGTTATCGTAAACACCTCGTAGTGCAGCATAGAGACATAGCTGTTGACCGGGTAGACTGTGTTTGTCCACTAGCATTAAGAAAATACACTCAGTTCTTAGAAATGTATGTTTTTATTCCTCCTATTTCATGTTGTTTTTGCCTTGTGTTTTGTATTTTTTTAAATAGCGGTACTGGCTTTCAAAGTACTTAGTGATGCTGGTGATGATGTTGTGTGAACCGCACGTGAATCCTGGCTCTCCGCTCATAAAGAGAATCATTAACAATTATGTACCTGCAGCTACACACATCTACACATACGCTCAGCCTGCTGTGTTGAACACAGTCACACGCACTCTCACTCTCACCCACACGCACAGACGCACAGTAATTTGTGCTCCATTGACAGTATCACCTCCCTTCTCCACACTGTAATCTGGCTGCGTAATTGCCTGCAATCTGTGTCTCCAGGCAACAGTTGGGCTTCAAGTGCTCTATTTTGAACTCCGAACAAAGACCCTTTTCTGATTGGTCCCTCACGTCCCCTCTCGTTATTTTTACTCCAATCAGATTTTGTGTTTACAGGCGGACACAGTAGCAGCGAGTGAGTGGTGAAGGGCTGAGGTGAGAGGAATTTGCACTGGCACCTTAGAAGCCCCTGTCTGATTAGGTCCTCAAATTTCAGAAAAATAGACTACAACCTAGAAAAAAAAGTATTTAAAAAAAAAGAGCAACCCCGATGTCCTGATATAATGGGAGTAATTTCACTGAGTGTTTCTATTGCTGTTTCATTGTTTTGTTGTGTTACTGGTTATGGTGAAGATAATGGAGTGAAATGGGGTTTCGTGTCACTGGTGCAAAGAAAATCACCAAAATAAACTTGTGATCTGCAATTTTTAAAGTGTTTGGATCCATTTAATAAATCTGTGCCACAACGACACGTATGCAAAGCTATCTTTAAACTGGAATAATTCATATTTTCTTGTCTCTCTGTTATGTCCGACTGTATTACAGCAGTTAAACCATTTATGCTTAAACCCAATATTCACTTGTTGTATGTGTATGCTTGGAAGCAGGCATAGAGATATGACCTAAGTGGTTTCTATGGAGCTTGTAACGATAGAGGAAATGTGTCCACTGTGTCTCATGTTTACAAGAAGGAGAGTATTGGAGAGGTGGGGCAGAAGCAATCCACAGGATGTACAATCATGATCTGAACAAGAGATTTTGATTCTGTGTGACATACTTGTTTAACCTTACATACGTCAATCAAACCAGTAAGCGTCAAGAATTAGACTGCTGTATGCTGTATGCGGATGTCTTCTGAAGAAGAATCCCACTGGTTTGATGTTCTTTGGCTTGCTCAGGATGTCTTTCCAGTTTTTTCTTCACATTGATTTCGGAAGGAAAGCTCCCTGAATCAGAACAAAGATTTATTTCCTGTTCAGCTCCTTTTTGTTTGTTATGAACTTAAGCTGCTCGGCAGTCGGTGGTCTTGCGCTGACTGCACGTCTCTATTGATGTTCTAATTTTATTATTTCAATGTGGGTGAAAGTGCCTTTTCTTTGGAATGCTCTTTCATAATTGCCACAGACTGTGAAGGGCAAATTAGCGAGACAGTGCATGCTGCTAGGCAACAAATACAACCAAGAGTGCACTCGTGCGTGTTTTTTTAAGCCCCGGTGTAATAAATCATAAAGAAAGGAAAATAAAAACAGTTAGATTAGGTTTGTGAAACCAAAGTCAAGTCTAATAATTAGTCTGGATTCCTATTTTTTAAACTCATAAAATTATGGATCTTTTCTACACACTTTTACTAAGGAGAAGTTTTTTTCTTTTCTTTTTTTAAATGTTGGAACAGCTTATTGTTACTTTTAACCTCCATCCATCCATTCGCTTCCGCTTATCCTTTTCAGGGTCGCGGGGGGCGCTGGAGCCTATCCCAGCTGTCATAGGGCGAGAGGCAGGGTACACCCTGGACAGGTCGCCAGTCCGTCGAAGGGCCAACACACAGGGACAGACAACCATTCGCACTCACATTCACTCGCACATTCACACCTAGTGGCAATTTAGAGTTTCCAATTAACCTATCCCCACAAGCTGCATGTCTTTGGACTTTTAACCTATTTTAACTAATTATTTTATTAATTTTTAACAAAGCAAGTATTCTGGTTTTATCCTCTTTTAGGAAATTGTTTTAGTTCTCCAAGTGATAGACCAAGCTGAGCTCCAACAAAGAGCTGAACATTGCACTGAGAAGCAGCAGCCTGCTTCTCTTTAACACGTCTAACAGCACACTGTCTGTCTGCAACAAACAGATACAGCATAACTTTGTTCACTTTGTCACTTGCCCCTTTGGTTCTGTCAGTAGTGCTGTGCAATACTGCAAATTGTGGTATTAATCCAATAACAAATAAATACAAGGTCACTGTTGCCAATACCAATATTGATACTGGTGCTTTTAACCTGTAAAGGCAAATTATGTAGAGGAGACCAGTGTGTGATGATTTATGAGATGAGTCATCACACATTTTAATGGCCACTAAATCACTTTGATTTTACTTTCCACAATTATTAGTTAGCACAGTAATACACAAATGCTAAAATGCCTAAAAAATAATGAGAAAAAAAGAGTTTTTCATGTATTTAGAAAGTGGATTTTTTTAGAGACCTGGAATGTAAGTGTGCATGTCTCTGAAGCACTTTGGGTCGACTTCGTTGCTTAAATGTTTAAGTGTGCTTTGGGCAATAAACAAAATAGACGTGACAGTCAACACTAAAAGGTTCAGACATTTTTCATAGTCCATGTTTGAGGTCTGTTTGAACTTACAGGATAGAAACAATGTATCATATCACATTAGTATTCATCTAATACCAATACCGGTATTGATACTATTAATATTGATACTCCCACCTCTTGTTAAGCTGATGAATTGGTGATTGTTAGCCACTTCCAAACCATGAGGTGGACATGATGTTTGACATTACAATTATTTAGAATAAACCCCACTAACCTGCTCCTGCAAAGGGTCCATTGCAGTTTTGTCTGATATACACTGCATTGTGTTGCAGCTTTTTAAAATGCATTTTATTTTATTTATTGATTTTTATTGAGGATGCTCAGTACACTGCCTAGGATGGCTTCCTCGCCTATTCTCCATTTCCATATGACGAAATATACTGTTTAAAGAAAACTATATATAAAGACAGATGTAGCATCTGGCTCCAAAAAGTGATATTGGCATGTTTTGTATGGCCAGCAGGCAATGACTCCTCTGGATGCCAAAAAAGAAAAGATGGGAAAAAACAACCCGAGGGCTCAGTTGATCTGTGACCTCAGTAAATGCTTCTATAATTTATGCATCGATAGTTCTACAAAGCAGGTTATACTTAGCCTAGCTTTTGTAAGTCACTACCTTTTGAGCAGGCAGTACTTCTCAGTTTATCATGTATCTAAAATACTACAATGACTACAAGTTGTTAAGTCCAAGATTTCAAGATCTACAGAGAGTCTCATAGTCTAGGTCTGCCAATTACAACCACCTGCCTTTTGACAAGCACCTGCTGTTGTAGTATGCTTGTCTGCCAAACCACTGGTACTTCCATATAAGTCTGAAACCGTTATGTCCATGCACAAAGGAAAATGTTGGAAAAGTAAAATGTGGATGGTGACAAAGTTAACATAATGCAAATGCGTAACTTTTATATCCAGGGTGTTCAAACATTTTTCCAAGAGTAACATATTCATTCATGGAAAATCCCCCAGGGGCCAACAGTCCTTCTTGCCTTTTTTTTTTAAACATAAACATTATGGTGCTGCCACCATGAGATGAAAAGAGAAATTACACTTTTTTAACAGGAGATAAATAATACATTTTAAGGTAGTGTATAGGGGCCATATAAAATCTGACCTAGGGCCACGATCAGCCCCTGGGCCGGACTTTGAACATTCCTGTTCTGTATGGTCTGGGCTGCTGGGTGGAATCTGGTGGTTTATAGAGTCACCTAACAAGCAACAGATCCCAGTTCAGTCCAGAGAGGAGACACAAATGCCTCAGGATTTGCTTCATGAAGGGCATCCAGTGTAAAAATCTGTCAGTATCAAACACAGATCGACCTCCTTTGCTGACCCCTTTGTGAGTGCAGCCGAAATGAACGTTTTGTCTCACTAGCTTTAGGTACATGAAGGTGTTCAATGTAAAAGCCTTTGTTATTAATGTGATTACATATAAATCTGTAATTTTAGCTTTTTAATAATAATAATGGATTGGATTTATATAGCACTTTTCAAGGCACCCAAAGCGCTTTACAATGCCACTATTCATTCACTCTCACATTCACACACTGGTGGAGGCAGCTACAGTTGTAGCCACAGCTGCCCTGGTTCAGACTGACAGAAGCGAGGCTGCCATATCGCGCCATCGGCCCCTCTGGCCATCACCAGTAGGCAAGTAGGGTAAAGTGTCTTGCCCAAGGACACAACGACCAGGACAGAGAGCCCAGGGATCGAACCGGCAACCTTCCGGTTACAGATGCGATTCCCAACCCCCTGAGCCACGGTCGGACGGTTTTTATTTTGGCAAGTACCAAAAGTTTACATTTCAAAAATGTTGGCATTAATTTGTGGAGTGTTTTCCTGAACAACATGAAACCGAGCTTACAGAGCTCAGAGCTTATTTTCTGAAATAATCCAAACGCCTTTGAGAAAAACCCACCAGTGTTTGGTTGGGGGAACCAGGGCTATGCTAACAAACTGTAGCACTTTATGCACTTCCTACTTTGACTGGTTTTGCTAGGTTCTGCTTCCAGATCTACTGTAAATACTCACACCAGAATAATCAGAGAAAGCTTACCTGCTAATAAAATTCCTACTATATTTACAACATTCAGTGTAACATATTATAATGCTAAAATGTATTAATTAGTATTAAATATGGTTTATAGTTGAGGGGGATGGTGTTGCAAAAAGAAAAGACATAAAAGGCCTTCATGCCCAGATACTTCCTCCAGCTCTTCTGGGGCAATGCAAATGTGTTCCCAAGGCAACAGAGAGACCTAACTTCCAGTGTGTCCAGGGTCTGCCCCGGGGTCTCATCCCAATTGAACCTGGCTCGAGGTGCTAAGGAGGCACACTAGTCAGAGGCAACATAGCTGGTTCCTTTTGATGTTGGCGAGTAGCGGCTCTACTCTAAGCCCCTCCCAGACAGTAAAGCTCTTCACTCTGTGCAAGACACCCTACAGAGGAAGTTCATTTCTGCTACGTGATCCAGTAACATGTGGTGAGTTTTACAGAAAGGCAAGCAGAGCCTATTCTATATGTAAAGAACACGTAACTACATCTACTTCTTGATTTTTTTAACAATATAACAGTGTGTGACATGGCTAACTGTTGATATCTACAGGGGTGATTCAAAGTAATAATGAAAAATGAAGTTGGAGTGTTGGCAAAACAACTTGTAAAACATATCTGATTTATTTAATAGACTGGCGCCTGTCTCCTCTCCGTCGTCATCTGCTAATGTTCTAAAGGCGCGATTAAAAACGTTTTCACACTCTGTCTTCTCTACATCACATATGTTGGCCAAGGCTGTTAGCAAGAAGCTGAAGCTCGTCGACTTGCTAATGCTAGCTGTGTTTCCATACGAAGCTCAGATCATAACTCTCAGAGCAGTGAAAACAGGACCGCTCTCCTATCAGCTTACTGTCAAACAGCCGTGGTTTATCCACAATGCGCATGCGCAAACCAGAAACAAGCTGCTGGCCTCTCAGTTTGCACAGTTCAAGTGATTGTTAACGGGAGGCTGATAGAAGCTTTGTTACAACAAAGAAATAATCAAACAAAGAAAACTTTTCTTGCTTTTTGTGATAAGTTTATATGTTGATAATGATGGTACCCTAGGATCACCAACCATAAAGTAAGTATATAGCAGGGGTCGGCAACCCTGGGCAAGCGTGCCACAGTTGGCACACGAAGGGTTAACTGATGGCACGACCATAGCTGGGCTGGCCATCGGGCATACCGGGCAGTAACATTAGCAAGTGGTGGAGGCCAGCAGGTGGATGAGGGAAAGGTGAAGCAAGAGGAGAGACCCGAGGCGGCCGTCGGTGTTGTGCCAAAAAGTGATCGTTTGCCAAAAACTGATTTCCGGTATTTGCCAAAAACTGATTGCTCGTATTTAAACTGCTATAAGTAACTTGTTGGGCTATAATATGTGAAACATATGTCAAATGCATCCCTCATGGATCACTTAAAGTTATCTTGAGCCACAAACAGCATTCGTGTAACAAGATAGAAGCCGCAATCAGTTTTTGGCAGTGACCTTTATATAACCTTTATTTATGCAGTTAAAAAAAATCTCATTAACATTAAAAATGTCTTTTGTAAGAGTAAGTTGGCCAAGAGGACAGCAGAAATGGCAGCAAATATTACAATAGTTCTGTAAAAATATTTTAAGTGGGGATAAAGGACCGGATTGGTTATAATGTAAGTACAATAAAACAGAGTTCAATTCAATTTAATTAAATTTTATTTATATAGCGCCAAATCACAACAAAAGTCACCTCAAGGCGCTTCATAGATACAGAGAAAAACCCAACAACACAAGGAGCTTTCTTCTCTCAGGAACTCTCTGCAGGAGGGGGAGATACAGGAGAGGTGGAGGAAGATCTCAGCCTGGGCGTTTACCGTCTTATGTAGTCTGGAAGATGTGTGGTTGGTGGGGTGGGTGCAGTTTTCTCTGTGGTGGGGTTGGGTGGACTGTCCAGGGCTCTGTGGAGCCGGGGGGCGCTACTGCACTGGGCCCCGGTCTGATGGGCCTGGGCCCCCCTTCCCTGGCGGGTCGCGGAGGGTGGGAGTGCCTACTGGGGTCAGCGGGGGAGCTGGCCCCAGGGAGGGGTTACCTGCCCCTCCCTTCCTTCCCTCCCCATCTCCAGCTGCCTCCCTCTTCCCGCTCCTCCACAACCACCCACACATGCAGGGCCTTGGAGTGGGGGTATGTCACCAGGGTGCAGAGGAGGCTACCCCCCCCCCCCCCCCCCCCCCCCCCGTCCCCTTCTGGCTGCCTCTGCCTCAATTTTATCCCACAACTTAGACATTCACATTATTCACACTCTCATTACACATACATATAGGATCTTGGGGGTGGGCACAATCACGGAGTCCAAATTACCATCAGGGTGTATACCTCACCCCTGACGTCGTTGCCCACCTCTCAATTTTAAATACACTTAGTCATTGAGGGTTAGCAGGAGGGACTATGCGCTTACCTGCTGCTCCTTGGCAGGTAGCTCCATGCCCTCCTGGGTTTTAATTGCACCTTAGAACACATATGCATCAACACTACAATGAGCGGGTGGAGGGAGGTTTGGAGTCTTCTCCCACCCCCATTCTCTGCGGCCTGCTGGAGCGGGAGGGCTAGTAGGAGGAGTTGGCCGTCCGACTGCGGTCTGGGGTGTGGGGCCTCCCTGCTGCTGCGGAGTCGGGGTGGTCTGCCTCTCCCCACCGCAGGGAAAAGGGTAACACCACCTGGGTCTGGGTGCAATTCCCCCCTCCAGGGGCAAGGGTACCTAGACCCGGTTTGTAGAGTACGCTTGGGGAGTGTGATTGTGTGTACAGCGTCTCTTTATGTCTGTCTCCACGTTGGTTGAGTGTGGAGTGAGTGCATATGAGAGCATGAGGGTGGGAATGGATGTTTGTGTCTGTGTGTGCCTGTATGTCTGTGTCTATATGTCAGGTTGGGTATCAGACGCCACCTCTCTGGGGACACCTCAGGCCCTCCAAGGTTTGGAGGCCTATCTCCACCCACCACCACTTCCCCTGCCGGTGGCGGACTCCCTCAGGTGTCGGTGTGTTGGTGGTTCTTTGTGTCTGGGGGTGGGCGTCCAGGTACACACCGGCTCACTCCTTGGCGGCCGCTTGTCGGGGCCTGGGGCTCGCTCGGGCCCCTTTGGAGGTGGGGTGCCCCCGGCCTCTCGGCCTAGGGCTCGGTCACTCAGGCGCAGCTGGGGGCCGGCGGAGCTCACGGGCGCGTCACTGCAACTCCCCCTGACTTCTGCTCCGCGGCTGCTGGGCGAGCCCTCATCTGGGACTCTCCTCAGCTCTTACTGGGACAGTGGCGCGGCTGCCCCTCTGTTGGTCTTCCATGGTCTCTTGTGTTCTGGGGGCCTCTGGATGTCTGGAGTTTTGATCTCCTCCATACCCGCTTCACACCCTGGAGGACGGGGCTGTGGCCCCCCCACACTCCCTAGCAGATCATTACATGGAGAAACCTTTGGAATGCAAGCATGCTGATCCACACAGGTATGCACACATGGGTATTCACAGACGCGGACTAAAGCTTTCTTGGCTGCTGCCTCAAAGCACACTGTGCGCTGTCTATCTTGCGTGCTGCACAATATCGTTTATTACTTAGTAAATACTGATATCTATGACTAGCTAGTTTATTGTGATGGTGCTTTGTTTTCTCTATTATTATGTTGCTCTTTGTTGTTTGCTGTCTTCTCTGTTTGTTTTTGTTTGTTTGTTTGTTTGTTTGTTTTTCTCCATACAGGTGACCCAGGAGTTTTTTTTTTTTTTTTTGTCTCTCTTCCCCCCCCTTCTCACCGTCTCTTCTCCCCTTTGGTTTTCTTTCTTTCTCTCCCCCTCTCTCTCTCATTCATTCCCCCTGTCCTATTTATTAAAAAAAAAAAAAAAAAATGACAAAGGATGAACTGAAGCTCTGCCATCACGTAATGTCGCATACTGCTGTTTCTGATGTCATTTAAAAAAAAAAAAAAAAAAAAAAAAAAAAAAAGAAAAACCCAACAATCATATGACCCCCTATGAGCAGCACTTTGGCGACAGTGGGAAGGAAAAACTCCCTTTTAACAGGAAGAAACCTCAGGGAGGGGCGGGGCCATCTGCTGCGACCGGTTGGGGTGAGAGAAGGAAGACAGGATAAAAGACATGCTGTGGAAGAGAGACAGAGGTTAATAACAGATATTATTACAGAGTTATAAATATACTTGAAACACGGATAATTTTTTTAATTGTATATATAACCCCTTTGTAAACCCTGTTCACCAAAGTCTATTTACCAACATACATAAAGATATTACACATAAAAAATACACAGAAACATTGGAAATCACTTTTGGCACAACACCTGTCCGAGCATCAGGTGAACTGAACTTCAGGTAAGAAGTTACGACCTGCAGTCTATCTGGGTCAGATATAAACCAAGTTTAGGTGGAGTTTATTTTCGTTGTGCTGACTTTTTACAGTCAGTTACAATAACTCGTACTGTGTACTAGCTAGCATGACAGAGTTTCAATACAGCTGGGTGGTGCTATGATGTTACTGCTAGTGAACTTTATTTTATTCATAAGGTTAGTTAGTAGAGTTGCCAACCGTCCTGTAAAAAGACAGAATCGTCCCGCATTCAGAGAAAATATTACGCGTTTCGTATTGAGCTGAAAAGGAACACAGTTTGTCCCGGACTTCAGCTAGAATGAAAAAAGACGCAAAGCTGGAGCTGCACAGCTGCCTCTTCTTCTCTCATTCTCCCCCCTCTCTCTCCTGTTTCTACTTCAATCATGAAACTGATCAATGATCAGCTGATCGTCTCTGTTGTTTGTTTATCCCCCACTTTGCGCCAGAAAGAGGAAACCAGCCGATGTCGCACTAAACAACAGCAGCACGTTTAAGCTTGATCAGCTGTTGTTAAATTTATTTAATATTAATTTCTAGTATCAGCTGATGTTTGCTGGAGCCACAGCTGTAAAAGCTGCTGGTCATGATATGGTTTGGTTATCTGGTGAGAGGGAAACATGAAGATGAAACCAGGAGATGTCCTTACTGAATCATCAGAGCTGAACAGGTGATGGAGAAACAGGTTTACCTTTTAGGTGACATGGATGGAAGGGAAGTTATGAACTGTTTCTGAGAGACAATTAATCCCAGGATCCTTTTCTAAGTAGCTGACAGCTGGTAACTGTCACGACTCCGTCTCTCTTGTTTGTTTATTGCCCACTTCGCGCCAGAAAGAGGAAACCAGCGGCTGAACAACAGCAGCACGTTTAAGCTTGATAAGCTGTTGTTAGAATTTATTTAATATTACTTTCTACACCAGGATCTTTTTCTATGCAGCTGACGGCTGGTAACTGTCCAGGGGCGGGTCTAGCAAAGTGTTGCCAGGGGGGCAGGTAGGGCATTAACAGGGAAAGGGGGGCACAAAGAAATACTCTCTTATTCTTCTTTTCTTTTTTTTATTAAATAATTATCTGAAGCTTACAACCAAAGTTTTTATTTAAATTAAAAAATATTAAAAAAATAAATGGTCGCGCCACCAGTGCACATCGCAAATCAGCTCGCATAGACACATTAGTTGTGCCTCTTCTTAATGACGGTATCTTAGCTAAAAACCCAACTACCAGATTCAACTTTTAATTGGCTAAAAATAACTTAGCCTACTGGTGAGAGGGACGCTGTTGGCTTTCCACATTCCGACACTTCAAAAGCTTCAGGAGCTGTCTGCTCAGCACAGCATCACGGAAATACATGGATACATCCATAGACTTGAGACACAATGCGTTTTTGGGACTTTCAGGTGTTTGGACCAATGTTTTATTTTCTGATCAAACCAGAAATCTTTAATGAGCAGCTCGATTTGTCTCGCATTAACTGAGTTAATGCCAGTTAATGCAACATCGAAGCAGCTGGAATCCACAGCTGTGTGTGTTCATGGAGCTGCATTTTCACCTGCTGGACGTCACTATCTGACAAGTTTAACTGTCTTCAGAACATTGCAGAGGCCTTATTGACAGTATTTGGCTCTACATATCTGTGTGAGCAGATTTTCTCTCGCATGAGTGTCCTCAGGTAGCCGTCTGAATGCTGGACACTCGGAGACCTGTGTCTCTGAGTGGGAGACCAGAGATCACATTAACATGTGTGACTCTGTATTAACAAACATGCCATATTGGCCCAGTTTATTTTTCTTATCATTGTTGTGAGGAGACCATAAATAGCATTTGCATTTTCTGTTGTACAGTTCATTTGCTGTTATGGATAAAAAGTCTTTTTTTGTTTCAAAATAACTGATAACTATTCGCTGATAGCTGCCAACATCTGCGAACAAATATAATCCTATAAAGTGGCTCTATATAGTGTGTAACTGTTAATATAGAGCATTATTAAATTTATTGCTAATGCAGTGATATGGCACACTGACCTCTGAGGAAATTTCGGATGGCACTCGTCATCAGAAAGGTTGCCTACCCCTGGTATATAGTAAATTTTATCAATTGATTAGTTTTCTAAGGGAACATACATAAATATATTTATGTCCTATGATCATTACAGTAGGATATTGAAATGAGATTAAAATTTGGTGAAAAAGGCCAAGATTTTCGTGAAATACGCTGGATGTCAAAGTAACATTTTGAGTCACTTATGTCGTCAATGCTTTGCTTAGACATGAAGAACTCAAAATCAAGCTGAACTAGAAGAGGATCGCATCTTTAGTTAAATGCACATTGCAAAAAGTGTTTATATAATCTTATTATAAGATGCTGCATTGAGGTAGCTGTGAGTATGTGCAGGAGTGTGTTTGTGATAGTGAGAGAGAGAGTTGTGTTTATGCCCGTATGAGTACATCGTGTTACTTTGGTGAGATGAATCACAGCTGTGAGTGTGACTCATCTCGTCTCCCAAGTCACACAGCAACATGAAAGACACCTAATGTTCTCTGACCGAGACAGTACACACACAGTGCACATTCATTGTTGGTCACAAGTTGTTCTCATCATCGTGTTTTTTTTTTTTTTATCACATTTGGCTTTTAGTTTAGTTATTGTCTGATGTATGATTTATTTTTTATTATTTTTTTGCATTTTATTGTCGGACTGACACACTCATCATCCGACAATCTGCTCTTGATAAAATATAATATTTTGTTTTGTTTTTTTGTTTTGTTTTGTTTTGGTGGCTCTGTTATAATGGTTACACTGACCACTGCACTACATGCACTACAATACCTCTTGTATTATAAGTTATAACCATAAATGAACTTTTTTTCTTTAAAAAAATAAATAAAAGCAACTACAGGAATGCATATTGTGTGTTATGTTTGAAGAATATCTCCCTTTCTTCCTTTCTTCCTGTGGCAAAGTCATTAACACATCATGCCTGCATGTAACATCCGTGCCATCACAGGGACTATTTTCTCCCCCAGTTGTCAACATGCTCCTTACACCTTGAGCTCATGTTTGAGTGGCTGATTTGAGCATGCTAGGTTTATTAGCAAGTGCATGTATGTGCATAATGGGATAGAAAAGTGTGAGCTGCGCCAGCATTTCCTGTGAAGATGGTAGGCTGATACACTCCACTGGCGGCAGAGCTCGGAGTGTGAGTCACACTGTTGTTACAGAGAGAACCATACAACCGAGGACTGGGTTGCAGGCCCATCCATCCCAGCGCTCGTGTGTGTGCGCTGTATCTCTACTTGTGAGTCTACAGATTTGATATGATAGTGTAGCATCTCATCTGCTATGGAGTACAAAGCTGGAATTTCTTTTGAATAGGGTGTTGGCAGAGCTTGGATCAAAGCAGCTTGCTTGGCATGAGAAGTAAATTTAATAAATTCTAATTTTATATTTCATCATAATTCTCCACAAGTAATAGTAAAAAGAAATTCAGCATAAAAACAAGTAAAGTAACCATTATACAGAATAGTTCTTTTCAAAATCATAAATATTGTATTACCAGATCACAATTATCGGTTCATTAATGTGTCTCATCACTTAGATGATGCAGGTGGAGATCGTTTTTGTTACATGCTGCTCGGCAGCACATCTGTAATAACACTGCATATTTTACTAATAGATTTATATTTTAAACCCAGAAAATCAGAAAGCTGTTTCTTTTACACAAATCATTTTAGATATATTTTTAAATGGGTCTAAAACATGTTCAGTGTCGTACACAGAAATAAACACCAGGCTAGTTGCTCTGCAGGCCACTTACAAGCACAGAATAATGCTATTACTCTACATGTGGCATAATAGCACGTGGATGCTATTATGATAGCATCCACGTGCTACAGTAACATATAATATTACCATGCTGATATTTTCAGGTATGGACATTTTAGCACCTTGAATTAGTGTGTTAGAATTCGCCCAGCTTTGCTAATTGTTCCGTTGATTATAGAATAAAACACGCTGAATTTTAAATGTGCTAAACAAAAACTTAAGAAATCCCTAAAGTTGTAACAGTTTGTCCTGGGGCGATGATGAGTGTGTGCATCATGTTGGGTCGGTGTCCTTTTAGAAATTAGTGAGGCACAAAAGTAAACATGGAGCTAGATTTGAAAGGTTTTCTTTAAAGGTCCAGTCAATCATATTTTGAGGATGTTTAAGAGAAAAAAGACTTAATTAGACACAGAATAGTGTGTAATTATTTCTTACAATAAACTGATGGATTCTCATGAAATTCCTATTAATGTATTAAAAATCTACACGAGCAGGCACCGGGTAGTGGAATATGTGGCTAGAGACCAGCCACATGTATAGCACACTAAAGGCAGAGGAGAAGAGAAGTGGTAGGCATTCATGTGTCATCGACAGACATTTAAATTCGTGCTTGCACCTCCAGACTCAAGACGTGAAGCATGATACCTGTTTAATCATTAGAGAAGGGGTTCCCTGCACCAAAGAAATGAAAACGCAAAGGAAAGAGACAGTGCCACCAGCATCTTAATAAAATGTAATCCTCTACCTCCTTACCTCAAAAGCCTGATCTGCTAAACTGAAGTCGGGGTTTTAATACAAAAAACATGCATAAACATGCTCATTATTCCTGATATTGTCACAACTGGACATCAGACTTCATCAGGAAGCCAGTGGGGATTTGGCAAATGGCACTAGAGGCCAACTTCAATCCTATAGCACAAATCACCATCAAGTGTGGGATCTACCAAGGAGATGCTGTGTCCCAACTGCTGTTCTGGATCAGTCTGAACCCACTCAGTGAGATCATTGACAAGACTGTCTATGGAATGGAGCAGGTGAGCGGCTCCAACAGATCCCAGAACAAATAACTCTGAGAACTCTGTCCAGAAGAGCACAGTCCAAGTCGTAGAGGACACGGGGTTGAAAGACTGCCCTCGGGGGTGAGAGACCATCAGTGCAGTGAATATAGAAAAGCATGGCCTTGCCTCACTATTACCTATACAGCACTGACCTTACAGACAGACTCCAGAAAGATGTGACCAATGTGAAAAACATAGAGCTGAGGGTGGGGAATGGCATTCATGTGAATTTCAGCGGAGGGGGAAAAGACAGCAATGCAGCAGCAGATAGAGTCTCACTTCCACTTTCATTTGTCATTACATGCCCTCAGGCTGAAATTAACATTTGCTTCTAAAAGTACCAAACATGCACAGGGCTCCATTACAAATGAAGCAACAGCAGGCAATCACATTGCCAATGAACCCATCAAAATTTTCGAAATGGTTACGGTTGACCACGCTCGTGTCTCACCCATCAGGACATAAAGAGATGTTATTTCCCTTCGCAACCACAACTCAATCTAAGCATTTGCAGTGGCCACATTCTTATCTGAGCAGCGCAATATACAGCCCATCATCACCATGAAATATTCAGCTGCAGCCCACTGTGTGCTGTATTCCTGCAGGAAGCTGACAGATTGCCCAGTATTATGAAGAAAGTCATGTCAGTCAAATTTTTCTCTTCACTTCATTTCTCTATTTTAGTGAAAGGAAAGTTTTGCTTTCTGGCAATATAGTACAGTGTGTACCAGTTTAGACAGAACTAGCCCTCACATGCACTCTCTGTACTTTCGAGATGTCCTCTTCCACCCCCAATCACTCAACCTCAGCTCAGAGGCTCTGAAGATGCAACGAGGTCTGCCGGGCAGTCCAACACCCCGTTTCATCAGCCAAAAGTCTTCATTACCAGAGGCCGACCTGCGAAAGAAAATCCACAGAGAATATGAGGCAAAGGAAAGAAAACAAAGATGAGTAGAGGTATAGTCTCCAATTAGACACTTAATTTACAAGATTCTGAGTGGAAATTGCAACAATTAAATCACAGAATACTGAATCAGCTCAGAGCAAATGAACCAAAAAGCCAATGCTTAATAAGAAACCTGATAAATTCAATGAAAACAACCAAATTTAGAGAACATTAATGATCATTTTTCACATTGAGAGGTCTTAGGCTAACCCACTGTGGTTATTTCTGAAAGTGACGTTGCTATGGTGCTGAGGTAATTAAGTTTCCTTATTAGAAACGCTTCAGGTAGTATTGAAAAGAAAAGAGAATGAGACCTTCTTATATTTATAAAGTTAACTGATGAATCTGAATAATTGAAGCTCAGTCAATCATTTTCTGAAACACTTCAGTGTTTTCTCTTCAGAAAAACTAAAGAATGTTTTTCTGAACAATTTCAGCTGATCACATGTGCTATTAAAAAAAAGAAGTATTTTTAGGGTAGGCACAATTTGTATGGTTAAAGACCTAATTGTTCATTATTGCAATAATGCCAAAAACACATGAGCTTCTTATATTTTAATTACTCTCATGTTTGGCTAATGTTGCTTTAGTCTTACATCACAGCCCTCTGAACACTCTGAAACAACTTTGAGTGCTGGCAGGAGGTCAACAGGAGCTTCTACTGGAAGAGAACTAAACTTTGAACTACAAAGTTATATCAAGACTAGTTTTCAGTTGAAGCAGCGGGGATGTGAAATTCCAAACCAGTCAACCAGGAATTCTTTGCTGCTGAGTTTAGACACTTTGAAAGAGTTTGAAAACATGGCTTGAGGCTACTATTGTAACTGTTGTGCAAGTAGGCGCTAACTCAAACTTCAGTTCACACTTAGGTTTATAGTTCACACTTTAATTCTGAACAAAGTTTGCAGTCCTCAGAATGACTACACTAGAACATCCTGACCACCTGCACACAGAGCCTTTAAGCCCTGTATGGTGGAAGGTGGGGCCTCCATGGATCCATCTTTTTTGTTCAGCACATCCTACAGTTGCTCGATTGGGTTAAAAGATAGAGGGAAAAAATGAAAATAGCAAACAAATCAGTGCATTTCATTTTTTGGATCAGGATTAGTTGCCCCCTGCTGAAAGAATGTAGGCTTAATGGTCTTTAATTTGACATGAAGTCATGTTCCACTTCGATCAATACTCTGCTGGTCGAAGCCTGCCCTCAGCTCCGGCCTTGAGCAGTACTAGTATTCTATTCAGATCAGTTCAGTTTTATTTATACAGCAGCAAATCACAGCAACGGGTCCTTTAAGGTGCTTTATATTGTATTAATAAATACACAGAAAACCCAACAATCATATGACCCCCTATGAGCAAGCACTTTGGCAACAGTGGGAAGAAAAAACTTCCTTTTAAGAGGAAGAAACCTCCAACAGAACCAGGCTGGAGGACTCTAGTACACAAGTAGTACAGAAAACGACTCTGAGGACCATGTAAGGGTTAAGAGTTTGCTGTGTTTGTTCACAGATTTTCTGTAGAGCTTAAGGTTTCACGCCTGGTAATAAGAATCCCCGAAACAGACAATTTATGCAAAAGTAACAGTTTACACAGACACGAGGTGTTTACTACTTTCATTTTAACAGAACTCATAAGACCGCAGAGGCACCGGAACAGAAACAAATACGTACAAATCCAAAGCTTGTGGTCTTAAAAACACCCAAACGTCACATGAAATCTTATATTTATAATGTTGTAATATTAATACACCTGCACGCCCACTTTGATTGGAGCAACTACTCACTGCTTCCCTGGTGGCTGCTGCAAGTCCTTCATGCAAAAGCAGGAAACAACTGAGTGAAGAACGAGGACTGCAGAGCAGACAAGCTGAGGGGAGCAAAAAAAAAAAAATTAAAGCACTTCATCACAGGATAACTTCAGGAATACATTAAACATTAGATATTGGTGATATATAACTCTGTTAGGTGATTTTGGGCTGGATCTTAATTTCAGTTTTACTAACTTGCGAGAAAGAAAGAAAAAAAAGTCTATCTTTCTTGCCCAACAATTTCATTTACCGTGTTGATCCACCTTGGTTAAGTATTTATGAGGGGAGGGTGACAATAAGGTGGCTAAATTCAAAGCTGCAGGTGTGCAAAGGCGGATCTTAATAAAGAGGTAAGTAGCATGTTGAATTATTATACTAGCTTAAGAATAATGTGCTGTGAAATAAGTAGGAATGTGTGGTGCACGCTGTCATAACAGCGCATCTCAATGAGAATTAAATCTGAGTTTAAATGTAAATGTGTATGTTTAAAGGAGGGGGCAGCATATGAGATTACCCGACTTAGTGAGGCAACTGTCATAGCTGATAAGAGTGATGAATGGCAAATAAGGATTTTTGTGTTTAGAAGGTATCGTGGTTGGACAGTGTTTTCTTAAAGATTATCTCTTTTTTCCCTTCCCTACAATGTCAATTTAAAGGCAATTGACAGGAGAGTCCAAACACGTCGCTCGAGCTAATCAAAAGTTTGCATTGTGAAAAAATGACCCCCCCCCCCCCCCCCCCCCACACACACACACACACACACACAGAGCCGCCTTTGTCTGAAACCCATCAGGAGATTTGGCACAGTCAAACACCTCTGCGTATTTGCAGTCACCACTGGTTTGTTGAGCATTAAAAATGTTAATTGGAATTTTGAAAAAAAAAAAGGAAAGAAAGAAATAAATATATCGCATTGCCATCCCACCTCCTCCAGTCACAGGCTGTCAAAATGCAATATTCCAAATTAGATTGTATTTGGATAATCTTTTGAACTGTAATAGGTTTCCAGCCTGCAGGCATATTACTATTGGCACATCATTATTAAACAAAAGTGACACCGAACCATCACTTTGCAGGCGGCGGCAGATAAACGCTCGACACCATGCAAATAATATTAGTTCTGCTTCCAGAGTCACTGGCTTATCTCTGGGATGCTATATTGGGTTCATATCCCTGTCGGCTGGCGAGGGCCTTCTGACGGAAGTGTCTAAATTTATGAGTAGCCCGTATGTGTGAGGTGCATGTATGAATAGGCTGCTGTGTGCGTGCGTGCCCGTTTGTGTAACGTGTGTATCCCACACTAAGGCTTTTATATGTAAATACTCTGTGTGTGTGTGTGTGTGTGTGTGTGTGTGTGTGTGTGTGTGCAGCTCCATTCATATGTAAATAGGCAGTGTATGCATGCCTGTATGTGCAGCAGCGACCCATATCATGGCGTAATGAGATCCGCCACTGTTGGTTACCCTCAGACAGTGGTAATTATGGCTGCAGTGAAAAGGAGTGATGCTGAAGGCAGGATGGTCGCTTACACACTAACAGATTGAACCACACACAGGGCCTCTGTTCACACACTGACAGCCCGGCTCCAGGCAAAATGACGACCCGTCCCGTTTGGCACCGGGATGGCAATATGACTCGGTTAACCACGTATGATAAATTAGACGTGCGTCCGCTTTCTAATCAGCTTTCCAAAACCTCCATACCTGGTCGAATATTCAATTCCAGCGAGACAGAGGACATTCGCAGACATGTCGTGTCAGTAAAGCGTGGATAAGAGGAGACAGCGTGACGCAAAGAGCTGCCAATAAAAGACAAACAAGCAATACAAAAAAGAGAAAAGGCATTTGTCTTTCATCTGAACTCGTTCAGTTTGAAAGTGCGTCCAGGAACGCCAAATTGAACATTACACCTTTCTAACGGCGAGTGAAGTGCTCTATAGGTTTGGTGAAATGGGCCAAAAAAAGCGCATTCTTTGTTGTAATGGGTGAAAACCTGGTTTGTAAAACAATGAACGGAGCATTCCACAAAAAACATCATCGTTTCCATGGAGCTATTATACTCTACAATAAAATGTTAAAAATAATAACAGCAAGAGAGCGCAAACCTGCTCCGAGCAGCTCTCTGGGCAGCATTTACTTTTAAGGGAACAGCATTATATTTTGAATATATTCATGTTGGTTTCTTTCACATCATGACGGACGTTTACTTTGATTACACAAACATTATGTAGAAGTACGTCGTGGACAATATGTGTAGATTTCTAAACAAATGGCCGTGAATAACTTGAGCTTATTATTTAATATCATACTGGAGGAAATTTCTGACTGACTGAGCAGCTCATTCTCTTTCCCTTGACAGTACTTTGTTAAAAGATGAAACACGTTTTGGGGTCAACTTGAAAGAAAGGCGGATTTGAAAAGTGAGGTCAGAGGTCAAATGTGACACGATATTTGCAAACTATAATGCAGCATTTAGAATCCCCATATACCAGAATCATTTCCTAAATGCTGCAGATATAAACAAAGGCAACATAAATGTAAGCATAATTTTAAAGTAAAAGACATTTTATGAAATTTGACCTTATTTGACCTTAATAATGCGATATTTAGAATCCCCTTATATCGATATGTTGTCAATACAAACAAGACAATACAAATTGATATCATTGCATTGGTGTTGTTCTTGGATCACCAAGAATGTTGGTTCAGGTTCAACACTGCAAGTGACCAACCACAATATAGTGATGTCATAGTTTCGTGACATGGAAGCACCATCACACCCTGGTCGACTGCAATGGTGATCATGGAAAAATATTACTATGTTGATCCAAAAACAACAACAAAACAAGGATATCAGGTAGACCATCACCACATATAGTTTCATGCTTTCCATTTTAGAATTTGACTGGTTTGGGAACACTTTAGAATTAGATAGTTCAGATGGGAATTAACTTGGGTGGTGACTATCGTTTTTAAAGGCAATTTACAGGCTATATATATCCCCTATGCTATATACTACTGCCAACAATCATCAACACACTGTTCAGATTTATGATTTGTCCAGCTTCTAAAAAAAAGAACTCCAGTAAAAACCTAATTCTTAACTAAAGGTTTATTTAATTCAGGATAGCATTAATGCAGGCAAGCTAGAAAGCCAAGCTCAGCAGCAATTCTTGCAGATCAGCTGATCTTTATACCAGATCACATCAGCTCATGCACATGGCTCAGCTGATGTCCTTTCACACATTCAATTGGTAAATGTCATATAGGGTATGCCATTTAAGCTGCTTTAGCATGCTTGCAGTTGCTGCACATCTGCAAACTGCTGACTTAAAGTCTGATCAACTGTTGTTGATGCCTGCTTTGCTCTGCTCTGTCTTGGGTGTTTTCATGGTGGGCTCCCTGCTTCTTTCCTGCATGCACATGGAAGGAGCAGGCAGTCCCACATTGAATCATGCTGCTAGATATAAACTACATCTTCTTTTGACCACAGTGGGCCTGACTGAAAGAGCTTTTTTTCCAGTTCTCACAACAGCATTATGCTGTAAAAACTTTCAGCAAAAACTCCATAACTCACTTTGTAACATAAAACTATCAATCACTGGTCTTTTCACAAAGAAAGATTTCCATCTTGCTGTTCTACAAATATAGATGCACATCCATCCAGTGTCATAAAAACCACAGGAAAGGTTTCTGTGTTGTGCTGTAACACTGCAAAGGAAATCCAAAACAAAGGATATATATATATATATATATATATATATATATATATATATATATATATATATATATATATATATATATATATATATATATTAAAAAGTTGTTAAAACTTAACTAACAAACAGCACAAAAAGGAGTTAAAAGAGCATGAACAGCTCTAACAGACATTACATACTGCAACCTCCTTTAGGTAAAGGAGTACACATGTAGTATATGGGTATATTTTACACAGCCAGCATTCTTCTCCTAACCGCACAGACGTGATAGAGCAGATGTTGAATATTGCTGATGCTCAGATCTGTTAATGACTGCAGCTGTGGCCATTCAAAATGCATATGCCCCTGGTCTTTGTGTGGGAGAGGCAGAGATGGGGGGGGGGGTCTTTCCCTGACGCCATGGTTAAAAGTAAATTTGCCTTTCTATTATAACTGTTTATGCTGTGCAGATAAAATCCCAGTTAAAGCAAAATGATTATTTACTGGATACATTTTTAATAATGAAATCAACAATTGGAGATTAAATGTGATGGGTCATCAAAGCTTATAGGAAATAAACCTGAAAACACTTTTCAGTGCAGTCAGCAGTAATGGAAAGAACTCATGATTGATGGTAACACTATAGAGAAAAAGGCGTGCTTCTCAAACAGCCTCACTCAAAGCTCCACAATGTCCCATCTTCCATTTGTAACATTTGTCATCACTGTAAATGTCCTTGTCCTTCTCTTTCTCCTCCATAGAGCCCCGGCTCCGTGCTCCGATGCTGCTGACAGGCTGTTCTACCTGATAGGTGCTACATCCTGTTTACACATTGACAATCACGCTAGGCGAGCCCTGATTTATTCTCTTGGTACTTGCCTTGAACCTTTCAGCCACAGTCTCGCTCTCGTTGCATCTCTCCATCTCGTAATGCTTGTGTTTTGTCCCCGCTTGTCTAAATGCCTAATGGGCTCCATACAGACATGCGGTGTCTTTTATGGCGAGGGTCCCTCGATCAAGTGCACGTTTCCATGGCTTATATATGCAACAAAGAGGGGGAAACATAAAGGATGTGGCAATATTCTATGGATGCAACCCATCGGCCATCAATATGTAGCACTCAGAGTAGCACAGGCACATTATCCATTTTCTACAGCTTTTTACTTCCACACTTCTTTAAATGGCAGATATATAAAAGGCTTTTTTCCCTCCAAATTGCAAAAGCTTGTCAATACAGCTAGCTTAGCGGTCTGGAATTGAAAATAGATCTAATCACTGTAATGTAATGTAAACCGAAAATGAAAAAGCAACGCAAAGTTCTTTAAAAAGCAGCACTGCCTGTGGTGCTCGCTTCTTGGCATGATGTGAATGTAACAGAATCACTGTGACTCAAACAGCAGGGTGCCTGTTCCTTTTTCTAAGAAATACATTTTATTCTTTTTTTAGCAGTTTGCTTCTGACATTTGATGTGTTAAAAACACACACACACACTCTCACACACCTTTGGATATAACATAGAGGATGGATGTTCAAAAGTGAGAAATTTGGACCATGAAAACATGAAAAGTGACTCAGAAGAATTTGCTGCATGCATCACTACTTCAACACCTACATCACTTTGTTTTTTTGGGAGCAGCCACTGCATGAAGCCCTCACGAGGCAGAAGAGGAGAGTACGAACTGTGGATGCCAAACAGGCCAAACGAGGAGAGGAGTGTTAAACCTCCACAGGCAGCCCACAGATATCGTGCCGCTCCTTACACCCAACCGGCGTGAGTGGATCGAACTGGCAGCCAATCAAATAAAGCTGCAATGCTGCCTACTTTTATTAAATCCACAGTGCACCATTGACAAAACAATAGATAAAGAGAAATATGACACAAGGAGCGGAGGCATCCCAGCTCTGCAGCAGGCATAAGGTGTTTACACTGGAGATGCTGATTCACTATTTTCAATCAGCAGTAACTATCGAGTGATAGTTTTATTACATTCATAGTCCCCAGAAGACACTGTGCGCTCTATATTGTACAAGTAATTGTTTGATATCTTCTATGTATTTCAACAGCTGCTGTCTGTCTCAGAAGACACTCCCAATTAGCTTGCAGTGTATGCTTTACTTAAGGGAAACCTATGCAAAGAGGTTTCTCCATATTATTAAGCACACCCACTTCTTGTGCAATAGAGAGAGAAAGATCTTCAGAAGATGAAAAGCGTGGAAAAGATCAGTGTCTCACAAGAGGCATGAAAGCTGAAGAGAAGATAACGGGGCCGTGAAAACATTTGCGAGATAAATTTGGTGAGATAAAGGCTAATTAAGGAAAATCAACAGATGATAGTCCTGTGCACAGATGTGAGTTCATTTATCATCCCGGGTGCCAAGATAAAGCAGGAATAATGCAGCTTCACGAGGTTCACTCATTACACAAATGTTGCACCATGAGACTGGTTCGCTCACAGATTTGTAACCATGTATGACTTTTAATAAATGAAAGCCACCTTGGATTTCTGTTGAACGCCTCTGTCTCTGACCTACTAAAGAAAGTTTCCATCAAGCAAATTAATCGACAGCTTTAAGAAAAGAAGAGAAAAGAAAAGCAGCAACTTGTTGTTTGAGACTGCTGGTCTCAATCTCAACAACCTCTTCATGCACAATCCTCTAAAGCCTGGTAGCCACTGCTAACCAAAGCTTACAAAGATGTTTTCAGTATTGTGATGCTGTGCTTGGTGTTCCAGGTGAATGGACTTTGACTTGGTAAGTGAGCATAGACTGTATATGTATGCAGCCAACCTCATACATGCTATTTTGACTCCTAATTTTAAAGCCTTAATGCTAATCTCACAATGTTGGCTTTTTAAAGCTGTAATTGGAAGAAGAGGGTGACGTGCTATCAGCTAATAATGCTAACAAGTTTGGTCATGCACTAGCATTCATTTACAGGCATAAACTTGCTCATTTGTGCTAATTAGCAGGTGTGATCACCAAAACTTGAGCACAGACTTCACAAACATGGGCTGTAAGTCACAATATTTGTCAGGTACATTCACAGAGATGCTCTAAAAGATACCAACGACTTATTCCTAGTGTTGAGAATCTTGAGCAGTGGGAAAGCTGAGCAGATGGTGAGGCTACTGTCACCTGTGTCATTAAACAAATAAACTTTAGTTTTTGGAACAAAGACAGAATAAAACATGGATGCAACCTCAGGGATGGAAACATGAAGCCAATCCAGAAGTACCTGGAATCTGCATTCTATGTGAAGGTCACCAGATGGCGATAGTTACAGTTAACTTCTATTAGTCCAGTAGAAGGAAGATGGCTTCCGTTTTGACCTCTTTAAACACCTTCCAGGTGAGGTTTTGTGCTCATTTTACGTCATAGTGATTAAAAAACTTGAGTCTGTTTTGTAAATCTTGGTTATGCCATATTTCAGAATAGAAGATTATCTGTGGTATGAAACCACAAGGTCTTGAATAATCAGGCCTCATCATATCTTAATGACCTTAAAGTACCATATCGCCCCAATACAGCATTCAGCTCTCAGACTGCAGGCTGACGTATGGCTCCAAAGGAATTTAAAAGCAGAACAAGAAGCAGAGTCTTCAGGTTTCAGGTCCCTCTTTTAGAACCAGCTTCCAGTTTGGATTCAGGAGACAGACACTACCTCTACTTTTAAGATTAGGCTCAAAACTTTTCTTTGTGATCAGGTGAGCCTGAATCTTCCCTTAGTTACGCTGCAGGTGAGGGATCCTGGGAGATTCCAATGATGGATTGAGTATTTCCTCTTCTTCACGCTCTTTTTCACTCTCTGCATTTAATTAATTAATAATTATTATTAATCTCTGGCTCTCTTCCACAGGATGTTTTTGTCCTGTCTTCCTCCCCACTCCTCCCAACTGGTCGTGGCAGATGGACTGAGCCTGGTTCTGCTGGAGGTTTCTTCCTGTTTAAAGGGATTTTTTCCTTCCGACTGTCGCCAAATCGTTTGGTCATAGGGGCTTGCATTATTGTTATTGGGGTTTTCTCAGTTTGCTTTTTATTATTGTAGCATCTTTACTTTACAACATAAAGCACATTGAGGCAACTACTGTCACAGTAATTGCCTCAATATGTTGCCTTTTTTTTCTGCAGTTAAGGCTTCAAAATACTCTACCAGTCAAAAGTCTGGACACACCTTTTCATTTAATGGCTTTTCTTTATTTTCATGACTATTTACATTGTAGACGCTCACTGAAGGCATCAAAACTATGAATGAACACATATGGAATTATTTTGTAAACAAAGTGTGAAATAACTCAAAACATGTTTAATATTGTAGATTCCTCAAAATAGCCCCTTCGCTTTGATTACTGCTTTGCACACTCTTGACGTTCTCTCCATGAGCTTCATGAGGGAGTCATCTGAAATGGTTTTCTTGAAGGATTTCCCAGAGATGCTGAGCACTTGTTGGCCCCTTTGCCATTACTCTGCGCTCCATCTCATTCCAAACCATCTCGACTGGGTTTAGGTCAGGTGACTGTGGAGGCCATCTGGTGCAGCACTCCATCACTCTCCTTCTTGGTTAAATAGACCTTACTCAGCCTGGAGGTGTGTTTGGGATCATTCTCCTGTTGAAAGATAAGTGGTGGTCCAACTCAGCGCAAACTGGATGGGATGGCATGGATGCTGTGGTAGCCATGCTGCTTCAGTGAGCCTTCAATTTTGAATAAATCCCACAACACTGTCAGCAGCAAAGCACCCCCACACCATCACACCTCCTCCTCCATGCTTCATGGTGGGAACCTTTCATGTAGAGACCATCCATTCACCTTTTCTGCTTTGCACAAAGACACTGCAGTTGGAACCAAAGATCTCAAAGTTGGACTCATCAGACCAAAACACAGATTTCCACTGGTCTAATGTGTTTCTTGACTCAAACAAACTCTTCTGCTTCTTTTCCTTAGTCGTGGTTTCTTAGCAGCTATTTGACCATAAAGGCCTGATTTGCACAGTCTCCTCTGAACAGTTGACATACAGACTACATCTTGAAGGCCAAGGGTTTGCAACACATATTTATATTTATTTATGAAGTTAGTTATTCATACAATAGACGTCAAGCACTCATATAAAATGAAGTGTAGGAACAGAGATATTAATAGATAAATAAAGATAAATATATAGCTAATATAAAGATATAGGTATAAATATAAACATAAATATAAATATAAAAGGAGACAACTATATGTCATGGCATATAAAAGTAACAGAGTGCAGCGAGGTGTGTTTAATCCTGTTCTGCATGTGTGGATCTGACCCAAGTGGATGAATTCCATCAGACAGTGAGGTTGAAGAAATCTGTTGCTGAATCTGCTCTTCAGATTGTCGAGTGTGTTACGGAGGGGGTGGGAATCGTGAGTCATTGCCCATGAACATTTGATAGTTGATGTCTTCAGTAAAAATAGTAGTAAAAATAAAGAAAAACCATTAAATGAGAAGGTGCATCCAAAAATTTGTGTTGTAGGTCTTCAGAAACCAGTGGGCGAGGCCCATCTTTTATACTGCCCCAAATGGTCATCAGATGAACTGCAGTTATTGACTCTTCTGCACTGGCTTCAATTTTCAGCCCTTGAGGTTTCCACTTAGTGTACCTTGCTCTACCAAGGTCAGGTGGAGAGGCAGAGTGGGGATGTGTGCAGAAATAATGGGGACCAAGATGGTCAGTCCCTTTAGGATCCTCAAGGGTCTCAAAATAACCTCTACGAGGTATGTGGAGTTCTTAACTGACCATTTCCTGAGAAATGAGCCATGTGGAAGGAAATCATTTCCATTCCGGGCAAAGCACCATCCCATGTTACACAGAAAGCCACTGACTCATAGGTTGCTATGGGAATAAAAAGAAAAAAAATGTCATGGTGTGGCTGCCACTATACTCTGACCTTAAACCTATGAGAACCCGTGGAGACTCCCTAAAACAGAAACTATGAGGGTGGGCAGCAGTAGACCTCAAAACAGCAGGTCTGGGAGGCAGTACTGACAACTGTACATGAACCAAAACTTCCCGGGATGTTAGGAGGTGAGACAGACATTCAGAAACAATTAAGAGGAACTAGTCTTGCTAAAAAAAAAATATAATCCTTTCATCTCAGTTTTTAACAACTTAGATATATTTAAAAATGAGTCAACACTATAATGCTTTTTTCCCTGACAGGCCATTGTGTTTCTTTCTGTCGCTGCCAGCTAAGGCTACGGACTGAACTCTGTGCGAACAATTGAAAATGGGCAAACAATTGTGTAATTACTTGTGACATACTCTATGTTTACTTTGTATACTTACGACTTCTTTCTTGAGCAGAGGAGCCAAACTGTAAGCTGGTGACGCCTCGGCAGAAAGAAAATTTCACTGGTGATGATTTCATTTATTATTTTTGTCAGTGAACTCCGTGGGCAGATAAGCATGATGAAACCAGCACACGAAGCTGAGTGGCAGAAGCAGCTGACATGTTTGCTCAGATGTGTCACTGCCCCAAAAAACACATTTCACTTTAGCAGTGAATAGTTAAGCAGAATGAGGTCACAACTAAACCCAGCTGAAATGCAGGGTATTTAAATAATGCCAACTGAAGAGGAGCTCAACAGTGAAATCAAAGCCAACACGTAGCTACAAATGCAGCTTCGATTATGAGAGTGGGAAAGACTGACTGACAGCAACAGAGATTATGCTACTTCTACTTGGACCTTAAGACAGAGATAACTATTTTTCAATGGCCTTCAGATGTGGCACATCAGTGGTTCCAAACAATTCTGTTTGATGCACCCCCACAGCTCATCAAGTATTTATCGAGTACATTTAGCATGTACTCAATCCTTTTAGCTGCCATTTCGAGTAAGAGACTTTAGTTCAACTGGATTTGTCCAATTGTTTTTGCGCAATGAAAAAGTATTCAAGTGCCTCCTGATTCTTTTTTTCCCTCCAAACTACATTTTCAAGGGTCTACTGTCCAAAAATCCAGAGAAAGACAGAAAATCTATGAAGTACTTTGAACCTCAGCCAACCTTTCCCTTCATTTCGATTAATTCAGTTTCATTTATATAGCTCGAAATCACAACGACCGTTGCCTCGAGGTGCTTTATATTGTAAGTAGTGCTGTCAGCGTTAATCTCGTTAAAATGACGTTAACACCACAACCGCATTAACGTGGCAAATCTCCGTTAGCGAGTTGGCACGGATCGCCCTGTGCGTGGGCCTGCACGGCGCTAGCACATTAACCAGCTAAACGTGCTAACGCGTTGACAATATCAGAGAAATCACTTGGCGACAGTGGGAAAGACAAACTCCTTTTTAACAGGAAAAAAAAAAAACTCCTGCAGAACCAGGCTGATCGCACAGCACGGCTGTCCTTTATATCTGTGTAATGTTAGCAAAGCTGGTGATGCTGAAAAACTCATTACTCCATGAAAGCCTGCTCTTGAGAGCACTAACAGGGAGTTTCTCCCATATTAGCTTCTCTTCACTGTCTTCTTTTGAAATCCAGAATTACATTTAAAATCTTTATATACCTTCCTCTCGTGTACAAATGCTGAGTGATTAGACTCCATCTCATCTAACAGCCACTTTAACCTGGACCAAAAAAGAACCCCTATGTTAAGAGGGCCAACTCAGTACAAAGCAGGTTTTTAGCTTGATACCAAAAAAATATGTTTCCGCCTTCATAGGCAATGTATAGCGGGTGATTTTTTCCCTCCCCCTAATTAACTCACTCATTTGAATGTTGTTAAAGCTTAGAAATTGGGTCATGATCGCATTCAATGCCAGGTGTGCCATTTCCTAAGCTTGACATCTGCTAAACCTGTGTTTGAAATGTTGATGGCTTTTAGTATCTAAGAAATATGATGTATATTATGTGTTATTGGCTGAAAGTGCAGTAATTCATTACTCTTATTTAGCAGGTGTCCATGTCTGCACATTGGCCCTGTAAAAGCCCCAACCAAGCTTGCTAGCATTAGACCATAGCTTAGAACATAGGTGTCAAACTCTGGCCCGCGGGCCAAATTTGGCCCGCAGCCTAATTACATTTGGCCTGCGAAGCCATACCAAATTATCATTAGAGCTGGCCTACCGGTATTATACAGCTAATATATATATTGTTTAGTATTAAGCTTTGCTTGTTCCATGTTCAGATTTTCAGCAAAACTTGTTTGAGTCCATAAGAAGAGATTCATTCTTAAATCTGGAGGAAGATCTTTTTTTCAATAAATATTAACGTTAGCCCGCGACCTTGTTCCAGTTTTAAATTTTGGCCCACTGTGTATTTGAGTTTGACACCCCTGGCTTAGAACTACTGACAATCATCACTTCTGCCTTTAAAAAAAAGAAAAACAAACAAACAAAACAAAAAATGCTAACACTGATGTTTAAAAATTAACATGCAATTTTACATCTGTACAGGCTATGTCCTGAAGCATTTCCCAGCTTTCACATTGGCCTGGGACCTCTGATCGTGCAATGAGCAACTGTCTTTCCCCTCTTTCCCTAACCATGCATTTATACACTATTGGACGTCATTAACTTTGTGTTTCCTCTCTATAATTTGCCTTTTGCTCCATTTGTTATCTCTGTGTACTTTTTTTCCTTCTTCTCTTTTCCCATTCTCCCATCCAGTGGTGGCACTGGGCTGCCCTCGTTGCACTTGGTTTGCCAAAAGGGAGATTTTCCTCCCCACCCACACAGTTTATTCTCACAGATGATTGTTGGAACAGTGGGTTTCTGTCTCTATTTTGAGATAACCATTTCTATGACTCGTATAAAATAACTGGATTTAAGAATGAATGCAGGAAGTCACAAAAATCTAACCTCTTTTCAAATATTTGCAGTCACAACTCCACTGTGTGAAAGACACTGGAGGCTAACAAACCATTAAGGGCAAAAGTTACAGTTTTACTATTTTTATGTCCTCTGAGAGGCACAGAACACACATGTAAGGTAAAAAAAAAAAATCTGTTAA
Organism: Mchenga conophoros; assembly: GCF_057382185.1. Classification (NCBI taxonomy): domain Eukaryota; kingdom Metazoa; phylum Chordata; class Actinopteri; order Cichliformes; family Cichlidae; genus Mchenga; species Mchenga conophoros. Next base: position 33,777,334 of record NC_140546.1, read on the forward strand.
ATGTAAAGAAAAAATCCAAATCATATATATCAGGCATCGGGGTCCTGTTATATTCCACAAAAAGCAGCAGCACAATGTTGTGGGGATGCTTTCCCGCTCCAGGGTTCAGGCAATAATTGAAGGAATCCCACTCTCTAACAGAGGTCTGGAGAGGAAAGCATCAGTATGTCAATTGAAGCTCAAGTGCCACTGCAGCATGACAATCATTCTCAAGCATATGAGTGAGTCCACCTGTGAACGGAATGAAAAATAAAAATGGAAACTGGCAGAGAATAAAAATAAAATATTCAAAGTCTGGACCAGAACCCTGTTAAGATGCTGGGGAAGTGCCTGAGAAGAGGAGTTCACCCTCTGATGAGGCTGCAGTAAAGAACTTCTGAAAGAAGAATTGGATAAAATTTCATCACAGCGACGTCTGAACCACATCAAGATATTGGACGTGGCACTGTTTGCAGATGTTTTCAGAGGTGTGGGTAGCACAGCCAGGTTTGATTGATGATTCTCGTATTGGATAACCGCGTAGCTTCTTTAAATGCAAATACGATTTAAAATTTGTATTTTGTATTCGCTCAGGTTGCCTTTATGTTTCAGATAAAATGTAAAGAGAAACTTAATTTATCTCACATTTATCCATCACTTTACGCAAGTGGATAAATCGTGGCCTGTGATTGGTTTGGTTTGAATAGAGGAGCAGATAAATGCTTGTTTATTCAGATACAGATCCCAGAATCAAAAGATATCTGGGATATAGGAGTAAACTGGGCATTTTGCATCACAAAATCAAGCAATTAAAAAAAATGAAATTAAATAAAAAAGTCAAGTTCAAGAAAATGTCAGAAATGAATCTGAATCTAAATATCTTCCTTTATCCAGGAGCCCAGTTCATCCACAGTTTGTGTGGAGGAATTTTTAACCTCTGCTCCATTAGCTGTACGTATCGCCAGAATAAGGTACAGCATCCTTCCAAAACTGCATTCATTTTTCACTTCAAAGTTCTAAACACAATATCCCACAATGACAAAGTGGAAAAACTTTGCTTGAAATTCATCAACTTTATTAAAAATAAAACAAAAACATGTACAAAAGTATTCACAGCCTTTTCCATGACACTAAAATTTAACTCGGGTATATCTTGTTTCCAGTGATCATCCGTCATCTGCTTCTACAACTTGAGTGGAGCCCATCTGTGGTAAATCAGTCTATTGGGCATGATTTGGAAAGGCCACCTGCCTACATCAGCTGTAGTTGACAGTGTATGTCAGAGCACCAAACCGTGAAGTCCAAAGAACTCTGGTCTGTAGACCTCCGAGACAGGATTGTATCGAAGCACATCATCCGTAAATGGAAGAAGTTTGGAATGTCTACCTTCTTATTGAAGCAAGTGACCAACCACCCAGTTTTCAGTCTGACAGAACTACAGTGTTGCTCTGGGGAGAGAGGAGAACCTTCCAGAAGGAAAAGCACTTCTGCAGCTCTCCAACAATCAGGGTTGCATGGTAGTGGCCAGACTGAAGCCACTCCTCAGTAAAAGGCACATGACAGCCCAGCTGGAGTTTGTCAAAAGGCACCTGAGGGACTCTCAGACCATGAGGAAAAAAAAAATCACTTTGGCCTGAATGCAAAGTGTCACGTCTGGAGGAAACCAGGTACCGCTCATCACCTGGCCAATACTGTCCCTACAGTGAAGCATGGTGGTGGCAGCATCGTGCTGGGGGATGTTTTTGGCAGTGGGACACTAGCTGGGATCAAGGGAAAGATGAATGCAGGAATGTACAGAGACATCCTGCTCCAGAGCACTCAGACTGTACCTACAAACATGATATATTTTTGTTTTTAATTTTTAAATACATTTGCAACAATTTCAAGCAAATGTTTTTCAAATTGTCAATACTTTCAAGATGAACTGCGGACTTTTATTTTATTTATAAACCTTTGACTCTAAACATTATAGCTGGCAGTAGCGCCATCCACAACCTGAGTCAGAGGACCACGAGGATCATCCACTTTGTCTCTACGACAAAAATAAGTAAATGTTATGTGAGCTGCTTCTTTGGCCCTGCAAAGCAGAGGTACTACAAAGGATCTCTAGTGGATGTGCGGTGATGTTTCCTTAGTCACCTGGATTAAATCCAGGGTTGTGTTTACTGTAGGGGGGATTTTTGCTTGGCCAGGATGAGGGCTGGTGATGGATCCCCAAATACGGTGAACAGATTCCAGCCCTGCTATGTGGTCGGCTGCTGCTGCTGTTGTCTTTCATGGCATATTCCTTTGAGGCAGGAGTATCTGAAGGAGTCTGCAGTGAGGCGCTGCTCAATGAGCAATTTATATGTCCTCAACAAAGCTTCTTCTTTAGACCCCGAAGGCAAGTCTTAATTGTTAGACGTGATATCTCCACTCTCCCTCTCTGCTTTCTTTGACTGTTTTTTCCTCTCTCCTCCCACCCACCCTCCCTCCCTGCAGCTATTAGGAATTGGATTTGGAGCAGAACGATCCATTTAGTTTCTCTCCTCCGTTTCTATCCCTCTCTCCCTGCTTCCACACCTCCTCTGTAGGTTTCTCTCATCAAAGCCCAGACTTAATCTGTCTATTTTTACCTCAAGGAATGAAAGCAAGGGATGAGGTAATGTTTTTGCTGTCCATCAGGTGGGCAGTGGTGCATGAGCTCTCTGGTGTACATAGCATACGGAGCTAGTGCCACCACGTGGACCGAGATGAGAAGAGGTCTTACGAAAGCAATAGGATGAGCATGAACAGAACTGCCTTTTCATTAACTCGCTAATAATGATCAAAAGAAAAACACAGAGAACATGACAACAGATAAAGATGGACAAAAATCCACTGATGATAGCTTTAAGGTAAGTGTGACCCACTGCATTGATTCATACAAACACTGTCAGGCAGTTTTAGAGAACTCAAAGCATCTTAAGATACAACTATAAAAGCAGAGCTCCCCCTAGTGGGTACACACAGTAAGTGACTATGACAAAACAGAAGGTTGTATTTGTAAAATAAAAAGCAGAAAACTTTGATTTCTGCTTTGAATTTTAAAACATAATGGAAACTAGGCATAAGGCATGAAATGTGACCATCACAGATCAACTTTCAAACTGCAGAAAAACAAACCAAAAAAAAAAAGAAAAAAAAAAGAGAGAGATTGATGCGTGAAAGCGAAGACATGTTATTTATCAAGTTTTTAAAGATATGTTCATCCAAATACCGAGCAGTCGTCCTTTGCAGTGTTTTACGAACTGTTTAACGCAGAGGTGGAGAAATTGTTTTGCTCATCATATAACTGTAGGTTCATGCACAAACGAAAGTATGAAGGTAGTTGCAGGCAGCAGTCTAACATCTGGGCCCACATTCATTAAGACTCTCGGAGCAGGAAATCAGACAGCTGTCACGCTGGCACCTCTTTAGTCGTGCTTTTGAAAATCAGGAGTGAAAGCACTGAGGGAGTGTTTTAACTTCAGTCTGGGTAAATGCAGACATTTCATCCAGATTTTCACTAATAACTAAAACTCCACATGAAAAATCATCTGAAATGTCATTTAAAGCTGAGAATTGTCAGTATTTTCAATCATGCTCTAATTTGTATATAGTTTTTCTCTTATGAGGAACCTTTTGGATTCTAATCTCTAAGAGCAGTTTTTGAACCCGAGAGTACTCTGAAAACTTTATTGTGGAGGAAAAAAAGAAAAACAGATAATCCTGCTATTTACTAGTAGAACGCATCCAATCCTGCTGTCAGGAGAGCAGGCAAGAGCCGATGCATTGTGGAAGTTTCCATGTTATTTCTGCTGGGGAGAGAATCACTGAAGAGGCCCCTGCAATCTAAACACAGCACAAAAACCCCAGTGGTGAGGCCCAACGAGGAGGAGGAGGAGGAGAACGATGCTGGTGCTACAGCTCAGAAACCACAGCTGTTATCTCTGACTTTGCATAAAGCAGACACCTAAATGAACAAGCTTGTTGTTGAATGTGTGGTGAGATGCAGTAACACCCTCAAAGGTACTTGTACAGTAAGCAACACAGTCTGGACATTGTAATGCAAATGGTTATGCAAATGTACTGCAATATGCTGGTGACGCGTGAAACTTTAATGGCAGTAATCTGGGAATATAAACACATAAATATGGGCCGAGATGCAAAGTGTCAACACGACAGCAGGTATTGTGCTAGTGTCCATTAGCCTGAGATAACAACAATGCTAACCTTCCAATACATAAGGATACATAAAATCCTCCTTTTTCAATCTGTTCTTTATAAACATATATATAAATATTTGTGGAGCACACAAAATGTATCTTAATATTATAGTGGGCATTAAAAATAAAGGAAGGCAAAGAAAGAAATAAAAAAATAAAAACATTATCTGGATCAGGAATTCATACTCTTCCTAAAAGTTTTGCCCTTTCTCTACCTGCACTTGAAGGCACCGTTGTGACAGCATTGATGGGGTCTGATAGAGAAGGTAAAAAAGTGGCTTGAGTCTGTGAGTTAGTCGTCTTTGCTGCGGCTCTGGCCATTGCAGCTCGGAGATCGGCCTGTGCAGAAATCCCGTGGATGGTCTTTAAAGTGGAGGCAGTCCAGAGCAAAGTGTGGAAACTGCTGGATGTAATGAAGAAGATCATCTGGCAGAGATGGAGTGTGAGATTAAAACAAATGTTAACTTTACATTCTTAATAATCAAAACACTAAACTTAAATATAACATGTAATATGTGGCATCTAAACAGCATATGTAATTAGCTCTTTTGTTTAGCAGCATTAGCATAATTACTCTGATCATTCTAGATCATTAGAGATCGGACTGAAAGTGGCTATTTTGTGCAGATGGGTTGTTTTATGGTAAAAATAAAAAGGTTCTTTTATTGGACAAGAAAAGAATGCTCACAGAGGCTTTGACAGTTTCTAGAAAAGGCAGATGGTGGATGTAAAATCTCGTCTAACAGATGGTATTTATTTTCTTCAGTAAAGCCGAGAAGAAATCAAATGTGACGGTGACAGCACAGACGAAGTGGGGGACACACTGACAGATGCTGTCAATCATCTCTAACGTGGGCTCATTAGTACAATGGTCCTATAAATAATTTGACATCTCTGTCAATGTGTTAAAATGCTTAAAACATGTTACAAACAGAAACAGGGTCTTACCATAAGTGATCTTTCCTGTGTCGGGTCCGAGCGTTAAGCACACACTTGAAAGTCGCACTTCCTTCACTCCTAACATGATTTCCAAGATGCCAGCTAGCTCCTCCTCCAGGATTTCCCCGCTCTCCTCGCTCTCGTACATCTGCGAACCCGGCACGAAGCGTTAGCACAATGCTAGGAAACCTACGCTGGTACACCTGTTAAACTGGTTAATGAGCACAGGTTAATCATAGCGCAACAACTCCATGCATTTAAGCCTGTAGACACAGTCAAGGGGACCGGCTGGAATCAAACCAGCATGAGAATGAGGAAGAAGGGTGGCTGCTGGCTGCTGGTCCAGTCAGGCTGATCTGAGAATTTCAGATTAGCTTCCAGTCAAACCATCTCAAACTGGTTTCTTGAACTTGACAATGAGTTCTCTGTACTCAAATGGCCTCCACAGTCATCAGATCTCAATCCAATAGAAAACATGTTGTAATGTGGTGGAACAGGAGAGTCACACTGTGGATGTTCAGCTCACAAATCTGCATCATCATGTCACTATGGCCCAAAGTGTCTGTGGAATGGTTCCAGCACCCTGTTAAATCTATGCTATAAGGCATCTCTCAGGGTGAAAGCTGATACTAGCAAGGTGTACTTGCTCAGCTGTTGGTCAGTGTATGTTAAACCGGAGTAAGCAGTATAAAAACTTACCTTAAAGGCCAGTTTGAGGGTTTCCATGGACTTTGTGGGTCGACGAACGGTCGACAGAGCGATAACGTAGCGCCTGACGTCTATCTGTCCATCTCCATGCTGGGAACAAAAACACCTCGGTGAACAAAAGGAGCAGGATAAGCCCCACACTTACAGCACAAGTATCCATTGATCTGACCATGTTATCGATTGAAATGGAGGACTGTGGTGTACATATGAAGTCTCTAGTATATTCACCTACTAAGCACTAACCCTGATTTTAACTTTGTGGCAGTGTCATAGCTCCTATATAGACAAGGTTTCAAACTAAACATAGACCACTTTTAGCCCAAGCACTTTAATTATTTAATTTATTTAAATATAACATGTTTGTTGTGAGGCCATGGTCCTCAACCGGAAAAGGGTGAAGTGCCCACTCCGGGTCGGGGATGAGTTCCTGCCCCAAGTGGAGGAGTTTAAGTATCTCGGGGTCTTGTTCACGAGTGACGGGAGAAGGGAGCAGGAGATCGACAGACGTATTGGTGCGGTGGCCGCAGTGATGCGGACGCTGCACCGGTCTGTTGTGGTGATGAGAGAGCTGAGTATAAAAGCGAAGCTCTCAATTTACCAGTCGATCTGCGTCCCTACCCTCACCTATGGTCACGAGCTGCGGGTAGTGACCGAAAGAACGAGATCGCGAATACAAGCGGCGGAAATGGGCTTCCTCCGAAGGTTGGCTGGCCTCTCCCTTTGAGATAGGGTGAGAAGTTCAGCCATTCAGCCGCTGCTCCTCCACATCGACAGGAGTCAGTTGAGGTGGTTCAGACATCTGACAAGGATGCCTCCTGGGCGCCTCCTGGGTGAGGTGTTCCGGGCACGTCCCACCACGAGGAGGCCCCGGGGCAGACCCAGGACACGCTGGAGAGATTATATCTCGCAACTGGCCTGGAAACGCTTTGATATTCCCCCGGACAAGCTGGAGGAGGTGGCTGGGGAGAGAGGGGTCTGGGCTTCTTTGTTTGGGCTGCTGCCCCTGTGACCCGGCCCCGGATAAGCAGAAGAAAATGGGTGGATGGATGGATGGACGTTTGTTGAGAGGTCAGCATAGACAGAATCTACCCAGCTAACTATCAAGCCCAACCAATTAAAGTATTTTATCAATATCAAATTATTTTTATTATTTTAAAGAGGCTATGATGGTATTTGACTGCATTTAGGACTAGATAGCCACACAAAGTTCAGTCTACATACAAAGACGCCCAATTTTTAAATTTAAAGTGGACTCATTACAATTTTCCAGCTGCATATTTTTATTCCTGAAGAATTTTACTAGAGAAGCTTTGGATGACTCATAGCTCATAATAATCCTTATTTAGCTTATACTGAGCCTGTGACATAACACTGTTTCGGTTGCCTTTCCCCTTCCTTTAAATTAGCTTCTTTATGGTTGGCTGCTTCTTACAAACAGATGAAGCTGCTGAGCTCACAACTAGCAAGAAAAACATCTATTTGTTGATGCCTGTGGACCATCACAATGCCTAATGTTCATGCCTCCATATTAACGTCAGACTGTAACTGTGTGATTGTTCACACAGTACAGAGAAAACCATCTAGTCTTAATTTAAGGATTCAGCTCATGAAATTGTTTTTTTTTTTTTTTGTGTTTGTTTTTTAAGGAGTTTCTGAAAAATTGTCGCTCCTTTGAGCACCTTGTAAAACCCTCTGTTTATTATTAGATTTATGTATCAGGATGCCACAAAGAAAAGCACTGTTCCAACTGTGGCTCACTATTAGAAATGTATCTTTTACCTTTTTAGGATACATACAGGCAGAGTTAAACCACACAAAGCTTGTGTTGTGTTACCGATAAAGTGGAATATTAAAGGCAGCAGATCTGGTTTTAAACTATGCTCATTTTAAATGGTCACAACACTAAAAACAGATTCAATGACAAAAATCTAAAACTCTACAACTAGTTTCTATCAAAAATGCAGGAGAAGAAAACTTTGCAATTTCTTCCAAAAGCCTCCAAACTTCCAAACATTCTCCTCATATCCTAAACATTCCTCTGTGGCCCGTCAGTCCTGCCCAAAATGCCTCACCGCTTCCCTTCACCCTGCAAACACATTAACTCTGAAGTAAAATTCATTGACTTTACCTTTTTTTATTCTCTGCTATGAGAACTTTATTTTATTTTATTGTGATTTTCATGAATTTGAAACAAATTTTAAGAATTTTATCGTTTTTATATTTTGCAGAAAGCAACAAAAGAACAGATTTTTATGTATTTTTCTGTAAAGCTCATTTTATAACTTTGTGTGATTATTTGAGCATTGCTGGATCTTTTTAAAAAAACATTTTTTTAATCAACTTTTCTTAACATTAAATCCACGTTTATACATTTCCCTTTGCTATATCTTGTGCTTCCTTCATGTTTACCTCATCAAAGAAGCTGTGAACTTCTTTAAGTGTGTCTGTAACAGGGAGGTTGAGGAACTGGGCAAAGTCCTCCAAACCCAGTTTGTCTCCCTGGAGCTTCCTGGCTCTCCTGGCCTGCTCTTCAAGCACCCTGTCTGTTGTTGCTGCTCTCAGTCTGTTAGGACGAAGCAAAAAAAGGAAAAACCTCAAAGAAGCCAGATTAAATAAGAGTAAGTCATACTGGAAACAACACTAAAAAAAAGACAGTACAAAGTGTGGAGTTTCCTCAGCCTTTTTTAAAACAAATCCAGGGGGAAAAAAACAAAAAACAAAAAAACAAAAAAAGAGGTCCAACATGGTTATAATTATACTCGTAAATTGAAGTTCATTGGGGTTTTTTATTTTGGCTTTTGGTTTTGGTGTGTGTTTCTGCTCAGCCACCAATAGGTGGCAGTGTTTACACACTTTTCCCAAAGTGTTGACTCAGCACCCATCAACCAAGCAGTTTAACTAGTCGTTCCAGTCTCCCACCACTTACCCTAAACGACATGTTAGCTGGTTGAACTCTAGGAGGCTGCGATAATCATATATGCCCAGAGGGCCGCGCGATAGGCTGATCTCAATGTCATCAAAGGACAGGTCTTTGAGCGGCAGGTCCAACGCCCTACGAGGACAGAGAAAAAGTTTTGAGTCAAGAACATCCAAAGCAAGCGTGCGTTGATCATCGGACACTTACTTGGCCATGAGCTTTCTGACGTTGCTGGCGAACAGTGCGGGGTTTTCTTTCTCCTCGTTCGATGGACTGTAAACAGGCAAGTACTAAAGAGAGAGTTCAACTCAGTCTTGTTGTTGTGACACTGATCATACTGCTCGGCAACATAATAATGAATTGCAATAAGTCAGTTTGCTGACTTCTGTCATACGAAACCGCTCACCTCAATCTCAATGGAGTTATGAGGCTGACACAGAGTGAGCCACAAAATGTGAAACCTGGAAGACAGAACAAACAGCTTCATCTACAACCTGATGGAAACAAACAGCTTGTAACTTTAATAACACAGAGTGGGAGACTGTGTGTGTTGTTGTTTTGTGTATATTCTATGTAACCCTGGGAATGCGCTGGAGTCGATCACACCAGACGACGATGTTTGCTTTTAACCAGCCCGTTACACATGCACCTCTCTGCTCTGGTCGGCTAAAAAAAACAAAAAAAAAAAAAAAACAGCACCTGGTCCCTTTTTTGGTGTGTTTTTTTTGCATGCTGTGCTTTTTTTAACGCTCCCTGATGGAACAAAAGTGTCCTGGACACACAGCCTCGCAGACATATTCCCAGCGTATTCCCACAGTGACTGTAAAGGTGTGTGAGAGAAAGAAACACTCACGCTCCGGGACCTTTCCACGTCCATGTAATGGTATCCTGTGGAGAGAGAACCAAACACCCCATGAAGCAGTTTTATACAAATCCACAAACTCTTTATGTATCCATAATCACTGTGAGGCACACTTATTACAGTGAAACATAGCAGAGATCCTAGCCTGTATAGAAAAACCACCTGTTGGTTTGCAGAATATTGTTTTTGAAGCCTCAACTTTGCTTTGTGAAAGCAAAACACCTCACTTTCTATTTTATAAGATGGAAATAGTCTAATATATTGTTCAAGGCAAGGGTCATGGCCATCACATTTAAAAGTCAGACACAATGTAGGCTGCGATTCAAAATTGCATTAACCAATAGCGACGCTCCCCTGAAGGAAGGACGACTGAAATAAAGCTGTGGACCCTCCCCTCACCCCCAACCGAGAGAAGAATAAAAACAAACCAAAAAAAAACAAAAAAAAAAACACAAAACATAAAACCCCCTTAATTCCACAACACTTCCTGCGTGCTGCTATTCCACACTCAGTCTCATAACGTGAGAGCTGCCAAACATGACCTGACTTGACCTCGCATCGAAGAAGGCGGCCATCACTAAATTAACAAATGCAAAGAGACTGAATGGAAGCACATCTTGTGGTGCGCAGAGAAAAAACAAACTAAGAAGCAGTCACCCTGTCCTTTATTTTCACCTTCTCTGCCTCACTTAACCGTCTTGCGGTGCCACGGTGTCAAAGACGTCAGCGCAGTGAGTACACCGAGCACCACGGGAAACGGTGACAAAGGCTTTCGAGGGAATGAAAAGAAAAATGAGGTAACAGGAGCTGCATGTTTAATGAAAGAGCGGGGAGAGGTGCTGAGAGAGAGACATGACACCTCTGTGTGCATGTGTACATGCGCACGTATGTACGATGCGTGTGTGCGTGAGAGACAAACAAAGGATGAAATATCATCCCACTACAACATGAGCTCATTCAACACAAGAGGAACACACTAATGTGAAGGAAAGAACTCACTGCATCACAGGCGTGTCAGTGTGGGTGTGTACAGTGTACGTGGAGTCACTATAGACGTGACCTACGTCTAAAGCTGCAGGTATGGAAGGAGCCACAGAATAGGATCAAAAGGAAAAGGACAAGATTTATGGTGTATACCAGTTTGTTTGGGTAGCGTAGTATCACTGGCTGCACTGGGAGTCCTGGGATGAAAGCACCTGAGGAAGACAAGAGGAGGAGGAAGGTGATGAGAACAATCTGGTATTTTTGCTAAATGTGATCGATTGTCCCCAAACCCAGCTCAAAGCTTTTATTTGAATCCTACTTCTTTATCTTGTGTCAGGCATGTCACACGTCAAATTTATTTGTTTTTATAGAGTCAAAGTAACTGAGAAATTAGCAGTATTTGATGGAAAATGATGGGGAGGGGGTTTCCAAATAGATTTTATGAGTACAGAAAAAGAATAGAGTTGGACTGCATCAACTGGTTTAGTGAGTGATAAGATCATAACCTCAAAATAACATAGGGAACAGGGACAGAGCGTTTCCATTGAATTCTATTATATCTTGCTGATGATGGGCAGGCTGATAAAAGCTACATACAATATTTATCACTGGACAAAGACCTACTCAAGCTATTCAGTAACTTATGAATGGATTGCAAAGGGTTACAAATATTACACATGAGCATCAGGCTCAGTTTACCAACTTTGTGTGTCTGCTGTTTAATGCTGGCCACAGACCATACAATAGGTTTTTAGAGTTTTGATGGATAAAACATCTGCCTGATGCTGCTGTGAATGAAGCTGCTTATATCACAGCAAAACAGTGAACATGTAGCTCAAGCTGAAAGTCACCAAATCATCAAAACTGTCCTATAATCAGCTGGTGTAGATTTAAAACCGGGTTTTCTTTTTCCAAGATTCAAGAAAATGTTGCTAGAAAAAAAGAAATAGAAATGAGATATCTAATATATAACAAGTTCCTTGTACCCTGTAAATGAAACACATAAAGCTAACTACACAACAACCTGAAAAAATTACAGTAAGTAAGTAAAAGAAAACCAGACGCATGCATCATGAATCACCTAGCTCAGTGTGTATTTGAATAACAAGCCCTGGAGGCAGGGCGAGGAGGATTTTAATAGTTGTTTAATATCAGTGATGGAAAGGCTGATGGAGAGCTGGCATATTAACTAGAGTGTAAATCAACAAAGAGTCTCCGCCAACAAACACTGATGAGTGGCTGAGACCTGCATTTAAAATGAATAAAGTTATACTTAATCGGTTTTCTCGTGAGACTGTGAGAACGTGAAGAGGAGTGAAAGAGATCTGCAGCATCTGAATGATAATGACGAGACTATAGTAAGAGGACAGGCAGACAGATGAGGAAAGAAACGCTCTATTAAAAGACTGAAACGAGAAAAGGACATAACTGCAGTGTTCACACACACAGGTGGCTTAAGCACATTAACACACACACACACACACACTTTATCTGTTGAGCTGGGAGCCAGTGATGAGATGTAACAAGAGGAGACACATCCAGAGAGGACCGGTAACACATCGCACAATGATCTAACCAGACACTCACACAGTGAGTGAAAGCAGGACAGAGTGTGACCCACAAGGCTCACTGCGAATGGCCGAATTATGGACTGGAAGCAAGGGGATTAGACAGAGCAGGCAGGGAACAATGGCTGACAACGTCACACACACACACACACACACACACACACACACACACACGGGATGTGAGCAGAAATATAAAGAGATGAGTGCAACAGTTCTGTGTCCTGAAGCAAGTCACCGAACCTCCAGACTCACTGTGTCAAAAGAGAAATTCATTTAACCAGACATCTACACCTCCAGTTGGCAGCTATGGAGTCAGCCTCATTCATACATAATCGTTTACAAGTCCACGCACACTACGTGAAATGTATACTGAACAAAGCAAACAGACCAAGTGTCTCCATTAACAGACACACCCACTACTGAGAACTATAACCAAACAGTCGTCAGGCAACAAAGGCAACAATGAACCTAATTGTCACAAATGTTTTAATGGGATAAATGAAGTTATTCATGTATTTGTTTGATCCTTTTAGAAAAGTAAAACATAAGGTGCGGGGGCCAGAATCCAATCTAGTCCACTAGACAGCTTTAGAAAATGTGAAGGAGCACATAGGTTTTGAACTTAGCTGTATTATCACCTCCACCCCCCAGTGCCATCCGTACTACAACATGAGCAATGAACTAATAGATAAACAATTACATGTTAAAAAAACCCCCAAAAAAAACCAACCAAACATTGGATTTTAGCAACTATTTGGGGTGTTTTTTTTTTTTTTTTTTTTTTTATCTACTAAAGTCCATCCATCCATCCATTCGCGTCCACTTATCCTTTTCAGGGTCGCGGGGGGCGCTGGAGCCTATCCCAGCTGTCATAGGGCGAGAGGCGGGGTACACCCTGGACAGGTCGCCAGTCTGTCGCAGGGCCAACACACAGGGACAGACAACCATTCGCACTCACATTCACTCGCACATTCACACCTAGTGGCAATTTAGAGTTTCCAATTAACCTATCCCCACAAACTGCATGTCTTTGGACAGTGGGAGGAAGCCGGAGTACCCGGAGGTAACCCACGCAAACACGGGGAGAACATGCAAACTCCACACAGAAAGACCCCGGCCTGATGTTGGAATTGAACTCAGGACCTTCTTGCTGTGCGGCAACAGTGCTAACCACCGTGCCACCGTGCTGCATTTTAATGTTTACTTTAAAAAAAAAAAAAGAAAGAAAAGATATTTTTCTGTGAATTAACGACAACTTTCTATTTTGTGATTACACGATAGTCTGCGCAGTGAACTACCTGAACCTTTTCTGAAATTTTACACATTAAATCATGTAGTCTCACCGGTCGGTCCCACTTACGCTCAAAGTCAGCTGTAGGTAAAATGAGTTTACTCGACTACGCTGCTTGCAACTAGTCGGTTAGTCTGTTGTTTGGAAGTTGTGCAAAAGGGGAAGATGGTGTATGTGGCGGGGTATGGTCTGTGGTGCCATGCCCGCCATGATTCATTTAAAGTAGTGCCGAAACCCAGCAGGCGGCATGGCGGAACTGCAGCCGGCGGTGTCACGCTGCCAGCAGGAAGAACTCCCAGACCGGATCGAACGTGGGAGGCAGAGGATTGAAAATCTGGCAGCTCTGATCGGGTTCTGGCCAGCACCGCTGCCACCCCCACCGGCATTCCCCGATAGCGAGGGAGTGGAGGAGGTCCAGACTGTTCTGGCACCCATCCTGACCACCAGGGTGAGGCCAGGCAGGATGCAGCCAGCCACCGCGCCCATACCCACTCCATGGGTGGGAGCGGCTGCTGCCAGGCAGGGGCCTACACCCGTTCCTGCTCCCCAGAGGAGGGCCTCTGAGCAACCGCCGGGCCCACGCACCTGCCCAGCCATAGGTGGAGGACGAGGTGTGTGAGAGATCGGCGCAGCCAGAGATGGAGGTTGAGGCGCCTGCCAAGCTGGAGATGGAGATTGAGGCGCGCGAGGCTCCTGCCAAACCAGAGGTCCACATGCTGTCCGGACCGGCCTCACTTCCACCAGAGGCTGGCGCATTGTGTGATCCTGTGCAGCAGCCGCCCGCCAAGCTGCTGGTCCCCAGACCCACCTCGTCACCAGCCCCACTGGATATGTGGGTGGTCACCTGAATGGACACCTCCCGGTAGCTGGACCAGGGGTGCCGACGGTCAGGGCTGATTCGACCAGATGGCTCCCCGGCCTCAGTTGGGCGATGCGGGTATGTAGCGGGGCGTGGTCTGCAGTGCTGCTACAGGGAAGGCGGACACACCTGAGCGGCATCCGCAATCACGCCTCACTGGCTTAAAAGTCTGGTTGTTGTTGCTGGTGTGTGTTAGGCTGGTGGCTGGAAAGCCGCAGCCTAACACTGCAGTGTTACAGCACCAACAACTGTGGAAATAAACATAGATGCTAAAATGCAAGCAAACATGAACGGGTCTGCCGTGGTTCATTTACAGTGCAATAGTGAGCCTTTTACCATCGAGTGAAAATTTCTGACTTGATGGTGGGTCTAGATGGAAATGAATGAGATTTTATCAAGGTAGTTTGCATGCATGACGAGTTCAGAGCAGTTTTATTGAGAACCAGTAAGAATAAACACACAAAAGACTATCTTTACAGTCAGGCCAAAGCAGGAAGTGGACTGAATACATACCAGCCTTGAATAAGATTAGACCCGACCTGTTGGTGCAGGTCCCCTCCGGGAATATCATGATCTGCAACAGACACAAATCGCTCTTCATTTCTTGTTTGAATTTGCTCTCGCTTTTAATTTATCACCTTTAAATTCCCGGGTGTCAGCTGAGATCAGATCTCTGTGCCCTTATGCGTATATGCATGTAGTTTACCTGAGGCCACTTCCCTCCAGAGCACGCTCTCCGCCTGATTTCCTCGACAGTTTTTCGTCTCGAGTCTTGGTCTGACCGAAACACGAACACTGGCCTGATGTAGCTGATCAAAGCTGGGAGAGGATGATGAAGAAGTGGATTTTGGAAGTAAGCCACAACAAGTAAATTAATGTTCAAAACACTGAATAAAAGAAAACTGATGGAGAGTTGACTTAACAGAATGCACAGTCTTTGTCACACAGAAAGAAAGAAAGAAAGAAAATCTGGAGGCATCTATAGCTCAGCTAAATCTATTTAGTTACCTGTCTGAATGCATTCTGTTACATTGTGCATATGCTGTACATTATTATAGGAATTTCAGTAAATGTGCACTTACTGCCCCAGACTGGGATGCTCCTGCTTTCCAGTTTGGTGACTATGGAGCACATGGTCATAGTGACTGGGATGGCATCAAAGTAAGAAGAATGTGGTGCCACAGTGAGGATGGGCGCTTCAGAGGGTTCTACCCGTTGTCCCTTCACTTTGATCCAGTGGAAACCTCCGCAAAACCACATGGCTCGCATGATCGCTCTTAGACACAGGTCTATAAACCTGACGAAGGACACACAGACAGCTGCAGAGGGACGTTGCTAGCTGGCAGAGTTTTCAAGCGATGTTGAAATTTACACTTCCCGACACTTCACCCAATGCATGAAACTATACATTTTTAGACATAAGTTGTAACGGCCGCCGTTTTCTTTGTGAGCATTTATTACACGACGTGCTGCGGGGAAAAGCCTGTTCTAACGTTTGACTCTAAGGTTTATGTTTTAGCACCTGGCAGCTCTTTTTTTTTACTTCTCATCCGTAAATAATCTGCTCTTTCACGTGATTCACATGATCTTGAGTTTTATTGTGAAAGGTCTATGTGGAACATAAACAAGCGGACACGCGATGCTGTTACCGTCGTTGTTGCTAACCACAACGCATAAAAACAGTCGCTTGTCCGTCCATAGTGTGGTTATATTAAAAAATATAAGAGAAAGAGAGAACTTTAAGAAATGAATATAGCCACTACAGTGACCATCAAAACGATGAAAAAAAAATATTGCCGTAAACAGTTTATTTTGCGACACCACGAAACAAACGATAGCGTAAAACGAAACGATAGATGTTTTTATATCCTCATCCGATATATATCGTTATATCGAACAGCCCTACACCACGGAAATACATGGATACATTCGAAGACTTTCAGGTGTTTGGACCAATGTTTTCTTTTCTGATCAAACCAGAAATCCACAGCTGTGCGTGTTCACAGAGCTTTCATTCTCACCTGCTGGACGTCACTACCTGACAAGTTTTACTGTCTTAAGAACACTGCAGAGGCCTTATTGACAGTATTTGGCTCCACACGAGTGTCCTCAGGTAGCCTCTGAATGCTGGACACTCGGAGACCTGTGTCTCTGAGTGGGAGACCAGAGATCACATTAACATGTGTGTCTCTGTATTAACAAACATGCCGTGTTGGCCCAGTTTATTTTTCTTATCAGTGTTGTGAGGAGACCATAAATAGCATTGCGTTTTCTGTTGTATAGTTCCTTTGCTGTTGGTGTTCTTGTTATTGATAAAAAGTGTTTGTTTGGGTTTTTTTTTTTCAAAATAGCTGATTTGCCAACACCTGCGAACAAATATAATTCTATAAAGTTGTTCTGTATAGTGTGTAACTGTTGATATAGAGCGTTATTAAATTTATTGCTAATGCAATGGTTGATATGACACTCATCATCAGACCCCTGCTATAGACATATTTATCTTCAGAATGTGAGTGAGTGGCTAAATCTGTTCATGTTTTTAGCAACAATTTTTATTAATCCGCAGTCTTTTTCACTAATGTTGTGTTTTCTGTGTTTTAAATACAACAATGGGCTCAATATTTTATTTTTTAGAGGTTGTCAGTAACGAAGAACCTGTAAAAATGACAGAGTGCTGCACTCTAATTATTCACACAACTAACATTTGTATAAAAGCATACCAGCATGCTGATGTTATACTGAGCAGACAGTGGGCAACAGTCAGCATCTCAATTTATAATTATATATTGCAATACAATTTACAGGATGCTGAGATTTTCACACATTTCTGTCTAATCCCATAAGTCTTAGTAGCACATGGGTGCTTTCACACAAACCCACCTCCTCCACCACGACTGAGGCTCGATCGCAAACTCCGAACGTCCCAGAGAAGCCGTGAAGGCGAAGGGCCACGCCAGCAGCATGAGGAAAGAGACCAGCAGCAGCCGCACCGGAAAAACTGTAACTGACATGAGTCCTATCTGCAGGGACAAAACACACAGAGACACAAACAGTCACACTTCTGCTGCACTTCAACAACCTGCTGTTTACTGTAACATCCCTGCTGTGTTTTAGCCAACTGTCAAAAAAACAATAATTAGCATAGCATACATTCCTATACAGCTGAGAAACATGCTATTACATTTTACAGTGTCAACACTCCATCTGTGCCTTTAGCAGAACACAAAACCACATAATTAACACTAACTGTGCTTGTCTAATCGCGCTTTAAAGGCCCAACACACATCAGCGGTTTGCACTATCAACGCCGATTACCGAAAGCAAGAATAAAGGGAGGATATAGGCTTAATTGTGTTTGCATCTAAACAACGTTTATGTCAATATATTAACAGCAAATCATCCTAAAATATACTCTTATTCACACACAGCCCTTTCTACTGCTGGTGTCGTTTGAAACCAGACTCTATGTAAAAGATCCCATTATTTGTGTGTTTTTGGGTGTGGCAAGCCCGTGACTCGCAATTTGCTACTGAATGAGTATACACGGCATCCTCAGGTTCTCAGTCAGATCCAGCGTTTGCTTATTACATCTTTGTTCCTACAAAAAACCTCAACTCCAACATCGCTAATATCAAAGCTTTAAAGAACAGCAGTCCCCAAATCAACCGATTGAACCATGCTGACTAAAGCCATCTTCTACTTGCAGTGAAGACTGAAGAATCATTCGGTATACAGGAGACTTCATGGTCGACTCAATGATGACAATGTGTCTAGATCGTGTGCTTTAAATGACCCCTCTCAGCTGGTGTGAGGTATTAGGTGTGCTGATATGCTGTGTTTGATCTAAACCAGTTGGTCTCATCTGTACAAGGACAAGGTTCCAGAAGTCTTGTGGTTTGTCCAGTTGCATCTTTACAAACCTGAGATGTGCTGACATGTTTGTTTTTTTAACATGCTAACTGAGGCCTGTAGCCTGAGCACTCAACAGTCTGGTCTTTGAATGCGGTGGGATGTCCACTCCTGGAAAGGTTGTGCCGCACATCCTTTTTCTGACAAAACCCGTGAAAATTCTGTTTGTTCACCAGAGTTCATGACTACACATCAAATCTCTGGGATTACTCATGAATTACCTTAAATAAGCCTCAGATCTGACAGTTGCTACTTCTATTGCCTAATGTTATGACCATAAAGGATTCTGTTAGTGTTTCTGTTTAGTAAAGGTCACTCGTGGTGAATGGATGACTCTCATTGGGTTTAGCCAACAAAAGTTCACATGTGTTGGGTTTAGTTCGCAATAATTTTACATAAATACGAAGGTAAAAAGGATAAAACTACAGGATGATAAGGATATAAATTGAGTTGACTGACCTGTCATGACTTCTCTTACTGTGTAATGACAAAGATTTGGCAAAGTCACGGCCTCAAGGGCAAATTCAAACTGTGTAACATTTAAAAGCTCCTTCGTTTTGCTCGTATGACCTCTATTTGATCCCTTCATTCTACACATTTATTGCGCTCCCCCTCTCATTGAGCTCCAAGCCTGCCTTACAGTGATCTACAATCATGCTTCTCGCGTATCCATCCATCAGTCTCTCACTCTCTATTCCAAGTCGCTCAGCTGTACCTTCATTTATCTTGCTGTTCTTCCTTTTATAGTTTTCCTCCTACTTTGCACTGGTGTGTTTTTTGTCATCCCTCAAGGGAGTCATATGTAACCTCCCCCTCCCCTCCTGCTCCATCTTTCTCTTCTTCCCTGTGTAGTTGTCTATCTGCAGGAACCCAGGTGCACTCTTCAGGGCTGCATTAATAAATAAACAGCAATGGGGGTGATTTATAATGCTCGAACGCCTCTCTCCACCCATCCGAGCTTGTGCGTCACCATCAGAGCTTAACAAGTCCATCTGGGAGGATCTGCTCTCAAGAGGTGGCATAAGAAAACGCAGGGGCGGGGCAGAGGGGTGCAATTTCCAGTGTTTTAGGAGAACGCCGGCTGATCCTTGACTAAAGATTTGAAATTTGCAGTAGAAATGCACTTCAAGAGCACTGAGCTCACTTACAGCACACAGAATAAAAGTGACTACAGATCAACAGATGTAGATTTTTTTTCTTATTGTACATTGACGCACAATTTGTTCAATATTGAACGTTTTAATCCTTCACCCACTAAAAAATGTATAAACAACTCAGATTAAAGCAGTCACTGAATTTCTTTGTCATGTCATAGTAACTGATGAGGTTGCTCTGTTGTACCTAATGCTAAAGAGATTCTAGGAATCTACAGTCTTGACACGCATACGTGTACATTCAATTCAATTCAATTTTATTTATATAGCGCCAAATCACAACAAAAGTCGCCTCAAGGCGCTATGTATAGTTGCGTTAACACTTTCAGGAGACATTTAAGGAATGTAGTGACTCAGTCTCTTACTTCTCACTACTTTCACTTTCTACACATATAAAGACAAAGCAAAACATCTGGCACGTACCTTAAATGTGACAAAAAAAACAAAAAACACACAGGGGTCTGGCCAGGCAGCAGAAAGTTAGCTCGATGTGATGGAACAGTATTCTCCCATAGGTGTTCACTTAGGTTAAGATCTGGTGAATGTGAAGGCTATAGCACATGATTCATGTCATTTCCATATTCATTGAACCAGTCAGTGACCTCTTATGCCCTGCAGTGACCTCTTATGCCCTATAGATCGGGGAAATGTCATCCCGGTAGAGACCACTGCCATCAAGATTGAACTGTTTTATTATTTCTGACCTAAAGTCCCTCGACCTCTGGCTCTATAGATGCACAGCTACAATATTTATTTCTGCTTGACATGTGGCAAAACGTGTCATTTGTAGGTGAAAACACATAATTTGTAGTTATTGGCTCCCCTTTGTACAAAGAAATATTAAAAATTATTTTGAGACCATGTTCTACAGGTTGTGCTGCACGAATTGACATGCAGAGCTGCAGATGTGCACATTTTGTCTGCACCTCACAGCGTCACACTTTTAAAAGTTTCACTACTAGTGGTTGTTAGCAAGTATCTGCAGACTAGTGGCATCTGCAGCAATCTGATAGTCCCTAAATCAATCACAAGCAAGTTTTTGGTCTAGCACCCTCTTTGTGACCAACTTCACACAATAGCCAGAAACCCCAAGACACCACTTGAGGGGAATATGCAGTCTCAGGGCTCGGCCTCTGGGCCTGTGTGATTGAGGCCATAAGAGTGACTGATACTGGGATATCATGATGGGTGTTTCAATTTTTAGAGGTTCAACAAACCACCTATTTCAGAAAAAATAATCCTCATATAAATGGTAAACTTGATGACGATTACAACGGATCTAAATCCACTAAAATATTTTAACACTTCCGCTGACAAACCATTTTCCCAAGATACATTGCTCCCCTGTGTATTGTGGCTCGCTACAGTTTTAACCCGTTAGGAAGGTAATTGCTCTTGGCTAATTGTTTTCATTGAGGCAGTGAATGCGTACCCAGGAAGCACTTAACCTGTCCTACCATTTGTCATATTTCGGCTGCCTGTGCAGCAGGAACTGAAGCCAGGCAGTAGCAGATCAAAGCCAAAAGAAACACAACTTTATACACACACGCACTGTTAAAGCCGTGTCTGGTATTAATCCCCATCCATTCGCCGGACATCGCAGCTCTGTTTAATGTCACAGGCATTTTGTTTGTGAGCTTGAGAGCTGGCAGCTGTTGGCCATTCAGTAATGCGTGACTCAGCTGGAATGAGCTTCATTTGCTGACCTGGTTGGTTTACGGTGCTGTGATCATGTTTGCTGGGAAGTTAGAAAAGACATTCCAGGAAGAGCAGCACCAATCTACTGCCTATAGCAAACAGATTCATAAGCATTAAGCAACCATGCAGCCATATCTCTAGAAACAAAAGCACTGAGGAAGTTGCGTTTTGTCGCTTTCCTCGTTTTCCTTCAGGCAAAACGTGTATTTGTTTACACGAGCGTATAAACCCTTCACAGGTTCTGCAAGTGGAAAAGCGTCCCTCTGGAAGCAGAGCAGCAGGAGGTGTGAACCAGACACAGACACACACATGGTCAAGTTTACCTTCGATGACCTGCTGCGGTCATATGGCACAGACACGCTTCCAACTTTAAAGCACACGCCGACTGAAAAACTGACACACTCAGGCACTAATAAGAGGGGCCGGTGGAGTTAAAAGCTTTCAGCAAGCCAATGTCAAGTGGTTGATAATAAACACACACGGGCCTTTTTTTTTTCAGTCATCTTATCTCGGTGGATTTGTTAATGGTTAGGCAGCAGTGAACCAATTTTCAGACCGTTGTATGTTTCGTTGAGCATGAAAGCAGACACCTCTGGGCCCTGGAGCTATGGGAGAGGTAACCTGAGGGGGTCGATCAGGGCTCTCTTCATGTTTTCACATAAACCTTTAACTAGATAAGATGATTTTCAGTTGATCAGTAACTTGTGTTTAGGACAATGGCATGCTGTCAGCAGACCCTAAATCACTTAAGTCAGAAAATCTGCTGAACCGCTTGATTAATGAGGAATCATTTCAGCCATACTGCTCTCCTCCAGCAGCGAGCCAACTGATGCAGGAATGAAGCCACAGCTGTCCTGTCTTTTCTACATTTCCATGCTTTAGAGCACATGCCTTATTTAAACTGTACTTTTCCCATCTTTGCTTTTCTTACTGCTGTGCAGGCTTTCACCACTCCGGCAGCCTAATGAGGACTATCTGAGTACACATTAAACTTGTTTAGCTGTCAGCTTGTTTAGCCGTCGGCTAAAACTCAAGCGTAAACACAGCCCAACTGTGTGTGCACTCAGTGAAAGGAAGCAGCTGGAAATGCAGAACTGTGGCCTAACAGAAGTGAAGTGTATGTTGGGCTGATTAGCATGTGTCACTGTGCCAGCTAATCAGGTCAATATGATAGTGCACAGGGTTTCGGTCTTGCAAGGTCTTCCCATCCACAATAGGCCTGTCATTAAACAAAACATTAAATAAACAAACAATGCAAATGTCTGATATGCAAAAGACGGTCAATTAAGATTCAAGACTGGCTTTACACACCCATCCAGGAAAATGTGAGGAAAGTGGCTGACTCCACAATGAACCCACAAAGCTTCAGATAACACCAACAATGCAGGAAATGGGTCTGCATGGCAGGTGCTGCTGTGTGGGTAAGACTGAACAGGTGCTGCTGTTTATCTCTGAGAAAATAGAGTTCATTCAAACGTTTTTTTTAAAAAAAGACAAAAAAGGAGCTCTTACTCTTGCATGATTTTCCTCAACACTGAATGAATTCACAGCATGTTTTTAAATCCGCTATGACACAACTTTTGCTTTTTAAAAAGGGGCACAGAAACTAGATTTGTCACCGCACGGTTTTTGTCCTTTTAACCTGTTTGTCGTCATTTCAGCTGAGTGTCGGACCTGAACCAGGAAACAACTTTTTTCCTAGACAGCCACACAGCATTATCACACTGCTGTCGGTTATTGAAACCCTATCGGTGTTCTGTGTTTTCCTCGTCCGTTTTTATTCCAGTCAACATTAACGAATAAGAGTCATGAAAAAACAGCGTCATTAAAGCGTCGGTAAAGTTTAGGAAAGTAGGAAAGTCACTAAACAAGCAGCACATTGTGGTCGGAGGACGGAGGAATATGTCTATCTAACATCATCTTAGACAAACACAGTTTATAACTTGTTATTATCTTTACTGTCTTACCTTTATTTTTTCTGTCATGGTCAATTTGAGCTCGTGCACGAAGGGGTTTTTACCCCCTCCTGAAGGGCGACTGTTTGAAGGCTTCATGGTGAACGACCTAACCCGCAAATAATAAAAGAAAAATGGTGCCTCAGTGTGTCCTGTTACTCTTTCGCTGATTTTATTCTGCTGGAGAAGTCTTCCCCCTCAGTCTGTCACTCTGTCACGGACACCGATGATGCTGACTGGGTGGAGAGGTGTGCCGCTCACCTCATGCTTCAGATCAAGCCAGCTAGATGAAACCGGAAGAAGCGACTGTGTTTGTGTTCCCGTTGTGGGTTTCAAAATAAAACGAACGCAATTCCTCCTCATTGTAATGACGCTAAAGTGAACAAAAAAAATTCATAAAACCGAACTGAGGTGAACACCATGCTATTTACCGCACATGAAAAAAAAATCATTGCTTTTTTTTTTAGTCTTTTAAGCTGGAAGCTCACATCGAGCTTGTTATTTAAACCATCGTGTTGAAGCTTTTACTTTGAAAGCAACGACAGTGCAGGGCAATCAAATTTGACACATCTGCCTTCTTATAATCGGTCATCTATAACAGAAGACTCTGAGTTGGGCCAAAAAACCTCCGGTGATTGCAAAAATAATATATAAATATTTAAACTGTTGTAAATAGGCCTATAATCTGCCAAGCATATCTCACGTGAATGAAAACAGTATTTTTCTTTAAACCAGTCTCACATTTAAAAAAAAAACGTGAGATCTCGTTAAGAGGACAGCATAAATTGCAACAAATATGACGAAATAGTTCTATAAAGATATTTAACTTAAAGGACTGAATTGATTATATCGTAGAAACAAACACAAAGAGTCATAAATATACTTGCAAAAACATGTAATTTCTTTATTTCATATATAACACTTTCATAAGGCTCCTTACCAATATAACGAGAGATATTGCACGTTACCTCTACTAAAACTAATACACCAACATGATTTTGATTAGAGGAGTATTAAGAATCAAAGCCACTGCTTCTTTGAGGCCCACCAACATGTTCGCCAGATTACAGCAATCGAGCGGCTGTTACTTCAATAAAGAACTAAGAAATGAGTAGTATGATCTAGATGAAGTGATGTGCAAGTGATTGTAGCATATTAATTTATTTGGTCAGTTATCAAAATCAAATTGATAATCATAATCACAGTAGCGAAAGAAATCCAAGATCATCCTTTTCTAAGAACCTGAACCTGCTGTGGGGACGTTTGAAACCGTCACTTGCTGATGCTCGCACACCGCACGGTCTCACTAGCTGTGGAAGGCGCCTCTGAGATGCTTCGGGTGATTTGCCTTCAATGAAGTCCAGTAGGCGTTTGAAGTCCTGTTTCCTCTGTCTCTATTTGATCCACCCATCCATTTCTGCTGTCATTTATTTTCTACATGCCAGTAAATGCCCGTGTAAACAGACTCTGTTGATCTTCAAAGCCACAGATGGCTGATTTACATTGTATCCTGTGGCTGACGCTTTGCATTAAGACTCGTTTATTGACCCACAGAAATCACTAGCTGAGTCTGCCAGGTGAACTCAGACTTACCTATTTGACAACCTTCCACAGCTCACACAGAAACAAAGGAAACATTTAATCTGTGTTTCTTTGACCAAATGCTTCAGTGGAAAGCAATTGGACGGTCCCAAACACTGGATCAAATCTTCCTGCCGTGCTTTTGCGAAATTAGAAGTGTTCAAATAATATATGTACATGTACACACGTTTTCCGAATCCCTGATCCTCCATCAGCAAATATTAACCTTTAGTTTATTCGAGCAAAGCCAGCGTACACTCAGTGTTTGTTGCCAAACATCTTTCAACCAGTTTGGTTTCTTCGGCACTTGGGACTGAGTATTGCAGTCAGTCAGAGCGTTTCATGGCCCTTTTTCTGACCTTTAGTAAACATACAGTGGCTGAGAATTTGCCCAAAGTTTTGAATGTGACTGGTTTTAAAAGTGACAGGGAGTTTGAAAAGCGACCGTCCATGATGCACACTTTGGCTCCCTCTTGTGGAAGAATGATGGAACTCAGCCTGATGTTGTTAGAAACTTCAGTTCCACCAAAGGTGCTCTGTTGGTTGAGATCTGGTGACTGTCGAAGCTGTTTGAGTACATTGAACTCACTGTTCTAGAAACCAGTTTGACATGATTTGAGCTTTGTAACATGGTGTGTTATGCTGCTGAAAGCAACCATAAAGGTCATAAGAGGAGCGACATTGCAGTAGATTGGTCATAATCTAACAGGATTGATCAAAATGCTTGAAAAAAAGGCATGAACATTTGCATAATGACAGATTAAAAAAAAAAACTTTTCCATTTAAAAACAAGACAAACAGTTTTGATTGAAAATCAAAGTCTCCATCTTCTTCCTGTTATTGGCCGCCATAAAAAAAAAAAGTGCCTTAAATATTGCATATTTGTCCAAACAAATACATGAAATATCTACATCTTGCTCACACACAGCGCTCCGACCTCTGGACAGCCCTCGCAGCTGAATAACCAGCATTGTTTGGCAGAGATTTTGAACACTTGCAGTTTGTCGGATGCACTGTTTTATATTTTATGTGTAAAGGCTGGAATGTGTGTTACGGATTTTAGTCCTTTGAAACATTTGTATTTGTCTTTTGGGGGGTGCTAAATGTCAGTAAGTGTAACCATAAATGGGTTTTCAATGCCCCTGTAGGTGTTAACTGGTTAATTCTATTGCATTTAAAAAATAAATGATGATTTTAAATTGTATTCATAAAAATAAACCATGTTATCAGTAAGTGTATGCTGTGCAGTGTTCATTTTGTGTTTTTGTTTTAGATATTTTTTAAAAGAAGACGGTGGTGGAAGTTTTGGTCAGTTCATTTGGGTCCTGATTTTAAAGAGCATAGAAAAACCTAGTACACAGATCTTCCCGTTTTTTTTTCTTTTTGTTTGTATTTTTAATGATTTTTACATAATGCACTGCACTAGGTGGGTTGTGGTATTTATACTTAAGAGTCCAAGAAAACATCTCTTTACACCGTCACTGCCAGCCAGAACCAGGGTGGAGCCATAGTTTTATTTTGTTTATGTTGAATTCTGACCCCACTATCCAAATGTTGCAGAAGAAATGGAGACTAACCAGACTTGGCAACATTTCAACACAATCTTCTGTTGTCTCATTTTCATGATTCTATGTGAACTGTAGTCTCAGTTTTCTGTTCTTAGATGAGGAATGGCACTTGATGTGGGCTTCTGCTGCTGTAGCCCATCTAGCTCAAGGTCAGACTTTACTGTGTATTTAAAAATGCTCTCCTGTACGGGTGTTTTATCCTACTATTAGAGGTCTGACCCTCTCTGTTGACCTCTGGCATCAGCAAAGCATTTTCACCCTGCTGCTCACTGGATATTTTGTCTTTTTTCATTCTCTGTGAACCCTAGTAAGGGAAATTGCTAGTGGACCGCAGTTTCTGAAATACCAGGTCATCTTGACAATCTCTACATCACTACTTGCCGCTATCTGATTTTCTGACCATACAGCTGAATCACTCTACCTAATAAAGTGGCCATTGAGTATGTATGTATCTATCCATAGTACTGCGCAAATGTCTTGAGCAAACCCTCATTGATTTATATTTTCTTTGGAAAAAAATGGGAAATAGGTTCAAAAATAAATGTAAATACAGTATATAAGGCAATATCATTGTTCAATTCTCACAAGCTTTAAAATCAATACTTGGCATGACCACGTTTATTCTTCAACACAGCCTGAACTCTTTTAGGTCAGCTTTCTTGTCATGCCTTTATTTAGTCATTAGGAATATTTCTCCAGGGTTCTTGAAGGACGTTTAAAGCTCTGGATGTTGGCTACGTTTCGTTCTGTTCATCCATCAGGATGATCCCACGCTGCTTCAGACCTTGTTGATGCAAAAATACTTTTCTGCTCCTGTAAAACTTTGTTATCGTTGGCATTTTTTAATAGACTCAAGATGAGTTGAGTCAAGTTGAGACATAATTACTTCTCATTTCTTTAGTTGAGTCACTTACCCTAAAGAAGTGAGAAGTAATTATGTCTTTTGAGACAGGCTGCTAGTAACAAAGTGCCTAAAGACACAGTTTACAGTTTATTTGCTAAGTTGTCTGCTATAGAAGCAACACTTGTGCATTTTTAATGGTTGAATGATTGATAGGTCTGTGTTAAGTGTTTAAACAAATAAAATAATAATTCACCTGAAAATGGTCAGGTACAAGAACTGGACTGAAAATAAGTGAAAAACAAGGCCACTGTCTAAAGAAAAACTTTTGAAAGACCTTCAGAAAGTCTGATAACGATCGCTCAAGATCACATTTTCTTTGTAAATGACAAAAAAAAACCCAAACAAAAAAAAAACAACCCCCCCAAAAAACCCACCTGGCTTTAGAATCAAAACATGCAGAAACACAGGGCGGCTCACGAGTTTTGCTCAGTATGCGTAAAAAATGTGTCTTTTTTGTTGTTAGGAGAGGAACTGTAGAGAGGTGAGAAGACTTCAACGTATTTTTCACCCAAACAATTTATTACTTCAGCACAGTTTTCGTAAATATCCACGCCTTGGGTGCAGTCACCCCCACGCTCGTACAACACTTCAGCCCTGCCTCTGCTTGTGTCTTGGATTTGTCTTGCAGAACACAAACAAACGTCCCCTCCTTATAACAAAGAAGCAGTCCTTGCAGCGCCTCTTCAGGGCAGTTTTGGTTTTCATTCCTGCAGAGGGCTGAACGCAGGGAACATGCCAACACTGTCCCAACAGAGAGGTTTCACGACGAGCCGGGAAGCCAGAAGAAGGGCGCTGGATGGAGCTGATGCTGGCCGATGATGGGAGAAATGCACGAGAACCGCCGGTGAGCATAAAGAGAGATCTGTGAACAAAGGCTGCCGGTGAGGACAAGGTCAGACGCCAGTGGCTCATCTGGGCCACTTGCCTAGCTAAGGAGGTAGCCAGATGCTTTAGCAGAAGGGGGGCCATGGCGGAAAAGCTGCAAAGAGAATTCCAAAAAAGGATATTTTTTAGTTCCTCACGTTGTGATGCAGAGCTGAAAAGATTACTTAATTTTTTCACTAGGCACGTATTAGCCATTCCTCAAGCAAAAACTATTGAAAATGTGACAGTTACTGAAACTCCACGTTCTTAATTGGGTGGATTCA
This sequence comes from Mchenga conophoros, assembly GCF_057382185.1. Taxonomy (NCBI): domain Eukaryota; kingdom Metazoa; phylum Chordata; class Actinopteri; order Cichliformes; family Cichlidae; genus Mchenga; species Mchenga conophoros. Next base: position 33,805,584 of record NC_140546.1, read on the forward strand.
CCATCTGTTTAAAATAAGTGCAACAAAATCTTTTGGTCAGGTGAAACAGGGCATCCAGAGAGGTCATCTTAGTCTGGGAAGGTGACATTTCATTGGGAATCAAACGGTCACACAAAATCACAAAACATTCATTCATTCATACGGACCTATCCTGGGGTCCTTAGTTTCTCATCTGTCTAAAACATCCTGTTTTGGCTCCCTCGCCCCTCCCTTTGAGCCCGCACTCATCTAATTGGCTGCCCCTCACAAACCTAAAGTTTTAACATGAGGTGGAGCTGCGTGCCTGACATGACCACATTTGGAATACCTGTCCTAACTGACATCATACAATGTTTAGAGTAGAAAAAAAAAGTATCAAATTTGAGTTTTTTGGTCAGAGTAAATTCTTGCACATATGCCGACTTCTTTACTTGAAACCTCGGCCTTTATAACACAAGCATCACCCATTGCAACATGACACAAATGAGAGGAAATAACAAAAAGCACAATACACCGCCTTAAATAACGTTCTAATACTATTTGAGATGAACAAACTAGCCTGGGCTAACAAAGGTAATCATATTAGCATGTTTTTTAAAATACAGTCAGCAACATATTGCAGAATAAGCACTACTCATGAGGCCTAGTACGTAACACATTAACCAGCTACACACCAATTTAATAAAATCTTCCATGGGCCTTTAAAAATGATATATTTATAGGCTACTACCTTCCTTGTACAAAAAAACTCTGTACATGTAAAAATTACCACCCGGTGTCCACACAGCAGAACTATGTAACGGCCAAGGAGACGAGCATGTCAGAGCTGACCTGCTAGCACTAGACCGAATAAGCATTCACACTGTGTGAATGCTTGCGCAGAAAACATTACAAAGTCAAACAACACAAACAAACCTTTCAGAAATCACTAGAAAGTTGAATTCATGAATTCATTTATGCCCCTGTAAGTACGTGTTAATCGCCACAACAAGAACCACACTGCTTTCTTGCTTCAAGTACATACAACAGCTTCCGGTGTATAGGAGGATAGTGAGGCCCTTATTTTTGCCTTTCAGGCAGTTTCCTCTCGCTAGTTTTGTGGGAGAACACTTCCCTTTCTCCATACTAACAGTCTCGGATTCCGTCTTTTTTAAATTTGAACTATTTTACATTTTATAATATATGTCAAAATAAAGAAAGGCACCTTGCTGAGGCTTGCCGCCGGTAAAGTTTGTTTGAGCCTGAAAAGCCAGACTCGGGGCGAAATTAACCTCGGTATTAGCGTCCTTTGCGAGGCAGTCTGGGAAAGCAGATTGTTGTAAACATGGCGGCCACAGTGGGCAGAGTTCTGTCCTTCAGTAAAAATGTTAAGCTGCTCGTTTCGCCTTTGAAGCTTTCTGCAGTACCTGCTCACCGTTATAGTGTAGATGTTTCCACTACCGGCGAGCCCATCACTCACACCGGACAGGTGAGCTGAAAACTACCTCTCTGTTACTGTTATTTTACCCCATGGAGCAACGTTAGCTAACCTTAGCATAGTGTTACTGACGCCTGCAGCTCCAAATTACTCTGCTTATAAGATGTTTGATGTTTGAATGCTGGTCACTGATTATATTGCATACACAATATGCAATATAATGCAATAAATCTAAAAGTTTCATTTAGTTCCGCTCTTAAAACAGTTCTCATATTAGGACCACAATGTTAAATCACAGATAAACAAAATAACAGGATGCCTGTAAACTGCTGCGTGTAACTTGTGTTTTTCTCCTAGGTGTATGATGAGCATGATTACAGGAAAGCCAGATTTGTTGGCAAACAGAAAGAGGTAAGAAATAAGCACTTAACAATTTATTCATTTGGCTAAGCTTAGTGTAACCCCTGCTAACTGGGTTTAGGGCCTAGGTCTTTCAGATCCAAGGCCAAAACTGTGTGAATAACAAATCAAGAATTGAGAATTGTAGTCTCAAAGAAGACAAGCACTGGAATCCTGAATAGACTGTGAGGTTGCAGACCAAGAAAAACTTCAGTTTTTCAGAAGATACAACTTTAAACCAGACTGAAGTATGCTAAAGACAACCTGGAGAAAGATTAATGCTTACTGGAAGCACGTCCTTAGGTCAGATGTGGGTCATCGCTTTGTCTTCAAACATGACAAAGAGTCAGAACATATGTTGCTCCTGGTGAAGAACTGCCCCCAAAATACCAAAGTGAACGTTATTGACTGGCCTGCACAAAGCCCTGATTTGAATCCCACTGAAGACAGAGGTCAATGCCAGTTTTTGTTTTTTGCGAAATAATTGTTTCTGTGTGCAAAGTAAATTAATGTAAGCATCCAAACTAAAACTACGATGTTTGGAAAAGCTGTTTTAAGTAGCACTTGGAAAATACTTTAAAAAAAAACAACGAAAACATGCACATCAGTGCAGAGTCCCCATACCACACCTAGCGACTTCCTCGCCGAGTTTTGGAAAGTACTTACACAATTGCTTTGTATTGTTGTTTAAAGGTGAATAAGAACTTTGCCATCAACCTGGTGGCAGAGGAGCCAGTGTCTGACATCGAAGTCAGAGTGGTATCTTGCGATGGGGGCGGAGGAGCGCTGGGACACCCCAAAGTCTACATCAACTTGGTAAGACCCTGCAGACACCATTAAGATAAAACTATTTCAAGTGCTTGGTATTCATATTGCTGGGATAGGCATGAATCTCCTAAACCTAGCAGCTTTGTGCAGTGAGGGATCTCAGAAAACACAAAGGTGCTGTTGCACTGATGAAGCTGGCAGCATGATGGTTAGCACCATCGCCTCACAGCAAGAAGCTCCTAGCTCTGAATCCTCCTTTCTGTGTAGAGTTTGCCTGATGCCTCTGTGCCGCCTCTCACCCTCGGACAGCTAAGACAGCCTCCAGGCCAACCAAAACCATGAACTAGATAAGAAAAAGAAAATAGACAGATGGAACGATGAAGTTTATTTAGCACTGAGGTTGAGTGATGACTCCAAAAGACTGTCAAACCCCGTTTCCCAAAATGTTGGGACGCTGTATAAAATGTAAATGAAATTCAGTTTAATATTTGGTTTAATATTTGATTCATGATGGTATACAAACCTGGGAAAAATATGATTTTATCTGAAAATAAAATTGATCAATTTCATTTTTCATGTTCTTTCTTTCTTTCTTTCTTTCGTTCTTTCTTTCTTTCGTTCTTTCTTTCTTTCTTTCTTTCTTTCTTGAACAAAGTTGAAACAGGCCAAACAAAAGACTTGAAAGTTGCGTAAGAACCAGAAACCATTATCTCACAATGGCTTTTACCTGATTGGCCATTTCTGTAGGCACAGGACGAGGCCATAAACTAATAGTAAAGATGGCTCCGTCTCTGGAAACAAAAATAAGCTACTGATGCTATCCAGACTTGTAAGCAGGACAAAGTGTACATGTATTCTAGCAGCATGGCTTTCTGAGTCTTTCTTCCACTTACCCATTTCCTGGTTGGGGGGGCTGAATCCTATCCCAGCTGCTACAAGTAGAGCGGCGGGTACGCCCTGAACAGGTTACCAGTCTGTTGCAGGGGTCACACAAAGAGGCTGACAACCATTAGTGCTCACACACACACCTATGGCCAATTTAAAATCACCAGTTAACCTCACCCCACTAACATGCCGCATGGACTGAGCGAAAAAAACAAACAAAGTAGGGCTCTTTAGCTGAAATCTTGTTTCAAGCAAGGATTTCAAAACTAGAACAGCTGCTCTCTTCACTTCCCGAATGTGTACAGTAGTGTGTTAAATATTAAATAGGGTTTGAAAAATATGAAGATCCTTTTTTTTTTTTTTTTTTTTTTTTTTTTTTTTTTTTTGCTTTGCAGAATATACAAATGATTTATAATGTCCCCACCTTTTACCAACAGTGTGGCATCATTGTTAAAATGGATAAACTCAGCGAATTCTATGATTTCATTAGGCAAACAGTAGGTTGGAGTAGAACAGTAGGAGAGATTATAGCCTGACTCTGCACATATAATCTGTAAAATTTTATTTAGTGTTGTTTTAATCTAAGATTATTTGATGTAATGTTCCCAAACTGTAAACGCTCTTGTTTTTTGTCTTCAGGATAAAGACACAAAAGTGGGAACGTGCGGCTACTGTGGACTGCAGTTCAAGCAGAAGCATCATCACTGAAACATTTCCTCTTTGCTTCTCTGTGTAAATCGCCATATTGCTCAATAAATTATATCTTGTCTGAGAGTTCATTCTTTGTAATTAAGCATCCTGGAATAAAGACAAAGACTGCACTACACAAAGTTTTGTAGACAGTCAAATGTGTACAGGCAGTTTCTAATTATTGCTCTTGTAGATTTGAAGGCGAAGCTCTGAATAAGTTGCTGCTCTTACTGTAGATTCCCCGATGCTGCTGTACGTTTGGTTAATAGGGTGCAGTTCCACCCTGTGACAGCCAGAGGTCAGCAGAGTCCTGCATATGTGTTTATTCTGAGGCTGGAGACAGGCTGAAGGGCTTTCTTTCAGGAAATAAGACAAGTTTTACATTTTCTTCTTTGGACACAGCAAAGTTCATTTTTTTCTAATATAATGCATTGAAAGGTGATGCAAACTTGTAATTAAAATCAATGAAAATACAAGTAGTGCACCAAAGTGTTATCTGCTTTAAAGTTATGATTATTTCTTTAGTACATGAAAGAGATGATAGATAGAGGACTTTTGTCAGTTGTTTACAATGAAGAGCGCTGAAAGGACCTTAACATTCCTCCGTCGGCTCCCGACGATCCAAGCTGGAAGGTCTTGCTCTGCCAGGATACTGTTGGGTGGGGGTGGAGGGGCAGTCTGATAGGACACAGCAGCGTGGAACAATACATGTTTGAAGAAGATCATATATATATTTCATCAGGCTTATTCTCCATAGACCTCTGCATGCCAAATTGGCCTGCGCTTGGCTCGGGCTCCAGACAGCACTACCCTGTTCTGTCCCCAGTGATGCAGGCAGTGGAACTGCATTTTCCACACCACGGATCTCAGGTTGGGAAGAGTTGTCAGGCTGATATAATTGGCCCTGGTGACTCCTGGAAGTGAGGCTTACGCTGTAGTTAACCTCATCTGTAGTCAAGACCACAGTGGATGATTGAAGGGGAGAGAGGTGCACTGTTAAAATGAGGCAGGCGAGCCGGGTCAGTGTCAGAGAGCTGACTGGTTGGTCTTGCGGTTGGTAAGTCTGAGTGGTTCAGAGGCGGTGCTTGGATGGGTTGGAGGCATTGCCGGGGGCAAAATCTTCAGATGAAACTGAGCGTGTGAATCGCACAGTGTTTTAGTCCTGGGTTTGACTGCACTGCTTCATTATTCAGCGCCTTTAAATGTGCTGCTCCAGCATAATGTAATATTCTTCAGCATCATACATATATATATATCAAGGAACTCCAGATTGCAAAGGTGGATTTAACCAATTTGCAGACTGGCTCATTCATGGGTGCCGTTTCCAACTGTCAAATCAGCGCGGGATTGAACGCTACATCCACTTACCTATTTTCCTTCTCCATAATATTAGATCGTAATTGGAAATAAAACCCTTAAGCATATTATGACCTACAGTGTCGGGTCAGACCATGCAGACAAAGATAAGCTCAAATGAGACTGTAATCACAGTGAAAATGTCCCCACCACCGAGCCTCACAGTAGATAATGGAGTTAAATGCCACAAAATTCCTTAGCACGGCGTCCTTCCACAACAATCACTCACTCCACACAAAACATCCTCCTCATCGCTGTAATTGCCCTATTAAAATATTTCTCCTTGAAGATGTGTCACATTACAGACCCCGCGGCTCATTAAGGAGCTCCCTGCAGCCAATTATCTGAGCCTCCATGTCTGGAAGCCAGTGTGACCAAAAGGGGCTCAGAGGCAGATCTGGGAGCAGCCTGTCCTCCTCAAATCTACACCTACTGTATGAGAGTCAAAACAGAAAACTGACCTTTGGTCATTGTCTCGGGGCGACTCCACTCAGCTCCACTTTAGAGTCAGGTGACAGAGCGTCTGACCTTTACCATGGAAATAATGACTTGTTCTTGTGCCAGGAGCTCAGAGGGTTACCGCAGGGAGCGAGACACCTCTGGCGACATGTGACAGTTTTTGGAGGAGAGAGTTTGCACTCAGCACTTTGATAGCCCCGGAAAACCAAAGTGTGTGTGACAAGACACAAGCGACTTAGAAGTGTGTGTATATCTATGGCTGCGTGTGTGTGTTTGATTGCGCACCAGAGACATAGTGTTGAAAGGAAATAGGTGTCAGACAAGAGGTGCAGAGAGGAGTAATTTAAAGTTGTCAATACTTCCTGTGCAGACATTCCACCTGAAATTTTAAAAATAAAAGTGATTGTGAAAAAAGGGTCTGATTGTGAAGGGAAGAAGAAAAGAAACAGAATCCGAACAAACAATACATGTTGATGAAATTCGGGCAAAACATTTGCAGCTTACTTTCCAAGGTCACAAAAAAAGCCCTTCGCACATGTCTCTGTGTCAACTATCCCTCGAGACACAAAGAGCCCAAAAAACTCCCGGTGCTGTGAGACAGACAGGTAAACAGAGAGTCTAACATTCCCCGACCTGTGCAGCAACACACTGAGTCTTAATCACATTATATGGCCCAGGGAGCAGGCCTGCGTGTCAGACTGGCTGTTGAGTCGTTCGACTGTGTCGACAGCAGACATAGGAGAGGTGAGACAAGTGGAGGGACAGAGGGAGGGAGAAGACGGAGGAGGGAATATGGAGAATGGTGGAATAAGTTGGGGAAGGAGGTAAGAGGAGACACGACATAGCTGGAGTAGTTAAAAGAGAAACGTGAAAAAAACAGGCTGTTAAAAAAGGGATACAAGAGAAATGTCACGAGGAAAAGATTCATGCTCAAAACTTTAGCTGCATTTCTAGTTTTAACATTTTTGACTGGGATTTCACTCAGTGTTAAGTTTACACACGATATCCTCCCCAAAAGCATTTATTTGAAAAAACTTTTGGTCTGATTTGATACTTTAACCATTAAAAGAAGTCTTCATCTTCAGTCATTCTTCTGACTGAAATGTCATTTCATTTTTGTAATAATTTAGGTGTTTAAATTCTTTTCATTACCATAAAATTAAAGAAGATTAAATCTAAAGCTGATTTATGTGGTTTTGCTGGTGAGAGTTGTGCCACGTGGGTTACAAAACAGGGAGCTGGTTGTACCGTTTTGCAAAAAAGTGATCCCGTCATCCCCTTCTGACTGGATCACTTACAAACTAGTCCCACTTTTCTACACAACTTCATTGGATCTCATTTCTCCAGAATATCTTCATTTAATTTTTAATCGCTGTTGCAAGTTTCAACATCTTTAAATCATAGTTTTTGGCCTTGTACCTTAGTTTTTAGTTAGTTATAAAATTGCTTTTATCAGAAAAAAAGGTTGTTGATGAAAACTGTGACTTAAAAATATTGGTCAACAAAATGAGCACTGGTTAACAGCAAACTTATTGAAGTTCATGCTGACCTAGCTGAGATTTTTAAAATGTCAACTTCGCATTCATTGATAACCTTTAGTTAGCTTTAGCTAACAACAATACAAATGATTTGCCCAAATTTCATTGACATGTATTGTTTGTTCATATTCTATAAGTGAAGTTTTTTTCCTCTTTTTTATTTAAATGAAGCTAACATGGAAGTGTAAATAACTGCAGTTCCTTGGAAAGCCACTTGAGGCTGGCTTAAAAAATTAAATTAGTCCAATAGACAGCATAAAAGATTGATGTAGCTACCTTGCTTTCCTTTTGGAACCTCAAAAAGTGCGTTTTTTTCTTTTTTCTCTTTTTCTGACTGAAGCCCCCTCATTGACAAGTTGTTAGCCAAAGAAGTTTCAGTTTCATATCACAAATAATCCTCCATTTTTTTTAAACATAGTATGAGTAAGATGTTGTCTGATTGTTACTCGGGTGACTCGGGAGTGACATCATTCCTGAGTTAGTGTGTCAGAGCAGGCACAAAAACCTTTTTTACTTCTTAGCAAGGTAGACCAATTCAAGCATCACTAGCAAAGACAATAATATGTTTTTGAGGGTGGGGGTTAAAAAGACTGCTGCAGCACATCCATGGATAGAGCCAAGTCAATGCTCTGCCTGTGGCACAAGTCACAGATCCACAACAGATTAAAAGTTCAACAGTTTTACTACTGTTTGCATCCGCTGCCTCCGTTTAGGAATGTAAACTTTAGGTTGGTGGGGCTGCTCCACCTTTCCAAACTGGAAATCCCATATCATTGAATGTTCCAGATGAAAATTTTTACTTGGCACGTGGAACTCAATCTGGAACACATCAACAGAGCTGTTTGTCTGCTAATCAGAAGGTCGTTGGCTGAATCCCCGAATCCTCTAGTTTGGATCCTGATGCATTTTTCGGGAGTAAATGTTAGAAAGTGCTTTGGAATATATAAAAGCACAGTATGAGTATGTTTGTCACTGTGTGAATGAGAGTTGCCCTAGAAAGCCTGACTGTTCTACTGAGTAGAAAGGTGCTATAAGTGGTGAGTGCTATATGGTGGTAAGTACCATTCCATTTACCATTTGCAGAATGTTAATTTTTAATTTTTACTATTATTAAATCTGACCAAAAAAGAGTGAGCCCATAAGCTCAGCAGGAAAGTGTTTACCGAGGTCAAGGCTGAAAGCTTTTTCCCCCATAGATTCTGTAGGACCATTGCTATAAGAGAGAATGCAGTTTAAGGTACTTCTGCATTGGCTTCGTTTTCCTAACTTGGAAGATACATCAGTGTTTTATGGTGTCTGTAGTCAGTCCTCATAGACTCCTTTTTTAAAATGTTCAGATATACCGCATTAAAACTTTTCTTACATGTACAAAAAACAGTTTGTTCTCTATAGCTAATTCTTTTTCTAATAGCTAATTTGTTCTTTCTGGCCATTGTATGGGGGATGAATTTACACAGTTCAGTCCTCTAACCCACAGGTGTCGAATTCCAGGCCTTGAGGTCCACTGTACTGCCCTTGTAGCTTCTTATTGGCAAAGCACACCTGATCTACATATTCAGCAGCTGGTAGGGCAGGGATATCTCAAAAACAAGCAGGATGTTGGCCCTTGAGAACTGGAGTATGACACCCCTGCTCTAACCTGTTTTATGCTTAAAGTTATATCTTATCAGTTGTAACTGCATCTGAGTGACAGTTGTTTTTTCTTCAGCATTTAGTCATCGTAAGACACACTATGTTTGTTGTTCAGTCTCTCCAGTTCCTCATTCAGTTTGAAAGCTGTTTTCTGCTAGCCAAAATCAGACTGCCATCCAATATGCTAGCACTGAATTACCGTAGTACCTTGCTAACCAAGCTAATGTTAGCTAATAGCTCTCCAGAGCTACTCTATCATCCAAATGTGGGTTAAAATGTATTTAAATTAAAAGACCCCCCCCCCCCCCCCAAACAATTAGAAAAAGAAATAATCTGGATTGTAACACCAAAATTACCAAAGGCTTAAAAAAGGCAGTCCAGAAACCAAAGTATGATGGCTTCAAGTCTTTTTTTTTTGTACTAAGGCTATGCTAATGTAATCAATAGATTGTTCACTTTCCAAGAGCTGGACTATTTGAAATGTTTTCCAGCTCTTTGATTTTGGTTTTTAAGATTATAGCTCTAACCTACTATTTTGGTTCTACTTTGAGTAACAAAGAAAAAAAATGAGCCAATTTTAGTGAGGCAGACTTGCAACCAGCTAGCGAGTACAGTGGAGTGTTTATCAGCAAAATATGAATCATTTTCTTAGCAGTTATTTTAGACCACAATAGGAAATGAGTAATGCGCTCAGTTTCTGGTGGCCGTAAATTTCCACTGAGTGCTAATGTTGCACAGTGATTGAATGTGTAAGTATGCAACCTTTAGCCATGTCAGTTTTAAGTGTACATGTCAGTACTGTGGTCACAGGTTCATGCTGCTGACCCTTAGTTGACAATAAATGTGTTGTTGCTTGTCTGAATTTTACAATAAGTTTGCATATTATTCATGAAATTATATAATGAAAACACAGGCACAAACACTGTATTGAAAACAATTGCCAATTAACATATAAAGGGAAGCTGGACCTTTTCCTAACCAAAGCTAAGTCACATTGACACAACTTGATAAAATGCATATTCCTCTCCCCGTACTCCCTGTTCTCTCTACCAGAGGAAAAACGTTTTTTCTCAAACGGCTAAGGGTGAGAGCAAGTATACCCTTATATCTCTTTCCCCACTTAGCACAAAGCCAACCTCTTATCTGGCTGTCATTCAGCGTCCTTCACAACACTAGTACTTCTTCTTTTGAAGTCAAATCTGCCTCAAGATTGTTTTTAAACCAGAAACAAAATTGTACCTGTTCTGGTTCATTAAATTTGGACTGAAAAATGTAAAAATTTGAGCGAAAATATGAAAGATATATCTGCAGCCTACCAAAATAAGATCCCAGTCGCCAGCAAGCAGGAGAAAGAAAACTTTCCAGAAATAAAACGTCAGATGTCATTATTTATCATCTTAGATCTTACTTATTTATGAAGCAGAAACAGAATGAAATTCTCGGTTGAATTCATCCTGAATTATTTAATTTGAAATGGTTAATTCCATACAAAGCCCAGGCAGATCCCTCCTCTGTTCTGATAAATACTTTATCACTGCTACTAAATCGAAAACAGGATGAGCAGAAATATTGTTGGGGGGGTGAAGGAAAAAGACAACAGCTCTTCACTGTTTCTTGTTGTGCTTTATTTGTGAAATTTGTGGAGGTTCCTTTAATAATTAAAGTTGATGAAAACGCATTTTTTCTTAAAAAAAAAGTTATTTAGGCTAATGATAACTGCCTGATTTCTGTTTATTATAGCAATCTTTTCTATTTATTGCCTGCATGAAAAAGAAATCACCAGAGGGGATAAAGACGTGACACTTAGTTAAAATTACTTAAGAGCTTTTATGAAGCATTTTGCTTGTGGTGGATTTTCTTGCAGTCCCAGGTTGACAAAGTCAAAAGCCGTCTAATGAAAAGGGACGCATCGCTGATTGCAGCTATATCTGGAGCCGAGGTGGAAGTGGCATCGATTTAACAATTTAGCAGCACCCTCCTCTGTGTGTTTCCATTAGTCACGGCTGAATACCACTCACATTCCCCCTTTCTTTCCTTCAAAACACACACAAATACCCTGTCTGTGGCACACTCACACACACGCATCCAAAACTGCCGAGGTATATTCCCTTTCCCCTGAACTGGATTTATATCAGCTAACGTGATTCTACTATTGGTTCCAGACAGTGGGCAGCTAATGTAAGGGCACAGTCGGAGAACTTTGCCATGCTAAGTAACACGCCTTTTATTTCTGTGACTCAGTGCATGTGCAGGCTATCGTGCAAGTGTACAACACTGTATTTTTTCATGTGTGTGCATCATACAGCCTTGGAGCAGAGAAGTGTGCCGTGACAGTTGATCGTTGATGTAGTTTGCAACAGTCTGTAACTTGTAAGAGAGCATTGGGGATATCAAATTGCCACATTAGGATCATACACCAATAACTGACCGTTCACTAAATTCCTTCAATAAAATAAACTATTTTCCAATCATAGCTTAGCAACTGTGACTATGCAGAGCGGGTCTGCCGGGCTTTGGATTTCCTGAAGCAGTGTGCATGGGCCTTTAGTAAAAGGAATGTCTTTTTTAAACCATTCTCTGAACGAGGAAAAACAGTGCAACGGGGGATGACACTGCCTTCACTTAAGCTTGTTAGCATGGCTCAGTCTGGATTGTGAGCTGGTAAAGATACTAAGATTTTACTCTAAGCATGACATTTTTACCCACTGTCTTCAAGCCCGCAAAAACAGTTGTTGAACTAGAACTGGCGGTCCTGCCTTAAAACAAAATGGAAACTTCAACAGGCAAACAGGGAGTGGCTCTTAGTGAACGGTCAGCTGATCAAGTCACACAGTCAAAATATCGACTTTCACATTAAGTCGAGTTTAAGTCAGTCTCTCCCAACGATGGCTTGTTGATGAACTACAAAGCTGAAGCAGACCGCCCAATTTCAAAGGACTGTCCAGGTGTTCTGCTCTCTATCGTAGCTTCGTTTAGGCCTTTCCATACCTCAGCCGGTTTGGGCTGTTGGAAAGGAGGGCCGTGGAAAACGCCATCCACCCATTCTCTGAGTGTGGCGACTGGAGATTCCTGTTGCCTTTCTGTCTTGGTGAGTGCCATGTTGGTCGGATACCCGGGTGACGAGGAAGTACCGGTTGATGACAGCATACATGGCGGGTACTCAGACTGCAAGCTGGCATCCAAAGACACAGCAGTGTGAGCGATGGACCAGATTTTGGGTTTGGCATCTGTGCTTCGAAGGTCTGCATTAAGATAGAAGGAGCTGCTTTGGTGCTGGACCGGTGTGAGTTTGGGGCAGTCAGGGGACAGTCTCTCTTTTCTGTGCAGTGTATCTGGGTTGTGTGCGAGATGCACGTGGGGTAGCTCTGTGTTTGGGTTCACTTCATTGTCCTCAGGTAGAAACTGTGGCTTTGGATCACAATCAGAAGCATCAGACTCCAGCAGATCGAAGTCCTCAAGATCACTCTGCAGGTCTGCGCACTGTTGCTCTGAGAAAAAAACAAACGACACCGACAGTAAAGAGTCTGTGCATAACAGTCAAAGCTCGGAAAACCATGAAACAAAGCAAACTTTGCTGGCAGACTGATTTAGGACTTGCATACCAGGAAGCTCCTTGTCACTTTTAAGTGGCTTCTCAGCTTCATCACTGTCATCTTCACAGCCTCGGTCATCTGAGCTTTTACAAGCCCGCGGTGACCACGTCACCTTGTTCTCCTTTTTCAATCTCCTGCGTGCATTTGCAAACCACGTAGACACCTGAGGGAAGGAAGGAGAAATCAGAAGCGAACTTAAAGTTAGAAAAGGAGGAGAAGGAAAGTTGAAATGTGGGAAAATGTACTATTTGTATGGAATTAGGAAAAGGTGAAAATCAGACACATTATCATGCAACAGAACCCAAAAATTTCCCGATAAACATCAAATATTTTACAAGAACCCACTTGCGTAAGCGTCATTCTGGTGATGATGGCAAGCATTATTTTCTCCCCCTTAGTGGGGTAGGGGTTCTTCTGGTGCTCCTGCAGCCAAGCCTTAAGGGTGCTGGTGGTCTCTCGGGTGGCGTTTTTACGACGCGAAGCGCCGTCTGAGCAGGAATAACTGAGCCAGATGATGAGAATCAAATAAACAGTTAGCTCATACCAAAAGTAAGTGAAAAACAGAGGGAAAGAAAACTCGATATTCGTAAGAATGTGGTATTATAAATTACAATTAAATTTGAGTAAATTACAATAAAACACTATAAATATAATAAATCTTATTATAGTATAACACTGACTCCATAAACCTGCTACAGACAGGTTTTTCCCATCATTCTGAAGTAAATGATAATGCTGACACAGATATTTTACAGTTATCATGTTAAAAATATGTTTTAATTTAAGAGCAGTGAAAACATTCTTGTTCACTTACCCATATCTGTCATAAGGATATTGTCCAAATGTGTATTCATAAGGATAATAGGCAGGAGTCTGAGATGTCCCCACATGCACAGATGCAGCTCCTTCTTTGTGATCTAGTGGCCCCTGAAAATATTGAAGAAATTAATGCCTAATCAAGGTTAAACAAACTTTTATTTATTTATGTGTTTTCAGAAATGTTCCTGCACAAGAGACAATCTTTACACGTTTTTACTGTAAGGGCAAAACGAATAAGAAAAAAAATCCGGAAGTGAACACTTTGAAATCCGAGAATTAAAGAGTTAGAAGTGAAGTGTGACACTCACTCTGGAATAGAGAGCGGCGTCCGCAGCGCAGGTGTTGTAATAGCTCTGGCTCTTGGGATAAGGGCCGCTGTAGACTCCGATGCCTGCTCCTGGGGTGAGCTGGTGGCCCGGTGAGCGCAGCACCGGGTGGGACGGGGGGGTTCCCGGCTCCAAGCAACCGGCCAGGGAGCCTGAAGTCATCAGAAACTAAGGAAAAATGTATGAAACGAACTCACTGATATCCATAAAGGAAAGGGAATCTGGTGTGTATAGAAACTCTCTTACGTACACTGGCGCTTTAAATGTCTCCTAACTTTCACAAAGGAGCAAATGTTTAATCTCAGTTATTTTCTCAAAAGCAAAACAAAAGCTGGAATAAAACAGCACCGATGTGCTGATTTTGTCACATTTTCTCCATTGTGGACTTGTTGATGGACTATTTTTTGACCAGTTAAAATCTATTTATCCTCCTTATTTAGCTCAGGCCCTCATCAATAACATCAAAGACAAAACAATATACTACCCGTACCTGTGGCGTGGTGGAGTAGGAGTATCCCAGCTGAGAGTAAGCCATGGTTCAAATGTGACCAAAGAGGAAATAAGTGGAGTGCAGATGTGGAGCGACTTCCAGCAGCATCCGTACCAAACGCAGATTTTTAAAAATTATTTTAAATTATTTTGCCCTGACACTAGTTCAGAGATACTTTCCGGTCAACTTTGCAGCTTTTTTTGTTTTTAATTAGAATTTCATCTACCATCTCGTCCAAAAGTGGACACGCGGACATTTACGCAGCGCTTTCATTTTACGCACAAGCGCTGACGGACTTTCGAAGTAACTTCTCGGCTTCACCCGCAGTTTCCACCTCATCCACCAGACTGCTCCTGCTCTTTAAAGTGTCCCTGCTCTCTTACAATCCAACGCCAGTTTGTGTGTGTGATCAAACCACGCATCTCTCCGTGATGCGCTCTTTGGTTTTTAAGGCGCGTCTGTCTGACGTCAGCCTGGACTCCGCGCGAGTGTGTGTGTGTGTGTGTGTGTGTGTGTGTGTGTGTGTGTGTGTTCATATCAAGATGAAGAAACTCACTCCTAATTAATTCCCTCCCAGTTTCCTTTCGCCTCTTATCCAAGAGAACAGCTCTGCGCAGCGATGCTCCCGAGAGTCCCCAGGCGTAAAGAGAGTTGTGATCAATTCTCCTCTCTCTCAATAAACACAGGCGCACAGCTGCACACGTCCACGCACGCATTTACACTGGCACACATGGCCAGAGGGGGTGGGATCGGGAACGTGATGCGTTGACACCACATTGACACGCGATGATTGATGACTACAACCTGATATTAGCATAATCGTTTTGCCCTGTTGTTTAGATAACTTGTCACCACGGAGAAATCTCGCTGTCACCCATATATTCATGAGTGGGGGAATTTCAGGTCTCCTCCAAGCAAATTAATCAAAGAATAAACATTCCATGCATTCCCTTGAGTAAGCACCTTTAGTGGCTGAATGGGTTGTCATGTTTTTAATAACAAACTCTTAAGCTGCCCCGACGAAGTGGAAACGTTTTTTCCCCTTCCTCTCTCTTTCTCTCAACCCACTTTAAGGTTTTCATCATAGAGGAGGAGGAAAAGGGCAGGTGTGAAAGGGCTGTGAGGATAACAGAGAGGCTTATTGTACCAAAATATTTGGGTACACATTTGTGGCACACCGGCAGAACAGAAGTTTTTGATGTACAAGAAAGAAAAGGAGGACAGATATTAGGGACTGTATGCAAATTATTAGGATAGGAGAAGGGGCAGAAAGAGTGGTGACTTTGTTTTCTGTTTTCTTCTTTTGTTTCTCTAAAAGAAAATGTTGCAAATGATCATGCAGTGATATGAGACAGGTTTACATTTGATGTTGAATCTACCTTTAATAAATGCAACCAGTATAACCATCTCTGCAACTTTAGGACTTTACAGACATCACACATATAATATCTTCTTATGTAATTGATAAATACATTTTTATTTTAAAAATTGCAGAACCTGACTAATTTATAGGCAAGCAGATATTATTGGACATTTGCCAATCGACTGGTATCTGCATTTGTGTCAGCCGATAAATTAAAATTAAAAACATAAAGAAGAGATGGAAGAAACACCCTTCAGCCGTGTTAGGAATGATGATGTTGAATATTCCAGCCACCAGATGACCTCTTCATCTTCCCTGTTAGCAACACGTATTTGGAACGCCTTAATCACAACAACCATCTGACCTGGTGAGTGAGTAAATGGATAACTACACATAACAAATATTAGGGTTTATTAGGTTTATGTTTTGTGTGTCTGAAAGAAAAGAAAAATATAATGGTGCTTATATAGGATCATCAGCAACATCATCAACAAAATATAAATATATTTGCTGACATATCGGAACACTCAATTTTAAAATCACCAAATAATAGTATCAGTACCAGCCTGAAAAAATATCACTCTACCCTCCTCACATAGTCCTATATAAGAGGATAATCTTTACACAACCTTTCCAGGGATTTGTGTCCCCTCCCATTCTTGAACCAGTGATCTCTGGTGTGTTAGACCAGTGGTCCCCAACCCCCGGGCCTCGGACCAGTACCGGTCCGTGAGTCGTTTGGTACCGGGCCGCGCGAGTTGAGGCTCAGGTGTGAAATGTATGGTTTTCAGGGTTTTCAGTGTTATTTTGTTATCGTTTTTATCGTTAACTCAGTTTTCCTGGGTCTTTTCACGTGTGTTATGAATAAATCTTCTTTTTTTCGGTACCGGTACTAGTTTTATTTTGTTGTATTTATCCGCGACACCTTAAAGGCCGGTCCGTGAAAATATTGTCGGGCATAAACCGGTCCGTGGCGGGAAAAAAGGTTGGAGACCGCTGTGTTAGACAACTGTGCTAATCCATTTATCATCACATGAACGCTCAAGATTTTCACTGTAATGTACAAATTAGCATTGAACGAGTCCACAAACTGGTCAGGAAAGTGTTTGTGAAGGCTACATAACAAGATAGCTAGGTGTCGCTTTCACATAGATGAATTTTGTGGTGACAGGTGTCGCCCCCTTCTGGCCATCAGAAAGAGTACAACGTAAAAGCAACTGCATTGGTTTTCAGACACAGAACTTATGTCCACTTTTTGAATACAGATTTTTACTTCTACCCACATTAATTGCTTTTAGCCAGACTGAAAATTTATAGCGACATTTTCAAGCTAGGAGATTGACATTCTCTAAAAAAAAAATGATTCAGAATATCACCTTGCTTAAACTGGGTCTAGAGTTCATAGCAATAATAACAGAAGTAGCTTTTCATACAAAGTTATGTCTCATTTTTACTTCCTTGTGGACGTACACATGCAGCTTTATGGTTTGCTTGGAGCTACTTTGAAGATTTGTTCTATGCATGCTGAAAATTATATCTTAGCAAATCAGGGTGAAAAATGTTGCATCATGAGGGTCACAGATTCAGATACAGATTGCAAGAAATGTCAGCCTAAATCTAAGAAGAAGAAGAAATTGGATTCCCTTTAAAACATATTTGTTGTGCATATTGGTTGTATATGAACATATTTTCTGAATGTCAAGATCTTCAGTGCCGATCTCAGGTTTTTCACCTTTTTTGTTTCTTTTCCCACAGTCTCTAACACTGGGAGAAAGGAGAGGTTTTAAAAAAACAAAAACTTTCCGTGCAAAAATCCAACTTGAAAAAATGGATGTGGAGAAGAGGAAAAGCCAGAGGAGGCAAACTTGGAGAGCTAAAGAAATCGTTAATAGTCAGGGGATCTGAAATGGAGTGAGGGGATGTGGAGGGGTAAAAGGACAAAATATTCCCAGTGCACCCAGAGTAAGGCTGGAACAACAGAGCTGCATCACCAGAAAGCATCTCAGTCCCCACAAGGGAGAAAGCATCTGTGTACCGGCTCTTGATTGACATTCCATTTGTCCCATGAAAGGTGCTCATATACTGAACACGGACTAACTGTCTCGCCCTCATCTATGCTCAAAGCTCGGAAATGAAGTTATCTCCCTGCTCTGGCGTTGCACGTCTTCACACAAAACATACGTCACTCAAGGAAAATGGCAATTTGTTTATCCGCTGACAATGAACACGGGTGTGTTTAATGTTTGTTTGGGATGGTACACGAGGAAATAACTTGTACGTTTATTTGAATGAAGAGACTCTGCAGAGCCTGAATTAAACTTTCAAAGCTCTGTACCAGAGTATTCCACAAATAATGATTATAAAGCATGAACTGCACATAGATAGATAGACACAACAGATTCTGTTATTTCAAACACCTACTTATATATTAATATATGGTCTGTTTATAAATTCATGGCATTCCTGTGGTATACATTTCTTAAGGCTCTGCGTTCGTTAGACCGTGATTATATCTTTCTGATCTCGTTCCCCTCACATCAATCATTCATTCAAGATGCTCCGCAGGAAAAAAAAAGAAAGGAAACATTCTTATTTCCTCCCTCCTGCATGCAGCTCTAGCTATTATGCAGTAGGTGGGGCATGGGGGTTAATGATAGAAGCATGTTAATGTGAGAGGAGGAGGGCTAAGTACAGCACAAAGTGTTTGCAGTGGAGGGCCAAACAACTACAATCACAACTTCTTTCAATCACAGCGCATCCCATTTGAACATTTTCCACCTTAAAGTATGAAATCTATGCAATTTTAATCGCTGTTTAACATGTAGATGCTTTTGAGCCTTCGACTTGGTTTTAACTCTCAGTGGTTGGTGCTGAAGGTCCCAGAATGAAATCAGAATCCCTCTAATCCATTTTTTTTACGCCACAGTGAAAACTAAAATAATTAGTTTGCAGGGTCATGAAAATGCATGTAAATGCCACACCAATTTTCATCATTAATTTTCTGTGTTTATCTCAAAATATTCTTTTAATATATATATTTTTTCCTCTTTGTTTATGTGAATTTCTGCATCACAAACAAATTACTGATCCCAACCGTTTTTGTGTTTCTTTTACTTCAATGAAATGACAATAACGAAGTTACATGGTGTAGACATTGCATGCAAAAATGTGCCAGTTGCCACCTGCAGCTATAATTTCATCATATCCTTTAAGTACATCCTGCAAGTACACACACACTTTTTATAATCAAGGATTTTTACCAAAAATCAAAGATGTGACAGAAATGCAGACTTTAATCATTTTAAGTATAAATCTATTGAGTTTCCATATTTTTAATACATGGATCCTTTGCAGCCAATGAATGCCTAAACGCTAGAACTCATGGTCGTCACAACAAACTGTGTTTCCTCCCATGAGATGCTCTGTCAGAGTATTTGTTGTTTGTGGAGCTCTCTGCCTTCTGTTTTGTATTTAATAACTGAAAAGCTGCTCTGTTTGGTATCAGGTGACTGACTTGCCTTCAGAAACACTCGGGTTGCTTTCGCGGTATCCGTTTGGACTGTGAAGCGCTGTTTAATCCGTTTTGCCATATTTGGCAGAATCTGAAGAGAGAATATTGCCCTGGTGTAATTACCTTTTTGTGTTATCAACAGTTAATGCACAATAATTTTAGCAACCAATCGAATTGTTTTAATCAGCTCCAAGTTACATGAAAATGCTGTATATGAGTCTTTATAGTGTACATCTACATGTCAGTCATGCTTGCATGGCCAAACAATGAGAGTAAGTGACCACATGAACAATTTGCTACGTAAACATGCTAAGTAGCTAGTTTGAAATGTACTTGTAGGTACATTTTTACCACTGGGCTGTGGACAGAGCAAGGTTAGCTGTTTCCCCATTTTATAGATTCTAGTGTTTTTGTTAGGCTAAGCTCACCAGCTTAATTGTTTTAGTTAATAGGCTAACATTTAAGGGAAAAAAACAACTCATTGAATGTTAGGCTGTTTATTTTAACGCCTTTTTCACAAGTTTGACAGAAAAATTGAATGTTTCTTTACATCAGTGACTTTTACAGAAAGGCAAGAAGAGATAATGACTTAAACATACCTTTTTAATGATTTTGAACTGCCTGTCTTTTTTTTTTCTTCACCTTGCTGCACTACTTGGCTTATTCACAATTAACTAACAATGGCAAGTGCTAAGGAAAAAAATCATTGAGTAAAAGTAACTACAAAACACAATGAAAGAATTCACACGGGCAGTGTTTTATTATACATCATGTGATTTTTTAATGAGCTCAGAAAAAGGTGTGTGTGCATGTGTGTGTGCAATTGTGTGTGCATGTGTGTGTGTGTGTGTTAGATTTTACTGGGCAAATGCTGCTGCCTTGCTTGCCCCGACAGAAGGCCACTGCTGCTTTACATACTGTTTGTATCATATGGAATGTTTTATCTGAACCACTTTTAAAAAAGGAAAACTTGAGATACTGTAAGGTTAAGTAAAACATAATAAAAATAAAATAAATTTTCCTGTTAGACTTCTTTGTCTCGCAGTGTTAAACCAGCAAGACCAATGAAAACCAGGGTGAAATGAGGTAACGTTTCCACCTCACATTCATGCTACTGCTCTTTGAGAAAAAAGCAGAAATGTTCAGGGAGGAAGAAGAGGACAGAAGAGGATAAGCAATAAATGGATCATGAGGAAAGAAAATAGCCCTTTCTTTTCCACCACAAGACACGGTCTACAGAGGCTGCCTCTTGTTAAGCACGATGGCACCAACCAAGTACAAGTGCAAGCCAGGCTCGATCTGATCCACAAACAAGGCTGCCAACACCAAGTAACCTGTCTGACCACTGAGTAGCAGCCATGCTATCTGTGCGTGCTGCTTCTCTGCTCCTGTCTAATAAGAGGCTCATGGAAGATCTGGAGCTGCTGAACTCTGAGTGGGATACTATAAATGCCCTGGCCTTCCTCATCAATGATGTAAGACAGAGGAACAGAGACAAGCTAACCCTCTTAGCCAATGTGCAGCATGTGCGTGTGTGTGTGTGTGTGTGTGTGTGTGTGTGTGCGTGCGTGCGTGTGTGTGTGTGTGTGTTTGTGAGAGAGCGAGAGAGTCTAAGAGGTAGACACGGACAGACACAGGCAGAGAGCGAGACAGGTTTAGGCTACAGGAAGCTCTTAAGAGTGTGTACAGTTTGCGTTGAGTCCTGGGAGGCCAGCCGTATTCCTCCCTATCACTTCCACTTCATTACTTCGGGAGCGGACATACATTATTCAACTCCGCAAGCCTCAGTCCACAGGGACCGATAGAGCCTTTAACAAACACTTTAACCTGCCTTAACTCGCCCATTGATCCTGTATTTATTTGTCCATTATCTCTCGTGGACTGCTTTGGTTTGTCTTCATTTATATCTCCCTACTGGTCTCAAAACAATTACTCAACCTATATGTGACCGACAGTATCATCTGAAATAAGCTTTGTATTTTCTAAAGACGGGCTTTACTCTCTCATTATTATTATTTGGTATTACCACAGATCTCACAGTCTTTATCAAAATTGTGCAAAAATCAAATATTTCAGTTTAAATATTTCGGTTCTCTTTCTTTCTTTTGAAGGAAAGCCATTTCATGTGATTTTTTATCCAGCTGTGTGTTAGGTTGGTTCAAACCAAAGTGGGATAACCTTGAATAATTAAAATATTAGAAGCATTTTTGAGCTGCTACACAGAACCTGGGATATTGGTTATTATTTCAATGGTAAACAAGATAACCGAGGCTAAATTTCAGAATGAATCAGAAATCAAATCAAATCAAATCACTTTTTATTGTCACATCACATGTGCAGGCACACTGGCACAGCACATGCGAGTGAAATTCTTGTGTGCGAGCCCCACAAGCAACAGAGATGTGCAAACACAACAACACAAACGAGCAAAATACAAGAATGGCCAACCTGAAACTAATAAATATATGTACAATATATAATAGTGTATGCATTTCTGGATGTGTATACTAAATATTTTCCTACGTGTGTGTGTGTGTGTGTGTGTGTGTGTGTGTATACACATTTTTACAAATTAAATAGTAAAAAAATAAAATAATAATAATAATAATAATAATAAAATATATAAAATATACAGAGTTGAATATGTGCAAAACAAGTGGCATTTATATCATCACATCACAGAACATCACAGAGTAATCAGTCTGCACTGATGTGTCCACCTTAGAATCATGGATGAGGGGGAATACCATGATAATAGATTCACTATTTCACATTTTCCCTGGTGTTTCGGCTTCTGCAGTTCCACAGCTTAGACCTCAGCTGCCATCCTCTGGCAGTCTAGAGAATTACACCCTTATGACAATGCTGGTGGTGCCTGTGTGTGTGTATTTGCTTGTGTGCGGTGGTGTAAGCCTGAGGGTGCAGCAGGCTCAGTTTGCAGTTGTTATTGACCAGGGTGAGGAGGTCAGCCACAACTGTGTGAGTGACTAAAGATGACACAGTAGATCTACTTGTCTGCATGCTGTTCACTTGGGTGTGGTTGCAGATTTCATGTTACATCCATGGATGGACCTCCCAAGAAATTTGACCACCAGCAGCGTCTACCCCAGCTGAGCTCACACCATTTTTTTTATTATTATTATTTTTGTCCAATTAGCATATCATGCTACTAAAGTGCAGGAGGCCAAACAATAAATACAGTAAGGATAATATTAAAAAAATAGTCTTCTTCAGTAATGACACTATCTTAAGTTTTTATCCATATATCAAACAGAAATGTGGATTAAGGTAGACAAAAGATATTAACTAAGGCATCAATCTTCATTTCCACTGATCATCTATTTCCCAGCAAATGCTGCTAACTGTCTGATCTCTGCATTCCACATCTAGAGAGCTCAGCAGCTCCCGTGAGAGCCTTACTGTGTGCCATGACTGATCACGTGTCATCAAACGCATTTCACTAGTATAAATCCACACCAAATGCCTCAAAAAGCTATGCAATGCAGCCAACAGAGAAGTCGCATGTGATAGCAGTCGATTAAGTGCTTCTTTCTGGAGCGCTGACACTCCCCGGAGAGGAGCTGGGCAATAATTTCCTCAGATTGCCCCTATGGGAACAAGGCTGCTGGTTTTCTATGTCCACTCCAATCACATCTCTAATGGAGAGGCGGGTAAGCATCTGTGACAGTGGGAAACCAGATCTGTACTCCCCCAGTGTGTGTGTGTGTGTCTCTTGCAGATAAACAGTTGGCAGGTTTCCCCTTTCCCTGTGCATGTGCGTGAACACACACACACATCTGAGGAGGGGAAATGCAAGCTGGACAGGGTTAATACACTCCATTAAGCTCTATTACCCTAAACGACTTGGGCAAATGAATGAGGACTCACATTACTCTGCAACTGTTTGTGTGCGTTTTTGTGTGTGTGTGGTAGAATGATACAGTGTATGTACATGCACGTGCATGCATCTCAAGTGTAATTAATCTGCGAAGATATGTGACCCATGAGCCATCTATCATTATTCACAAAGTAAAGACAGCGGGGGGGAGGGGGGCTTCACCCTGTCTTAGTGTATCTTACCATATACCATGATATCATTCTATTATGAATTTAAACATATTTTTAAGCTATTTTTAAAAATATGTTGTTTAAAAATCTTTCGATACCTCCAAGATACCTCCTTTAGAGGTAATGGAAAGCTTTTCTATGTGTTTCCTTGGCAGTGCCGCAGTTTGAGGTAAAACATGCTAACATGTTCACAGTGATAATGCTAACAATGCTAACAATGCTAACGTCAATATCTTCAGTCATTTTATTTTACTTTATAACAGGTAACTTGTCTAAAAGCAGTGTGAACAAATATGACTGATATATGTGGCATTCAGTGCACCAACTACACTTGCTATGTTTCTTGTGTTATGTTTGAGGGTTAATTAGGGTTGTGGCAAGGGAGCAACCAGAATGTAGCTTTTCTTGGCTACAGCATTTGACTTGAAACTCAAATGCTGCTAGCATTAGTCAGCTAACCTTAATTAGCCATAAAATGTGTTGATAAGCCGAGGCTGCTGTGTAGTGCTGTAGTCATTGAAATGGATGTAAGTCACAGTAGATTATATTAAATCACTGGTTTTTCATGTTTAATTCCCATGGTAATAACACCTCTAATGCTAATGTTTGCCAGGTAAATATTTTACAGATTAGCGTGTTAGTAGCTTTCATGAGTTTTTGTTTCTCTTTGATGCCAAGAGCTCCATTGGGGAAAATGAATAAGAATAATTGTATAAAAATGCTGGCCACATTAGCATTGTCTTCTACAAATGTGCCACAGTAGTATGGCAAAAGCTGCCCAAGGTTGGTTGACATGGAAAGCAAAAAATCAATGTTCACCATACTCCAGGTTTCAATTATTTCACACACAGGTGAGTGCGCCACTGCTCTTATCAGTTACATTTATCAAAATCCAGCTAAAGAGGAAATTATGGTTCAGCTGTCCTAGCAGCTCATCTGTTCATTGGTAGCTACAGAGTGCCCATTTACCTGCAGAGAGTATATTGTCAGCTAGAGGCAGGGTTAAAATATGTGGTACAACTGGTCTGTGGGGTACTCACTGCTCAACTCAACTCAAAAAATAAAAAAAAAAATCCCAAAACTTCACAAAACATAACAAAAGTGATTTCAGAGACAGAAAGCATGTCTCAGTACAAACCTTTGATTCTTTTGGCCTCTGTCACTTCAGTTGTTCCATCACGTTGATGAATTTCCAAAAACACTTCTGTTTTATTCAACTTCTGTTGTGTTTTGTGTATTTTTCCAGCATTTTTCTCTTTTTGCTCATGTGCATTTGATCTGCTTGGGCCACCGAACTAATAGGTCCCTTTTAACCAAATATCTGGGTAATTAAAACTCATAAAGATGCCTTTTTTCTGTAGTTTAGTATTAGACCCATTTAAATTGATGCTGTGTCTAGAATATGATAGACATAAGTTGTTTGTATTGGAATTTTTACTTTCTTACTGTCTCTTAGTAAGTACACAAGGCTTTCATGGCTTAATAAACAAAAACTGATTAGTATAGTTTTCTAACTGTTTGCATGCTACAAAAAGTAATTTTTCACATAAAAAATGTCAAATCATGGGTTAATGGTGTTCGCGATATCCAGTCAGTGAGTCCATAGACCCTCAACAAGCATTCGCGGAGTGCATTCCCCGCAACATTTTCCCAGATATTCTGAAAACGGCACAAATTACAGAAATCCCCAAGATCTGATATTTCGGGCAGCTTCTCCGCCCCTCTCTAACACACCAGCGTGCCTCAATGGATGCTGAACAAAGACGCAGTGAGTCCTCAGCCCGCCTTTAGGACTCTCCCAGCAGTAAACTAAGCTAAGTTTCGACGCTATAACAAACCCGTGGATAAACATTGTTTCAAAATGGCTGAAAAGAGCCATCGATGCGAACACCGTACCGCAAACCTCCCCTTCGCTCCTAATCGGCTTCCTCTCTCAGATTATTGCCGTGAATGGGCAGACAACAAGAGAAAAGACTTATCACTCCCACTCTTTCATAGCATTTGTTGTGTGTATTTTCCCCCTGTATATTAAATTTGTCTGCTTTTTAAAGGCAGTGGCGACGTTTGCTGTTTGTCTGTACCGTACTCGCAGCTGCAACGCGACAATAAAGCAGGCTAAGCAGCAGCACTCTGTAAACTCAGTATTGTGGAGCTTGTTGAATTACCCATGAGTTTTGATACTTTGCTTTTGTGCCTAATTCCACTAATCCCTGCGGAGGAACAGTGAATGGTCTAAATTCCCTATGATATCTTGTCTAGGCTAAACATTTGCTCACTTACGTATACACTGGGTACAGAAAATTATTCTTTTGACAACATTACAATAGATTTAACCCAGTGCCCCGCTTATCCTGCGATGACATGCATTAGCTTCATTGCATTGGGAGGTACATTTCCATTTCAAATTACAGCTCAGCAGTTAGCATCCAGACACACACACCGTTTTGTTTTGTGTTGTTTTTTTCTGTAGCTTGGTCTTGAGCTGCAGTGTTAAAGAGTTTTACGTGCAGAAAGTCCATTAAAAATTCCACAAATATTAACTACCATGTTAATTATTACTTCTCCAGGGACTTTAACCGCGTGTCAGTCCTTTTCTTCTCCAAGCCCCTTGAGGTCAAGCTCTGTAAAGCCTATTTGGCAATCAAACACTGACCCTCCCTAACTCTCATTTCTCCCCCACACACCTCTCTTGCCCTCTTTTTCTTCCCATGGCCTTTTTCTCTGCCTCATCATCCCCCCTTTCTTTCTCCTCCCCTGCTCATGTCCCTTTCTGTCCGGCTGGCCCTCTCAGCGGGGCTATAGAGTCCTAACTTGTCTACATTTACCCCCTGCGTTGGATGACCAATGGAGCCGTTGAGCAGAGAGTCCCTCCTTCTGCGCTTCGCCATTCTCCGCAAGTCAGCTCATGCTCTCTGTTTTCACGACCTCTGACCCTAGGCCATGGCAACTGTGGCAGGAATGTCAGGAGTGATTGGCAGGATAAAGAGTGTAGGCCCTCTCTCCTGCACAAGCGGATTTGAGACACTTTGAGGGGTGAACAATGGCGGATTTGGGCTCGATTGGATCACTGATGAGCTGATGACTGTCAAAAGAGCACGTCGTCTTTACATAAGCCCGATTATCTCTGCGTGGCGGAGGAGCAGAGGGGTAACCGCTGTAGGAGGAAGGGGCAACCGGTGGGGATTTCACCCCCATGCCGAGTCCCTCGAAAAGGGGATAGACCTGCACACGAGGGCCAGGCTTCGAGGCTTGGACCTCTCTCATCCACTGGGGGCCTTTAACAAATCTATTCAGGCGACCGGGAGCCCTCATACATGTGGGCATAATCGCAGGAGGATGGCAAAAGAGTGATGAGGGGGGGCTGCAAGGGGGGATGACACATGGAGGCGATCATTGTTCAATCCCTGAACATCCCATCAAGACGACAGAGGAGCAGAGAGAAAGGAAACGCGAGGATATATATAGAGAGAGTGAGACGCTGACAGAAAAGAGCAGTGGGACACGCAAATCAAAGCCAAATCCCTTCCATAATCTGCCTTATTAATGGGGATTAGAACTCACCAAAGAGCCTATATCAGAATACCAAAGCACCAATAAAGACTCTGCTCACACTGAGAGTTTGAGGAGTTGATATGACTCTAAAACTCCACACAGAGACTCTTGTGTTGTGTTGTGTTTCTTTTTATAAACTGTTGGATTCTACCAGTCGAAAAGTTTCAGGACAATTTGGACCCTAAACTCTGATGGAGTTTGCTTTGGCACAACAAAAAAAAGAGAGAAAAAAAGAAAAACCTAATCATATTTTGGATCTGCACTGCATTTTCCACTCCTTTCATAACGCAACATGTTTTGGACACGCCGTGTAACAGATATAAAAAGGCCATTTGATGTCATTTTCAGCCCCATCATGCTAAGCTCACTGATTTCCAACTCTGACAGAATAACATATTGTTCGAAAGAGTGAAGGGGTGCGAGCGAGAGGAGCGGCTGATATTCTCCTCAGCGGTGCTGATGGCAGTCTGTCAGAGCTGGCAGAGGAAATGAAAATGGCCTCAAGTGTCTGGCTCCCTTCCACGCCGCTCTCACATCAATGACAACCCTCGCTGCATCATCTCTCCCTCCCTTATTTGCCTTCTTTAGACTTAAATTTGCTCTTTTCGTCCCTCGTTTGCTGACACTCTGGGTACGTGGGTGGGAAAGCAGAGGGACAGACGAGTGCCGTGCTGACTTTTGAGAAAGCGTCACAAGTCACGACGCTCCTCTTTTTTCCCCCACACCTCATACACACGTCAGATTTATGGCGAGGTTCCAACATCGTTATGAAACCACACTCGGCAGCCTGGTAGCTTACCTTAAAAATCAGGTTTAAAAGAATGTCCTGCCTTTGTCCAGGAGTGGCAAAATTTGCCTGCCAGCATCTCTTTGAGGGAAATAAGCACTTTATAATTTTGTCCACAGGAAAGCAAAATCAGAAAAGATGTTTTTTAAGGGAGATTTTGAGTCAGCTAACGGCTAACATATTCCTTTAAGACTGTTTATGGGGAAAATGCAAAAATTTGCTACATGTCAGTTTAAAAAATGAAAGGTTTCGTTTTTTTGTGTTTTTTATATACATATAAATTTGAGTGATTCTTATTGGAGGATTATGTGTGCTGTTTCATGTTGTTCTTTGTGGGGATGATTTGTCGGGAGCCAGCCCGAGAAAGCTTCTCGGCGGAGACAATAGAATAACTGAACTGGACTGGACCATTAATATAATGATAATTGTAAAAAAATTAATTAGAGAAAGGACTAATGTAAAATCTCAGATTTTGATCACTTGTGCCTATATTGTTTTTTAAACGTGGATCAAATTTTTAGGATAATCTAATAAAGTTAGACGAGACAAACTGTGATGTTTGAGCACAATAGATCAAATGTAGGATTTTAGAATTATAATGTGATTATAAAGTATTTTACTTGTTTTTTTTAAGACAGTCTGACTTCGAAAAACATATATATACCATGGCGATGGGCAATTTTGGTCTTTGTTCAGATTGTGGTCCTAAAGATGAAAAAACTATAGTGCTTGTGTTTTTGAACTGGAGTTCATAATAAGTAGTATTTGATGCCTGGCTTAGGGTTACTCCTCACTGCTTTACATCTAAGTCCAGTGGAGAGTCAATTAAAAAAAAGAAAAAAGTGTATCTTCATATATTTTATATCTCAGATAAAACCTTTCCAGTTTATCAAAATAAAATTAAAAAATTACCAAATTAGTTCTTTTCGCCTCCGATTGGATGGCTGTCAGGATGTCAGCTCTTTGCAAACAACAGTTCCAGGAGCTGCTCGGCTTTCAAAACCCGATCCCGCAGCAAAGGTTTGCGTATCGTACCTGAGAGGTGGTGCAGACACCACCGTGGGGGCAGCCGTGCTCTTACTTTCTCTGAGAGTCAGGTGGCAGCATTGAGCCAATCTCCAGATTCACAAATCTGGTGGTTCTGATTTTATTTTCGTCTCCTTCCAGAGCACGATTTACATTCAGATCACCATATAACTGTAGTTTTGCTCGATGCCCAATCTGGACCTCATTTAGATTAATTTCCATTCCACAAAACAGTTTAACAAAGAAATCAAAGTTAATGCACAAGCTGCTGTCCTGTTATCAACTGTTGGTGTTAAGCTACTGGATGGCAGAAAGCAGCTATCTAACATATTGCCACATATAGATTTTTCCACCTTTGAATATATGTAATTTTTTAAAACCAAATTTACTCCAAAATTTGTACTTCTATAGACTTCAGCAGTACTTCACTGCTTAAACTTCATCATACACTTTACAGGCCACATTTTAACAGCACCTTGCTAAGGCCACTTCCCTTCTTCCATCTAACTAGTAAGTGTTAATAATTTTAAATACCAGACTTTCAAAGACTTGCAGCAAAGATTTCAACAAACACGTCAATCTAAATTTTATCTGCACGTAAACCTGGAGCTGTCTGGGCCCCTTGAGAGGCCCCAAACTGTGCCGCTAAACCAAGCATCGAACCACAGCTTTGAAAGCAGTCGCCGTTAGCAGCTCTCAGACCCCCCACCATCTTCTCCCTCTCTCTCTTTTTCTCTCTATGCACCCCCCTGTCTTTGGGCCTGTGAACGTCAAGGATGCCACAAAGTGACACACAAGCCCACCACCGCCGCCCCAACCCCTTCTCTCGCCTCCCCCGTGAGCTGCTGCCCCCATACTGGCTTGCTGGCCTTTCCTCTCCGTCTGATCCATATTTCAGAGGCAGCAGTGGTGGCACAGAGGGGTATAATCCAACATTAAAGCGAGGAGGCCTGGGCTGAAAGCACAAGCGCAGGTTCACAAGGTCCTGGAAATCTTCAATTTTCAATTTCCGCAGCGTTTGCAGTGGTTTCCAAGGCACGGGCATAAGTCTTCGAGCTTTGTTGGCGAGAGTGCAGGTTTCAATAAAACTGACTTTCCTGGTAGTTTAAAAAAATAAAGGAGCTGACACTGCATGGTTCGTGTGAAACAAACTAGACACAGGGACGACGAGGTCAGCTGGAGATTAACTGCAATACTTGTATTATATGTATATTAATATAGATATATAATTACCCTTAAAATACCAAATCCACTTGAGCTCTTGAAGGAGAATTTCTCTGCATACATTAATTGCACTCTCTGTATTGTACTGGTTACTTATTGGAAATTTATGTTATAAAAATCCTAAATTCAGGCACTAAAAAAAAAAAACAATACTAATAATAATGTGTGCTTAGTTTAGGAAGTTTACAGTGCTTCTTAATCTGCATTCTGTCCTTGTTTCTTTGATTTCTTTGGCTGGAAATTGGTCCCCTCTTATTAAATACAGGTGGTGGGATTTTCTTCAGTAATAAAGCGCTATAATGACATTTATTTAGTTCCCAAAAAATATATTCTTTAAAGACAAATTCATATCCTGTATTTACAATTTTTTTTCCAAGGTTTCCATTCACAACAGAGGAACAGAGGGGGGACATAAGAGGACATAAAAGAGAAATACAAGTGATTCAGAGACTAAAAAAAAACAAAAAACAAACAAACAAAAAACGCGAACATCTCTTTTTCATGTGGAAGCTAAACAGTAATACTACAACAGGCCTCCCAGTCCAAAAAATATCCTTCGTTAAACTGTTCTCCATTAAATAAAATTATTCCTCTTTTTCTTTCTCTTCTCATATTGTTGTTGTCAGAACTCGCTGTGCTGCTGTCCCGTGGTGAGGTCTGAGGAAAGAGAAGAAGAGGAAACTATTGCTCAGAGGTGAATAAAGTCTAGACATTATAATTATATTATCTGAAACAAATTTGGCAATTTTACTCTTAAAAAGAAATCCTTCGTTTAAACTAACGAAGCAACTTTTTTAACACTTCGAGTTTGTTTCCTTCAAACGGTGTTAAGCTGTATTTATGCAAATTAAAAACCCCACTATAGGTAAATTGTTTTATGTCTTTTCACGCTCTGCTTCATTCATGATGTTGCCATCAGGGCTTTCTTTGACATACATTAGCTTCATTCAAGGGGGGGGGGGGGGGGGGGCGTGAATAAATAGCGGCAGATTATTTAAATGACTTGGTGGCGATAGCTCATTGTTGGAGGATGGGGGGGCAGGCTGGGAGGGGAGAGAGGGAGGGAAAGGCGCAGAATATATCAGACTCCTGCCTGACGAGGCGTTAAAGTGGGGACTCAATCGTATGATTTATGTGCCGAGTTCTGCCTCCCCAACCAGTCAGGTGTAACAGTGTTTACCTCTTGCTGTAAGGTTCATTTAATCGAGGCTGATGGTGTTATAATGCCAAAATTGATTTGAAATCACCTGTCAGTGATCATCTGAAAGGGGGACTTCAGGGAATCGGGCCTGTGGTCGCTCTCTTCATCTGCGGAAGGAAAGAAAACAAACTAGTGAGTGACAAGGTGTTCGTGAAATTACCTTTGAAAATAAAGTGAAACTGCCCTGCAGGAAGGAGAGCTGCTGTTGTCGCCATTTGAGTGATTCAACGGAACAAGTCCTATGAATAATAATAATAATAATAATAATAATAATAATAATAATAATAATAATAATAATAATAATAATAAGAAGAAGAAGAAGAAGAAGAAGAAGAAGAAGAAGTTGAAATCAGGCCCATACCATCTCTTTTTGGACTGAAGCTCCCTGATGACTCTACATCGCTGTCGTCTTCCGTACCCGACGTTCCCGTGCCGACCGCTGCCGGTCGTGCGTCACGACGCGCAGCCGGCACTGCGCCGTGGACGGGCAGGTGTCCGGCCGGCGCCCCTGCCAGGAGCGACCTCATGTTCAAAAGAGAGTTGGCATTCAGAAAAGCTGCATTGGCCCAGTTGTGCAGCTTGCCAATCTGGCACGTATATATTCCGTGACCCGGGAGTAAGGCCGGGTGTCCGGTGGAGGCCAAAGCCGCGTGGTGCGCAAGGGCTGCGGGGGGAGATTTGTGAGAGCTGTCGGGCGCCGTGGCGGTCTCAGCCAGAGACCAGATTTTAGGTTTGCTCTGTGCTGGTCTCTGGCACTCCTGCCTGCCGGGCGAATGATCCGCGGGAAGCTTGACACTGGGCGATTTACCGAGAGAAACACCCGCCTCGGCTCCTCTCAGGGCCTCCGCAGAAAGCGTCCTGCTGCTCTCCGAGCTCTTCGACTCAGAGGCCTGCTCGGCGGCGGACAGGCCCGCCTCGGCCTCCCCCCTCGCGGAGCCACGCTCCCCTTCGCGCTGCTCCTCGGGTCTCTCGATATCGACGGTTTCCAAATCTATCTCCTCCTCTTCATCTTCGTCGTCGCTGCCGTTCTTGCCGTGCTCGTCCTCGTTGTCGCTGCTGAAGATGCGGCCGTCCCGGTCCTCAGCGCTGCGGCCCCAGGTGACCTTGTTCTCCTTCTTCAGGCGTCTGCGGGCGTTCGCGAACCACGTCGACACCTGTAAAAGAAAAGCGCGTTTTTAAGCATTATTACTCAGATGCTGTGGTTTGAAATCTGTAGATGGGGAATTATAAAACATTTAAAAAGACATCTGATTTTATTTATTATTCCTGAGCTTTTTTCCCTCTGCAGGTGTATTAAAAACAGTCATATGGGCCAACTGAGTTCTCATAACAAATAGCAGTGGTATTGAAGGACATTAAAATGAAGAATAAAACCTTTAAAATAATGATTAGAGATTTATTTTAAGTGGGCCTGGAGGCTGATGCCCACCAAATTGTGCTTGTAAGGTGCCAGAAAGACCACTGAACTGAAACATTTTATACAAATTGAGCTCCGAAAACATATCACGCTGCCCACCTGTGTGAGTGTCATTCTCGTAATGATAGCAAGCATGATCTTCTCTCCTTTGGTGGGGTAAGGGTTCTTCTGGTGTTCCTGCAGCCAGGCCTTCAGGGTGCTGGTGGTCTCCCTTGTGGCCGTTTTGGCCCTTGACGGGTCTCCGTACGGGTACTGGCCGTAGGGGTAGAAGCCTTGGGCGGTGTGAACAGGTAGAGAAGCTGGGTGTGACCCCGGGCTGTCCTTCAGCTCATACTGTGAGCCCTGGAATGTTGTTGGGAGAAAAAAAAATGGGGGCAACTTGTTGAGCAACTCCAAAGATATTTGCGCCTCAAGTTCAGAAAAAATTGAAATTTGGAGCAAAAACGTTTTGCGTGACAAAACAAAACAAAAAACTTACAAGTTTGAAAAAAAAAAAAATCAGTAATCAGACACAGATCACAACAAATATCCTTCATTTTTAGGTCGCTTGCAAATTTCTATGATCTAGGCCTACCATATTATTTTGTTTTGATTTTTATTTAATTCAATATTGATAAATGCCTTTATGCTAAAACGTGCAGCCTACCACAGTAGACAGGTCCACATTTGTAGAAAAAAAAAGCAAAAAACAAACAAAAACAACAACATTATGTTCACGCTTTCAAAAACCATGACCTCAAATTAAATTTGAAACTGAAGTTTAGTGTCACGCTACCAGAGATCGTTCATTTGTGTTATGTGGCTATTCAGTTCTTTGCAATTCACCCAAGTATTTATAGCTCCAACACACAGACAATTAAATATTAATTATTAATAATTAATTTATCTCAGTAAAATTCACAAAAATTCTCTTAAAAAACAAATAAAAAAAGCGAACAACCCGCCATTTAAATGGTTCAAGTTGTATTTACGCATTACAGTGAAAAGCTCAGCCTCACTATTTTCTTATGAACACCTGAACGTGTATCATCTCTCACCATCTGGGATATGAGGGCGAGGTCTGTGGCTCCGCCGTACGGCAGAAAGGCACTGTAGTTATGAGCCGCCCATGGGCTTCCGTACATCCCCAGCATGGAGCCGACAGCCGCGGCGGTCGCTGATGAGCTCACGCCGCCCTCGGTGGTTCCTTCCCGGGCAGAGCCCGGCCGCTCGCCTCCGTACACCTCATGGGAGGCGCTGAGGAACTGGGGATACCCCAGCTGAGGCAAAGACATGTCCGGAGTATGCGTGCAGTAAATCTCTCCCAAAGTCACAAGAGCGAAAAAAAGAAAGATGATGCAGGGGAAAAAAAGAAAAGAAAGAAGGAATCCCCAAAAAAGAACAGAAAAACGGGACAGTTAAAAAACAAAACAAATCAGGATGACCCCCACTTAAAAAAGAAGAAACTGTCAGCCTTCCCTTCCACCGAGTTCTGTCTCAGGAGCAGTTTGGCACTTTCGAGTGCGGAGTTGATGCGTATGTCTGGCCGCAGGAGCTTCTGGATGTGGAGCTGAGTGACTGATTGGCAGCCTACTTAAGCACCAAGCTCCTCCTATGCCCGGGGCAGGCGATTAGTGCATTGGTTAGCCCAGGTCGTCTGCGTGTGTGTGCGTGTGTATTGATGTATGTGATTTAATTTCGACAGTCTTCACTGTGTCTACCGAAAAGGTAACCTGTGTGTGTGCGCGCATGTGTGCGCAGTGTATGTGTGTCTTGCGCAATGAATTCATTAATTACTACTACTACAATAATAATAATAATAATAATAATAATAATAATAATAATAATAATAATAATCTCTCCGTATTTTGGTGTCATTTTTCGGTGCTTTGACTGCTGACTCGTGGGGTATGCCCGGACATTCCTGGTCCAGCAGATGGGCCGGGAAGCATTGATATGGTCGGACAGATCCACGAGGAATGTTCGTGATTATCGGCGGAAGTCAGTGGAGCTTATGTTTTCAGAGCTGTTGAGATAAAGGAGAGTGGAGGTAATGACAGAGATCGAAGATGATAGGAGATGGCAGCGATACGGAGCGCACGGGAGCTGTGGAGTGGAAAATGACAGATGTTTGCTGAGAAGAATAGACTACTGTAGGCCCTTGGTATCAGTTGCAGATGTCGCAGAAATGTTAAAGCACCACCACTTTTCATCTCATACCTCAAATAGCAATTTGAGGTATGAGATGAAAAGTGGTGGTGGTTTTTTTTTTTTGAGGGGGGGGGGGGGGGGACCATATTTATGTGGGAGAAAGTGTAAAAATGGACCCTCACGTGTGGGAGGAGGCAGGCTGATGTGTCCTCATTGACAGGCTTAACCATCACAACACATAGCAACTGTGCTTCTTTGAACACACACACCTCCTTTCACACACTGTGTCACACACTCTATCACACACACGCACACTTGGGCAGTGCTAATGAGGTTGAGCACCCTGCACCCTGCTCTGTGGCCCTGTGGCCCTCCTGGGTCCCCTCAGAGGTTAGCGCTGTAATTACTCCATCCCTATAAATACAGATTCATCATTTCACACTCTGAGCTCCTGATGAGCTTGGCTGAGCCAAGAGAGAGAGAGAGAGAGGAGAGAGAGGAAGGGGAGGGAGAGGGGGAGGGAAGAGGGAAGAGGGGTCTAATGATTTAATTACAGTGCTTAAAGCCCACTCTGGCTAAGTGATGGTCCTCTCTGTCTCTTTCTCTGCTCTCTTCCCTCCTCAGCGCTGGCACCTAGAGGGCTTTACTCATGAATCTCAAAGCTGTTTTTCCTAAACACATATTATGACGAGCCCCGCCGCCGCCACTGCTGCCGCTGCATATGTGTGTGTGAGAAACAGAGAGCGGGAGAGGGAGAGAGGATGCTTAATCTCCATGGCATTTTAAATGGCATTCATGGAGAGCGCCTCTATCCTCATTGCCAAGGTAAATGGAGCCAGGGGACTCTCCATTTCAGCTCGATAAAAGAGCAACGTTAAAGACCCTCACCATCTACCCCTCAGCCCCCCACCCCCTCTCTCTTCCCCTCTCTCTTTCTCTCAGTCTTTGCCTCTCTCTCCCTCCCTTCCTCACTTAAAATTAATGTTTTTCTCATGACAGGGGAGGGAAACGAGACATATCCACCATCTAATAGGATAATATAGCCCCATTCACCACCACCATCACCCCTCCCTCCCTTCTCTCCCTCTTTCTCTCTCTCTCTCTCTCTCTCTCTCTCTCTCTCTCTCTCTCCCTCTCTGCCTTTGTAGCTGCCTGATTTCCATAGTGTCTCTGTGGAGAGGCAGTTAATGAATTCCTCTGAGCTGGAGAAAGGGGGAGAATGGTTTGGCGGTTTAGAGAGAGAGAGCGCGAGAGAGAAAGAGGGAGGGATAGGGGGAGGAAGGCTTTGAGCTATGCCATTCAACTTCACAGCCTCGGCCTGCTTGTGCATTCACCCTGTGCGTTTGTGTGCGCCGTGCATGTGCGTGTGTGTGTGTCTTTTAACATGAACCTGCTAAGACTACCAAATATTTAGACTGGCCTCAGACCTCTTTTTATGGCGACGGTGGATTGAGGGATCTCAGGAGGCAGCTTGACTCTATTTGAATCCCATTCCCTGCTATTAGCTCGGCCCAGACAAAGGAATAACTTACCGCAGGAAACAGACGAATAAAGTCCCCACAATCCACTCGCACTGGCCATTTCCTCTTGGGTAATTTGCAGCGGGGAAAATGAAGAAGCCTCCAAACATCACAAAGCTGTTTTTTTTCTGTGTGTTTGCTAACAGTTCAACAAAGGAGAGGTGGCAACAGTGATGCAAAAATGTTTGAATTATTAACTTGTTTGGTATTCGTAGATACTGTTTGGCCTCAGATTTGCTGTTCACACAGTCCTGCATTTGCAACAGTGACAGAAAATTAAATGAAAATAATCTACAAAAGTCATCGGTCTACAGTGTGGGGGAGCAGCAAAAACAAATGGACACACACTGAGTGTAATATCAGTGATTGCACTGCAGTATTTTACACTCTGAGGATCTTTGGCAGTGGCACAAAGTTGACTTTTCATGCACTTTTGCAACTTCAATTTTTACTTTATTTTTTTTAAAATGCTTTTTAAACATATTTCTATAATATAATGACGAATAATCATGAGGATTTCACACTTTTCAAACACCATTATTTGCCAATTAGTCAATTTGGCAGCGAACCTGATGCCATGACTGTATGCTGTCATTACTGATGTTTGATGGTTAGTAACTTTGGCTGAAGATCTACCAAAACAGGAGAAAGTCCAAATTTCTCTTTATTCTCTTAAATTAGTACTTTAAACCTGTACATATCGGTATTATGATACAAAATCCACATGTCACCATTTTATTTGGAGCAAAATGTCCTACAGTGGAATAAACTAGTAGTAAAATTATATTTACAGTATGTTTCAGCTAAAAACTCCACAGTGTTATTCTCTGCCTTTTATAAAATCTGTATGTAAAAGTAAGTCGTCACTTCCTGGTGTCAAACCTGGATCTGCATTCAGCCACCTGCTTGCCTGGATCTGGCAAGCAGGGGCGACTCCTCGGCTTACAAACAGCGGTTCAGTTGAATAGAGGTCTATGGTGAAATGCCAGTTGAGCTCCCTTGCTCTATGACCTCATTAAATACATTTCTGATGGATTTATGGTCTCATTTGCTAGTTTTAAGTCTTTCCAAATAAAACTCCACAAGAGTAAACACAGATGAAATCAGAAATCCTGACTTTCCAGTTAGAATTTTAAACTGGAATGTCCCCTCAAATCAGATTTCCAACTCAGAAAGTTCGAGAGGCCCCAATAACCTCTGATTTCTCAATCCATGTTGCAGACAGTGTGCACAAAAAGCAGCAAAACTATAGAATTTGTCATCTGTAGTATCACTGTTGTGTATTTGTAACATGCTAAAAAAGCCACACACAAGAACACTGGCCAGCATGTCTGCAGGAACACGTGGTAGTGATGTTTTTGTATTGCTAGCGTTGCAGGAATAATGACAATACTTTGTTGAGTACCCAAACAAATCATGTTTTTCTTTGATTTTCCAACTACCAGTACTAGAACACAGCCAGCTCTGGACTGGCGTCAGTCCTGTCGCTGACACCTGACTTCCAGTGGAGGTGGAGCACAACGTTATCGTGTGACTGACAAGTTGCTAGTCAGCTTGAAGATTTAGCTTGATGCTTCAAGACTTGAATTAACTAACCCGTATGTCATAATCCAGAGGCTAATTCCATCTTTTATAAGATAAATACACAAATTATAGATGTGTGACCAGAAATGGATGATTTATAAATATATAAGATCACAGTTTGAAGCTCACAGTATGGGGCGTGTTTATAGGGTGGTAAGATTTTCATATAGTAACTACTTACATAATACAATCAAAGCTCATACATATTACACTGTATTTAATCTCAAACCCACATAGTTAATGGCAAAGATATGTTAATACCAAGAATATTCCAGTACACGCAAGTTCTCCATGATCTACACAGAAAGTCAATAAAGATCTTATTGGTTTGTATGCTAAAGTTAGCCGCTGGTGAGCTTACATTGAAAACTTGCCTGGTTTGGTACAAAAGCTTTAGATTAGCAAGTTTTATAAGAAAATTTTCACAACAAATAAATTCCACTATGAATTACTAAGTGACAATTTTTTTTACTTGTACATAATATTGTACAGTGTTAGATAGAAAGCACTTAAGCACAGAGAAAAGAGTTTGCATGAATGCTATATAAGAACCAGTCCATACGTCTGTTCACAGCTACAGAACACTGGTTTTTACTAACACTGGAACAACCAGCCTGTTCACAGCTAAACCTTTACAGTGTAGTTGACAATGTAAACACTGAAAAACCACAAACTGCACAGGCACAAGTATCAAAGTCTAAACACAACACAACTGGAATAATAACCCCAACAGAATTAATGATTTAAGGTTAAGCATTAACCATCCACTTGGCAACAGTGGGAAGGAAAAACTCCCTTTTAACAGGAAGAAACCCCTGGCAGAATCAGGCCCAGGGAGGCGTGTTTACAAAAATACAATTAAAAAATCAGTGGAACTTCACTCTTATCATTTTTACTTTTGGTAAATGGCCTGTATTTATATAGTGCTTTACTAGTCCCTAAGGACCCCTAAGCGCTTTACATATCAAGTCATCCACACATTCACACACTGGCTACATTGTAGCCACAGCCACCCTGGGGCGCACTGACAGAGGCGAGGCTGCCGGACACTGGCGCCACCGGGCCCTCTGACCACCACCAGTAGGCAACGGGTGAAGTGTCTTGCCCAAGGACACAACGACCGAGACTGTCCAAGCCGGGGCTCGAACCGGCAACCTTCCGATTACAAGGCGAACTCCCAACTCTTGAGCCACGATTGCCCCTTTTGCTATGTTTTGTTGCAAAATGAAAAAAAAAAGGAAAAAAAGCACTACATGAAAGATAACCCATTAACCATTCGTGCAAAATGTAAATAAGAAACCTCTTTCTAGTGTTATCTTCTTTCAGTTCAATTCAATTCAATTTTATTTATATAGCGCTAAATCACAACAACAGTCGCCTCAAGGCGCTAGGCAAGGCTTTCAAGTAGATTTATTCCTTGAAGAAATGAGGAAGGATACACTCTCCAATCACATTTAAGCAAAAAATGACACAACGAGGGATGCTTTGGAAATAAATAAAAATCATGTTTTTCTTTTTTTCATCTGATTGCATTTCTTCATTCGGCTTGTTAGTTTGGCTAATTAGTTAATCTTTTGCTGACTTCATAATCAGTTTTCAGGATGTCGGAGACTGCAGAGAATGAAGAGGGAAGGACAAGCTGCAGGTAGATAAAGAAAAACCTGTCCTCACCTACTTGACAGCAAAGATAAGCAGTGATAGATTCAGCTCTGACCTGATGTTAAAACAGATGGATCACTCTGATGCATAACAGATAAGCCTGCCAGCCTCGGGTAATACATCCAGCAGTCAAATGATCCCTCACACTGAGCTCGTACTTATTTTTTACTCTGTAACACTTTCCCCCCCTCATAGCAGTGATATTTGACATACAGCACAGGAGATGTCATTTCTTAATGGCTTATATCACCTATTATATCAGTGGCAGTTTGACCTGACAGCAGCTCGCCTGGTGATTGAACATTTCGACCCACAGGGGAAAGCCACGACAAAAAGCCTATCATTAGCAATTAACGGGCGAGCCGGCGTTTGTTTGTTAACAGCTCCTTTAGAAGTCCAATGGGGCTCATTTACAGTGGATGGCACTGATAACAAACCCTGACCTAGAGAGAGCCGGGGTCACTTTGAATCCGTCAAAACTGTTGTCTGCTTGGGAAACTCAAACCTTGTTGTCTTTTTATTCACTGAGAGCTGCCGTTAAAAACTGTTCCATCATTCCCTATAGAGAGTGCGATAAAAACAAGCCATGTTCAACAAGATTGCTGACTGAAAAAAAAGGTGAATTCCCTCCTCCTCCTCTTTACAGAAAGACTTAGCAGGGGGCTTTTCTCATGGCCGGGGATCTGATTGTTTTCTAAACGGATTATTAACTCTTTTGTTACAGTAGGGGTCACTTTAATGCTTCTTAGGGCCCATTAGCATTGCTTTAAAGCACGCGCGTGCACACACACACACACACACACACACACACACACACACACACACACACACACACACACACACACACACACAGATTGCTGTGTTCTAGGATTTGGCGTTTCTTGGCTTTGTTGTTCACGGTGGGAGAGGAATGATACCGTTATAATGCTGTTAAAGACAATACCTCAACTTAAAAGGGGGAGTTTGAGGGAAGGGATGTGTATGTGTGTGGGTTATGATGAAAAGGTGCCCTTAGGAAGACAAGTGAGCTTAATGCAATAGTGCTGACTTCAATGGATACCTCAAAGAGAAGTGGCATTACACAGTCTTCTCTGCTGAAAATCCCCTACAAGTCCTTGAGTGAAAGAAGGATCAGCCCAGTCTTCATTTAAGAACTGACAGAG
The DNA here is from genome assembly GCF_057382185.1 of Mchenga conophoros. Lineage (NCBI taxonomy): Eukaryota > Metazoa > Chordata > Actinopteri > Cichliformes > Cichlidae > Mchenga > Mchenga conophoros. The sequence continues at coordinate 33,846,140 of NC_140546.1, forward strand.
ATCACTGAGCTGGAGGAGTTAGGATCAACTCAAAGCACCCACAGCAGATATTGTTTATCCAGTTTTTTTTTTTTATTCTTTGCAATATTTGCTTTATGCTCATCCAATAAGGATCTATTAAAGGCAAAAATAAGCTACCCTTGGGAAAATCAAAGCTATTCAGTTGAGGTCAAAGCATCACAGGGCCACAGAGGTGTTTGCTCTTTGGCTCATATTGACCGTATGAATGCGAGATTGTGAGTTGAGAGGGAGGAGGGCTAGAGACCCTCGGATCCTGGCTGGGTGCCTCCCCGAGCTTTGAGCTGCCGTTCTGGTGGAAGGATAAAGAGGGTATCTCTTACAGGCCTGACCTCCAGCCACCCCCTTCATCAGAGTTAGAGGTCAAAGATCAGATCAATTGGGTCCCTATGGCCCACACAGCAACACGGCTTAATCACCTATTAACTTCCAGCAAAGAGGGGAAGATGTTGGTCTGGCGTTATATTTAATCCATCTGATTTCAAATGTTTAGGCTTACATGATGTTGTATTATGTTGTGGTTCAAATGCATCACATGTCAGATATAGTGTCAAAGACAGTTTGCAGATATAGCAACATATTAGATGTATATTCAAAGATTCCTTAAGGATTCAAAAAAGATGTACCATGTGCCATGTTTTATTTTGTTTTGTAAATCATTTACTTTTTACATTTGTAATTCAAAAGACTGAGAGCTAAATGTCAACTTTACATCATAGCTTGGGCTCATTCATGCTCACGGTTCTTGCCCTCATTATCGGCACATGCACACCAAAAGTGCTGTCACGTCCGCTTGTGCAAGCTATGCTTTGGTGTCATTTCAGCTGGTTGTGTAACTCTCTTTTTCCAACCTTGTGTGGGTGTCACTGCTGCCAGGGTGAAGACTTACATGTCGGATTTTACCGCTAACATCGGTACCCACACCCTAAGTACTGGTATAAACGGTGACGGGACTGCGGTAACGTCATTGTTTTAGTGAGGGACATGACTAACGAAGTGACCATAATAAGCCCATTGGATGGTAAATTGATTGGTCCACTCATTGCAGGTCTGGCGCTTTGACCTCCTGGCTCCGCCAAATGCCAGTATGTCCTTGGGCAAGACACTGAATGCAAAATAGCTCCTGACAGAAAGCCAAAACCTTGCGTGGCAGCTCTGTCATTAGTTCGTTACTGAGTAAACACTGTAAATTGTTTGTAAATGCTATGCAAAAAAACCCAAAAGGATAATATAGAAACCAGCACAGCCACAGCCTATTTACCAATACTTTTCTAATGAGCTCATTATTCTTAAAGGTAACTTTAACTTTAACTTTAAATCCTCTTCCTCCGTGCCCCATCTTCTAAATTAAAAAGAAAAATGTTTTAAAAAGGCCAACAAAAGCCATTCTAACCATTCTGGCTTTGAAATGGAGCAAAAAAGTTGTACGCTGGCTACATTTATCTTTTATATGGGTGAAAAATAACTTAAAAATGGCTCACCCCACCAGTTTACTTGTTTTATACAATCTAGTCGTTGTTTTAAGCTAGCAAATACCAAACCACTTTGTCCACTAAACTCACACAGGCCAAACTGGTATTTACTGGTCATGAAATTTTTGGTTAACAGGACTGTTAATGCCCTGTTGTTATTTTTGGGCCATGGAAATGACTATAATTATTTCAGGTGAGATCAAGTTTTAATCCTAGCTAGCCACATAAATGATAGATTTTGTCAGAAAGCAGTTTAATTTTCGGTTTCAGCACGAACATGCTCTTCATTAGCTTCGAGTCTTATTAGAAAGGAAAATCCACCCTCAGTATCCACACCATTCATATCCTTGTCACAAATATCTGCACACTCCCTGAATAAACCAAAGGTACAGTAAAGCAAACAGATACATGATCTTGAACTAACTGCAGAGATGTGCCGCTGGGTGTGCTTCCTGCTTTTAAGCTCTATCAACTTCCTCCTAAACTCTACACCCTGCGAAACACCTCCACCCTGCAGTGAGGTTAGTCTAACCCTACTAGCTCAAAAAAAAAAATGCTATGCAGTGAATCGCTTGCAGCACACGAGATCTTTTTTCACATATTTAATAATAAGTTGCTTATTTGTAGAGGCAGCCCTCAGAATGGTTCAACATATAAGTCATATTATTACACCATCATATCCATATAAAGGCATTTTTCCATAATCTTGATCAAGATTGATTGGTTCTAACGCAGACAAGAATGAAGGTTCAATCTGCAACATTTCATGTGAATAAATGTTTGTTTGCAAATAATATAATTCAGCTTATACCCACTTTATGAATCTTTGCACTTGCTAATCTAAACACCTGGCGTCTGGTAGGCTTTCCTGGGCGAAATCCTCTGGCACGCAGGGAAGTGATGGGCTTTATCTGTTTGTCCAGAATCAACAGAAGAAGAACTGGGTAGTTTGCATCGGTACATCTAAAGCGATGGCAAGAGCAGCACACCTGCACAATCACCTTGTTGAATTTTCAAAAGAAGGATGGCGACACGTCTGAAATGCATGATTGACAAATGCACACTGAATGGAGTGGTGATGATTTGAACCTGAAATATGAATGAAGTTATATATGAGAGTGAGGAAAAGAGAAACATCAAAGTGAGGCACGGGACTATACGGTGACTGTGGGGATGTACACAGTGGAGCCCAACACAAGGCCAGGCTGTCACATATCTGCGCAAAGACTCAATAACAGAGAGTCTGTATTGCTGCTGTCTGTCAAGCCTTTGAGAAGCAACAGTGGAGGTGGGGAGCATGCATTCCTCACAGCGGCTCCTTGCAGCTCGGCCAATTAGCAGCTGAGTGGTTTGTTTAAGTCCAAGTGATGATGAGATGTTGTGCTGGGAGGCAGCCCAGTTCATTAAGCACACCGTTGTCTCTGGTTTACTCAGCTTGCTGGCTTTAACAGCCTCTCAGTGCTTGTTTACCAGTCGCAAATATGACAGACTGTATGTCTATTTGACCGTCTGTTTGTGCGAGTGTGCATGTGCGGAGGTGACGGAGGAGGTGGTGTGTTTGCGTGGGGGGGTGCGTGTGGGGGTGCATCTGTGGCGCTTTACAGGAGGTGGACACTTGTGCGATATATGCAATTCAATGTAAAAACTCTGCGAAAACACCTCAAGCATCATCCAAAAAGTTTAACCAACAGTTTTGTGACAGTGTCAACGAAAATTAACATTTCAACTTAACTTAGGTGTGGAAATACACTCCTTCCACTCATTTGGATTGTTGTAGAATCTTTTCTTTTTTCTTAATGACAGTTTTATATAGTTAGGTTCTTAAATATCTGGACAGTGACACAGTTTTGGAAATTGTGCCTCTGTACACCACAACAGTGCATTTAAAATCAAGCGGTCAGTATGTGAAAAAAGTACAGACTTTCATCTTTAATGCAAGGCTTTACAAAAGTATTCACTTTCAGTTATAGTGCCCAATAACAAGAACAGTTGCCTCAGTTCACTTTATCTTGGAAATTAAAGACCCTACAACAATCGAGAGAATACCCCAACAATCAGATGACTGCTTATGAGTAAGCACGTGGCAACAGTGGGAAAGAAAAAAAACCCTTTTAACAGGAAGAAACCTCCAACAGAACCAGGCAACAAGGAGAGGTTGCAATTCCAGTTGGGAATGAAGGGAAGGAAACAGACCAAAAGACACACTACGGAAGAGAGCCAGAGATTAAGAGCTAATGATTAAATGCAAAGTTCTGTATAAACACAAAAGAGGTGCATCATGGCTGATGCAATACACCCAGTGTTGGGGAGTAACGGAATACATGTACCACCGTTACGTATTTAAAATACAACATATGAGTAACTGTATTCCGTTACAGTTACCGATTAAAAAGGTGGTATTCAGAATACAGTTACTTTGTTGAAATAAATGGATTACACTGCGGTACTTTCCTGTTTCATATTGTCGCGGGTCAGGACTGTTTGGGTTTTGTTTGACAGCTACGTTCTTTTGTTCCAGGCGGCAGTGTTATGGTTGCCATGGTTACAGGGCGACGCTCTCTCTCTCTCTCTCTCTGCGACTGTGTGTTTCCTGGGTGAGAGAGCGCCTTTTCGTTGTTGTTGTTGTGCTAAGCTAACAGGCAGAATGCTACAAGCATAGCTCTAAAGAATGTAGCATCATGGGCAGTGTAGTCCGTGTTGCAGGGAGAATGGACTGCCATACACGTTATGGGTCTGTGAGCGCGAGGAGGGAGAAAAAGGGGAGTGGAAAGGTACGAGTTGTCATCGAGGAAAAACGGGAGCTGTAAGCATGTAAATATAATAATAACCACTTCAGCCAAGAAGAGTGCCTGACGAGCCCAGTTGTAAGCAAGCTATTAAGACTCGTACACCGTGTTCGTGTTTTCCTCCGAAAACAATAAGTTCCGTTGGAGCAGCCTTTCAACGCCTCTCTCTGTCAAGAAAAGTTGACCCACACAACAAAGTAAAGCTATTTTTCAGCTACGAGCCGACAGGGACCCCGCCATATTAGTCAGAGGTCCCTTTACTACAGTTCGGAGTCGCGGACCTTCAGTAATAGTAATAAATCACACAGCAATAGTACATTCACGTAGTTGTAAAAAGCATGATAATATATTAAGTAATCCAAAGTATTCAGAATACGTTACTGTCATTGAGTAACGTAACGGAATACGTTACAGAATACATTTTGGGGCATGTATTCTGTATTCTGTAATGGAATACATTTTAAAAGTAACCTTCCCAACACTGAATACACCTATTAAAATACTCAACCCCAACCAACTGATGTTTTTATCGCCCATTTTTAGAAACTCAAAAGCGATTGGACAAACTAACACAAATTTAAATTTAAGGATTGTTTAAATATTACATAAAATCTCCTTTGCAGGCAGTGACTTCCTTAAGTTTTAAATATCTGCAAATACTGTCATCCCATGTGATGCTCTGCCAGGGCTTTATTTTGCTTATTTGTAGGTCTCTGTGTCGTCAGTTTTTGCATGTAATAACTGAAAAGCATGGCCTATTGGGATGAGATCAGGTGACTGAATTTGCAGTTGACTTGAGAAACTCTTGGCCTGCTTTTGCATTGTGTTTGGCTCACTATACGTTTGCACTATGAAGTGCTGTCTGGTCAGTTTGGCTGTTTTTTTTGGTGAATCTGAGCAGAGAGTTTAGTCCTTCACACTTCTATCAGCACATCAACCAGAAACAGGAGTGGCCATACATGCCCAGGCCATAACATTGCCTAAACCTTGCTTGACAGATAATGTGGCATGTTTTGGATCAGAAGCCCTTACTTTCTTTCTCCATAATTTCCTCTTTCCATCATTCTGGTCTGTTACTGATTTCATTTGTCCAATTAATTTTTTCAGAACAGACTGCATTAGATTTTTTCTGGTCTAATCTGGCCCTTTTGCTCTTGACTGTAAAACCAATGGTTTGCATCTCGCTGTAAACCTGTATTTCCATTCATTAAAGCGTGTCCTAAATTTAGACATTGACAGTGATACGCACACTTCCTCGCTAGTGTTCTTAATTAGGCTACATGTTGTGAAGGGGTTCTTCTTAATCAAGGAAATACATCTTAAGCAATAAGCCTCACCTGACCACAAAACTGCTTATTATTCAATTGTTCAAGCATCTTTAAGCCGCTAGGCTAACCTATAACTGGCACCAGTTCAGATTTAAAAGAGCTGTATGAAGGCGATATTACTTGTACACAGTTAACTTCACTTTAGGGTGTGGTTAAATAACACACCTTCTGCACGTTAACAACGAAACTCTTTGAGATGGAACAAAAGACCCTGTCTTGCACATTAAAGTGAGATATGTTACATGCCCATCCACCTCCCAGCCCTCCACGCCCGTAAGGGCAACACACACTAGCAACATTCAAAGCTCCAGACCTATTGTTTTCTGTGTACATAAGGCAGCAGAGAGGCACCATCTCTGGGGTTCTAATTTCATGTCGATGCATGTTAACGTATCACATTATGCCACTGTTGTACAAAAAGCATTAGTGTGTAACACCTCACCCTTGAGCTAGCATTGGGTACATCTTTTTTATGCGTGTACCAAAAAGGTATTTGTTTACAGTGGAGCCACCCACTGGTACAGCGCTATTTGCTGCTGCCATAGTGTGCTGTATATTTACTTAATTACATTATTCACCAAGCAGTCTACTGTCTGTACTTGAGAAAATGATATCACACAAAATGATCATTCACTGGATAAGAGGGGCCTCAACTGTCACAGGCTAGCAACTGTGGCAAACAGCAACTGGGATACAAGTTTTGAAGACTTTAACACGGTTATGAAACTAATAATCACCCTTTAAATATTGACATTAGCCTTAAGAAAACTATTCATGTGTCTGAATACTTGGTAGGAATTACCTTTGCAATGTTATCCACGCAAGTAAGCAAAAGGCTCTCCTATTTGCCAACAGAGCAGCACAAAGCCACCCATTCATTCGTGAATGACCATATTAAAAACTCCAGGCTAGTTTTGTTTTAATCGACCTTAATTACTATCGCATTAGTCTAGCACTGGCTAGCTAGCTTAATTAGCATGGTTAGTAATTCATTCTGATAATAAATCAGATGGTAATCTTGATTAGTGAAAAACAACACATGCAAATGAAAACTTGAAGAGTGGACCAAATAAAACAGAATATTTTTCTCAAAACATGGATGCTCATAATAACGCATAACTCTGAGCCTTAGTACAAGCTATGCTACACTCAGACCATAGCCTTGTTGGCTTTGAAATGGTTGTTTCAAAGACAGGTACCAGGTCTGTGACCAGTTAGTCAGCTGCAGTCTTCAAAGTAACTTTGGTTTGTCAAGACGACAATAAAACAGAGTCAGTCTGCTATGAGTCTGCTGTAAATTTGTGAATGATGGGGTAAAGATGGCAATTACAAGCAATTTATTTGTAATAAATCAGCAAAAATTCTATACACAGAATTTACATTGACTACTTACCTTCAGAGTCTAGCCAGAACCTCATAAATTTGAAAAATTTCTCTTCAAAGTGAAGCAGTTGCTGCAGGATGGTGAGTTAACGGCACAATTACGTAGGTGCTCAGCAACTTTGGTTTTACATATGCATATAACCAGAATACAACCAGTCTGCAACCAGCTGAGATGAGTTCTCTCAAAAAGATACATCGCAAACAAGTTGTGCTCATTGATGCAGAATGACTCAGACTGATTGCAACATGCACTGTACTATACTGTCTGAACTATACAGCAGTTATTTGCAAATCCTCACCAATCCATCTGAGAGTGATTGCAGTCAGTCCAAGTTAGACCTTGATTTTTTGGAGACAGGTTGCTTCGACCAGGCAAACTGTTAAATTTCCTTGCAAAAGTTGTTGAAAGCGATTGAGGGAATTGCACACTCAACCTCTGTGCAACCAGTTGGTTGCCCTAATTGCCATCAGTCTCTGACAGCAAAAAATGAAATAAAAAAAAATTAACAAAACCACTAGGCCACACCCATATTTCTAAGTCACGAGCGGGGTTGTATCCTATTTTTTACCATAGTCTGACAATACACCTATTATAATACTCCTCCCCATAGTGTTATCAGTAAGGAGTAAACTAGATTTGAGAGAAAGAATTCATTTGCTTTTCTTTTGTGCTGGGCTCTATACATAATTATATTACTAACATTGGAGACTCTGGGCAATGACCTTCTTGTGGTTGAGTGTTAGTTAGAGGAACAACAGATCAGTCACCTTTATTCCCTGGTACTGAGGAAAAACCCCAGCTATTTCACTGTTTACACAACTTTTCCACAAGAGTCTCTATTATTGCAGTAAAACATAGAAATAGGGTGTCACATACTGATAAAGCACCTAGAGTTAGATATGCAAATAAAGAAGTACAGTGATGCTGAATGCGCTTACTTGGTAAATATAAAGGTTTTATCATTCTGTGCCCAACATTCAACCTGCATGTGTAGCCTTTTAGCTCAGCTTGCAACCACACTGTCCAGTAATCAATGTGACTGATGCCTCTTTGCACCACTTGGACAAATATTAGCCCAATAGTAGCAGTTAAAGTGCAATTATACCTCCCCTCCTCCCTTTGTTTTCTCATTCAACACAGTCCGTCAACCAAGTCAAACAAGCAACAATATAAGACCAGAGGATGTTGACCTAATGAGACCCAAGCGCACTCTACTCTTACTGATAAAACAGAGTGAGAATCACCCACTTTTCTCGCCGCAACACTCTTTTTCTGTGCAGACAAAGGCTGATTATGGATGATGGAAGAGAAGAAGAAGAAAGACTTGCAACTTCTCCTTTTCCATTTTCCCCCCTTCCCCCTGAAATTTTTTGAAGGGCGGTTTATTCAAGATGTCACAGCTGCCTGCGTTTTAGTTGGAGCGTTCAGGAGGGTCACGGCTTTCTGCCTGCCTGTGTGTGTTTGCGTGTGTGTGTATGTGTGTGAGTGTGTGTGTGTGTTGGAGCAGTTCTTAAAGCAGTAATGCAGTGTCCGATGACAGATCACTTCATTCACGCAAGACGAGGGCAATTACTTCAACCATGACAGATTGCCTCAGCAGAACTGAGTTTAGGATAAAACCTCTCCCTCTCTCCCTTTATATCTCCCTCACCCCTCGTCTCCCCCTGTTCAATAAGGAATCTTGTGGTTTTCCCAGCTAATGACTTCCTCCTCACTGTTACACCATTGTGCGTGTGTGTATGTGTGTGTGTGAGCAGGGGGTGACAGTACCATCTGTCTGGCTGCTGTAGCCCTTGCCCCTGCCCAGCTGGTGGGCACTGAGTAATGGGAGAGGACTTCCTCATCTCACCCCCCTGAGACACACACTCTACATTAGTATGCAACACCTACTGTCAGAGTGAGCCAGAGAATAAGAGAGAAGAGACAGAGGTTTTTTTTGTGTTTTAGAATTGAAACCCGAGCTACTCAGAGTGTCAAGTGATGAGAACTGAATGCTCCGAGTCTTGAAAAATTGGCACATACAGCAACAATTTCACCGCGCGTGTTGGCTTGTGAGTGGCAGTTTGAGGAATGTAAATGAGCGCATACTCAAGCGCTGGATTGGCTGGAAGGTAGAGAAAAGGTGAGAGAAGTTAAAGAAAGAGGAGAGGTGTAATATAGGTCAAGGATAAGGGAAACAAGTCTTATGCTGCTTCATGTGTGATATGATTACGAACATGCCAAAATACCAGAGACTGTGATTCTTACCTTGAATCTAATGTACTGGAATCTACTTAGGTATGCTGTGACAGCCAGAAATGTCTAATTATTAAAGTATTCATTAGGGCAAACTAGGACAAAATAGTACATTTGTTGGTTCAACAAATGTATAACAGGTTTACGTTACACAAGTACAAAGTAACAGAGTCTGATCTGAGTTAGCTAATACTGCAACTATATTCATGTATTTAATTAACAGATGCAGACAAACGTTACATTTTGATGAGTGTAAAACAGTTTGGCTGGAATCCACATTTAAAATAAGCTGTTACTCAGCTGTTTAACTGCACGATAAGGTAAGTGTCTAATCAGCCAATCACATGGCAGCAAGTTGACATGGCCAAGATGATGTGCTGACACTCAAACTGAGCATCAGGACGGGAAAGAGATGATTTAAGTGACTTTCAAGGTGACATGGTTGTTGGTGCCAGATGGACTGGTCTGAGTCAGAAACTGCTGATCTACTGGGATTCTCCCAGACAAACACTTTACAGAGAATGGTCCAAAAAAGAGAAACTGTCCCGTAAGCAGCTGTTCTCTGGGTCAAATAACCTTGTTGATGCTATAGAACAGAAGACAATGGCCAGACTGCTTTAAGCTGATAGGAAGGCAACAGCAATTCAAATAACTACTCATTACAACCAAGGCATGCAGAAGAGTTTCTCTGAATGCACATAAATGGATAACTCTGAAATAGCAGAAGACCACACCAGGTGCCAGTCCAGTTAGCCAAGAACAGGAAAGCTGTCTCAAAGCTCAAATCATCTCAAATTTCATTCTTGATCATTGTCATTATGAGTTTTCTGTCCTTAAATGGCCTCCCCAGTCAGATCACAATCCAATAGAGCACCTTTGGGACGTGGTGGATTGATGGAAAAGGAGATTCTCATCATGGATGTGCAGCTAACAAATGTGAAGCAATGGTCGATGCTGTCATGTCAGCATAGTCCAAAATACAAAGAATGCCTTCAGCACCATGTTGACTCTATGCCATGAATAATCCATGTGGTTCTGACGGCAAAAGGAGGTAAAACCCAGTACCAATGATGTGTAACTAATCAAATGACCAGTGAGTTTATAATGCACTTGTTTCATTAGTGACCCATGTATTGGTGCACACTGGCAAGATGTTGACTGAACTGTAAGTAATCAATTTCATTTTTGACATGTTTTTCGTGGGTGCAATCCGCATAGATATTGTCAAGAAGCATTGTTACGACAAAGAAATCACAAATTTTGTTACTTTTTGTGCTATGTTTATTTAAAGCAAAACATAAAATTTACCTTTGGTGGAAAAGTTTGAACACATTTATTTTCTATATGGGTGAAAAAGTAAAAAAGACAAAGTCAGCAATGACTGACTTTAAGAAATTGGAAGCTGACATTATTTAACAAAAAGAAAATTCAATTAAAGGTTTGTATATCTCAGGAAATTGCTGGAGTGGTTTGCAGTGCCTTCTGCGACTCTTTGGGGAAATAAAGCTCAAATCTGAGTGACAATGGCACTGATGATGTCTCAGCTTGAGCTTGGAGAGTTTTTAATCACACAATACCACATGAACAAGCTTTGGGCCAGAGATATTTTGAGAGAGCAAGATGGAGGGAGAAATGGCACTCAAAGAATTCTGAATTCAAACCTATGGGAGAATTCCTCAACAGGAAAAGTGGTGATAAAACTCCTGGGGGGAGGGTAATGCCTTATTTATTAGATTTGACAGGTGACAGGCACTTCTCTATGTCCTGCTGACCAGTAATATTAATGCTAATCTTACATAATTTTACATGACGGTTCCAAATAATTCATGTGCACCTCACTAGAAATGCAAAGACGGAGCATGCGTTGCTTTTAGTCGTATATATCTTTTTCCTTTGAAAAAAAAAGCTCACCACAACCTCAAGCGGGAATAGAGCCAATAGAAACACCGGGATACGACCACATGTTAATTAACATGTAATGCACCAGCACAAGCACAAATGCTGGCATTGGCCACTTAACGTAGGTTACATCATAGGCTCTGCAAATATTGCTTGCAGAACTCAAAATCAGGCCTAAGGATCTTGGAGGACTGCACAGGAGTCCCCTCATCAATGTTTGAACGGAAACATGTATGCAGACGGACACATTTGCAGGACCATAAATTACGCTTCAGACTTGGACTGGATTTGATCCATTTTCTTATCCAGTTCAGGTTGGCGGTGAGGCTGGAGCCTATCCATGCTGCCGCACGTAAAAGGCAGAGTGCACCCTGGACAGCTTTGCCAGTCTGTTGCAGGGCTTGATAATGAAAAAGACACACAAAAATAAATATAAGAGCAGCTGGAATTAAACATGTTAGTTTGGCATTTGACAGGAGGTTTAGACTCCTCCAACATGGCTGATTAATGTTGTTTCTTTATCTCCACACTGGCTTCATACACCGGCTTGGATCTGCTGTGTGTTGGCCAACAGAGTGCAATGCTGTCCCCCTCTTTCTAAATCTATCTCTCTCTGTTTCTATTTCCCTTCCTTGCACGCCATCCAGCCCTTTCTCTCGCTCTTCTCCTCCCCCATCCCTTTCTGTCTCAGTCTTTCTCTCTCTCTCTCTCTCTTTCTCTAACCCTCTCTCTGTCTCTGTTTCTTTCTCCTTTCAAGCGTGGAATCATTTAATTATCGCCTATAGCTCTTTTGGCAGGCTGTTGAATGCCCACCTCTCAAAGCCTGGAGGAAACAATTTACCCTGGGATATCACACACACACACATGCATGCGCGTGCACACACATGCAGACTTCAAGGAGAGGATTTATTACAGCAGGTCCATCCGCAGTTCACAGAAATCTATCACCAATCCCAGATTGAGGAAACATTTCAGGGAGGGAAAAAATAACACATTAGCCAGACCAAAAAAAATGTTTGGGGCACTGCGAGGATCCGGAGATACTTTTGCATATGTCCAGAAAGTATTTTATTTATTTATTTATTTATTTTTTACAGATGAGGGTTTCGGGCAACAGTTCACGTGTGGGGGACTGCGAGGTAATGATTAAATGTCGTAAAGCATTTAGAGCGTTTAACTCCCTATTATCAGAACAGTAGGAGGTGATTCATTTAGGACGCTTGCCTTGTTGTCCGGGTGTGTGTGCTTCTGTGTGTTTCAAATGGGAGCCTGGTTGGATGAAGGAGCCACATCGCCCATAGAGGAGAAGGTGAACAAAACGCAGAATGGAAAAAGAAAGGGCGGAAGACAGAAGAAGAGGGGAAAACAACTGGGAACTATTGAGAGGAAATTAATGGCCCATCTCAGACTGTCAGCATTGTTATTGTTTAAGGGGCTCTGGAGGGAGGGGAACGCTTTAAAATGATGTCTGCCGAGAAAAAGAGCACTAAAAAATCAAGACAAGGCTGAGAGAGGGATGAAAGGGAGAAGAGGGGCGAAAAGGCTGTAAATTTTCGACAGAGCTCTCAGTTCATTACAGGGTGATCAGAGATGAGGCAGGGCCAGACAAAGGGCTTCAGTGTTGTTAGCCAGCTCTGTCGGTGTTACACCGGGGTCAGCTCTTTAACTCGCGGGCAATGAATAACCGGGCTTTCAACAGGGACAATGGCATGCCAGCTTTCCCCAGCTCTGGGTAGGACCTGCCTATTGTTGAGGAGTTGAACTGGGGAAGTCACCAATCTGTAGGAACGCTGACAAGCCAAATGACGCGAACGACAAGTCGAGGAAAGTAGCTGCAAAGGTTTAAGTTGTGTGTGTGCCTGTGTGCAAACCTGAAGGTCAAGAGTACTCCATCATCACCGTGTCATTAAAGATTAAAGTGTGTAGCGCACGGGGACCTCAAGAATTCCAAGGCCTCAGTGCACTAGTGCTTACTGTGGTTTCTCTTACAGGTACCCACTCAAAACTTGGACTGAAACAATCCCAAGAAAACCCCATGAATGAGTCAGCACCTGTTTAGGCCAATCAGTAACCACATTGTCCATTTACTGAACGTAAATGACCTGTAGTAATACAGCTACAAATCCTGAGTAGCCAGTCAGCTGTCAACCAAGCAGCATAAAGTTAATTTTGCATGTGGTTAACTGGTGATTCTAAACTGCATGTAGTTACAGTGAATAGTTGCCTATCCCTATGTGTTAGCCCTGCAACAGATTGCCTGCCTGCCTTGTGCCCTTGTGACAGCTGGGATAAGTTCTGGCCCCCCATGAGCCTGAATTAGATAAGTGGAAGAAATGGATAAATTGACGGACTGACTTTCTAAAATCATTTGTGAAAGTGGGAAACTCAAGTATTTGACTTATGGATCCTTATATCCTGGTTTGCCATTTAAATACAATCCAAATGACTGAGGGGAGTTGTTGAGTATATCCTAAACTTTTCTGTCAGTTAGCGCTCCTGTTTTTTTCCGCTGTTGGCTTCTGTTAGCTGTTGTTAGCTGTTGTTAGCCTCTGTTAGCGGCTGTTAGCCAGCATTAGCTGCTGTTGGCTGGCATTAGCTGCTGTTAGCCGGCATCTTTGACGGGGATCAAACATTGTTCGTTTTTGATAATGAATGAACTCTCATTTGATTTTAAGAAAATGATTTGTTAGAGGAAGAGTGTGATTATTAGGACACTGTGATGGACCGAGCAGTGAAGGAAACTTAGGCACAGGTTAAAGTCCAAAAAATGATTTTTTATTTAACCCAAAAAACATAATTGGTTAACTCATGCAAAAAGAATCAAAATCTTGGGCCCATAAAAGAGGTCAAACTAACAAAACTCTACTCAAAGTTGACAACACAACTGATAACTCAAACAACCTGACCCAACTTAATGAGACAAAGGGGAAACTTAAATAGTGGCTGATCAGCCCACAAAAACAGGAAAAGGGGTAAAACACACAAAACCTAACTAAACCAAACATAATGAACTCCAATTCCCCCCCATGGTCCTGAATTATGGCGTGAACCAATTTGTAGCCTTCCTTTAAAGCTCACTCCGCCCCTTTTCCACCTCTTGGCTCCTTAATCAAGGGACTGGAACCGCTGCAACTAAGGTAACTCAGAAAACAAAAGATTAATCATACATAACAGTGTAAACTAAAATGTGCGCACTTATTTTAGAATGCAGCGTTATGTGGATATGTGAATTAACTAAACCAAAACCAGTTATTTATTGTCCTGTAAATAAATCCCTATATTCAAAGAAAGAAATGTGAATGCAATGTTACTTATAAGCCTCCACACTAACATGGTGGGTATTACCACTGTGTGGCTGTAAGTGCAGCCATCACAGACACTCAAGCCTAACATTAACTGGTATAACGTTCACTTGTAACCAACTGTTCTTGTTGGTTAGCCAGCTCGTTGTCAGCTGTCTGGAGATGGAAGGGTTGCATGTCTAATCTGCTGACATTAACTAGCTGCAACAATATCAGGAATAAAGAAACCTGTTTATGCACGTCTTTGAGCCCTGACTTCCCTTCAGGAGTTGTGCTTTGGGGTGAGAAGGAAGAAGTTGATGTTTTATCTAAAACCGGTCATGTTATCTATTTCCTTCACATTTTTGCAACCACTTCCCAGATAATAAAACATGTATATTCCTTTATATGTTGAGACTAAACATGCAGAGACAAATTAAAATTTGCCTCCATGTCAGGCAAGTTCTCTTCTCCTGCCATCAACAATGCCCATCTAAGCCACTGTTTTCAAGATGGCGGGGAAACAGTGGCTTTCACAAACCAAGGTCTGCTTCTATGTATTTTAATAGACTAATTGTACGTTTTTGAGAATGTATCAGTTTGTTGGAAGATGTAATTAAACACCAATTAAATACCCTCAAAAAACTACTGACTGCACCTTTAAGTACAATGCAAATCATTAAAGGACCCAGTCTTAATGAGGTTTTATCCAATATAACATCAGTGATATTCAGGAACTAAATATACAGAACACTTTTAAGGTTAACAGAGTAACCTGTTTTAAATCTAGATGCTGTTTTAGGCTGATTCAGTGATGTCAACTGTGGAATGGGAAAAACATTATTTCAACTAAATAAATAAATAACAAATCACATTGTTCAATCATACAAACACACACATACACATTAATCTTTTTAAAAGTAGCCTAATGCGAAGCCTACAGCTTGAGTAAAACTGGATTCAGCACAAATTTTTCAATAACACATCGGCGAAGTTGTCCAGTCTTCCTTTATCCAATAACCCAAAATTAAATCAGTGCTCCCAAACTACAACCTGAAGACGCAATTAATACCTTGTCAAGGTGAGATTGTTGCGATTCCTTTCTTTGTGGTATGAAGGAAAAGCACTCTGTCACCTACATCTACTCTAGTTTAGGATACAGCATCTCAGCTCCTTACCAGTTTTAGGAGCCAGCAGCAAATAACCACAAACGTCTCTCCATTACCTCCCTGGTTTAGAATTGATTTTAAGATTTTACAAATCCCTTTTGGTTCATCTGTGGATCTGGTCCCATGCTACACAGCAAATAAACGGACACCATGTGAGACACTTTGCACCTTAGATCCTCAGCTGGGGCCTTTCTGGCTTTTCTGAAATCAAGAGTTAAATCTAAAGGCCATCCTTTCCCCATCACGACCCCTTGGGTATTGCAGAATCACTTGAAAACACTTTTAAGACATGTTTTATAGATGTTTTCATGGGATGCTGTTTTTTTGCCCTTTCATTATTTTATTTGTTACTGTATTTTTGGTTCAGCTCATTTTTCCTTACACTTGCTTTATTGGTCTTATTCTTCTGTTACTGTGCATTAATTATTTTGACATTTTGCATTTTTACTGGGATGTTTTCATCTGTCTCGATTGGCTTATTTTTATATTTTCCTTGTTTTGTTTCTGGCACTAATCTCTGGCTTCATGTTTTAATATAACATTTTGTTTTTTGCTCATTTGTGAACTAAAGCTATTAAAGTTAGTATTGCTGCATTTTTATTATTATCATTGTCATTTTAAAGTTTTGCTGCTTGCCGGTTACATTTCCAAAAACACGTCTTTCCCTCTCAGTTTCAGCTCTAAGTCTAAATGGAGCTTTTCCAAAGCTGAAAATGCGTGCATGTGGTTTCAGTGTGTACGGGGTAAACAGAGCTTTTCCAAAATGATGATGTAAGCCAAGTCACTCAGGATCGGGGCTGTGTGCCACATTGTCAGTTAAGTAAAGAATACAACCTTTTATTGTTATTGATCAGTTTAAATGTTAATTTAGTCAAATACATGGCAGAGAAGTTGCCATTAAACAGCAATTTTAGGTGATTCTGTCAAATATCGTTAGATTCTTTAAAAAAAGAAAAAAAGAAAAGAAAAGGAAAGCACTGAGGAACATGCAGTGTTTACTGAAAATATATCAACATGAACAACAGTGCTGTGAATTTAGCTCAAATAAAACAGAGGGAACCATTAATGGGAGGAGAGAGTAGTAACAAGGATAAGAAGACACATTTTTTCTTCAACTGTAGCTTTATCTGTGATTGTATACTTTAATTAAACTGTAACTGATATTTCACTTTAATATTATTAACTAAGATTTGGTGTTTACTTAGATTTACCAGTCCATCCACTTTTCAACTCTTATCTGTGGCCATAAGGTCTCAGTAATAACCGAAAGAGTAAGGTTGTGAATATAAGTGGCCGAAATGAGTTTCCCTCTGTAGGGTGGCTGGGCTCAGTCTTGGAGATACAGTGAGCAGCTTGGGCATCTGGAGGGATCTTATAGTAGAGCCGCTGCTCCTTTGTGTTGAAAGAAGCCAGCTGAAGTGGCTCAGGCATCTGGTATGGATGGTTCCTGGTCGCCTCCTCTTGGAGGTTCTCTGGCACACCCAACTGGGTGATGACCTGTGTGTAGACCCAGAACCCACGTGGGAGATTACACATCTTGTCTGGCCTGGAAATGCCTCAGGATTCTTCAGGAGGAACAGGAAAGTGTTGCTGGAGGACATCTTGAATACTCTACTTACCCTGCTGCGACTGCAACCTGACTTTGGATGGTGTGTGGAGGTGATCCCAGTGCTATTCCAAATCTACCTTAATTCATGCCTGGATTTTGAGTCTACTGCAAAAAAAATTTCAGCACAAAAATTAAAGCTTAATAAAAAGAAATTAAAAGGTTTTTCACTCTCATATTCAACAGGGCACTCTCAAAAAATCCTAAATATATTTTTGCAGAGTTTCAGACATATGTTTGATCTTCTACATCAGAATCCCTCACGAAGGTGAGATCTGAAACATCATTTAACTTACTGAACTGCAGTCATGCACGGAGAACTACAAATCACAGCATTCTGCTAGAAAGCTTGATATGCAGGGCATCTCTGAAGAAGTGTTTTGCTTGTGGCTTGTGGGCTTTGCAGCTGATGACACAGCTGCTGTAATTGGCTGATAGTCCTAAGTGAAAAGATCCTAACTTGACTGCAGCTCACTGCATGAATCAGAAATTAAAAGACAGTCCATGATGCTGTGAAACATAAGAAAGGTGAGCTGTTTTCAGATATTTATTGAAAGTCTGCTGTTCATATAGGTTTGCAGAGATGTGAGAACACACAGATGATGAACCCTTCACAAGAAAGCAGACAAAGCAGCCAAAAGTCCATCATCAACGCAGACTGTTTTCTTTGTTTGACAAGCAGAAATATACTGTAGCTGCCTATTTATTTATTCATGTATTCGGTTGACAGCATTTTTGTGATGTTGCATTTCGAGATTATTGCATATTAAATATTTAAGTTGAGTGGCATGCCTCGCTGATGGTGTTATTCAAACTAGGGATTTATTTCTGGAATTAAAAAGAGGACTTGACCGTTTGCATTTTGAACAAAACATGGAAATCTTGACCATTTTTTATTATTTCATAATGTTTTTAAATGTTCTTGTTGGTTAAAAATCGAAATAATTTAGTTTAAATTTGCAATAAATCTATAAACATCCTATTAACACACTAACAGACTTCATGAATATAAGCCAACTTTGGTTCCTGAATTCTTTTCAGAAACATCTCCCTTTATGTATTTATTTTTGAAATTGATCACAGCCTGCAGGTCAGAAAACTTGCCTGTGCCTGAAAACACACAAAGCCTTTAAAGACTGCAAACCAAGATCATCTTCTCAGGCGTGTCCAGAAAACCTTTAGCATCTACGTTCTCTTCAAAGTGATCGAGTTTTATCGAAAGGATAATAACTAGAGATGAGCGCCAGATCTCTGATCTCTGGCTACAAGGTTACCACTAGGGATTTTTCTGGCAACTAATTTCTTAGTTGACTAAACGAGAAAGAAGTTACATTAACAGACAAGTCTAAAACTAAGAAACACTCAGATATCAAGTTACATTTGAGGACCATGTTGAAAACATCTAAATAAAAGAATTTGAAAGCATTAATCAGATTCTTCAGTAATGAATCAAATGCCAAATGCTGCTTAACTGTGTAGCAGCTTACATTGTGCATTATGATCATTGTGCGCTATACTTTATACTTTGTAATAAACTGCGGCTGAAAAGTGTAGCACATTGTGCTGCACATGATGAATGATGCACTACAGTTAATGACACCCAGCTCTATAAAAGTTATATAAAATATTAAATGATGACAATACAATAAATCATCCATACTTCTGGTTTCTTTCGCCCACCGAAGGCCTAAGCAGGAACCCCAGACATTCCTCTCCCCTGCCAGCTCATCCCGGGGAACACTGCAGTGTTGCAGGGCCAGCCGAGATCTAACATCTGCAGCATGACTTGGTCTTCCACGGGCCTCCTCCCTATAGGACATACCCAGAACACCTCAGGAGGTGACCACATCAGCTGCCTCCTTTCAATGTGTAGGAGTAGCGTCTCTACTCTGAGCCCCTCATCACCCTACGCTGAGGGAAAGTCCATCTAACCTTCGGAAGATGCCCATTTGCGCCCTTTATATCTCATATCTCATTCTGCCGCCTTCAGAATAATTAACAGTAATAGGCCTGATAAACAGATCAGGCCTAGATTACCAGAATTATGACGTCTTTCTACAACAATGTCAGGGCTGCAGCGCCATCTGGTGGAAGGACACAACAATTTCCCCATATTGTGTATCAAATACAATTACTTTAAACCACCTTGTAGGTCTGGTGCCGACTAGTGACATTATCCACAATTAGTCAATCACACAACCCTAGCTACAACTGAGCAGTTTCTGGTTGAAGAGTTAGATTCATGTGAGGTATGGAGTGAGGGTTGCAGCTTGCTTGTCCAATATTTCTGGTATTTCCTGGGCTGTGCACCATATACCATATAACTGCCAGGCTGAGAGTGTTGAGAGATCTAAAAACAGCAGCTAGAAGTGAACGAGAAGCCGATCTTCAACAAGAAATTGGCCCAATTTAAATTAAGTAAGCTTTTTACGAGCCGATTTTTCAGAACTTTTTGATTTGCACCTCGTGTATCTTTAAAGTCAGCCGTTCCTTCCAGTCTCAAGCTGGTTATGTTATCTATTGGTAAATAAAGAAAACATATCCCAGCTGCTTGTTTGTGTTTGAAATCTATTCAAACATGTCCTTCTGTCAATATTGTGCTCTGTTGGTGATGGACACCTGCCTGCTGATTATTAACTGTCATTCAGGCGGCGATATTTACAGCCCAGCATCGGCATCCCACACATAGACTCCAGTACATTAAAGAACTCTTTCGTAGTGCAGCCCTCTGACTGATTGACTGCACACTCCAGCCTTGCCTCTTAACACTTGATTCAGTCCATCATCTTAAACCCAGAGTGTTCAAAATGTATTCTTTTTTTTTTTTTTTTTGGCCAACAGCTGCGAGATCATTTAATTTGTTTCCTATGCAAATCGAGTCATGTGTGGGATACCACCTCAAATCTGAAACATTTGACGGACGGGTGGATGCACAATTACTTCACCCTCACTGGCAGAGGAATAAAAAAAACTCTTAAGCTTGCAGTTAGTGCACACACACACACACACACACACACACACACACACACACACTCAGAGCAGCTGTCTGAGGCAGGCAGGGTCAAACGGTGGTTAATTAGTCCCGTCACCTGCTCAGGTCATCACACCTTCAGCTCGGCTCGACTGAATAATAATCCTGCAATATTAACACTGTCACATTGGCTGGGTTGCTGGAGTGAACCTGTTGTTGATATAATACATTACATCCTGCTGTCTCGCCTTCCTGACACAACACACACACACTTTCCCTATCTCTCCTGTGCTTCCCCAGCTGACTGAAGGGCCACCAGAAACTGTCACTTAGCACTAATGACTGCAACAATGGTGTGTGTGACAGGTCTCCTCTCCGTCTCTATCCTTGCAGCGGCATCACATGCGATTCCGTAATGTCTCGCTTCCTATCTGTTGCTGCTCTCTGTAAATTATATCAAATGTGTACCACTGTCGTGGTGGTCTGTCAAACTGCGAACCGGTTTTGAAATCTACTCTCTGAAATGTGTCTCATTAGCCCGATCTGTCTACATATTCCGGCAATGGGAGTTAATGATGTATTGAGACTATTCTCGGGGTGGGAAACAGTAGGTTTCGGCATCAAAGCGTGCGCCAGGAGGCTGTTTAGTGTTTGTTTCTCCGGGAGAGTCACTCTGCATGGAAAACAGACAGGTGCTTCACGGACACGGGGGGAAGTGGGAATGATTTCCCATCTGTCTGCTCCATAGAGATTTAAGAGGGCCATCTTATATGAGGTGGAGCGCATCTCCTTGCAGTGTGAATGGGGCAGAAAACCTGCCTTCCGCTCCTCAAAGTCCAACTTGGAATTCTGGTTTCAAATAATCTGTGACTGCCGGTATTTCCAGGTCCTTCTGATATCCTTATTACTGACGTCCATTTATGCTTACAAATAAAGGGGGGGAAAGCTTCTTATGTTAATATGCATTTTTGATGCAGATAAATACAATAAATTTAGTCTAAGATACTTAATGTGCTTCCTCGCAAGCAAGTGTATGCACACACATGTGGGGGATAGAGTGCTGGATGA
Organism: Mchenga conophoros; assembly: GCF_057382185.1. Lineage (NCBI taxonomy): Eukaryota > Metazoa > Chordata > Actinopteri > Cichliformes > Cichlidae > Mchenga > Mchenga conophoros. Next base: position 33,867,357 of record NC_140546.1, read on the forward strand.
ACGCCAGCCAAGCCTCATTAGCTCCGAGCTGCCTCTCTGGAAAGACAGGCACAGCGAGAAAGGAGAGGGGGGAGGCACAGGGGGGGTTAGATAAGAAGAGCAGCGTTGAAAGAGAGTGAGAGGAGGCAGAAGGAGAGGAAAATCAGGTTTACTGAGCCCAGCACGGTGACCTGTTGGATTAAGACTATTAGAAACCCATCTGGGGCTGCTTGACCACTTCGCTGTCAGATCCTCCCCCAGCAGCCGCTCACCTGACCCCTACTGACACAATGCACCCCTGGGACACTCACAATAACACACACACACACACACACTGAAATGCTCGTGTCACTCCTGAAATGCCGCATGTTATTATATCTGACAGACGGAGAGATGACCCCTAAGTCAAATATAGCTCAAATTTAGGGATTGTTTCGTACCGGGGTACAAATTTCATTTGGGCACGTGGACTATAAAACTGCGTTAGCTACACAGCAAAATCGCCAGTGTTAAATTGACACTGTGAGTGTTAAATTTAACACTAGAAAAGTGTCTATATGTGTCCACTCTTTTGAGTGTTAAATTAACACTTTTCAAAGTGTTATATTTTTAACAACGAGCTAGTGTTATTTTAACACTGCAAAGAGTTAAAAATTAACACTGAGTAACACTGACCAGTGTCAAAAATATTCTACACTGGTGTTAAGTGTTAAAAATTAACACCGAATAGTGTTGGTGGTACTTTACACTAGCCCTGGTGTTAAAAAATTCAACTCTGAATAGTGTTAATTTTCTAACACTAACACTAGTGTCAGTCAAATCATTAATACCACCAGATTACAATAAACTCCCATTAATCTCTGATATCTCTACTGCTACAATTAACCCCCAACATCCACCCATTACAAAGAAATACAAGACATTAACGTTCCAAAATACTTTGTATTCAGATACACCACAAGTAAACAAGTCATACAAAATTACAGTATGGGACAATGTACATTTTGTCATCAGTGCCATTTGAAAATTGCCTATCATAAGGTCTATAGTACACCAGATCATCTACAGAGATCAGTGCAAAGACATCTAATCCATCCTCAATAACAAATGCATTTAAGTGATCATTGAAATATACTGTTGAGACCTTACAAGTTAGAAGATAAGTATTGAAATCGCTAACAATTATACTGACAATCTTACTGAACAAAGGCATCTCATTTTCAACACCAGAACAAACATACATCCCAACTTGATATTCTGTACCATAACTTTTGACCCAGGAAGTTGTAGAAACAATAGAAGAAACATCAAACATTTTATTCAGTGCTTCACTGCCTTTTAAGCTGCTGGCCAAGACTTCATTAATGGGGCCGAACTGTAATCTTTTAAAATAAAAATTTTCAAAATGAAAGGCTAATTGATTCTGATGTTTTTTTTACTAGTGTTTTTGTGATATTTTTAAAGTTCTTTACAGATCTTTTGAAGAACTTGTGCTTTGCTTCAAATCTCATGCACCACATATGTATGAGTGGCCCAATTTTTCTAATGCAGCGTGGGTAATGGATCATTAGGTGGTGCTTTGGAATCAAATTCCGTTCTGGAAAGAGAGATTTGAAAGCCTTGTGATGATCGGCAATCAGATGTTTCAAATAGCAAGTCATGCCATGAGTTATAATGGGTGAAAAAACAATGTTCACAATTTGAACTAACAAAAGTAGCAAGTTCCAATGTCCATCATTTCTGCAAACGATATCTCCAAAAATCAATGGGCTATTCCGCAAAAGACACCATGACTGCACAGCATTAAGCCCAAGATCTTTGCTGTTGTCATCCAGTTTTAGCCCACCTGGCCTGTTCCTTCTCTGTGCATATCCGTAGTTAAAGCTTATAATTCTCTGTGACAATGAATTCAAGGATATCAAAGAGGTCTTAATCAAGTACTGAAACACAAGCTTTAACTCATACTGCACCACTCCCTCTAGTAGATCATGCATTATGTCTACAGCATAGTTGTCTGAAATATGGAACAGCCGAAGTGAATTGAGTAAACAATTTCTTTTTACACCAAATGTTGAGGCCAAAGCAGGATTTTGTTGAATGGCACCACAGTGTTTGTAATGAAGTTCTTTGGAACGCAGTGTTAAGCCTACATGATCTTCACTAAAAACTGACTGCAACTCTGTCTTATCAGTTAAACAAAATCTACAACAATAGTTTGCACTAAATGATTCAACAAAACCAAAAATGCTATGTAAAGCCAAGTTGTCACCTGTAATCTGAAAAAGCGAACCTCTCACAGGTGTGGCTGAAAAGGGCACTTGCATTCCTTCAGTCTCTAAAATCTTTAGATCATCAACAAGTGGCTTTAGGATAGGATCAAACCCATATTTTTTTAAGTCTTCTGAATGAAAAAGGGCTACAAGATGAATGTTCATCAACACAGAATTTAACTCTGGTGGCAAATTTCTCAAAACAAAATAAATACAACCAAGTTTGTGCACCCCCTTTTTTGAGCCTAAAGGATTAGCAGTTTCAAAATCGTCATAGTAGAGCTGGATCTGGAGAGCATGTTCTTGTTGTGAGAATAAACTGTGATTTTTGAAGTAGGAGCCGTCATTTAAATCTCTGTACAATCCCTCCATGTTTAGTTTTTTTTTCTGGAAACTGCTACAAAGTTCACTGTTTCGAAACATAGATGAAAGGGATCCCATGATAGGAACGTACATGAATTTATCATTGACAGGAACTTGCCTGTATGTCCCTGTTGTTCTATCTTTGCGTACATCAAAACGCACACCAAGAACATGCTCTATGGGTTCAACTATTTTCCATTTTTGCTCAAAATATCTTATCCTTTTAGATTCTGTGTTAAGACATGAAAATGGATTTTCAAGCTGATCAAAGCAATCCTCAACTTTTTCTAAGGGTTCTCTTGATGTATCAGTTGACAAACAGTCGACAACAGATTGTTTTGCATGTGCATGGATGTCATTAACCAGTTCCTCCAATGAACCAACTAAACACTGTACAGTACTTTCAGGAACTCCTGATGATTGTACTTGAGCAATAACAGAGCTGCACATGTTCAGTATTTGCCTTTTTTCAACTGGAACCGGTGTAGTTATTGTCATGGGATGAGCCACATTTACAGGCTGTGAAACAGAGGTTCCATCGTTAGGTACAGGCTCAAAATTGTTGATGACCTCAGAGTGAACGCAGTCTCCATGTGCTCGGAATAAGTGCCGCTTGTAACCAGAGTACGTGTGAAAGATAAATGAACATCCAGGCTCTCCACAGGTCAAACGTAAAAACTTTCCTGGGTACAAACCATGCTGGAACTTCAAATGTCTAAATAACACTGAGCAACTTGTGTGGTGTATCTTGCAAATGTAACAGATGAACATTTCCAGTCAAAGTGCTGAATAGTGGATATCTTTAAACCGTACAGTGAAGACTTCCTCTTGTTTCATTGACCCGAGGACTGTCCTTCACGCTGCCAACATCAATGCCATACACTTGATGGTCTGGATGAATGTGTAGAAGTTGTCCAATGCCTTATCAAAGGACACGGCAAATTAAAAAATGTGCCTTGAAAAGTTTTGCCTTGTCAAAACCTGCATCTCCCATCTGTGTCACACAGGGAATGACCTTTTGATCTAGGACAATGTAGAAACTTTGGGTAGAAACTTTGGATGATGTTCTTTCTTTCTCCAACCCACAGGACGAATGGCTGAGTGGGGCCAGCCTTAAGAAAAGCCTCTGTGCTACCTCCCACCTGAGGGAGAGAAAGAAACCAAGTGATTCACATTAAACAAAATTGATAATCTGATGTTGAGGCATTGCTGTTTGAAATTATGACAATATTAAAATGTTTCACTCCGCGCGCACAATTATTTTTGTTTCAATGTGTACATTTAGTTTTAATAGAAACAATGACATGTCAGTCCTGCAACACCAAGCTTGTCTGGGATAGATACATCTGCTGCAGGTTGGATCACCTTGCCATCTTAAAATATCAGCCGTTGATAATTTGCATCTGTTCTCATCAAAAGAGAAATATACAATTCTAAAAAGCATACCTTGATGAATTTCATTAGGTGGTGAGCAGCATCTGATGTGCTAATCTTTGAAGACGTCCTTCCCTTAGATGTTGGAGTGAAGTGAAGCAGCAAAAGATGGCAGCCGCCTCGCAGTCCCAAACTACAGAATAGAAATTAAGATCATCACAATTACTGTCATTTACAGGACCACAGCAGTCATTTTTCCACGTTATGTAATACCATGATGACATTTTAGACACCTGATAATTTTTCTAATAAGGCAGTTTTCCAGCGCCTTGGTATAAAAATTCATTTCTAGAGACTTAAAATCTTCTGGCCACCAAGTGAAGTAGATATCGAGTCATAACAATAGTAAGATTATGTAACTTTTTTTGTGTTCAAACTACATTAAATGTCATTTCAGGTTTAACATGTTTGTAAGCTTGTTTTCATACCATACAGAAATGAGTGATATATTGTGTTGTGGGAATTAAGCAAATGCTGTAAAGGCATGCAAAATCTACCATTTCCAACTTACACTTACCAGCCTCGTTAGAGTAACGCTGTGCAGAAATGAGCAGCTCATCCAATTCTGTACTCTGGGACAGATTTTTGCAATCTTTGATGATCCTTGGCTTGAAGAATGTTGGCCACTTTGCAAGGAACTTACCAGACACTTCCTCCCCAAAAAACAGCATTGTGAAGTCTTGGTCAATCTTAAACACAAAGTGTAACAACAGAAACAACACATTAACAAGAAAACAAACAAAGGAACCACAAAGCAGTCATTAAATTATTTTATGCCTTACCAAGCCAGGTGTATCCAGAAATCTTGGGAAAAGGTCCAGGACAGTAGAAGCTATGGCAGGTTCTTGAACCACTTTTTGCCTATGTTGAAATGTCACCTTCATGTTGTCTTTGACATGTTTCATGTCAGTTGAGTGCCTCTTCCTTGCATTTATCACCTGACAACGGCCTCACATTTGAACACAAGTTGCGAAGAGTCTTGGGGCTGTCTTGAAAAGCTGACTTTGATTAGTTCATCTCTTCTCGGGAACCAGCATATCACCACCTGCCAAGAGTAAAATAAGGTCCAGCATATAACGCCATTTCTTTGCAAAATATCTAGCATGTCTAGTCCCTTTAGACTGAGTTAAAATTAATTTTGTTAAGAAAAACATCCTTGATCCATTTTTTAAGTAGTACAAGCTGTGTAACATGACTGCAATACAGTATTCTCTCAACTATCACAGGGGTTAGTAGGAACCATATTTCTATTTTATTATTTTTTATATATTTTAAGCGATAAAAACCCTCCCCACAAATATTCCTGACAATGTAGCGTTTGGTTTGTTCGTTTTTAAATTTCAAATATTGTATAACAAGACAAAACTGCAAATATGAACGCATCCCCCCCTCTCCCTCTTAACTAACCGATGCCTTTAATTGAACTACCAAATTAACACAATGGTCCTCTCTTTCTGGTCAGACACTTTGCAGCACTTCTGCTGTAATTTTATTCATATTTAACAAAATAAAAATGCAGAAATAAGTGTACACATTAGTTTTTGACTCTCACTGAACTAACAAAGCCAATCCCTCCACATGTTTGTACTCTCTTGTTACCTCGGCCAGGTCCGCGGCTCTGAACCGTGGTAATGACACCTCTGGCCAATACGCTGGGTTGTCGGGCTTGTAGCTTTACTGTCAGCGAACACAGTGTACAGTCGAATCTTAACAGCTTTCTTACAAGCAGGCACTCATTTTGGCGGCAGTGGTTATTATTATATTTACATGCTCTCTTCTTCCATTTCTCATCGGTAACAGCTCTTACTTTCTCCCTCTCTCGCGCTCAAACACACAACGGGAGGGGCAGTTCCACACGTTCTCCCCGCAGCACGGACTACACTACCCATGAGGGCCGGTAACACTCTGCCCTCATTGCCTTTATATTAAATCATTTTTGGCTAATGACAAAAAAAAGTCACTTTAAGGGCCAAATTGCATTATACTTCTTCACCTCACCTGACGTGGGCCGCAAGTGGCCTTTGGGCCACGAGTGGCCTCTGGGCCGCGAGTTTGAGACCACTGACCCTAAGGCTTTGGCAGTTTAATTCGAAAATAAATAAAAGGCATTTAATAAAAACTGAAATATATTAACATGTAATATTCATTACAGTCTGCCAATAGCCAGATTATGCTAAATGAATATTAGGAAAGAAACTGGTACTTTGCAGAGTTCTAGCTAGCAGTAGCCCAGCTTAACAAAAACAGTTAAAATTCAAATATGACACTTAAAGATGATGTATTTTGATATAAATACTATTTCTTTTACTAGTTATCATGTTACTTGTTCTAACATCAATCTAAAACTTAATATTTAACCGAATAAAACTTACCGCATCAGCAAGAAAAAATGGCGACCGAAGATTCTGGATTGCGAAGCTCCACAGGAAATGAAGGTGTGGTCTAATTTAACACCCACAGTGTTAAAATGCAGTAACGACTAAAATCTACACTTACACTTTTCAGGAATCAACTCCCGATGTGTTATTTTAACTCGATTAAGTGTTGAACTAACTCGGAACGCTGTTGAAATCTACTAACACTGAAAAATCAACACTGGCATTTTTGCTGTGTAGTCGCCATGGATGTTCTGGGTGACCCAGTTACTACTTCACCAAACAAGGGAAGAAAAAAATGAGCTGACTGCTTTCTGAAGGTAAGAAAACTGTCCAGTTAAAATTGAGCACTGGGGTCTAATGAATGAGGTTAAACATTTCCGATTTTAAAAGAACGCGTTTCATTTCACAGACTTGAGTTGGGAATGCTATTGCACACACAATGACAGGTTACTGTGGCTAATGTTAGCACTGCTGGCTAATGTTAGCATTGCTAGCACCATCACCCTCCCTTTCTTGCAGGTTAACTTGTCAGCACCTGTGCAGGCAGAATAAAGGTACATGTTGCTGTGATTGAGTAGTGATGTGGCAGTTTACTGCATACACACAGTTGAAAGTGCTGTTATCCATTGTTTTGATTTTTTCCACCTTAAAAATGAAGTTCTGGTAGTTCCTTGCCCAGACTGTGTTGTAATTATTAGATAAAGTTTTCATTAATTCACAGAAAATTTGGGGTTTTAAAAACAACAACAACAACAACAAGAAAACACAGAAATTTCTTTAGCAAATAGATACTTTTCTGTCGTTTAATTGTTTATCTATTACTTAATGGGAGGTGGGGGTCTTTATCAATGAGAAAAGCTGTAAAACTTGTTAAAATAGAGTTAAAAGTTCCAAATCTATGCGCACCTTCACATTTTATAAAGCCGTCTAGTGGCCTTATGTTTCTCACCCCTGGCTTAAGGCTACTGAAGATCAAGTTAGTTAAACTGTCAGCTTGTGTGCAAGCAGTATTGAGTTTAACAGCTGGAGAATAAGGTGTCACCTCAGGGAGAAAAGCGCATCGGTCTCATCAATTAGTTCCATGGATTAACGAGTTCAGGCCCAGACGAGTAAACCTGCTACAAAGCCCGCCTTTTTCTGACAGGTTAAACTGTGAAATTCGCTTTTTTGTGAACAATACCAAACCTGACATTCACAGATGACCTTTTCAACTTAGTCAGACTTAATTTTCCGAACTATGTGAAACTTAATTACTAGACGTGTGTCATCATCCAGTTGTGCAGAATACTTGTCTAAACCGCTGCAAGTTGGTTTTCAAATGTATCCGGTTTTCTGGGCCTCCTCCTTTCTTCCTGCTTGTATAAAGTTGTTCCACTTACTTAGACAGGTGCTTGTAATAAGGAATCAGACACTGTGCTTGATTTATCTGCGTAGGATAAAGTTCTGCAATACAGAAATGTAGTTGAACTATCTCAGCTTAAATGACTGCTAAAAGGAGACCAAAATCAAAACATATACGCGATTAGCTATTACTTATAATCAGAGTTTGGTTAATGGCTTTAGCTTTACTAGGGACACCAACAGCCCTCAGCCTAAGGGCATCATTTGTTAGGAGATGCTTGCTAATACTCAGATGGTGTCAAGCAAGCTAATGACAAGCAAATATCTCTTCTTAGTCAAAGAAGCACTGGATCTAATGTGGTTTGTTGACATAAAGGAATTGGGTGGGAAATGAGTGCTTTTAATACACTATTGTCCTTTTAGCAACAAAACTAAGTATTTTGCTATTGTATGACTTTATTTTATATGTGTATTTTATTGTATTATGTGTTTATATTTAACTCAAAATCACAACAACCGTCACTTTGATGTGCTTAATATGTAAGACCATACAGTTAGAGAGAGAAAACAATCAACACCGGCCAAGCACGTGGCGACAGTGGGAAGGAAAAACTCCCTTTTAGCAGGAAAAACTCTTCCAGCAGAACCAGTCTCAGGGATGGTCAGCCATCTGCCATGACCGTTTGGGTTGAAGGATGGGAGACAAGACGAAAGATACAGTGGAACAAAGCCAGATACTGATGATTAAAGTGGATTATAAACACAAAGTCAAAGTTCACCACATTTTATACCTAATAAATCTTATTTGTTAATTAAAGCTGTATAAAAAATTATAATGCCTATTGAATGTGCCTTTAAAACACTGTAAACACGTCCTTACAGGAAAGTGTTAAAAAGACTGAAATGTTCCCCACAGGTTTCTGTTCGTCTTTGTTTTGTAAGTGCAATAATTTCAATATGGACCCACAGTTCCTCACCATCCTCTGTGTTTATCTCTCTCTTTCCTCTCACTCTCATCTCATTAGCCTATTTTGCTTTGCTGAAGGGTACCAGTCCCTTCTGGGAAACTTTTGTGGGTGGTTTCTTTGGTTTGAGTTCATCTTAGGCGGCTGAAAAATAATACTGCTGGCTTCACTTTCGGAGCGGGCAAGAGCCTCGCTACATGAGATTATGAGCTGTGAGGCTCAACGCAGACAGACGAGCTCCCAGCTGAATCACTCCACATCAAACCCTTCAATCACCCACCATTTACTGGGCTAAGCACAGTTGAGAGGGCTCCCCGTTGCTCCGTACACACACTTGTGTACACACAAACCTGCTGCACAAATGCTCACACAAAAGAGAATAATTGGTTTTGAAAAATGCTCTTGTACGCATGGACATGCACAGGCCAGCAAATGCATGCACACACACACACAATTAGATGACACATGCGAACACATACTAATGAGCAGCCATTTAGATATGCAGCGTGTCTTTGAAATGAGTTAAATGCAAAAGAGAAATATTTATTAGGTTGATATCACTGTTTCTGTGCAAAAGTGCGGTCTGTGCAGCGGAGAGTGCAATGTGCGGATGAGCGCATGTCCCGACGGTGGCACCACAGGGACAAAGTGATTAGTGATATCCATCCGGCAAATCATGCACAAGCACATCATTACCATGCTTCCCTCTACCCTTTTCCTTTCCCTCCTCTCCTCTCATCTCGGTCTCTCTCTGGGGTGCATTCACTCCCAGCGCTCCTTAAGTGTTTTAACGTGTTAATAATCATTAGGCACTGTTCAGTCCAGTGGGAGAGGTGGTGATAGGATGGATCGGGGAGGAGGAGGGGTGGGGGTGTAATGATTGCCTGACCTCTGACCTGCACCCCTCGACCCCCACCCCCTCCCGTTCCCCACCTCTCCCCATTCTGTGTTGTGCTGCTGGCCTCTCTCATCTCGGGGGTCCATCAGGGACCTATTAAGGGCTGTCTCACACTCCGCCACCTCACTTAACTCTGCCTTGTCAATATGCTACAGCATGTGTGTGAGGGACAGAGAGACAGAGAGTTTGTGTTTATATTCACCTCCCTGTCTAGGAAGCCAGTTTCTTTCCTCCCCGTTTCCCCCCTCCCTCTCCCCTTTTTCTGTCGATCACTTATTTTCTGCCACGTTTTTTTTCCCTTTCTATTTTTTTAACCCCTCTCACTTTCTCTCTCACTTTTTCTATTTCTCTGTGACTCTCCCTCTCTCTTTCTCTCCTCCCTCCCTCCGTCCCCCTTGCTGCGTCTGTCTTTGGAGATGCTAATTCCCGGTCCGGGGAGACTAGATGAAACAGAGCTGAGTTTCTCTCATTAGCTGACACAGATGCCGAGGCGTGTGGACCTGAATAACAACACCCTGGCAGGCTGCTGCCTCCCCTTCCCTTCCACATGCTCTGTTGACGATCTCACATTCCAGCCATATTCCCCACAAAGCTCAGAGTGTGAGTGTGCGCGTGCGTGTATCAGTCTGTTTGCTTATCTGTATTGCAAGTTTTCTTGAAATATTGCGTGTGCTGCAATGCCATTTTTTAAAAGATCTGGGGGATTTCTTCAGGGAGTCTGGCTAATTTTTAAAACACCTTGAGTGAGCTATGTAACTTCAACAAGATTTTTTTTTCAAGTTTTGAGACATCAGTAACATTACAACAAACAATCAAGACCATCGTAAGTGAAAAAGTTGGCAGCCTTCATGCAATACTTCACAGCGGTTGCATAGCCAGGACTGGAGTTCAGGACAGGCCGATTATTTCAGAGTGTAACGAAAAGAAAAGTTGTTTTGTTCTGACTGTGATTGCTACAACACCTATGGATAGTAAGAAAAACTGCGCATACACACACAAGCAGAATAGTTTGCACTGCTTGTGCAGGTAAAATTAATCTCATTCGCACGTCAGCTCTCACATTCACAGTTTTCCGCTCTTTTCCAGACCTTCAGAATCCTTTCAGCTTTGTCACCTTTCACGACAGCCTGTTGTATTCTTGTCTTGGTGAGAACTCTAAATGCTTCTAAAATCTTATCAATCCTGGGACCAGCTGCAGTCCTCAGCTTCAGTTCACCAGCGCAGTAGCATTTGCAGGTGGCAGTGACCCTTCGTCCTCATCAGCCAAAGCACCTGAACCAAGAACAACAACCACAACACTAAAGTGCTTTGACTGACTCGCGGTGTGTGACAGATCAGGTCAGGTCATATTTCTGTGAAACTGGGTTAATTGTTTTTCAGAGCAAAGCCAAGTTGAAACAAGAGTAAGGGACCAAACACTATATTTTTAGCTTTACAAATGGCCTCAGTGGCTGGAGGATCTCCCCTCTTCTTTATGCAGGAACAACGATCTTTCTCTCCTGCACCTTTGAGTAATGCAAGTATATGGTATTGTCCCATACACTGCAGTCATATTTATTTAATTTAGTCTTACTTAATATTTTCTCCTGGTATTTCATACCCAGGTACACTGACTCCATCCCCTTGTAGTTTAAGAAACACTGTGGTTTAGATGGAAGAGACGTTGCAGCACCAGAAACAATGCAACATTACCTTAAAAGCGACATGGTCTTTTATTTTCTTCTTGCTTCACTATTCATCCACGCTCGGTGTAACCATGTGGAGACAAAATGAAGACGCTGAAACAGGAAGGTAAAATGCCACATTGTACGTACGAGAAACTGTGACATACAACTCCACTTTTCCTGTCTATGCCACAAGAAGAGTAATAGTAGGTGTGTGGCCGACCATGGCTGCTGGTATTACCAACCTTTTGGACATGAAACACACGACACACCAAACAAAAAGCTTTCATAACACCATCATCTATGCTAAAGACTGGGTCTTTAGGATGCTTCACAAAGTTTGGTGCACTGTTGCATGACTACAGCGAGCAGGCTGCAAAACAGTGACATGAAATTCCAAATTTATCGTCTCTGAACCTGTTGTGTAACGTTATACACAATGAAAGCATTGTGTTTTTGCAGAAAATTCCTGCTCAACGGACACACTGTGAAAAAAATTTAAGTCGACATCAAACAATGAGTCCTGATGTTTCTAAACAAGAAAAGGAAGAAACTGAGATTCTGGGTTCATCCAATTCTCAGGAGAAGGCAGCAGCAGGGCGAAGTTCACGGTTTGATCCAGGACTTGAAGCTGTATGATGGCTGCTTTTGTGCATATTTCAGGATGTCAGTGGGGCAGTTTGAACTCTTGTTGGCAGAGTTTGGACCACATCTTAGGAGGCAGAGAAATCATTTCAGAGAGCGGACTGACCCAAAGCAGCGTCTAGCTGTGTTAAACAGCAACATATCACTGTATATCCAGTACCGGTGTGTGTTTTAGCTACGAGCACACACACTTGGAGTGATCAGACTGAAAAAATCGGAAAGATCAAGCTTGGTTTGGAAAGAAAAATGGCGCAGAGTTGTCCTGCAAAATTACACAGTTGGTTTCCATTAAGAGCACTTAATGCATATTTTTAACACACAAAATATTTGCACAGATTTTACGTGTCCGGTGTGTAAAGGTCTTTCGTATCTGTTACTAATAAAAACTCCCCTAACCTTAAGATGAGAAAATTTGGCGTTTGGCACTTACCCTCAGGGAGTCTTTTGAAGTCTTTGGTCCAAACACACATGTTTTAGGTAAATTTAAGTTCAGTTTATATAGTCTAATAATTATATAGATATAATTTAATTTTCATTACTGTTACTTTATCAGCACATAGTGTATGGAAGCTTTTTAATGTAATGTTGAGTTTTTAAGTAAAGATGTGCGCTACAGTACCATGTGGTTGAAGTTGCCTCATGACAGCTTGTCTAAACTGTTAAATCACTTTAAATGAAATTTTAACAAGGCATTTTGAACAAACTCCACATAAATATGAATATATTTTAGTAATTAATTTTTAAGTAATCTCGGAATGAGCTTCAGCAGTGGGAGTCTACAAAACCTGAAAGCTGCTTAACAAAGTCAGAGCCAGTCATTAGTTGGGAGATTGCTCTGAACAAAAAAAAACAAAAACAAGCCTTTCAGAAAATACTTGAAAACATGACAATGTTGAAGAATGAACACGGAACACAGCAAAAACATTCGACATGTACTCCACGTAGAAGCCGAACAAAAAAACACGAGCTCTGCGACAGGCAGTAATCCGGCGTTAAACCAGATCCACATGTTAGTCAGATGATACTTTCGGGCATTTCTGCGCTTCCTCGAGAGCCAGACATGACCTCACCGGCCAACGTATGTCATCATCACCGTCGTGTCCTACCTGATCTCCACTTCTGATAGTCACCTCCCCACATAGATCTGCCCTCTCACGCACATGCGGCCGTACATAATTCAACATTCATTTATTGAGGCCCGGCTCCTACCTTCTTGCATAATGAATCAAAGAATATTCTGGGTTTAGCTGCAAATTTGACTATTTTTCTACCCACTCACACACTGCTGCTCCTACACACACACACACACACACACAGGACTCTTTAACTGAGAGATTGGTCTGAAGTGACAGTAATGTAATATTAATAGCCGGGGGGATGACAGTCTGTCCCCATTGTGTTGATACCCGCAGGCTTGACAGAGCTTTGGTCACACATCCCACTGCTGTACATCTGCTAACACTAGTACAATAAGTCCTCTCTGTCTCTTTCAATCTTCTCTCACTGCCTCTGTTGTTTTGCTTGCAGACTTGAAGATTCAGGGTCTTCTCTGCCCAAGATGTAAGAGCTCAGAAGGAACTTAGCCTGCAAATAGCAAAACACATGTGTTATGATAATTAAAATAAAGTATCTGTTGTTCCAATAACAGTTCAGTAATGCCAGATACAGTCATCTTGTTTAATAAAAAGCCTGAAATTGTTTTTGTTTTAAGTCTCTGTGATCATAGCACTAACACAACAATATTTTCTATCAAAAAACTATTAAAACACTCAGCTAACACACACTGGTGATGACTCAGTGGGGAGGGGGTTATGTTTCTGCCACAGACTGTATTAAAAAGATGGCCTGTGAGTATGTGAAGTAAGGCAAATTTAAAGGGGTTTATCCCTGCATTCTTTCAAACAGCCAGCAGGGGGAAATGCCTCAGGTTTTAAATGTAAAACACCTCCAGGTGTGCTGTCATGGGCCTCTCGGGGGTCGGCAGCAGGGTCTGATTGCTGGTAAATAAAGATGGCTTAGGGCGTGGCTGTTTTGTGATTAACAAGTTGCTTCCATATGAGCATCCAGTGCTTCAGATTTCCTCTTGATTTTATTCAAAATTGTCCTTGTCAAAAAGAGACCCTAAAGCATATGCTGTTCAGTTTTCTTTTCTTTAGTCAAAACATCACATTTCATGTCGAAGTGAATAACAGGTTCACGTTGTTTACCAAGCTAGCTAGTACTAGCTTTATGGGCTCCACACAGCAAATTCAAAAGTGTTAAATTTTTTGGTGTTAATAGTCTCCTTGCAAAAGTAGAGTTAATTTTACTCTAAGCAGAGTCACATTCTTTTAATGTAACTCTGAGGTGTAAAATGATAGTAGTTAAAATCGAGTGTTAAAAATGAGTGTTTCTCTGTCAAATCTGGAGGTGTTACAATGGAAACATTAACTCTTGACCTCTTAACTCTGAACTCCTAGAGGGGCTATGACACCAACAGAGTAAATTCACAGACTCCGCCCCCAGCACGGCTCCAATCGAAGCTGAAGTGAAGCCGTTTCAGAACATTTTGCTCTACATATTTGAGTTGTTTGCCATGCTTGGTAAGTCATTTTTTCAAAGATTGTTTCAATTGTTATTAGCCTTTACTTCTGTGGCTCTTTGGAGTTGAGACAAAGCTGTGTGAAAGGCATTAGCCATGTTGCTCGCTGATAGCATAATATTCTGTTTTAGCTAGCTGAAAGGTATTGTTTGCGGGCAAATACCACAGCCTTGAAAAAAGCTTCCATGTGAATTTTCAGTCAAACGTTTGGTCAAATACACCTAAAACAATGTCTAGAATGTGAAATGTTGGTATAATGGTGCTACTTGAAGCCTGAAAACGATCGCCCATAAAAATAAAAATAAAAAAACGGGCAAACAGCAGTAGCTGACGTCCTGACTGGGTTCTACGTTAGAATTTAGATCCCTCCAGAGTTTTGTGCACACGGTTTAGGTAAAAATGAAAAAGGTTGAGGTTTTACATTTAGTTCAGTATTACCTGTTGCCTGTGTCCTTGTCTTTTGGGAAAATACTTTACACAAGTAATGGCTCAAAGAGGATTCCTTTTTTTTTTACTGTGCTGCAATTGTTTACTGGATTATTTGTGCCGTTAATTAGTGTCAACTAATTTTTATTCAATCTCCACACAGGATATGCTTGTGAAGATGGAATATGGGGGAGAGCAGAAGTGCGTTGAAGTTCCACAAAGGGATGAATGAAGGACATGCATATTGTATTGAAGAAATAAGTGATGAGAATGCTGTTATTTGCATTTACCAGCTCACCTATGTCAGACCTTTTGATAAACAAAATTCTAATGAAAGTGAGAACATGTATACTGTTACATCTTTCAGAAAATGTTTTGAAATTGTGGTGCACAGTTCAGAATAAATGTTTTTCAAAAACCATTGCATCTTTTTAGTAAATGTTTATTTCCAAAAGAAATTTCTAGAAGTTCAGAACAGTAAAATTCCCGCTTTTTAGAATGAATTAGAAGATAACTCTTACGTAGTTAAGCTAAAATACTCTTTGAGAGTTAATATATTTAAAACTCTTAACACCAAGTGTTAAATTATCAACTCCAGACAGATTTGGTGTTTAACACTAAATCAGAGTTAACGTACCAACTCTCCAAAAAGAGTTAAATTAACACTCTCTGGTGTGGACCCATATAGACACTTTAATAGTGTTGAAATCAAATCCGACAGTGTTAATTTGGACATGCTGGATTTGCTGTGCAGGCTCTCGTGCAAATATGTAAAAGTCTGGTTTAAAAAAGGATGCATGCAAGATAGCAACAGCTGAAATCCCAAACTCGAGCCTTTGAGACCTCACATTAACAGTTAATGTCTCTGTACGTGCATGTTAATTAGATGGAATATTTAAAATTGGCATTTGAGGTCGCTTTTGCAATTGTTTACCTCAAGGTTAATTTTAGAAACTCACACAGAATAAACCCGAATGCTTTAGGTCAGAGTTTACTTATCATATAAAAATACATGTGGTTACAAATTTTCTTGCATCTGAGGGTCTGAATGAGAAGAAAAACACTTTATAGAAATAAAATCATTTTAATTTAAACGAAGCTTCATTCAATATTTTTGTCGTGCCATCAACATCATCTCCCCGCAGCTATGATGTGATAATACACACTTTCATGTAAATGTCACGTGAAAATGACAACAGTCATCAATCAGCTGTATTAAGCCTGTGGAAACATAATATGGGGATGTAAATTTGAGCCACCGCTTAACACTGTTAGTGTCCTCAGCTGCCCGAACACCTGCAGCTTAAATCTGCGTATGATACGAAGTTCATGTTGCATGTTTAAAAAGCTCTCATCATTGCTCTCTCTCATTGTTGCTCAGATACTTTGAATGGAGCATTTTCTGCCAAATCAAACTGGAAAAAACATTTGCTATAAATGTCACTTTCTTGATGTAAGTGTCCGGGGCCATTTCTGGACACTTTGGCGCCCTAGGCGAGACATCCACTGGCGCCTGAGGGGTCTGAATTTTTCACTAGAATGATTTATTTGTAATAAAGTCGTCCGAATTCAAATGTAACTTTATACAACTTCTGTCATACCGTCAACATCGCCCGTCAGCGTCTTTACGCAAACAGCAGTTATGTTCCTGGTTGTAGGAAATTACCTGATTATTCATATCACTGTGCTGGTTACAGGTGATTGTGATTCTTTCACACCGCAGTGTCTTGTTTATCTAACGAGGGGCTGAGCCACATATGAATGACAGGACCTGTTCTATAAAACAAGACCCAATTTAATTCATATTTGACATCATTATGGAGACTATTGAGCGCCATTTAGGCCGACACTAATAAAAGTTCAGACTATTTTACATCTGCAGTACTAAGCATTCAGAAAATACGTGAGTTGTTTTCTATATTATCATCAGGATTTTATAAAATCAGTGCACATGTATATCTTTAGCTCTTATGCAGAAAATCCTGCACAGAACAAACCTTTTGAACAAAATGTTCCCTCTATGCTGCTCAAACTTGAGTTCTGTGAAAAACCATCATTCATCACAAAAACATATCAAATTATCAACATTCTTGAAAGCATTTGCTAATGTATAAGCTCATATAGACTTTGCAAGCTCAATCTATGGTGTCATTCTGTCACTAATGCCTGCCTCGCTTCCTAATATTTCCACCTTTATCTTTTGGCAAACCCTTCAATGTGGTTTATTTTGTAGGCAAATTAGCATTTTGGGGATGTAGAAATTTAATTGACTTTATTATACTTTGATTAGTCTGTGAAATATTTCATTAAAAGGAAAAAGTGTACAGGGATGTGGTTTGACTTGAACACGGTAATGAAGTGAAAGCTGTTCTCAGATTTCCTGGCCTTCAGTTATTCAGCGCACAGCCCTGACGTGCGCAGCCATAGCGTTCTGGCCTGAAGGATAAAGGCCCCTTTCCTTCAGAGAGTGGCGAAAAAAAGGAGGGAAGACAGCGCCGCTTTGACTTAGCAGTTTTGTGCCCAGGACCAAAGAGAGACAGAAGAGACGGGGAGAAAGATCGGGTCTGTCTGCCTTCAATCACACGAGTCCAAGTCAAAATCCCCATCTGAGACACAGATGCAGACGAGCAGAGATGGAGAGAAGGGGGGAGGAGAGGGAAGAGTGGGGGGGAGAGAGGACGAGGAGGAGCAGCAGGGGAAGTCATTATCACTTCCTAACCTCACTCGCAGTCTAATGTATTCAAGGGGAAAGAGTTAGATTTGTTCCCTTTGGCAGCCGACCGTAAACAAATCGATTCGAATGGGAGAGATATAAAGAGCTGTTTATAGTGCCACCGCATCTGCGAACTTGTGTGCGCTCGTGTATTGTCACTGTGCTTTAGTGTGACACAGTATGGAAATGCCATTATGCACGCTCACTGTTCGGCTTTAGCTTCTGCTGCAGCTTTCAACTGTACATCTCATGAAGAATAACCGCGAACCAGCCAGTGTGTGCGTGTGCACAAACTCGTGCACGGTCCCACGTGGCTTTTTCCCCCCCTCTCCTTCTTCTTCTGTGCTTTATATTTTTTGGGTTTTGTTTTTCTACACCGTCATTGGTGGTCTGCTGTCGGCCCCGGCCTCTTGTTTGAGCTGCAGTTAGCCGGCGTCTGGTTTAATCGAAAGTTCGAAGAGTCCCAGCGCTGCTCCTGGATCCGGACTGAGGGGGATTATTGTAATGACTCGAGAGAATGGGTGTGTGCGCAAGTGTGTGTGGGCAAGGGTGTTGTCCCTTGTTGAGAGACGGTTCAACAGCCTCGAACTCATTCAGGTAGAAGGGCTTTACCAGCCAAACATCCGCACAGGGCGCCACTTGTCCCGATTTGATTTTGAACATATTTGAGGATCCGTCAGAAAACTGATGAAAGGAAAATATAGAGCTAATCCTTGTTAAAATTAAAGTTTGTGTGGTGCATGCGCACACACACACACACACACACACACACACACATGTATATATAAATACATACTCGGGCATGTGTAACCTAAGTCTGTTGTGATTCCTGTCCTGGTGAGGCCTGGAGGAGTCTAGGAGAGGTTAAAGAAACACTGTGCAGTGTGAAAACACACTCATGAGGTGTGCTGCTTGAAATAGGACACACACACACACACCAGGCTTTGATTAGTTGGGTCAGCCTGTGCTTGCCAGTGAAACAGTATTCACTCAGGTTAGGGAACCTTGCTTTAATAAAAGGTCATCTCAGCGAGGCGGCCATTTTGAGGATTACTCCTGCGGCTGGCCTCGGTTACCTCTGAGACGCTGCGGTTCAAAGGTCAGGGTTGTGACTGTTACAAAAGAAATGCAAAATGTCGGGCACGCTTGCTCGCTAATGAACAGAAAGTCTTGTGGATTTAAGTGATTAACTTAAAGGCATGAAGAGAGGCCGCTGAGGGGGATCCAGAAAATTGAGGGAACATTGAAATTATTTAGAGTTGTGTCTATTTCAGGTAATCCCACGAGGAAATGAATCATTTCTCAATCGCTGACTTAATCACCACCAGCAAAATACAGCACATGGGGGAAGCTGACACCTGGAATCCAGATAAATAGTTTTTTTGATAAAAGGATAAGTTTCTTGAGCTTTCTTAACAAATTGCATCGAACAAAGGCCACAGTAGACTGACCCTGGACAGAGACAGTGCTAACCTGCTTCTATAAATCGATATGAATTCATCCACAGCTAAAAAAAAAAGTCCCAAATATATTCATAATTTTTAGCCACATTTTAACACAGAACTTTTATGATTTCCCCTTTTTTCTGTCGTGTAAAGTGAACAGTGCTGGATGCTCAGAAAAAACATGGTCGATAACAAGGGCAGCTTACGTACAAGTAAGTGAGCCAAAAGACTTCAGACTGCTCAAAATGCACTCTTTCTGTGCTTTTTTTTAAACTCTTGGTTCTCTTTTATGTCAGTGAGAGAAGATATTCCTAATATGGTCATCTTAGGCACATTGGCTGCCCTTCTTGGTTAGTTTAAGAAGGGCAGCCAATCAGAATTTGAGTCATGCAAAGCTGCTCTAGTCCAAGAACAGAAACATGTTAATACTTATGAACTAATTTGTATCTAGTTACAAATGCATGGTACGGAAGTTGAAAGTGTTAGTAGTTAGCAGTGTTTGTCTTTTATTTTTGTCCCCTTTGACAACAATATAGAACAAAGAAAGTTTTACCCTTTAATGTGTGTTTGTTTCAGGTTATATAAAAACCACAAAAACTACATATGAGATTACTGTTTTATTTATTTATCTTTTTACTGTTGGAATATCTGGTCACTATAAGGTGGTAACGCAGCACAAAAAAGCCTTGGTTTCTGTGAACGACACTGTGCACACAAAGGTGTTATGTGATGTGATGATGGCACAGCTAATAATGGCTGCTCAGCTGCAGCCAATCCAGCGGGTGCATGTGACCTGTTTCGAAGAAGTGTCTCCTCGTCCTCTCACTCATCTCTCTTACACACACACACACACACACACACACACACACACACACACACACACACACACACACACACCAGGATGGCTGACGCAAATGTTACCCCTCAATTATTCAGCCACTTTAAATGGCAACCCGCACGGGCAGAGCTGAAGCAGGAAAGAGCAAGAGCACCACTATAATACATAAATACAAGTATATGTTACACAAAGTGTACTGCGGTATTGTAAGAAACTTGATTTTATTTGAAAAAGCCAAAGATCAAAGAGCCAGCGTGCGACTGTAAACAACACGCGGCAGCACATATTTGTGCAGTGACGACAGCGCCGATGTGTCGTGTCATTAGGTTGTCACTTTGTGATTTAAGGAAGCATATTGAACAGATTTAGGAAGACACGGACATCAGCAGATTTCCTGAGTGCGCAGCACTCACGCTCACATGTTCCTGATTCAGAAGGCAACACGAGAGCGCTTCATATTCCTACCGTATGCATTCTTTGTTCCACACCGTATGTTTGCTTGGGATGATAAACAATCAATCCCGGCGACGCTGAGCCATCAACAGATGAATAGTGATGAGGTCGGGGTAAATATTAGTCATGTGCTGATCGCTAGGATGATAAATGCAGAGAATACAGACACACACACATTTTCACCCGTCGCTCCGTAGCTGGGATCACTTAGTGGCTCTGCTTTGGGCCAGCGACACTTGGAAAGTGTGGCAGTGGTGTCAGCAGTGTTTTGTGAAAACTGAATTAATCAGCTCTGGATATTCCCTCTTGTGATTTCATGGCTAATTTCACCTTTATTTAAAACACACACACTGTAACATGTTGAGGATGTATGAATAAACTGCAACAACAAACGTTCCTTCAACCTGTAATAATAAAAGTAGAGACAAACAAGGCCGTGAATTCCCTCCACACCAAGCTGGATCCAGAAAAATATCTTGGTTTCGATTAGTTTGTGATATTAACTTCAGAATAGCAAATTAGCTTATTTTAATATGATATGTATTTCTGAAGATCCCTCCATCCATCCGTTGTCTTCCATGGGTGAGGGGCAGGTGCACCAGTCTATTGTAGGCTTATTTGTGAAGAGTTAGTGCAAAATATCCAGTCTTTGCAAAAATGTTTAAATCTGGAAGTTAAACACTTCTGAGTCATTCAAATCCATCCATAACTTTTTGAGTAATCCTGCTACCAAATTGACAAACCAATCAGACAAGCTGAACCAATCACTGACCTCTTTAGTGAAGGTGCTCAGATGCATATGTTCCTCTAACTGCAGCACAGAATAATAATAATAGAATAATCTGAATACGGTGTGCCGTGTGTATTTTGATAAAGCTTATAATTAGGGCTGGATTAGGTGCACCTCTGCCCTCCCTTAGGTCCACTGCAATAGGCCTAGGCTCCTGGAGGTTTCCCATGATGCACTGAGTCCTTCTTCTTCACTCACCTCCTTACACTCGCTCAGTGTTTATGCACCACTTTGCATTTAATCATTAGTTAATATCCATCTCTGGCTCTCTTCCACACTGTTTCTTTTGTCCTTTCTCACTCCCCTCACCCCTGATTCTGCTGGAGGTTTCTTCCTGTTAAAAAGGAGTTTTTCCTTCCCACTGTCACCAAGTGCTTGCTCAGAAGGGGTCTGATTGTTTGGGTTTTCTCTGTATTATTCTATGGTCTTTATCTTACAATATAAAACCCCTTAAGGAAACTGTTGTAGCTATTTGGCGTTATATAATGTGAAATTGAGGTTTTGATAAACGCTCACAATTAATTATATATGTTCTTATTAATAATAAAACAAACAAAAGAGAAAAATGAAAGACTTTCTAATAATAACTTAGATGTGTGATAGTCAAAAACAGCGAGGCAAAGCTGAAAGTGCCACAAACAACTATACCAGCAGTGTTTGAAGTTAGGTATGTAAAGAAGCGCCTATATTTTACATTATCTACATTATTAGCATTGTGATTTATATGCACATAAACTCAAATACATATGAATTTGCCGGGGTCTGCATTCAGGTGTAGATTAATGCACACAACTAGGGTCTATATTTGTCACATGCTCCAGAGGAATGAGCTGTACAGCATCTGGTTTATTTATTAGTTACTGGGTAATATAGTGCATGCCTTATTAGAAAGTAGGAGGAAAAGATGCAGTACAGTGACAGCGGATCATAATGTGTGTAGTGCAGCAGCGATGAGAGGGTTTTAAAAAGGGTGCCTGCTGTAGTAAAGGTGAAAGGTTGCAGTCAGGGTGGGTGCTGCAGCACCTGGTTAACTCCCTCCATCTTTGTATTTAATGCAGCGATGATGAGATAATCCGCCCACTTCTACACTGTAAAGATGTCTCTATCCTCTGGCCCTTATCACACACACAAAACACACACACGCCGCGACATCTAAGGCTCGGTCCGTGCGTTTGAGGTACCAATCTCATAGGAACAGCTGTAGCCTACAGCCTATATGGAGATAGAGGGGACCCAGTCACCCTGACCCTGTCACCCCGCACACACTGCACAAGCTCTCGCAGAACAAGAGGCGAATGCTGGGGGAGGCGGCGGTTCACTGGAGCTACTTCAAACAGCTCGCTATAGAGACCTAGAGAGCATTATCTGATTGAGGTGTCTGCACACAGAGGTGCTGAAACAGCTTAGTCCACTGCTGAGTAGGAGGTGAGAACAAAATAGATGGCTGTTGATGCAATATTAAGCTTCTGAAAATATCCATCCTAAAACGAATCAACGCTCGCACACACGGATGATGGGTAAAGTATTACAGAAAAGGATTTGGAGACGATTGCACGTGTTTTTCTCAAGATTGATTTGGTAAATTTTTTTCTTAAGAAAAAAAGACAACATTTCCCACAACCCCCCAGTTTTATCCCGCTTGGTGGCAGTTGTCTCTCTTTGGCTTACTTTGATTTTCCATTTTTTCCATCAAATCAGGTGAAAAATGAAAATATTAAAACAACTTGTAAATTAACAAATCTTATAGAAGTAGCTGAGAGTATTTTTTTAACTATTAATATTATTTCTAATGATTTTTAGTCAAAGAAACAAAAACCTTTTAGCCGCATTTGCTCAAAAGTAAGGGTTTCAAAAAAGCTTTTCTTTGACACGTTGTTGGGGAGATCACAGGCAACTGTAACATTTTTGACTTTTCATAACTCACTCTCAATTTTTAAAAAAAATCTATCTTTTTAATAGAAGAACTCTGTGTGAATTAATTACTCGTAAATTGGACACATTTTCACTAATAAGCAAATGACCAAATTCAGTCATTTTAAATTTAACACAAGAAGCCATCGTGTTGCACGTGTCTTTACCAAGGGCTTGTGCTGTTGTACCACTAAAAATACCTCTGTATCTTTAAAAAAAGAAAAGAAAATTCATTCTGATCTCCTTGTGAAATCTGTGCAAGTGAATCTCTTCAGCCACTTGAAATCAGCCACACTGACGGTGAAAGGAGCCGTGCTTTGCTGACATATTTAATATTAATACATCCTGTGAAAAATGATGTTTTTCACTACTTCAAAATGTCATGTAGTGGAACATGTGACTCTGGAGCAGTTGGAACATCATGTTTTAGCTGCCATCATAAAATCTTGTATGCTAGTAAGCAACAGCTTTGCACAAGTTGCACATCATTGATTTTGACTCAAAAAAGTTAGGTTAATGCAATTTAAAGTTGCCTCTTTTTTTCAATTTTAAGCAGAGATTTTTGTACAGACACACACTGACTAAGAAAAAAAACCCCAACAAGATTTTTTTTTTAAAAATACTATAGAGGATATTTAGAGGAGCTTTAAGTAACTTTTCTCTAAATGAACACAGCCTACACGTTTTAAAACAAAATGTCTTTGACTGTAGTCGAAACTATTTATTTTGCACCAAAATATTTATAACATAATCTTTTTTTTTCTTTTTTTCTTTCTTTTTTGGAAAATTTAACAACCATATAATATTTTCAATTATTATCACGTTTACAATATAACAAGTGCGGGTCAAATTCTGATGTAATGTGCTGCTGCAGATTTATGTATGTATTTTGACTGGTGAAATTTCACCCACTTACCTAATTTCAGCACAGTGAAAACTTCCATTTAACCCAATCCTACTAAAAAGACAAACTTAATTAAATCCACTGCTGGAGCAGGTGAATATATTCAATCAGTACCCAATAATGCAATTAAAAGTTTCCCTGGGAGCCCGCTGATCGCCTCAGATTTGAGTTGATTGTGTATCCTGGTGCGGTGATGTGGTGCGGAGAAGCTGATGTTAGCAGCAGGTGCTGGGTATCATGTACCTGAGCTGGGCTCCAGCTAGTGCGTATCACAGCAGAGCGGTGGCTGTTGATTATAAGGCTCTGCAGTAGGGATGCTCATTAATCACCTCGCTACTGATAATCTCATTTAGTGCCGCCAAATTACCTCAGGCTATTGCATGTGTGCTCGCCTGGTGTGTGTGCGACTGTGTCAACATTCACCCCTAATTATGCCCCATTACTCGCACTCAACCCCAAGTATTCGTTCCACCCTCGTTCTCACCACAAGCACATCCACTCTGCAACACACACACGGTGTCATTGATCTGCAGATAATAGTCAGCGGCGACAGCTGAGGGTGGATCTGTGAGCTTTAATGACTCTGTAATTACTAGCATAAACAGCAGTAGAAAGCGTTCTCTGGGTTACACTCAGATGTTGGTATCTGCTGCCACCTTCCAGTCAGAGTGAAAAGTGACAAAATGAAGATGTAATTTAATCTTACACACGGCAGATGGCAATACTAAATCCCGAATGCAGCATCGGCGGAAGAGGCACTCAGGTCAGGGCCGTCAAACCAGTTTCAGCCCAGATACGACTCATTTTGATCTCAGATATGCCAGGGCAGTAGAAAGAGACAGGCGCTGACCTTTACACTACAAATCATTCTGTACACAAATGAGCTTAATGTGTTTTTATACCCACACCAAATTCACAGTCCTCAGCTAACCTAAATTGCTGGTCTTTGGACTGTGGGGGAGGTAACGGAAGCCTCTGTGGTGCATCCAAACAGATAAATGGATTTAAACCCAGGACCTTCTTGCTGTGATGCACTAGAGCTGATCATTGCACAGCGTTGCCTACCCACAAAATCCATTCCATAATCCCATAATCCATTTTTGTTTAATTTAAAGAAAGCTCACATTTAATGAACCTTTAATTCACCAGACATCACCATGATGCTGTGATCTGCATCAGACCAGCTGTGTCACGTTCTATGTTCTCGCTCTTACCTGTGTGGGTTTCCTCCAAGTACTCTGACTTCCTTCCACACTCCTAAAACAACCGCGTCAGGTTAACTGGTCATTCTAACCAGCCGGTCGGTGTGAATGGTTGTGTGTCTCTCAATGTTCGCCCTGATGACCTGTCCAGGGTTTTCCCCACCTCTCATCCTATGACAGAAGCAGGACAAATTGGATGGATGGAATTTGTCTCCGTTTTTACGCATCTGGCCCAGCAGCAAACTGGCTGCCAGAAGCATCAGAACATTTCCCAGCAGCCTGTGGATCCTTTGGCCTGCTGGCAGTGGTCAGCTTCACCACCAATAAAATAATAAAAATGAATTAGATGACATGCATCTCAGAAATAACTCTTCAGGCAGGACCCTTTTGGAGCTGTCTGCTCAGTATGATGTGTTGGTGCAGCATAGACGTAAAACAGTCAGCTTAACTTAAAAAGAAGTGCCAGTCAGAAACAGCAGCACACTTAGCCTGTTTGTACTGTTGTAGCATATGTTCAGCTTAAGTGAAATGTTTGTATAATTTCTTTTTTATACTTTTGCTTGAATATAAAGACAATCCTGTGAACAGTTTCGTATCTTAAACTCATGCTTACACTTGTAAGCAAGTGTAGGCTAATTTAGATTATTCCCCCAGTTTTCGCTGCTGTGCTCTGAGCCACAGCACACCGTAAAATCTCACATTTCAGAGCCACATTTCTGTATCGTGTAATCTGGATAGATTTGTTCCCAGACTATCCAAACCCTTTATATCACATTAAGGGTATGGGATAGACTGTTACTGATAACACATTTTCACTTTTTTATTTTAAAGATGAAGCATTAATTTACCACAGTAACATCAATGACTTTCCCTTTTGCAAGTTTTTGTATAGTCATACTTAGAGACTCTCTGTCCACCTCCATTCACTCGTTTACCAAAACACATAATAAACAAAGTTAACGAAGCATTTGACTGATGTGTTATTATTCTTCCAAATTATTCTGTAGATACTGCAATAAATGTGGCCAGAGAGAGCTATCACTTATTTTTGGTTAAACACTGATTAGCTAGCATACTGCTGTAGTAGTGGCCAGATTTTTGTTTTTATATGGTGTAAATGAGAAAGCTTATCTGCCTGGTTCTGTTATTTACTATTTGTCCATCATAGGTTATTAATTAGCCACACGAGTTGGCTAATTCCTGATGCAGCAAGTGTAAAGCTGTTGCAGTGACCACGTGAGTGTGCAAGTATAGTAGTGGTTTATAAAAAAGAATGTGTATATATATCTATATCTATCTATATCTATCTATATCTATCTAGATATAGATAGATATAGATAGATATATATGCAGAGAGAGAGAGAGAGTTTGTATCTCATCTCTTTTTATGTATTTTTTGTATCACAGTAGCATGCATCCCCTTTTAATCCACCAAATCTATCTCGAATCTCACCTTCATTATAATTCTCATTCTGTGTGATCCAGGTCTGCCGAATATCATTACTGACTTCAAAGCGGGATACAGAGGCGGACTTTAATCAGGAGGTCCCAGCGCTGGCGTGCCTCTGTCACCTCTGGGTAGTGTGGTGCAGCTGATTCCAGCCAAATGAATATGGAGATGAAGTGCAGTGCATGTGGGAAAGATGGAGGAGCAACAGCGCCGAAAGGGTCGTGTGTTTAGAGCCAGTCACTTACCGAGAAACACCTTAATGAAAATGTTAAAGCTGCCATTTCCTCCAGCTGCTGATGACCACCAGGGGGCAATCGTGTTACACCCAGCCCTTTTCCCACTGCGCTGATATTTTCAAGGTTGAATGAGGACTTAGAAGAAATTCTTGCTTTCTTTTCAAGAGGAATTTTTAATAAATGACAAAATGATAATTAAGGACATTTGAGGCTGATGTGCAAACAAGCTAAGAGGGTTGCTAGAGAAACAAATCCAAGCATGAATATTTTCAACAATGCAGGGCATCTCATTAGCCGTACAGCAGAATAAAAATCAAGGTGCCCTGACATTTAACAAAACTCATAATACTGTTATGAAAATACATATTTGTATGCAAAGTATTTTCTTTTTTTTTTTTAATGAAGGCAGAAGGAGCTGTAGAAGTTCCACACTGGCTGCACAGAGGAGAAAGAAGTAAAAGGAAAGAGGGAATAAAGAGAGATGATAATTAACAGGATAGAGAAGGAGCACAAAGGGACAAGATTATGTGATGAGGTGACAAGGTGTCCTTGAATGTTGAACTGTGTCTGCACCCTTCATCCATCTCCATGGCGACTCGGATGCAGACCTGATAAAAATGCACCGGGGCATCAGCCTGCCTCCCGTCTCTCCCCTCTCTTACTTGTGTGCCACATCGTTCCCTGCTCTTATCTGTTGTCATGCTGTACTCTAAAAACCAAGCACACACTCATCCTGCTTCCTCCCGCATTAGCCAGATAAACCCAACACACACACACACACACACACACACACACACACACACACACACACACACACACCACTCTTTCTATTGTCTCCATTTTCTCATCCACAGCTTCCTCTCAGCCTTCTCTTGAGGAATTATGACCCTGGGGACTTAATGAGTGATCTAATTTCTGCTGTGCAAACAACGCATGTACTCTGTGGCCCACAGGCAGCTTTGAAGGCTACCTATGTGTGTGTGCGTGCATAATGGAGTGACAAATTGGCTATTTTGTTCTAATAATAACATATCGCAATGATTTTCCACACTCGTCTGATTGATTACCATGCCAACATCAGTCTGGCATCCACACAGCTTCCCTCATCTGTCCGAAAAATCACATGTGACAAGAGGGTGCTTTGTGTGTTTAACCCTTGTTTTAACCAGAAACTAACTACAAACACAGAAAGGGTAAGTCAATATCGCTCTCAGTCTAAGCAGGGCCCCAAGTGAGATGTCTATAGCGTCATTGCAAAAGCTAAGTATGTTTTTTATAAATTTGCAAGAATTAAAAAAAATGTTTTGTCATTGTGGGGTATTGTGTGTAGAATTCCCGGATTTTATTGGCTGTGTGCAGTTTGAGCACAAAGCCCTGACCCTGCTCTGGACGCTCCTTCCTCTTTGCATTCGTCTCTATATGAAAAAGCTACTTTCATCAGTAGCTTTGATTAGAGTCTTGCCTATTAAAGAATTAAACAGCTACCATCCACAGACTGTATTAAAGAGAGGGATGCTGTCTCTGAGTCTGAACAGTGAAACCAATGTAGAAGTTCCTTACACCTGCAAGTGTTTTTTCTTATGACCAGCAGGGGCGACTCCTCTGGCTCCAAAATGAGCTGACTGTTTAGAGGCTTATGATAAATTCCTCCATTTTAGTATTTCCCTATTAATTATAAATGGACTTGCACTCAATACTCGCGTTGTGTTGATACACCACGCTGCATTTAATCATTAGCTTTTACTTCCTGTGAAAAGGGAGTTTTTCCTTCTCATTGTCACTAACTGTTTGCTCATAAGGGGTCAATTTATTGTTAAGGTTAGTCTTTGTAAATGTAAGTCTTTACCTCACAATATAAAGCACCCTAAGGCAGCTGTTTTTGTGATTTGACTCCATAATCAATAATAATGAATTGAAAATTGAACTATCTTGAATTCTGATTGGTGGACAACCTGCTCTACATCCTGAGCCACAGCCTTCCCCATTTATGATCCTAACGGCTAGTTTCCAGTCTTAAACATACAGCATGATGTTTAATTATAAAGTTAGACAATAAAACAGGGTTTGCTTGAATCACTGTCTCACAATGTGATTGGTATGTCAGCGGCAGCACAAAATATCCATGCCAGGTATAATAAAGCCAAAATATACTTTTTGAAAGGGGAAGTTCCAACATAGAACTATGTTGTTTTGCATCACACCACACATACACGAACACACACACACACACACACACACACGCACACACACATATATATATATATATATCACCCGAGACAGACTCACACAGAGATGAAAAATCTCTTGCTGTCTCTCTTTGGTTGAAACTTTCAGGCATGTTGCACTTTTCACCACATTCCTAATCAGTGATGTCACAGCAGGAGCTTTCCATCAGCTGTCAAAGGCAAAGCACCTGCTGTGACATCACTGATTGGAGTGAGAACTGAAGTGCTGGAAAGTTTCAACCTGCAAAAACAGTCGAGGAGAAGCAGTTGTGATGATTTAGCCATTAAAGCTGCCCCTCCATCAAAAACTTTACCATGCACGTATGTTTACAAGGCTCAGTCGGGATTGAATGCAAAGCAGCACAATTCTGAATTTTTAGCATCCTTAAATTCATCTGTTCGGTTTTACAGCCCACAGCTTTACTCTTTTGGACCAGTCTCAGTGCTTTCATGGACATGTTGTCATGCTAGCATGCTCCTTACCCAACGCTAAAGAGCAGAACACAAAGGATGGAGTGGCAATAGTATCATGAATGAATAAAGTAAGAAAGATCATAATACTGTACTCAGATTCACCTTCAAGTGTTGTCAAATGCTTTAACCAGTAAGTCAAATACAGCTCAGGGGTGGCTGACAGTTCTCCTGTTCAGAGCAGTGATCATCAGATGGTCGTTACCTGGTTTAAGCGCAGCAGAATCATCATGTGTGCTGTTAATTGGAGCCCACAGTCAGCAAATACTTTACATTATACTGTGGTATATTCAGGAAGGCAGCTACCCTGCCGAACAGTGAAAGCGTTTTAATTGATGTTATTGGAGGGGTATTTTTAGCCAGCTTGCACTGCTCACAGCAATACATGAATATTACAATGGTTTTATCCCAATTATCTCCCCTGGCCATCGATCCTAGCTGTGAAAATCGCCATCACTTCATGGCTAATGCAGCTAATCTGTTAAGATACGAGAGTGGCAGAAGGAAATGGGAGGACAAAAAGCGAGTGTAGGTCTGGATTTATTTTTTTTCCTGTTCCACCTGTTAGCACTAATGTTTTATTGCAGGTGTGTGAGAACGTGTTGGATAAGTGCACACTTAATGGGGTGAGCGAGACCCCAGTTCATCCGACGGGTTTGTGGCGCATTTGCTGTGTGACTCTAATGCCGTTGTCCTCGCTGGGAATAAATGGCCTTGCATCCTTGCTCTAGTCCACGGAGAGCAGAGTAGCATTCATTATGTGCTCGCTGCAGGGTACGTCATCAAGGTTGGGAGGAGAGGATCGAGGCTCAGGTTTGAAACGAGAGTAGTAGAGGTGGCGGTGAAAGCACTCTCCACCCCCCACCCCTTCTCTCCTCCCATCTCTCTTCCCTCCCCTGCCTTTAACTGTGGTGTCTATCTTCACGTTTCCACCAGCCCCTTTCATCTTGTCTTCCTCCCCCGTCTCCTCCCTCCTCCTGCTCTTCTTCTTCTCCTCCTCATCTCTTTCCCCCTCCCACCCCAATCCTCGTCTTTGGTTTCTCTTCCCAGACAGACCAGAGACATAGAGAGATCCCCCCAGACACACTAGATCAATGGCGTTGATAGGAAGAGCATCTGAGAGCCAGGAGAGGAAATTATACGGCTGCGCTCACTGCCAGCAGATTTCTTATTTCCAAAAAAGCCTCTCATTCCACCCTCTCATCTTGATTTCCAGAGCTCTGATAAGTTCCACTGATTCAAACTTAAAAGGAGAGCCTGGCTGGCAGCATGATGCCACCGCGCTCTCCCTCATTGTCTCCTGTGCTTTGTGTGAACAATACCTACTTAATCAAGCTTTTACTCTTGCCCTAAGCTAATGAGAGCGAAGCATGAGCGTGAGCTGCAAGGCAGCCACAACACTGCTGGGAATAACTGGGGAGAGCATTTGTTTTGTGCGGTAGCATACTGTCTCTGTCATGCCCTTGTGTGACCTCTGGACATATTCAGGATGTGTGAGTCTGTGCTGGAGAGCAAGGGGGGCGGGTAATGCTGGATGAGTGACAGAGGGGAGCATCTGTTAGGGAAGCGCACTGGTAGGCAACTCATACATTATTCAGTAAATGGAGGAATAATACAGGCAGGAGGCGTGTGCATACAAATGTGTGTGTGTGTCCATGGGCGACTCATGCTTGTGTTTTTTATGGCTTCTGGTCAAGTGGAAATATGACCAAACGATCAATAAATGAGGCGATATATTTGTCATGTAGGCAAAAGCGCCTGCTCTGTGTGTACTAAAAGGTCAGAATCAGCTTTACTGGTTAAAGTCTGTGTTAGCGCTATGTGATACTGCAGGTTTTGGTGTTGACCCGATACCAGGGCCAGTTTGCTGTTACCAACTACCAGTAATGGTACTTTTACTTATAAAGACAGCTTTTATAAAGTAGAGCAGTGCTCCATCATTTGAATCATCATCAATTTGCAAATTCTGAACACATTTTATTGAACGCTGAACCACTAAATGTGAGTTTAACTTTTCACAGTAATGAGTTAACACAACATAACTCACCTTTCATTTTTTCACGTACTCGTGTATTTTGAAACTGTTTGTTTTTTTCTTTTTTCAAGATGTCTGTCTTTAAAGACATTTTCCATACATCGGGTCTATTCTTTTCCAGTACTGATACAATAACTGATTTTACCTGAATGTAGCAGATATTTTGATGAGAGAGATTACAAGTAACAGCCCTGCCCTTGATGATCCAACCCTACTAACATGGCGCTCAAGCACCACTCACTGCACTGGGAATTGAACCCAGGTCACGAGACCGGGAATTCCACATGATACCGCTACACTAGCAGTGCCGACAAGTCTGAATATAGTCTATAGATAATCAGTCTGCTAAAACAAAATTTAAAAAAAAAACTAGCTATGCTAATTACCAAAATTCAAATATTAACCCATGCTTAAGATCTGGCATGAGCCAAGACTGTGCTGGGGGTCTGGGACTGGGTTGCATTAATAGCATGAAATATAAGACCTGGGGTCGCTTGCAGAAGCAGCAGCAGCTGATTGCTGGCAGAAGCAGCTTAAACAGTGTGGCTTTTGTGAGATTTGCCAGCAGGATGCACAGGGGGTTATCCAAAAAGCTGGCTGAGTTTGACACCCTGGCTTGTGATAGCTAATGCTAGGCTTTACGATGAGTTTTTAAAGTGAGGTTTTGTACGAGGTTAACGTATTTCTCTTTGAGTCCAAATTTGTTCTGACTTTATTCGCGAAAAAGTGACACTCCCAATATCAATGATGTATCAATATCAATATCATGATCTGCTCTGCCCTCTGATCCTGCCATTCACTCAAAAAAAATCACAAGAAAGGAAAAAATCACACACAAAGGAGACAGTGTTGGACTTCAGCTTGTGATCACCAGCTCACCAGACTCAGGTTCTCTTCTACACAGTCGTCATTTATGAAGTGCTTAAAGAAAAAGTGCATAAAATTCAGAACTTTTCCGAGGCAAATGTGTCGCGTAATGCATGCACACAGTGAAAGCTTTGTGATTTTCCAAAAAAGGGTGTCCTCAAAAAACGCATTGCAAAAAAGAGAGAAAAACAGAGAGCCGATTAACCTGGAGCAGAGTCTAGCTGTGTGTCTGTGGTAAAACTGTTTTATTTTACTCGGTCAAATTTCGCATCCATTTTAAAATAATTCTGTATACATTCAAGGCTATTCATTCTCTCTCTCCACCGTACCTCTCTGACTTATTACAGATGAAGCTCCCATCCCGCTGCCTCAGATCTTCATCTTCTCTTTCTCTCTCTGTTCCCTCTGCTCGTCTGATCACAATGGGAGGGAGGGCCTTTAGCTGCTCTGCCCCTCGACTTTGGAATTCCCTACCCCCGGACCTCAGAAATATTAGTTCATTCTCTCTTTTTAAGTCCACCCTCAAAACTCATCTGTTTAAAATTGCCTATTCTTAAATTTCTGTATGTTTTAACTTTTATCTTCTATTTTTATCATTGTGTATATTTCCAGTTTTTATCTGTTGTACAGTGTCCTTGGGTGCTTTGAAAGGCGCTATTTAAATAAAATGTATTATTATTATTATTATTATTACTATTTCTATATCATTGTGTTTTCAGTACCACTGTGTGTTTGTAGCTATGAGCACAGTTGTTGCTAACTGCAGTGATCTAATTGGTTAGATATGTTTATTTGCATGTAAAAAATTTGAAAATTGGGTAAACTCATCCTTGTGTGGTCGGAGTGAAAGGCTGCATGAAGAATATCCATCATCCATCCATTTTCTTCTGCTTATCCAGGGCCGGGTTGCGGGGACAGCAGCCCAAGCAGAGAAGCCCAGACCTCCCTCTCCCCAGCCGCCTCCTCCAGCTTGTCCGGGGGAACATCAAGGCGTTCCCAAGAGATATAATCTCTCCAACGTGTCCTGGGTCTGCCCCGGGGCCTCCTCCCTGTGGGACATGCCCGGAAAACCTCACCCAGGAGGTGCACAGGAGGCATCCTTGTCAGATGCTCGAACCCCCTCAACTGGCTCCTGTTGATGTGGAGGAGCAGTGGCTCTGCTCTGAGCCCCTCCCGGACGGCTGAAGCCCACTTCCGCCGCTTGCATTCACAATCTCGTTCTTTCGATCACTACCAACAGTTCATGACCATAGGTGAGGGTAGGCGCGTAGATCGACCGGTAAATTGAGAGCTTTGCTTTTACACTCAGCGCTCTCTTCACCACACAGACCGGTACAAATCTGTCTGTCGATCTCCTGCTCCCATCTCCCATCACTCGTGAACAAGACCCTGAGATACTTAAACTCCTCCACTTGGGGCAGGAACTTGTCCCTGACCCAGAGTGGGTACTCCACCTTTTTCCGGCATGAAGAATAGGTGAGTGCAAAAAAATTTTTTTTTCAAATTATAGAACGCTAACATTCTGGCATTAACAAAAGGTATTCAAATTAATGCAAATGAATTACATGAAAATCTTATCAAAGTGTATACTTAAGTATGCAAAAAGCTGAGTGTAACCTTCAATGTTTATAGCCTGAAAGAGAATTTGTGCTAATTTGTTTAGATTTAAACAAAACAAAACAGTTATTTGAATTCAAAGTTTAATTCTTCCTATATTAGCAACAAACTTGTAAGTCTATTACCTCCTTCAGTGCACTTTGATGCTAACAGGCGACATCTTTGCTTGTCTTCAACCATCTGTCCTTTCCCTTTCTTTCATGGCCCCCTACCTCAGCATTCTTCAGACACTGCGTCAGGGGGGTCGTGGTGACATTGTCACACCGACCTCTGACCTTGTCCAGTCACTGAGCACGTTTCCCCTTCTTCTTTCTAGCAGAGCAGCTCTCTAGCTTTTCTTCATGTGACTCCATCCCCCCACTTTTCATACCAGTGACCTTCCAGTCAGTGGCTCAGGAGTGCCACTTCCTGCCACAGTCCAATTAAATCTTTCCCACAGTGCATTTCTTTTTTCTTTCACTGGGAGATAATGCACACCCTTGATGTCTGCAAGTTAAGTTGATATTTTTAACTTTCTTATTTGCCTTATCAATTTTTTTCCATTTTTTCTTTTTTCCACTGATCAGTACTCTCGTTGTGTCCAATCCAAATCAATTCAATTCAGTGTTATTTATACTGCTCCAAATCCAAACAACAGTCTCCTCAAGGTGCTTTACATTGTAAGGTAGACCCTGCAATAATACATACAGAGAAAAATTCAACAATCATATGACCCCCTAACAAGTATGATTCAATGCAGAGAGGTCTGTTAACACATAGTGAATGAGAAAGGTGGCTTATGATGAAATACTCAATGCATCATGGGAATCACGCCGGAAGCCTATGCCTATTGCAGCATAACTAAGGGAGGATTCAGGGTCACCTGATCTAACCCAACTATATGCCTAAAATTTTCTCTTTTATTCTACTCTATTTCCTCACTTTGCTGCTTTTCACCGCAGGGGTTATAGATATTCTTTGAATGTTAGGTATATTTCTTTGTTGTTTAAATTCAGAATGGATTTCACTCCCTCTCTCTCTTCTTTGCTCTCTGGAGTTAAAATCAGAAAAAAACGGAAAGAATAAAACAATGGCACGAGGACATGCTTTTGTGGTTGTAGGATTTCTCTAGAGGAGAAATCAGGTCTCTTTCTCAGACAGTAAGCTGCCCTGTTATAGCTCAGTTTCCTCTGACTATGTGGTGCCTGTAAATTAGTGATGTGCGATACCACTGATTTACTTTCCGATCCGATACCAAGTAAAATTCAGGGTGGTATCGATGATACTGATCCGATACGATACTTTGTACAAAAACTTAATGTTTTATTGTATTTCAAATAAAAGCTTCATAATGATTCGAGGGCATCGGACTTGTTCTTATTGCTTAATAATGCAGAATTATTATATAGAAAGTTAAAAAAAAAACATTTAGTTGTGTGCTATTTGAATACGTTGCCTGCCTGCAGCACTAACGGACTCCGCGAGAGACGTCTGTCTCGCCCTAGCAGCACCTGTCCCTCTCCTCCCCTTCAGTTCGCCTCATCATACGCTCGTCATATTCTGTGATATGATTTACTCTGAGGTGTTTGACAAGGTTAGTAGTGTTACCACAACACCTCACTGTCTTGCCACATGTATCGTTTGTGGAGGCAAAATACGTCCACACACGACTCCGTTTGCACTCAACCACTGTTGTGAGTGCGCACGCCAGGGGCTGACACATTTATACAGCCGTGTTCCGCATATTATTATGAAAGGCATAAGAGGAAGTAGTTCCTTCCAGTTTAGACAATCCGAATTGTATAGTTTCTTTCCACTGTGTTCCTGTTAATGATAAACCAGAAATTTACCCCAAATTACTAAAATATCGATATTTTAATATGAGAATCGATTCTAGAACATGAATTACTGGTATCGGAGGAATCGATATTTCAGTATCGAGCCGCACACCGCTACTGGAAATAGAAGCCCTGACTTCTCTATTAGCTTCAGATAACACACCACATGTGTATATACACAAATAAATACAAATGGATGCACAGATGAAAAAAAATGGCGTAAAAATTTTGATTGTCCTGAATGAAGCTTCCTGCTGTACAGGTAAAAACAACAAGCAGTAGTCTTTACATATATATCCAGTCACCTAATATTGATTTCCATTAACAGAAACCAGGAAGAAGAACATTTAATTCCAAGTAAGTTTCCTTTAACGGCTTCAACACTGCTGTCAGAAAAGAAAGTGATGAATACGTCTCTTTCATTATTCATTACTCCTCTCATTTTTGCAGGGTGAGTGAGTGCGGAAGATTTCAGTCACTTTGATAATGCTCTTATTTCTGTGAACATGTGGATAACTTTTTAAAATTTTTCACATTAAGAGATATATGCACGGTCATCAATAAGAACATGATTTACAGATTTATAGCAAATCTTTAAGCCACTGACCTTTACATTCTCGTTCAGGAGGAAGATTAAAAAAGTAAGGAGGTGATTGGTCAGTGTCTCACTGTAGAGACAGCCCATCGATTTCAGTTTGGTTGATGGAATTAAAATTAGATCCTCCTGCTTCAGTACAGTTTCTAAGCTACTGATTATTAACTCATTATCTTTCATTAGGTTAGCAGGTCAACTCGGTGCCTCCTAATGTGTTTGAAATAATTGTGTTTTCTGTGGGGTTGCCACTAGTAATCAAATGATATGTTACTACTGGCTTACATAATCAATTCTTGCCAGTCCATTACAGCAGTCATCTGTGAGCTGTGAGTGGCAGGCAGCGGAAGCCGGTGTCAGTTTAAGATGAGTGAAAACATTACAGGGATTTCCAGGGGGGGAAAAAAGCTTCCATATTCCCTGATGTCATCTTGGTCAGGCTAAGCCAGCGTACTCGGGGGGGGGGCTAAGCTGTTAATTGAATTTGATGGCGCATCTGCTGCCTTATGCGATGACATAAGACGCCACAGCCTCGTGTTTTCATACTTTATCTCTGCCTCGTCTGGTTTAACCTGATCTCTGTTCTCTCTATCGCTCCATCAGAGCATGCAAACATATGGATCGAAGGATTGCAGACCAGACACACACACATCAATTTTACTCGCATACTCTTAGATAGATGTGATGTAATGCGTCAGCTGACAGCTGTATGGAAGGTTCTTCGGTCTTGACTAAAGGTGTCAGTGAACAGCTGGTTGCATTTTGAGATTTAATAAGACACGTGCTGTTTTAGAAATCAGCCGATAGCTAGCCACTGTGAATGGTCATATAGATAAAATGAAGTCATTCCTTTACTTTGGTCATCAAGTATTAGCCTACTGTAACCTGTCTGCATGTTATCTGATGCTGAATTTTAGCTGTATATTAATAATAATATTAATAATAATGGATTGCATTTATATAGCACTTTTCATTCACTCTCACATGGTGGAGGCAGCTACAGTTGTAGCCACAGCTGCCCTGGGGCAGACTGACAGAAGCGAGGCTGCCATATCGCGCCATCGGCCCCTCTGGCCATCACCAGTAGGCGGCAGGTGAAGTGTCTTGTCCAAGGACACAACGGCCGAGACTGTCCAAGCCGGGACTCAAACCGGCAACCTTCTGGTTACAAGACGAATTAGATAAGATAATTAGAGCTTTGTGGACAGAACTTAAAGTCTTCAGCCACTCCTTCATTTCTTAATATTTTGCTGGGAAAATGGGAAACGGCTGCAGCTATTTATTGAAACATGCGCGAACATACATGGAAATATAGGATATGAGGCAAAAACAGAGTTTGTACACTTCTAACAAGCTTGAAAGTCAATATTTGGTATGGCCACCTTTTTCCTCAACACAGCCTGGGCTTTCTTAGGTGTGCTTTCCTTTTTTAATTCTTTAAGTGGTCTTCAGGAATAGTTCTCCAGGCTACTTGAAGGACATTCAAAGCTCTTCTCTTGGCTCTCTTTATTGCTTCAATGATGTTGATGTCTGGGGTTCTGAGGAGGCCAATCCATGACTGATAGAGTTACACTGTGTGTTGTTCAATCCAGGTATGCTTTTACTGCACTGATTGTGTATGTGGGATCATTGTCAGGTTGAAAAGTGAAGCACTCAAACAGTTTCCTGATGGTATTGCATGGTGGATCAAAATATGGTGGTGTCCCTGAATTGTTTATAATTCCATCAGGAATAATTTATAGCAGGCTTTTATTTCACTGTAGCCACCAATACCAAAAGTTTTAACTATAACATTTTTGTTTTCCGGTAAACGTAAGCAAATATTTGTTCATGTAGTCTAGTTTTAGCAGTTTCAGAAGATGGATGGATGGGCTCTGTAAAAACATAAAGGCTCAACACACAGACAAATGAGTAAACGTTTTGAAGCTTTTCCAACATTTCAGATTTTTGGTTCATATTTGAAAGTTCATATTTCCTGGGTTATTATCAGGACAAACACTGGCAGCATGTGTACAGTGCGGGATGGCAGCTTGCTGGCCTGTTTTTAAGGAACAATGTGAGAGAGGTCACAGACACAGACACCAGAGAAAAGATGAGGATGGAAGGAGAAGATGAATGAAGCTGAGTGTGGAGATTGAGAACAAGAAGGAAAGCAAGGATTGTGGAGAGATGTGAGCGCTTTGCCCTGGATCAGAGAGTATTGATCTGCTGTCAGGTCCCAAAAGATGGATCACGAACCCTCCTCCTGCCTTCTCATCCTCCATCTTTCCCCTCATGTCTAGTCCTTCTCCCTCCTCCTTCTTTCTTCTTCACTCAGCCATTCATTTCAGTGCTCTTTACCCAGGCCTGGCTGTCAGTAGAGCAAGAAGAAAGATAAAGATTTACATTCCCTGCTGTCTTTTATCCCCTCCTGCTATTCTCAAGAGCCAAAACATCTCTTTATCTCTGTCCATTTAGATCCTACCAAACATATCCATCTCCCTTTTCTACAGGTACTCTCACCTTATCCCTGTCTTTTTGTGATGTAGTTCAGCAATAACTGCTGAACTGTCACACAAACGCA
Organism: Mchenga conophoros; assembly: GCF_057382185.1. NCBI lineage: Eukaryota > Metazoa > Chordata > Actinopteri > Cichliformes > Cichlidae > Mchenga > Mchenga conophoros. The sequence continues at coordinate 33,906,430 of NC_140546.1, forward strand.
TGCAGAGAAATTCACTAACCATCTGACAAACAAATAAAAGGACATCCAACAACCTCTGGTTCTTTTATACACGGATATCAGGTTCAATAAAGAGAGGAATAGAATAAAGAAAAATATCTCTTGCCAGGGAAGCCATTGTCATCCATCAAAAAGGTATATCAAAATCTGCTTTCTGCATTCGCTCCCTCCTTTGTATTTCCCTACCTTCTATTTATCATACGCTGATAGTTTACAGTAATGGATTAATGACTCAGTTATTCTATATGATACAGAAGCAGAGGATGGCCCTGGTAGAGGATTTGGTGCTTACTTCTGTTATCAAGAGGCTGCAGGATTGTTTCAGAGGATAACAACTGGCAAAACCCACTGACTCCCTTCAGGTTTGCAAGTCTGGACTGGAGTATGAGGGGGAGCTGTACTGAAGGGTGATGAGGGTGAGACGTAGGCAGGCAAAGTGAGACCAAAAACGAAAGAGATAGCATGTAGATTGGGTAAAAGATGAAAGAGGTATTAAAGTGTGCTGTTATAGAGACATTATATAAGGAGGAGACCTGCACTCAAAGAATCTAGAACAGGAATCTGCAGGGAAACTGTGAAATCCTAAAGATGCAGATTGCCCCGCCCATTCCTCCAGAAGAGCCAATCAGCAGTCAAAACTAGAAACTTACTAGCCAGTCATGTTGTATATGTAGTTTTTATGACTCCGTGACCATAGAAGTTTTTGCCACCAGCAGACAGGAGCTACAAAAAACACTTAGATTTTATCCAAGGTGACAGGTGTCATGTGTCAGGAGTGAGACTCACAAAAATGAGTACACCCCTCACATTTTTGTAAATATTTTATAGTATCTTTTCATGGGACAGATTGAAGATATGACACATTTATACAATGTAAAATAGTCAGTGTACAGGCTGTATAACAGTGTAAATTTGCTGTCACCTCAAAATAACTCAACACACAACCATTTATGTCTAAATGTTCATACTGTGCCCAAAGTGTGAATATTTTGTGTGGCAACCATTATTTTCCAACACTGCCTTAACTCTGTTGGGTATGGAGTTCACTAGAGCTTCACAGGTTGCCACTGGAATCCTCTTCCACGCCTCGATGATGACATCATGGAGCTAGTGGATGTTAGAGACCTTGTGCTCCTCCACCTTCCATTTGAGGATGCCCCACAGATGCTCAATAGGGTTTAAGTCTGGAGACATGCTTGGCCAGTCAAGTACCTTTACCCTCGGTTTATGTAGCAAGGCACTGGTTTTTGTGGAGGTGCGTTTGGAGTTGTTATCATGTTGGAATACTGTCCTGTGGCCCAGTTTCTGAAGGGAGGGGATCATGCTCTGCTTCAGTATGTCACAGTACGTGTTGGCATTCATGGTTCCCTCAATCAACTGTAGTTCCCCAGTGCCAGCAGCACTCATGCAGCCCAAACAATCACATCCCCCCCACCATGCTTGACTGTAGGCAAGACACTTGTCCTTATCCTCCTCACCTAGTTGCCACCACACATCCATGACACCATCTGAACCAAATACATTTATCTTGGTCTCATCAGACCACAGGTAATCCATGTCCTTAGTCTGCTTGTCTTTAGAAAACTGTTTGCGGGCTTTCGTGTGCATTATCTTTAGAAGAGGATTCCTTCTGGGACGACAGCCTTTTGATGCAGTGTGTGGCGTATGTCTGAGCACTGACAGGCTGACCCTTCATGCCTTCAACCTCTCGACATCAAAGACAACCTGTGGATATGCTGCTGAGCATGTGCAGTCAACTTCTTTCATGGTGAGATTTGTTCTAGGTTTGCTGTATGGTCTTGGCCACTGTGCTGCAACTCAGTTTCAGGGTGTTGGCAGTCTTCCTGTAGGCTTGGCCATCTTTAGGTAGAGTAACAATTCTTTTTTGCAGATCCTCAGAGATTTCTTTCCTATAATGTGGCAGTTAGACTTCCAGTGACCAGTATGAGAGAGCGTGAGAGCAACAACACCAAATTCAACACCTCCTCTTGATTTGCACCTGAGACCTTGTAACACTAACGAGTCACATGACACCAGGAAGGGACTGGTGACCACTTTACATTGTATGAAAGTGTCATATCTTCAATGTTGTCCCATGAAAAGATATAACAAAATATTTACAAAAAATATGAGGAGTGCATTCACTTTTATGAGATAATGTATATCATAGCTATTGCAGTTGCTACGATTGAATTAATTGCAAATTAGATCTAAAAAGGGGGCGTTTAGCATGTGGTCAATTTATATGAACACCCTCATATATGCTCACAAGTGCACTATACCCTGCTACTATGAGATATTTTTATCTGCACATGTCCATTCCCAGTGTTGTGAAATCCTTCTGGAGTGATTGTGTTCACTGTACCTGTAACCTTCAAGACATCTGCAAAGTCAGAGTGGGAATGTAGGAAAGAAAACAAGAAGGCTAGTGAGTGTGGTGTTGAGACTGGAAAATAACACACACAGATGAGCACATGCATAAAAACCACCCAGCAAAGGTCCAGGCCCTGAGAAATGTCCTGCAGCGGGGTTTCGAGTACAGCAGAGACTGGATCTGCTCCACATGACACACGAAGATGAATGGAGACGACTAAAAGAGGAACGGGAAGAAGTGCGACTCTGCAGTTCTGCCTACACAACAGACAAAGCTGCATGGCTGCATGTATAATAGGACAAACAAGAGGAAAGAGAGGACCGAAGACAAGGAGGAGGAAGGAGAGCAAAGAGGAAAAGGTGGGGTGTTGTGATTGGTGCTCTCGTTTCGTCGTCACTGTGTCCTCTGAATGTTAGGACAGGAGGCTTGCATCAGTGTGTTTGTATTCATGTCATTAGCGGCTCCACAGTGTATCATCAGTTCGCGCTTGTTGTTTTGTGTTAAAATTAGTATCTATCACAATCAGATATGCTGGCTCACAGTGGCTGCATAAGATAAAAAAGAACATTTGCACAGACTCAGGGCACAAGTTGTTATGATACACATTTATATCCTCAGTGCAATTTATTTAAATTAGTGTGTCAAGTGTGGGCTTGACTCAGCTCAGTCATCCAGCTCATTCTTTAACCTACATAGTGCATCGTGTGTATTTTCCTTAGCTGAGCAAAGCTGAGTCAGTGAGTCATTCAAGAGAGGCTGGTCCCCGCACTGCACGCTATGAGATGCCTGAGATGTGCTCAGGAGGAACATTGCAGCTAAGGCTCACCATATATCCAATGCAAAAGCATGAAGAGGCTATAAGGGGGGAGAATCAGTAATCCTGTGCTTGGGAACGATAGAAACTTTACCGGGTCTAAATTTCCTGTGTTCTTGAAAGAGAGCAAAATGGAGCTATGAAGGGGATCCATCTGTTTTTTTAAGATCTCCAGAATCGAAACTGATTGTTGTTGCTCGGTGTCTGTGGGATGTTGTTGTAGCTATTCTTAATTCCTCTTGTTCTCTAGTTTTTGCTGCCCCAAAGTGGCCTAAGAATTAACAGAAACTATATGAGAAGGATTCTTTCTTACATTTGGGGCCAGTTATTTAATGGCAGCGTCTTCAAAAGCACTAAATATAAATCTGGCTAATTGATTGATTGTGTGTCCAAATAAAACCAAGAAGATTAGCGACACATATGTATACCCGTGGTGCTTGTGCCTGTGTTTGTGTTTATGCGTACATGTAACAGTATGTGGAGGGACGAACGGTCACAGAGAAGCTTAAGCTCGATATGATGAGAGTCAGCAATTGAAAGATAATCCGATAACAGTTTATAGTGAGCGTAAGCATGTGTGGAGACTTTGTTTTAGGGAAGAATGACGCACACACACTCATGTTTACAGTGACTGCTTGGTGTTACATCGTTCATATGGTCATATGAGTCACGTGTTATGCAATAGTTTAGTTGGAGCCTTCAGACATCACAAAATCATAGGGAAATTTGTATAATTTTAGCATTTGCAAGATTTCATAATGCAGAGTGTTTGTGTGCCTCTTGCTATCTTTTGTGCTTGCTGATGCAGTTTATGTGGAAAATGACTTTTTTATCAGTTGAAGAAGTCCAAGGTCCCCACAGTGATCCATCTACCGAAAGCAATTTCACAAAAGAAAGCCAAATCCTCTGCTATCTGCTTTGTTGCATTTGTCTCTGTAACACGTAATCGTCCTCATCCATCTTCCCAACGTTAAGACAGGAAATTAATTATGAAGCCAACTTCCTGTTTAATGAATCAACAGACACACAAATACACATGCATTATAACCAGAAAGAAAGGGAAAAAATCATGACCGCAGTCCATGTGCTTGGCACTTTAATGCACAACACAATGGATACACTGCACCCAGATTAACGGCACATTTAGTGCTTTGTTGTAACACTGTGAAAAAAGTCCTCAGACCTGGAGAGCCAAACAGGTCGTATCACCCACTGACACGACCCGTGTAAGCTTTCCAATTACTTTTCAACAATTAACTGCTGAAAAAGAATTAATAGTTGGTTAAAGTTTTGCTGGTTTTAGACTAAAAAATAACTTATTGAAGACTGTAGAACGGCAAGGGAAAGGTCATCTTTTGGGTTCAAATAAAGACTTTGCTAAGGTTGGAAGATTTCTTGTCAAGGTTGCAAACCTGCTAGAAATGCTGATCTTTGTAATGTGAAACAAAGACTAATCCATCCACCCTGGCCTCGTACAATGACTTACTGACGCTTTAGTTTACATTCTTGAGCGTGACCTTGGTCCTGACAGATTTCTACCATCATAGGGCTTTGTCATTTTAACTTAAAGTAACATTTTTGTGGTCTTTTCTTCTTTTACAAAATATCTTTTCTGTAACATTTAACCAGGATTTAGAATAAGCTCCTATTACAAATTTCCTTAGGGAGGGCAAACAAGGATTACTCAAAGCACATGAGACTAGGGCTTTTCCCAGTCATTGGAGTCTTACTATGATGATAATGCCAAGTTAAAAACACCTCAAAGTCTGGTCAACAACAACAAACAAAACAATGAAATAACTGACATTTCACATCTTTATCCTTGTAATTGCTGATTTTGATCAGAGTATTACTCTAGCTTTTACTTTTAGAGTTGTGTTTTTCGTTCACGTGAGTCTTTTCTTATAATTATCTTAGAATTTTATGGTTCTCCATTTATGTAGCTTTGTGGCAATGCGGAGGCTACAAAGACACACTTGCATGCAGCCGTCAGTAAGGGCAAGAGTTTGTAACCTCACAACAACAAATCTCCATGTAGAAGGCTGGTTGACTGAAATATCGGCTTGATCAGCAAAGGGAACAACAGAAGAGATAGAAGTGTGGAAATAAAAACATCAGAGATCATCAAATGGAATGGAAATTTTGTCTCATCTAAATCTGTCTCATCTGCAGCAAAGCTAAGCCAAAAGATTACCAGCATGTGTCCTTGCTACAACATAGACATGGTTCTTCAAAGCTCTGTGTAGCACCTATAGCCTAGAAACATTGTACCATGTGAGGTGCTGTAAATGGTAACCTTTACTTCTCCAACCAACTCTTCAACAATGACAGGAAAAGAGAAAACCTCACAACAACCTTTATTCATTTAGTGCAGAGGAAAAGGTACACAGCACTGGAACATGTGTTACAGTGAAATCTTTGTGACTGGTTACCGTTGAGCACTGAGTTTTTTAAATGAACTAACAATGAGGTGGAGTTGTTGCTGCGAGTAACACAAAAGTACAAAGTTGCAAAAGCGAGTGAGAGTTAAAGAATTTGAAGAAAAGCTATCTGAAGAATGTACAGACTGGGCTGTCAAAATTGAGAGCAAACAAAAGAGCTGCTGTGTAATGCCCTCCCCTATCTTTGTTTAATTGGTCACATGACTGCATCATGTGACTACAATGCGTCATTGTTTTCGAAAGTCTCCATTTTCGCAGTCCACACTGCGACGCGAAAGTACCGTCTTCAAATGTATTTGTTTTTGAGAGCGTTTTCAAAACGCTGCGTTTTCCTTCGGGGAAAACGCCGTCTCAGTGTGGACATGAGGCCAAAACGGAGAGAAAACGATACGTTTTCAAACGAAAACGCATTCATGTGGTCGTAGCCTAAAGAGAAGATACAGGTTTATCTACCAAAACGGGAAGTGAGGACAGTAACTAAACAGGAAAACACAGACATAAGAATGAACTTAACACAGGGGAAATCACACAGGAGGATGAGACTGGAATCACTGAAGGAGCAAAATAAACACCAGTGCAAACTGGAGCTAAGAACCAAAGGTTGACCATACAGGAAAATCAAGGAATAAACAAAAGAAATAACCAACCTGAGAATATTTATTAAAAAATGTCAAACTCCAAAAAACGTAAACACACAGTGAAAAAGCCAGCGGTCGTGACGGTTTACGGTACCTGTCCTCATTTACTTCACAGCAGCCACAGGTGTGAGTCCACACCAGGGTCATTTTCTGCTCACTTGACCTACATCACACACAGGTTACCCACAAGGCTTAGCTGGTTACAACTCAGTTACTGTATGCATGAGTGTGGATAATGTTGTCACGTTTATAACTAAACGTTCGACTTGAACTCTGATTCGAGATCTTCAATTGATGTTTGAAGGTTCGACCCAACATAAGACACAGCAAAACAGGCGACAATTAAACACAAAAGGGGAGAGGGAGGAAGAGAAACAGAGAGGCTTACGTAACCATACCTCAAACTATGAATAATGTAAAGTCTCTATTACTAGACAGAGAAAGACAGAGAGGAAGATCAAACAAACCTAGACAAACACAGGCGAGGTAGGTTCTAAAGATTTGCTTTGAACTGGCAAAGTAAAGAGAAAAAGAAGCAGACCGAGGTGAATCAGAGAGCCAGTCTTCACTTTACACGTTTCATTTTCTCACCCTCTGATCTTTCTCTTCTCTTGTTCAAACTCATCCACATCATGAATGATGATGACTTCATTTTAAGGCCGCTCTCCATGCACCTCTAGGATTTTTCAGTTTTACTGACTTTTGGGATTGGACCTGCTTGTGTGTGTGGACCAGTTTCCACCAATAAACAAGCTACTGCTCAGTTACTCTAAAAACTGATCAACTAGCTTGACTCCCCAAGATCTATTCCTGTCAATTACAGAGCCAGAGACAGTAAACATGGGGAAAAAAACTGCCCTGCAAGAGGCTTTGATTCAGGATATCCATCATTACAGATAGATTGTCTCACATGCCTCTGAGACAGTCCCGCAGGGTGCAAGATGCTAACAACCAGGGCATACATAGAACGCCATAACCAAGTGGCTGCCGTAGTATACAGGAACATCTGTGAGAGTATGGTCTTGAAGTCCTTGGGTCAAAATGGGATATGCCCCTCAAGGTAGTTGAGAATGACCAAGCTAAGATCCTGTGAGATTTCCATTTACAGACGGACAAACTGGACATGGTAGTGGTGTACAAGCAGGGAAAGACAGCCATAGTGATAGCTGTAGCTGTGCCAAGTGATAGGAATATCGGAAAGACAGAACATGAGAAAAATCCCCAACACTTAACAGTATTCTTAAACAGAGATTTGTCATCATCTCTGCAACATCCCATGGAGTTCTGGGGCACTGCCTCTGGATTTGCAGACTGGGGTGATGGTTCCCCTGTTTAAGAATGGGCACTGGTGAATTTGCTCCAACGATAGGGGGATCAAAACTGAAGGGGGGTCTATGCCAGAGTAATGGGGAGGAGAGTCAGTCAGTCACTCGGACTCAGGATGGACAATGGTCAGGGAACACTGGACCGGCTCTTTATCCTCTCTAGAAAATTCAAAGTGAGTGTGAGTTTGCCCAACCAGTCTACATTTGATTTGATTTGTTGACCTTGGGGTATCCTGTTGGGGGGTGCTTCAGGAGTGTGTGGTGTCAGGCTGATTGTTACAGCCCATGCAGTTGCTGTACAACGGCAGCCAGCGCTTGGCTAATATCACTGGCAGTAAGTCGGGCTCATTTCCAGTGGATGTTTGCAGCTTGTTATGGATTCTGTTCATAGTTTGGTGAGAATATGGTTCTTAGAAAAGGGTGGAGGCCCACTCTGGGAAAAGGACGAGTTATTGCCCCAAGTGGAGGAGTTTAAGTATCTCAGGATTTTGATCACGAATGAGGGAAGAGAGGAAACCATGATTGACCAACAGACTAAGGACACAGTGGATGGATATCATTTCAACCCATACAGAAACACAAAGATCAACCACACATATGGATATAGATATGAAGGCGTACACATGCTGCTCCACCCACACACTGGATGAGCGATGGCACTCCATCTGGTCCTCATACTGCTATGTGTCATAGTAATGACAGGGGAATGACACGGACACAGAGGGATGAAATAAAAATGAAGAAAAAAGGACCGAAGATGACACAGATCAAGGTGTGACGGCAGGAATATCTTTGTGTGAGCAATTTTCTCATCCTGCCCAGAGCTATTTTTTAAATCTTTCCCAGCTTGCTCCACACAGCAGGTGCACAAACATGCTCACAGTTTTTCCATTTCTTTCTCCCTCCTTTGTTTTTTTATGCGTGTGCATGCCCTTGTTCTATCATTTCTTTACTGCTGACCTCCCTTCTTTTAAAAAATCATGCTCTCAGATTATTTGTCCATGCTGCCCAAGGCAACAGAACAGACACTTCTGAAGCTTTTTTCCTGTCTGTCGCGCTCCACTGTGCTGAAAAATAGAAAGAAACAGACATCAGAATCACTCTGTCCTGTTATTGTTTGACTGCTTTTGAAGGTCTAGCAATATGAGGTGTTTTCATAGAGGTTGTAAAGATGAGTGAGTGCTTTAGCTCGTCTACCTGTTCTGTCAAAATGGAGACAAAGAGGTAAAAAAACAAACAAACAAAACAAAACATGTGTGTAATGGCAGCAGTCCCCGTGTGTAACCTTTATTTGCCCCTACAATAGAAGTGTGGATTACAGATGGGGACATTTTTCACGGTGCATGAGCACACAACCCAAACGCAAACTGGGTTTGCTCTCTGTAGGAGAGCTGCTGGTCAAATGCATCCAGCTGAGGAAGTCACCCTGCCACCATATGTCACCCACACACCCAATCCCCAATCCTCATTAGTCACCCAGCCTCTCTCTTCCTCAGCCATGAGGTCCTCTAAACCAAACCGTCCTCACCCCTCACTCGCCAGCCCATCCATCTCATCTCTTGCTCTCTGCTGCGCAAAACTATTCCCATTCATTACAGGGTGACATCATCGCCACGCAACCTGACACTGCACTGCAGCACGGCTACTCCCTGAATAAGTAACCCGAGAGGCCGACCGTCTACAACACCGACACCCAAAACTGAAGTCGACCTATGACTCAAGTTCCAGTTCACTCATTGTTGTTGGACAGAAGACCAGAAAAACGCTGTCTGGCTCAAGGCTCTGACTTTATTGATTTCATTTATTACAATCAAAAAGGTTCGAAGGTTTCGAAGATTATAAGTAATGCAAATGAATGATCAGGAATCAGCCCATGATAAATTATTATATATGTCCCAGTAATTCAATTTTTTTTTATTTGAGGTAATGTGGTTATTTTTTTATGTTCATGTTCATGCACATCTATCAACAATTGTACAGAAAGGACAATATAAAATAACTACATGCATCCTGCTATTGCATTCTTTGGTAAAAACTTAATTAAATTTTTTTTTTCTCTGGCACAATAACACTGGATGCATAGATAAAAACAATGTTGAAAAGCTGCTACAAAGTAGCACAAACCCATATCCTGACTCGACTCTGCTGATACCGGCTCTCTTATGTGCTCCACTGCCCAAACACGAATAACAAGACAAAACAGCAACTTCACTTTGGGGCTTTATGGCTTACCAAAAGTGTTTGTGTAACAGAATCAGATATTACAGTCTTTACGCCTTATAGTCAGCTCCACTGTGGGTAATTAACCTGCAGACCACTTTGCTGTATGACAAAGCCTGGAGAAAGAGAGACGCTACGAGCCGTGACCCAGGATGTGGAAGGTAATTCAGTCTGAAATCAACCTGTCATCTAACAAAGTTTACTGTCTACAGTCTTTCCCAAGATTAATGGTATTCACTCTGTATGACACATTGCACAGTGATGTTAGTCTTTTCAGTTGTCAGTCAAGGAAACCTGACATAATAGCATCAGTGGTGACACTAAGTGAACTTTCTCGATGCTCTGCCTGAAAGGGAACTGGCTAAACTGGACTGTAGCAAATCATCTCTGCCATTTCATTTATATTCTTCGACCACAGTGTGTTTTAGTTTATTGTACATGTACCGTGGGTACACATTTTACGCTGGTATTTCTGTGGGCCTGAAGCATCTCTGTAGGTGTGTGTGTGTTTAGGTTGCCACTGTTCCAAGGTGTTTGGCGAGTTTGTTACAAAGTAGTCCAAAAACAACATTTTAAAGAAGTGCAGAGTACAAAGTGGCTGAGATGTGAATTTAACCACCAAATCCAAGCTCGTGGTTCTTGGTCAGAAAAGGGTTGATTGCTTATTTTTGGTGAGAGACAAGTTGCTGCTTTAAGTGGAGGAGTTCAAGTATCTTGGTGTATTCCTTATGAGTGAGGGAGAAACTCAGCCAGTGGCCTTCTACTACCCGTATCTACAGTGAGAAACACTAGTTTACTAAACAACAGTCCACCGATCACTAGTGTCAGCGAAAGCCAGACTTCAACTCCTCATAAGAATAGCTGGACATAACCTTACTGTCATGGTCCTGGGTCATTTGATCCAGCGTTTTGAGTTTTCTTGTGTTTTTGTCATTTTGTATTATGATTTATGTTTAAGTCCACTTTGTTAGTCTTAGGTTTATTCTATAAAGTAGTACCTATTTTGTTCTGTTTAGCTTAGGTTTGTTAGATTCCCCCTTGTGTCTTTGCCCTCTGTGTCTCCCTCTGTGTGCCTGCGTTTATGTGTTTGTGTGAGTTCCTGTAACTTGTTTCCCCTCCTTGTGTTTTATCCCATCATGTTTAGCCTATCTATGTTTCTCCAGCCCCTCATATCTGCTCTCTCTCCCTCAGGTTCCTTCGCTCCCTCTCGTCTGCCTCTTCTTCACTCCTGCATCATGATCCTCCATTTCCTGTTTTATTGTGAAGGTCTCGCTTTTCCATGTTCATTCTGTTCAGTTTTGCTTCCCATGTCTCGTTATGATTATTCGCGTCAGCTGTGTTCCTCGTGTGTTCTCACTTCCTTCTGTGTATTTATGTCAGCATCTCCCTCGGTCCTGTGTCGCGTTCTCCCTCATCCATGGTTGTGTTTCCCTGTGTGCCTCATTGCCTGTTAGCTATAATTTCCCAGTGTAGTTTTGTATCATTTTGCCATTCAGCAAATAAAGCTGTTTGAGTCTGTGTTTGGGTCCTTTCCTGCCTGCACACAGCCGAAATCATGACATTTACCATGATAGGATGTAAACTGATGGTAGATAACATTAGATAATCAACTATTAAAAACTGCTAAGACTGCTCCACCAGTTTCCTCCTCTCGGCTCATAACCTGAAATCAGCTGAAGAACTTTTGCAATGCAAGTAACATCATATTTGTAGGTGTAACTTGTCAGTACAGTGGTGTGTTACATTTTTGCATTACAGAAAAATGGGATGTAATTACGGTAACATGCGATTGCCCAACACTGATCTTTGCAGCCCTCTCTAATTGCAAATGCAGTTACTTGTGATTTAACTATAGCAACTATTGACTGGTTTATAGTTTAGTCAGAGTGGTAACCATCCAGGGTGTATCTTGCCTCTCACCCTAAGATGGATGGATTGATGGATGAACTAGTGACATGTGAAAACACTCAGTAAACTATCTGCAAGCGCTGTAACTTTGTGGGTGTGGAGCATGACTCTCTGACAGAGGCTTCAGAAAGGAGGGTGCTGTCTAAGTCCAGGTCGATATTGGTCCTTCACACATCTCATGTTGGACAGCTGCAGGAGAACGCTCAGCAAAAGACTCTTTCAACCACGCTGCATCATAGAACATCACAGGAAATCATTCCTACCTGTGGCCATCAAACTTTACAACTCCTGCTTTTAAAACCTGATAGACTATTTTAACTTGCGATATCTTGTCGATATTGTGCATACCACTGTTTTAACTTCATATTAACATTTAATTCAATGTGGGACTTGTGAGCATTTCTAGGAAATGAGCGATTTTCCCTGGGATTAATAAAGCATTCTGATTCTCAGGTGTCTTAGTTAGGTTTGCCTAATTTTCTATGTGCCCACTCAAAACAAAAAGGAACAATAGGTACATCAAGGCAACACAACAGACAAATGAAGGAACTGATGGTTGATGGAGCAAGCAGACTCACATTCTCCTTGAACTCCCCACCCCACCTCCCAGCTGCCACAGACGGTGCGTTTGGAAAAGGTTCAGCAGTTTAATTCAGCGAGGGGTGGTGGAGTGTGGCGCTGATGGGGCTGAAGTGAGTATTTAGAAGAAAGGGGCAGAGTGGGACTGGAGTGCCGCGCTTGCTTTCTTTTCTCTTTTGTCCCATTTAAAACCATAATTCATTTCAGCATCACTGTGGAAACTGAGAGGCTATAATCAGAGAGTGGCGTCCTAAATGGGGCCTGAACAAAAAGATAATAATTAAAGTAAAGGCTAGAAACACACTGTTGACTTTGGTGAAAGATGTGGAATTTTAAAAAAAGAAGAACAAAAGTAATGATTGTCATTGTTCAACGTGAAAAACTGGATAAATTAAGTTGTGAGTTTAAGTGCAATTTAGGATCCTTGATCATTTTGGAGTTATTATCCTGGAGACAATAAATAGGCAATCAGTCACTCTTAATGAGGACGTGATTGGGACCACTTTGGTGAATGAAAGGCTAAAGCAGCTTTGCAAAGACTTAAATCGCTTTTCATTGACTGGGATAATTTCAGCAGAGCCGGTGTCGCTTTGTGTCCAGATTTTACTGCGCACTGAGTGCTGTCAAAAAAATACATCACAAAAAAAAGCCTAAGGTTTACACACACATAGTTAGGCAGTCAAACATACACCTCTCAACACAGGGAATGTTAGCAGCACATCATGCAGAGTGAGGAGAAGAGTGTTTTAAGATAAAGAACGAAGGAAAGGTTTTATAGCAGGATTAGAATATTAGAGATTTGTATACCTTTATTTGGTACAGTGTCTCAAACATAGGAATTCTAAGAAAGTCTAAACTAAAACTCAACCCCAGGCCTGCATCAAACTTGGAACCCCACCATCCAAGTTTACAACTGAGAATTTTAAAGAAAATTGTTAATTACTAACAATTTGGCACCATTAGGAATGTGCGACACATAATACAAGACAGAATGGTGATGACCCCGTCCTGTATGTGGTGCACCTCATATGGTCAGCTACATAAGTTTTCTGTTATTTGTAAATGTTGATCTACCTATAAATCATAAGCTTTATTACTTGGAGCAGCATTTAAAACTACACATTTAGACAGTCTCTAAAGAAGAGGCTCAGAGTAATGTGGACGAAAGCTTTATTTACAACACACGAAACAAACACTAGAAATGGTAACTTGAGAATATGAACTAGAGCTATGGACATGAACATGAGCTAGGTGCAATGAGTCTAAACATGGGCTAGGAGCATGAGCATGACCTATGGTATTCCTGGACTTGGGGTGGCCGTGAGCATGGGCCTGAATTGGCAAAGCTTGGTGGGGAAACAGTGGTTCGAGAGCTGGTGGAGTTTGCATGTGGAGTCACACAGGAGAGGGGAAGCACTGCTGTGAGGTCTGGGTGAGGTCTGAACATCTGAACGAATAGATCCAGAGTTCCAAACGTTGAGGCAGGCAGGTGAGCGTGGAGAGCATACCGAGGATGGTTATCGGCTGCAGTGGAACAGAAAAGACCAGCGTCCAGGTGAGCTTGTTTATTGCAAGGCGATGGTGTGGTTCCAAGAAACAAATAGGTTAGCAGACGGTCTGGCGAAGGCTAGTTGTGAGCGCTGGTCTTAAATACAGCTGGTCTAATGAGCTCCAGGTAGGAATCCTGGGAGGAGTGACGATGACTCCACCCAGAGAAAGAGTGCCAGGCACTGTGGAAAAACACTGTGACTCACCCAGACCATGACACTCACATTAATATCGATAATAAGAGTTTTTACTTGTAACCATAGAAATGAAGATATTTGTGTACATGTTATTTTTCCTTACAGTGTTTACTGGACATGTAACTCTGACAAAATAAAATATGTTGTTTCACGGTGCAGAAAGAACCCTACAGCACTTTTTTTTCTCTTTGGTTATCATCGCGTATATCATCAAGTATTTCCAACAGATCAAGACCAGACGTTTGGTTTCTATTGTACATCTGTCTTTTAACGTAGTGTTACTCATCCTGACTAGTCCAAGAAATGTTAAGCTGCACAGTGACAGGGGGCAGCTCTGATTGGCACATGCAGTCACATGGTAAGGTACTGGTTGTTACTGAGAGCTTAATTTGCTTTTGCTTTGGTGGAGCCTGCATTCCAACTATTGCAGATGGCAAAATCGTGACTGAGATTTAAATTTGATTAACTGTGCAGCACTTTAAGCCACTTTCACATTGGCTACACTTGTCAGACCTGAAGGCTAAATCTTGTGAATACAGTCAGTGGTGTACAAAATAATATAGAGGAAGAAAAAATGCTTCAGTTCTTAAATTCTGACTTTTTTTATTATGATTATTGGTATTTTTAATGTTAAGGATTAGTTCATGACTGCTCTGGATAATCAATAATTACATGCTTTCAGCCACCCAGTTTATTAGACATATTACACAACAATATGTAATTACTAGTAGTGCCGTTATAGACTTCATAATACCAAAACCGCATCAATAATACGCATAGTTTGACAATGCCACCAAAATCTTCAGTGATTTTAAAGCACGGCTGTCCACCTGGTGTATTCCAACTTTAAAACAATGTTTTAATCACACTATGACCTTTTACAGAGGTCGGGTACAAATACATATAAATCTACATGAGGGGTGAAAATGGAGGTTAAAATAGCCTTTAACACATGAATTTTAAAAAGGTCTAGATGCTGTCTATCGAGATTTGGTGCATGCGCTTACACGTATAGTGCAAATACATCAGTTTTTATGAAATAGAAAAGTGAAATCTTCTGGCATGAATGAGATGTTATATGCACAGCAAACAAGTAAAGCATATCTTAATTTTGCATTTAACAAAACCCCCATCTATCTATTTTCTTGTGGTTATCCTTTTCAAAATGAAGGGTAACAAAATATTATAATCTATACCAGAGAACGTGAACGACTGCATCAAAATGTAAAACCAAAATGTAAGGGCCACTGTCTGTTTCCAAAGAGCCATGACTTCAACCTCTCAGATGAGCAGGCAGATTGATAAGATATGGACAGACGCCCCCTCACCTTCGTGAGCAGATCGGTACCGCAGCAGGACAGACGGACTCGTGTCCAATGCACCCTGGGGAGGTGTGTGTGTTCAACTATGTGCATTCGTGACAGACGGCCAGTCTGCAGCCCCCTGCAGAAGAGGAAGAAAGAGGCAGAGGGGAAAGCAGGAGTGGGTGAGGGGCTAAAACAGTACACCTACAGAGGAGGAGAGAGATAGATGAAGGGAGGATGATACTGAGGGATGATGATGGAGGGTCCTAGCGATGAAGCAGGGGCTGAGGTGGGAAAGAAGCAGAGGACAACAAAATGTTAAAGTGCTGGGCGAGAGAAAGATGAAGGAAGATGAAAGAGATGCTGGACTAGAAGGATAAGGCAATAAAGAAAAAAGCAGCAAGGGGGGAGGTGATGTGAGAAGGTGGTGTAAAAGCATGGATGTGTGATGGAGGGGGGTTAGTTTTCGAGAAGACACAAAGAATAAGATGAACATATTTTCTCTGCTTTTATGCTAGTTAGAACATCAGCACTACTAAAACACCCACCTTTTAGGGCTCATGAGAAGCACTGATTATTTCAATTATACACTTCACACTCAGCAACAGGAGCACAATTTTGTGTTTTGGAGGTTTTTTTTAAGAAGGTGCTTTAAAGCAACACACTGTTTGTTTGCACTGAAAGGTTTTTCTGTCTTGCGCCACGGTCGGGCTAAATGTCCACACGCTCACCCAACTCTGACCTGAAAAAGCTGAGAGGAGACAAAGACTGGTATCACACACCCGTTAGCTCCAGATAGCCTTTGCAGCCAAATGCCATTTTTGTTGCTTCCTGTGTGTGTTTTGTTCTGCTGCTCTGACCTTCAGAGCCCGAGTACATGTTATTAGTTTATGTCAGTGTTGAGTCAGAGATTTATTCTCTCACATCAAATATTTCCTATCAAATACACACACACGTAATAAATTAATCCTAACCTTCTAATGTAAGATTTTTGCCTTTTGAAAAATGTTCTCCCCTGTCTTGGTCAGTAGACAAAAGAAAAACAATCTGAGGGACAAACATCAAAAACACTTCTGACATTTTAGTTTTTCTTCAAAACAGTACAGGGGTTAGCGTTACTTTGCACAATCAGATGTTAAGTGAATATTTATGGACTATTTTGTGGAAAAACAACATGGGTGGGGCTAAACTGACACATCAAATTGCATAAAAATCAGATGAAGGAGAAAATATCTTTCATAACGTTATTCCCATCACTTAGCCTAGTTATGTGTGGAACTGACTTTGCACGATCACATCAGAGTGTATGTATGACTAATGTATTTTTGATTGGTAGTGATTAACAGGCAAAGCGAGCACAGCATTGATTGTATTGTTCTTGACGCCAACCACCTCCTACCGCACTGGCAGGAGTCCTTCCACTGTAGCTTGTAATGAGGAAGCATTGGAGCAATTAAAAACACAGCAATGCAGAGTTGTCCATGCTTCACTCTGCTCTGACCGGTTATGGACAGTGTGAAAGGCTTTGATTGCATCCAGGAGAAGGTACTGAAGGCGCATACAGTGTATGTGTCATTGTGAAGACACTATCCAATATTATTATTTTGATACATTTATATGAAGAATTTAGTAAATTAATCAAAAATACTGATTTCACTGATTTATCTTAGCAGTTTGAATATAAATCTTAAAGCTTGGACTTTATTTTATGGTAAAGGCTTAAAGATGTTGATAGAAATTAATCATTGATTGTGGGCGTTGTATGTAACCAAAGATCCAGGTCCAGGATCCAGTCATCTGACAACCATCTGACCATCTGGTTGCTGGGGAAAAATGTGTAGTACATAGTAGTGGTGCAACGGATCAAAAGTCTCACGGTTCGGATTGGATCACGTTTTTTTGTCACGGATCGGATCAATTTTCGGATCAGTAGAAGAAAAAAAAGAAGACAAGAATGTAACTCAACATTTACTTATTTAAGTATTTATTGCCTATTAAAAAACATTCAACTCAAGACTCATTCCACGCAATTACATAAAAACAAATTAAGGTGCAATATAGGGCAGTACAGGGCTTTGTATCTACCACTCCGCTGTGATATTATGAGCTGTCATGGTCACGTAGCTTTCCGTTGCCCTGGAGGTCCACCCATTTGTAGTTAGGGCAACAGAAGATGCCTGGGACAGCTCAGCCATAACTTTAAACTTTTCCTGCTCATACATGCTTGGAGCGATCTTGTCACTAAAGTGGACGCGCGACAGGATGTCATAGCGTGGCTCAAGCACCTTCATCATAGTTTAAACTAGTGCTGTCAGCGTAAATCTCGTTAAAATTACATTAATGCCATAACTGCATTAACGCGGAAAATCTCCGTTAACTAGTTACCACGGATCGCCCCGTGCGTGGGGCTGCACGGCGTCAATGCGTCAACTAACGCATTGACTAGTTTAAACCCCTTGTTTTGCACAATGGAATACGGCCTAGCGCTGAACGTAGCTATCGCTTGACAGACTGACCACGCGAACCATACACATACTTTTTTCTTCTTTTTTGAATCTTCGGATCACGTGCGTGCCGAACCGTGGAGTGGGATCGGTTCGGATTATGGATCAACCGTGATCCGTTGCACCACAAGTACATCAGCTAATGAGTGGCTGCTGGTGGTTGCTAATGTGAAATCAGTCGCAAAGAGCCAACACAGTCTTGCACCCAAACCTACTTGCGACTGCTTTTCCATTGTGGTAACTAACAGGTTGCTACAATCATCAGTGGTGGAAGATGCCAACTGGTCTAGTCTATAAACTGTGAAACTGTGAAGTGTCTCAAATTTGACGACCTTCAAAGCAAAATCTCCATCTTATGAAATGTGTTGGTTGTAGCAGTAAGGCACAACCTTTACTTGGAAGGTGAGCGTTTTCTATTTCTAGTTTGTATTTCACTTTTTTGAGTTTCACTACGGCTTAAAGAGTAAATGGTGAGTGTTTTGAGGCAAATTGGTGTTTATCATACTGCCACACACAAATTACCATGCCAGTCTCATACCCACCAAAGCAATCATTCATAGGTTTTTGGTGTGGCACGCTCTTTGGACTGCTTTTACCTCACCACAGCCAGCAAGCTCCAGCAAACAGTCACTAACAGGTCAAAGAGTACACTTTTTTTCCATAGCAACTTGGGGTTCCCAGGGCATTGCTGATTCGTATCTAAAGTGGGAGTTTACACACTGTACATCAACCGGGATCCAGAGATAATGAAGAAATCTCCACAAGTTCCATAAAAGTGATTGCGTTTGTGTTCTTATTTATTTAGTTATTTAACTAAGTTGTATTGCTGAAAAACAAGATTTGACGGCCATGAATCAAATTCTCATCCCTTGGCACCCCATGCCAAACCATTATTGAGGCAATCTGAATTTGTTGATGGCTGGCGACCAGGAAAAGTTCAGAAACAACAGCTGACAAGCTTGGCATTGGCCCAGGTATCAGTGAAGTTTGCCTCTTTTCTCCATCAGTGCTGCCAAATGGTTTTCTTTTAGCTTTTAGTTTCCAACAAAGCTGGAAGCTATTCTTTATTTTTATAAAGTTTTTTAAAAGCATTAGAGCATTGGATTCTAAAATGCTAAAATACAAAACGTAATCTAGAATGCTCAATTGATATGTTACATTTAGTAAAACAGCAGAAAATGTGGAATTTTACAGTTACATTAAAAAATGCCTGTTTGGAACTAGCCAACGTCCCCTTGCAGTGCAGGTGAAGAGCAAATAAACAGGTGATTCAGGTCAAAAACAAGTAGCTGCAATGAGTCAACAATGTGCTATCAAGTGTGCAATGAACTATCAACATCATCACCTTAAATATAAATTCATGTTTGCTAGCCTTGATTAGGGATGGGTATCGTTTAGGTTTTATCCGATACACCGGTACTTTTGAAACGGTGCTGGTGCTTAAACAGTGCTCGAACCGGTGCTTAAAGAATGGAGAAAACAAACTTTGTCCAAAAACCTCTCATGTTCAGCAGTTTTTTTGTAAAAAGATAACAATGTTAGCCTTTTCTGCAGCTATAGGGGATTTCTGGTATCACTCTTGGCTGGAAGCAGTGCTTAAACAATGGAAAAAACACAAACTTTGTCCTAAACCTCTCATGTTTAACTGTTTTCCACTTTTTCTTTGGTCATTTTAGCCTTTTTGGCCAGGGTGAAGGGAGTATCTGCCATCAAACAAGAAGACAGCCGCATGTAACTACGACGGTGTTTGCTAGTTCACCTTACATGCATGTAATAACGTGGTTAGCCTACTCAACGTAAATTACACTCGAACAACATTAAGCGACTCATGCAGAGAAGAACGGCTGCTGCTGCATCATCATCCGTCATCATTTCTGCTACACTGGCAGGGCTAGGGGCCAGGACTCTGGCGTATGTTGCTAACTCCGGGTCCGATAACAGGCACCACACCCGCAGTAGATGTGCACGGTGTGAGGTCTCGCAGCAAGCTATCAAATACGGCGCATTTCTCGGCTTTTAACAAAATGCTATACGTCGCCAGGTGTTTCATCAGATTCGAGGAGTTACCTCCTTCACACAGTATCAGCTTAAAGCACTTGTTGCAGGCTGCTGAGTTTGCATCTTTTGCTGTGAAGTACAGCCAGACTTTTGACCGCTTCGCCTTGGGCATTTTTAATCTGTAGCTCTGCTCTAAAAGAACGTACGTACCTGGACCCGCCTACTATGCTTGCAAAGGTAAAATGATTGGCTAGAATCCAAAGTGTATGACATTTCAGGAAAAAAAAATCACCGAAATAAAGCACCGAAATGTGCGCTGCTTTTCGGTCTGGTTACTACCGTTTATGTCAGAACCGGTGCCATTACCGGTACCCATCCCTAGCCTTGATGTAACCTAATATTGACCATAGACACCATGTGTGCTTTGTGCTGGTCCAACGTGAACTTCATTACAGTACTGCAGACTAACCACTTTAGCCTGCAGTACACTGGACCAAACTACCTGGTAGGCAGTTAGCCTAAATTAGCATAATTTAATTTGTTTAGCAAGACATTTCACAAAAAAACATAACTTGAGCAACACATCATGTATAAATACAAGTTCTGATTAACAATCAATGAGAGTGAAATTTAAAATTACAGTTAAGTAAATGTCACTTGCTGAGCAGTCCTTACTTTTGAAAATAAGGCTCCTGCTCCTGCTGCTCCTTCTCCTGCTTTTTGTACATCTTCCTCCATCTCTTAGTCTCAGACATTAATATTTTTCGTCACCTTGAGAAATCCGCCATATGCACATTTAGCTCTCAGACAAATTTTAACAAACTCAGCTGAAACAGTATACTGTTACTCTGTTTATGCTTGTTTCTCTTTGGTAGATAGCTAGATGCTAAAGTACCAGTACTGTGACTTTTTTTCTGCACTATGAATCCATGCAGACACAAGGAGCAAAAAGAGGGTGGGATATCATTATTTTCTTGTTACTGTGAAAATATCACTGGAAGCAACATGGAAAAAAACTAATTTCATCTTAAAAGATTGAATTACTCATTGATTACTATTTAACTGAGGGTGCCAGATTGTTCCAACTTGCTTTAGCCCCTGAATGTACCCCTAGCTAAAGTTACCAAGCTAGCTAAAAATATAAATATTTAAATAAGATAACACTGGACAAGGTTGTTTTTTTTTAGTTGTGTTGGATTAAGCAAATAACTGCAGCAGCCAATCAGCTGAGACAAACTGAAATCATCATCATCATCATTATAAACAAGACAACAAAAACTCTCAAACTGCATCAATCTCAACTGAACACTGCTGGAAGCAGAAACTGAATTTTAATTTTATCTAAAGTCCAAAACACAAATCTGAAAGTATAACTTCAACACAGCACTTAAATGGTAAATGGCCTGTATTTGAATAGCGCTTTACTTGGTCCCTAAGGACCCCAAAGCGCTTTACACTACATTTAGTTATGCACCCATTCACACACGATGGCAGCTACATTGGAGCTACAGCTGCCCTGGGGCGCACTGACAGAGGAAAGGCTGCTGGACATTGGTGCCACCGGGCCCTCTGACCACCACCAGTAGGCAATAGGTGAAGTGTCTTGCCCAAGGACACAACGACCCAGCCTGTCAGAGCTGGGGCTTGAACCGGCAACCTTCCGATTACAAGACGAACGCCCAACTCTTGAGCCACGATTGCCCCTTAAAACATGTGCTGCTTATTGTCACTTGACATCACCAAATATTACAGAAAATTAGGCTATCACAACAGTAAATTGGTCCCCACCTTCTAAAAACAAATAAAAAAATCTCAAACGTAAAGATGCTATACTAAATCTACTAGTGCCACTATGCAACAGTGCGACAGCAAAATGCTGCTCTCAGCTCCTCTGGAATAAAACACACTTTTAACCATTTCATTACAGCCAAGGACAACAAAATTGATTTTCTCCCCTTCAAAAAATGTTTGAAGCAGACCTGGATGTAATCTAGAACAGAATAATAGACATCAGCCAAGTGCAGTTTTCACCAAAGGCTGCACAATTACACAGCAGCGCGCGCTCACACGTGAAATGGTAGGGTGGTGTTACACTGTGCATCGAGAACCTTTCACACTTTCTTCCCCATTCTTGGTTCAGTTAATGGTCTTATCTAACAGGAATCAAGACTGGGAGGGGGGAAGGTGACTCAAACTAATGTGTGTGTGCATGTGTGTGTGTCTGTGTGTGTGCTACTGTTACAAGGTTGAGTCTGCTTAGATTGCTCAGATCAATAATGCAATGAGAGAGAGGGGGAGAGACCGCATCGTGTCTAATTTGGATGACTCACGAGGATGCGCTGGAACAAAAGACAAAAGAGGAGAAAGAGAAGGAAACAAGGAAAAGAACGAGGAAGCAAAGGACGGAGCGGACGTGATGAGGAGTGATGAAGAATCCATCTCTGAAACACAACAGAGAAAAAAACTGAGACAGTTTAGTCGAATATTGATGAATATTTATTATCCCTGCTGTCTCTCACACCAACATTTTTGCTTCTAATAGTATTTTTTAACACTTGTGACTGTGAATATTTTTAAATGAGACACACTTTGATACATCTCATGATGACAGGTGCCATATGGTATTGTTAAAGTGGGACACGTAAAACACAAACGAGTCCTGCACAACCGTGCACTCCAACCAGATTATAACTCTGTGGTGAAATGAATCCTTTGAAACTTAGCTTTAGGCAACAAAATCAATCTCTTTACTGTTTGTAAACTCTTTACCTTCCACCTGGTCCGTGTCTGTACCTGGTCTCCCTGAACGACAAAGTAATTGCTTATGTTTTTAAAGATGTCTACTTCTAAATCCAGACAAATTCAAAATAGAAATTTGGAGGGTCTTTTAATACAAAGACCACCACTATAACAATTAATGTAATGTCTTTCCTTTTGGTATTAAAGGATCCATAATCTCTAGAATTACAATAAGTATTCACTCGTCTGTCTTTAGAGGCATATGAACTTGAGTGATAATCCCATTCTGAATCCACAGTATTTAATATAATGTCGGCCCAGCTTTGCAGCTAGAAAAGCTTCAACTCTTCTTGGAGGACTTTTCACAAAGGTTTGGATTGTGTTTGTGGTCATTTTTGACCATTCTTACAGAAGCACATCTGT
The DNA here is from genome assembly GCF_057382185.1 of Mchenga conophoros. Classification (NCBI taxonomy): domain Eukaryota; kingdom Metazoa; phylum Chordata; class Actinopteri; order Cichliformes; family Cichlidae; genus Mchenga; species Mchenga conophoros. The sequence goes on from NC_140546.1 coordinate 33,929,460, forward strand.
GAGGTCAGACAGTGAAGTTGGATGAGAAGACCTGGCTGACAGTCTCCACACTAATTCATCCCAAAGGTGTTCTATCTGGTCGAGGTCAGGACTGTCACAGGCTGGGTCTCTGACCCAGCATGCTGAGTCTTATTTTGTAATTTTGAAGTTCTCATGTTAGTTTGGTGACTATAAGTTTGTGTTATTCTTATGTAGGGTTTAGTGGAGGTTTAGGTTAACGATTATTTATCATCTGTCTCCTTGGTTTCTGTGTTTCCTTCCTTGTCTAGTCTGTCATGTGTTTTAGGTCTGTTAAGCTTGTGTTGTCGTGTCTAAGTCTCCATGTTTCCTGTTTTATTTTGAAAAGGGTCTTGTGTTCTGTGTTCATGTGGTTAGTTTTACACTCCACTGTGTCATTATGTTTCATTCGAGTCAGCTGTGTCATCATGTGTCTCCACTTCCCCTGATCACCTCGTGTGTGTATTTAAGTCGTCAGTCTTCCTGTGTTCAGCGTTGCGTCGTCTGTGTATCTATCCCCTGTCATGGAACTCATAGTTCAGTTCATAGTGTCACAGTCTAGTTTGTTTTCTCGCCTTTTGTTAGAGTTAATTCAGTCTCCTTGTCTGTGTTCACCCCTGGGTCCTGGGCATCCACAAACTGTTCCCACAAAGTTGGAAGCATAAAGCTGTCCAAAATAATTTTGGTATGCTAAAGCAGTAAGAGTTCCTTTTACTGGATTTATTTTTTATTTTATAAAGTTTATGCTTTAGATTTAGTGAATGAAGTTCCAATATTTTATTATTTATGCTTTAAGTTAAATCCATGCTTTAAATACATCATAACTACAAATCCTTCTGAAACCCTTCATCGTAACTCACGCCAGCCATGTCACCACAGCCTGCAATGACAGCCATTAGCCCGTTCAGTTTCCTTCTGTGTATTTTAGGCTCCTTTTCTGCCACCCTTCATCAAATCAAATGGAAGAGACTTGAAAAGAGAATCTCCAGTGCTAACTAATGTTTTAGTTAGCAGAGAAATACCATGCACAGTTACAGTCTGGTAGTCATGTCAACCACTTACATAGGCTATGCAGATTCAATCCAGAAGTAAAAATTAAGCTTACTGTTAAGTTTTTATCTTTAATTTGAAAATTCACCTTTTTGGACCACATGAAAGTAGATGAGGTGTGGTAAAATAAATTCGGAGTGGCACGGTGGTGTAATGGTTAGCACCAGTGCCTCACAGCAAGAAGATTTGAGGTTTGAATCTACAAGCTGACCAGGACCTTTCTGTGTTTTCTCCAGTTCCTCTGTTTTTTCTCACAGTCCAAAGACATAGATATTACTGCAGGTTTGGTGGTAACTCTAAACTGGCTGAAGGTGTGAATGAGATTGCGAACGGTTGTTTGTCTCTGTGTTGGCCCTGTGATAACTTGGCGATTTGTCCAGGATACACTCTGCCTCCAACCCTATGACAGCTGGGATAGGCTCGAGCCCATGAATGAGCAGAAGATGGATGCATAAAATATACTGAGAAGTAGCCTAAAGATTATAGACTTGCCTAAAAAGATCATGACCTATTTATTTCTTTTACATGCTAGTAATTAGCCATTTTTAATAAGTAGACATATCATCACGAGTTTGAAACCAAATTTTGTGCCATCAGCCTTTTATTATTCATGTTCTTTTTGTGTTATAGAAGCTCCCTACCCCCTCTCGCTCCTTCAGCTACTGTATCTGGGTCAGGGTAACAGTCAGACATGGAAAGAGCTGTGTGACTCACAAATGGTTGTTCTGTTTTAACACTTGTGCACTGTATGTCCAGTGTGTGCAGCAGTCCTCTCCGGGCCTGGCAGACTGGCCAGAGCTGCTCCTGTGACACATTTCTCTTGTCTCGACTGGCTGTTTGGTATGTCTGCAGAAACTGAGTGGACCTTGAACTTCAAGCTGTCTGGATTAACCGTATGGACTAAGGTAGTGTGTATTGATAAAAAAAAAAAATTAGGCAAATTGTCCAGCAGCCAGTGTTCATTCTAAAGTCTGTGGCTCTCAGTTTCTTCAAAGGCTAGGTTAAAGGTCACTTTTAATTGCAGGTTCGCAAACACTAAAGTGGCAACGTGCTCCAAAATACACACAGTAACTAACCTGGTGACTGGTACTTCTGCAAAATTGAAATAAGCCTTAAAAATAATACCCCACTGCTGCAGCTGTCATCTCTGCAGATGGGGTGAAGAATCCATCATACAGGAAGAAATGTCAGAACCCAGAGGTGAGTGGCAACCTTTCGCACATCAGATCCCTCCCCGTGCAGTTCACGCCCATCTGTCTGGCACCCTGCTGGCTCCTGTGCTGTTCCCAAATACAGTTAGAGGGGTTTAAACAGCCAAGCGTGAGATTAGGTTCACAGGGATTATTACTGCGTACCCTTGTTTCCCATAGTCCCTGTGTTCTCACTGGCCCTAAAGGTCAGGGGTCACTGGTAACCCACAGCAGTATCGTGACACCTCATTACTCTTCACCAGGCTGCATGATCGCCACGGCGCGTTGTCATGGCAACGGCAAGACAGAAAGCTTATCTTGATGCTGAGAAAATTACACCTAAGCACCAAACCCCAGGGTGTAGCCTGCGTTTTGTGTGTGGGTGTGTGGGTGTGTGTCTATGTGTGTGGGTGTGTGCTGAGGGCATATGGTGTCCGCTGCATGGGGAGGTTGTGGGCTGAGATGAGAAGAGAGTTCCTCTCATGCTGTGTAATGTCCATATACCCCTGTAGTGATGGAGGTTTCCCAAATAATGGGGTTGAGGCAGAAGGGCAGAAGGCGATGACTGTGAATAAAAATAAAAAATAAAAAAAACCCTGATATCCATGGATATGAGAGTAAACAGAAGGCAGAGAGATTTGGAAAGGTGGTGTATGTTATCGTCTCATAATCCACTGTTAGGATGGTAAGTCATCTATAATGTCTTGAGGTATTTTCTCCATCAGTGGTGCTTTAGGAGAGGATTTTATCTAATATGCAGCCATGTTATCAGTATGTAATTACAACATCTAAGCTAATTGAAATGGGATAGACTGGTCTTATGTAAAACAGATAATGGTATCCACTTAGGCAGCTTGCTTCGCAGGGAGCCACTTATGAAAACTGACAAGAAGGATTACTAAAAAAGTATCAGAGTACATCACACATGAATTTATTCACTGCAACTGTTGCAATGAAAACAATATTAAAAAGAAAAACAAAAGGTCAAAACCTTATGTTTCGTCAGATTTTTCCTAATTTCAGATTATCTTGTTATTCGTGAAATATGATAAATAAAGTATTATAAATCTTAAGCCACCCCTTATTTATTCATATTTTACTTCCAAGGAGTCAGACTTTGATGCATTTTTCCTAAAGTGGTATTGAGCAATATTTCTCTGGGGTTTCTGAAGGCTGCTTTTACATCTATTTTCAGTCCAGTCCTTGTGTCATTCCCACAGATACCCAATATAACACAGTTTGACAGACATAAAGGAGTGTTATTGCCCCAACAAGGTGATTTCCAAAGAGAAGAACTGTCAAAAACACTGCACTCAGATCATAATACTGATTGCAAAAGCTGCAAAAGCATAGTCCTGGATTGGCCTCCCAAGAGCATCAACAACGCCAGAGCATCAAAGAGAGTTCAAACTCTGTTGAAGATTAAAGTTGCTCATAACAAATTGACTTTCAAGGTTGCTAGAACTGTACAAACTCTGTTTTCGCCTAATATATTTTCCATTTATATCTCCATGTTTCATATAATGGCTCCACCTATTTTCCCAGCAAAATAAAAAATACATGAGAGTTGGCTCAAAACTGCACTGTAGCACTTTATACATTATTAAAAATGAAATTTTGGTTGTTCTATGACAGCTTTGGAAAAACAGATACACTTTCATCATGTTCCTCCATGTCAGCAGACGATGTAATGAGCAGCATCTGATTTACGCTTGTGTTACTGTTTGATGATGAGCAGGTGTGCTGGAAGTATTGCATTATTTTTGGTGTGGAAAAACAGAAACCTGCAATGTGCAAGCAGCTGATTCTTTTCTTTTGTGCCTTTTCTCATTTCCCTAGTGTTCAAACTCTTTTAGAAAACGAGTGGATGCGATTTAGAAAATGGTCAATCACAGATAAGGTCAGGGGAAGCACAGACGTTTAATTTTCAAGCCACAATGCTCTCCGGCTCTCCTTCACCAGGATGTCTGACGGTTCTCTTATTGTGCGAGCAGGAAACTCTTTGCTGGAGTAGACAGTTTAACAAATCAATGTTCATTTACAAGTCTGTAAACAACCAACACACAGATACAGTGCCACTGCGTGCGACATATCTAAATGTCAGTCAGACAGAAAGGATTGCTATTCCTGTAAGGCGTATCGACTGCAGTCTATTTCCCAGTTGTTGAGATAAGGCCCGCCCAGCCCGAATAGTTTGGCCTGTGGACAGAATCAGCTGATAGCACAAATGATCTGTCCATCAAATTCTAATACGCCAGTCAAGCCTCTATTAAAACAAAACCAATAAGCCAGGCAGACTAAACCCCAGCTGGCTCAAGGACAGGGACTGACTCAGCCTTGTATAGTGTCTTTCCACCTTCCCTCCCTCCCTGCTCCTTTTTTCTTTGTTTTTCAGCATTTTTTATTATCATTCAGACTGGGGTTTCCCGTCTCACGAGGAACATAAAGAGGAAGCATAAAAATGATAATCAACAGAAACAAAGCAAAGCATCAAACAGCCAGATGGGGACGCAAACAGCGACTGAGGCCTGAGTTAATTTAACACAATTTAAGATGTGCACAGCACAAAACTTGTCCTGGCATCTTCAGAATTGTTTTAGAATTTGGGTGAATAGAATTTGAAGACTCAGGTTGGGTGTGATGCTGTGTTCTGGAGGATTCTGTTGTGTTCTCGTGCAGTTTGTTTCTTGTCTGGCACACCAAGTTTTCTAAAGAAAATCTCCATGGTGACTGAAATCTCTGGGTGATACTAAAATACCGTGCACTAAAGGAAGCACAAAGTCAAATACAGTCAAAATACAATTTTGTAAAAGAGGTCCAACTGCAAAAAAGGTAAAAATTTAAACTTTCACATATTTTGAAATAAAATAACTGAAAATATTTTCAAAAATGTCCATATTAATTGAAATAAGTGAAAATACTGGACTTACTGAGGAGGACAATCTAGATAGTCTTATCTGTGAGTGGGAAAAAAACATTAAGTAACTTTGTAAATGAAAACGGATGGATGTGTGGGCATCCTCTTGTATTTACTTTTTTTTAAAAGTTTTTTCAAGGTCTGATCTTCACACTAAGTTTAAACATCCACAAAAAAAGTAAGATTTCTAAGGCATCGTTTTTATTTTATTCACTAACACTGTGAATGCTAAGGCAAGCTTACAGAACTGTGATGCCTATATGCACACCCACACAACTGACACGACACGTCAGATAAATAAGGCATTTCACACATCATTACCACATTCAAGATCCTTTTTGTTGTAGTCACTATCCAGCTCACATATTATTCCATTCAGTTTAGTTCAATTCAGTTGTATTTATAGAGCGCCAAGTCCCCCCAAGGTTGCCTCATGGTACTTTATATTGTAAGGTAAAGACCTGACGATAATACAGAGAAAACCCCATCAATCAGACAACCTGCTTTGAACAAGTCTTGGCGACAGTGGGAAGGAAAAACTCCCTTTAAACAGCAAGAAACCTCTGACAGGACCAGGCAGCCATCTACCACAACCGGTTAGAGGTGGGGGAATAACTGTCAGCTGGTGGTCTCACTTTATAAGAGACAGCCTGACTAGACCTCTATTCCATGTGGGAAGATCAATGTCCATCTCTCTGTGGTTCAGTGTTTGTTACTGGGCAAAAACCAGTTTGGACCAAGGAGATGGTGCCAGTATTTCAACCATGTTTGCTGGATAGATGCATATTAGACAGTTACTTTGATTTAGTTAATTTGGTTAAACTGCTTGAACACACTGGTTGAATTGATATAAGTTGCATTAATGACATTTTGTCTTGGAGTTAGTCGTCTACTGCTACAGTTCTTCCTGGCTAGACAAGAAGAGACTGGCTGCTTCTTCTTCTGCAGTGAATCTTTATAGAGCCTAAAATGTGACCTGTGTAAGTGACTGTAGTGTGCATTCAGCTTTTGCTGGTGCATTGTGTTGATTACCTTGTGGTTGTTTCCTGGTGTTTTATCTGTGTTGCCAGTCGTGACAGAAACAGAGCAAAATGTTCACAGAGGCGAACATTTTTTTCCATTTTTGACAATTTTGCCTCAATCTCCCCCTGTGATTTTGCTGAAACCTTATATTTGAGGCTATGTTTATTATTCTCTTACCGAATTATTCAAAAACTTTGATCAAAAGTAACAAGAAAAGAAAGCATAGGAGATAGCCACTGCAGCTAACCGGCCAATCACAGTAGCTGTAAGCTGTGTCAACGCGACGTCTACATTCTAAGGAAGGTGCATGTCAAGGTGCAAGTATGGGCGTAAGATTTCAGAGGGTTTTCAATTACAATGGTAGGTTTAACACAGAAGTATAAATGTATAACAAACCACATACTAGGAAAGCATGGGGAGAATGGGGTTGTTTTTAATTGACCTTATTTATTGTTCCTGTTTATAATGGTTTGCTCTACTGGTATATAGGTCGAGTTCTTTCTCATTTGGTGAAGTCACTTTTTTAAGTTCTTAGAATAGAAAAACTAACAAATCGCGAACACAAGGAAACACAAAAACTTTAACAGAATGTAGGAATATACTGAAAACTAAAGGAAATCACAACTCAAAACTCTGAGTCAACAACCGAGGGGGCCATGATAGTAATCATCGAGATGCAGTAAGAATGCCTCCATAGATTGCCAAACTTTTTGCGCCACATATTTTTCATGCATTATGTCGCTTTAAGTTGTATTTTCAACTGGGCAGAGCTGAAAGATGATTCTGGCAAACAGAATTTTAAAAATGTTTTCTGAGAATTACCTGCTGTCCGCTTTACCCAAGAAACAAGTAGTTCTTTTGTTGTGTTTGGGTTTCCTTCACTATGTGATCATTTCATTGCTCTTTGGCAAAATCTGCAGAGCTTGTTACTTTCCAGTGACTTACAATTTTCCCTGTTGGGTGAAGTGAAGGAAGCAAAACATGGTAAGGCGCTACCCTGCACTTGACCCACAACCCCAGCCTGCCCTGCTTTCTTCACAGCCATTACATAAAGACTTTGAAAAGAACCTGTCCTGAAGTGCTGATTAGTGAAAATTGGAGCCAATAAAAATGTAGTTAAATATGTGAAACGAGGGAGATGGGATAACTCCTAGAAAAAGGTGATAGTTTTTCAGATCACAAAGGAACCAAGTGTAACTCTTAAACCACAATGGGTAATACTCAAGAGCCTACTGTCAGAACAGGGTGTACATGAAAGGACTACCAGGAGCAACACTTTCCTATAAGAACTGAGCAACAAGCAATAAGGCTGCAGGAACAATGATTTGAGGGTCAATGAACTCAAAATAGCACATTTTGGTTTATATAAAAAGCGTGATCATTGGAGAAAGAGAACACTGCATTATCACATCTTATACCCTCTATCTGTGGAACATGATGGCAGCAGTCATAGTCGTGGCTCTTTTTGTACATCTGGGCAAGAATAGCCTGTCATTTTTGACTTAGGAAGCTCTAGGAACAGGTTGAACACAAGTTCTCCTACTAAAGAAAGACTAAAGAGAATTCTAAATTCTAAAACCTTTTGTCAAACTATATTTTTTCGCACAGTTAGGCGAAAATGTTGTTTGCAATGTGTTATTGTTAGAAAACAAGACCAATAACTCTCCATTGCACATTAATATGATGACATAGCCAACACAGAATCAGCTGAGCTAAGCGTAGATTAGGATGGAGGTAGGGAAACTTCGCTATGTCCCAAGGTAACAAAATCCTCAGACTAGCACCTCTGTGACTCACTAATTAACACATTGTATTTCAGTTTATTCTGCACAAAAACTGGAGAGGGGAAAACAGCATACGACAAATATTTTCACTCCCCTTATTTTATCTGCGCATGCATACCAGGACCCAATTTTTAAATGTTCTTTTAAGAAATCTTGTTAGATCAGAAAATCAATGCCACTTTCACTGTCTGATGAATATGAAGCTGGAACCTGGAGCATATAGTTTAGTAACTGAGTATTTATAGGAATATACTCCCTGTAGAAACAAATTGACGTCTTTACACCAGTTTGTGTAGAGAAGAAACCAACAAAAGGTACCACGTGTTAATTATAGAGCTTTAAGCCTGCAGTGCAGAAACGTTGTGCATCGTTCTGGGAGTAACAACAATTACACAAACACTGTCGATGCATGCATCTGCCTCCATCCAATAAAAAAACAAACTAATCCAATGCCAATTTGTCACTTGATTGCTTTTTTTTAGGTTGTAATTCTTCCTCTGAAACCAAATTTCTTTGGTTTTAAATCTGGAACACCCAGAAAGTTTCTTGGACACTGTTGTCGCTGGTGTGCTAGTCTCCTATGCTCCTAGCTTCTGCAGTCTACTTCATGTCCATCCCCAGGGCTGCTCCTCTCTTCAGCTCTGGCACACCAACTGGTTACCAGTTGATGTATAATATATCATTACCAGCACACCAAGAGCCTGGCATAATTCAAAATTCTGATAACTTTTCCTGTATTGGCAAGGGCTTTAATGGAAAAAGTATTCTAGTTCAAAAACCACTGCAGGGTTTTACCTGATTCTGGGTTAGGGTGACTAAGCTTGTAGGAATGATTGGTCTGCATACATGTTACCTTATTTAACAGCAGTCTGGTTGTTTTAGGTGATTTTCCATTTAGGGGAACTCCAAAAATTTTCTATGCAGAAAAAAAAGTGTTCTTTAAAGAGCCCAGCTGTTAACCACTGCTAAATCTGATGAGCTAAATCAAGGCAAATCACGAGCTATTCATTTGTGTTCATGGAAGCAAGTTTTGGTACATACAGTGAAGCAAATGAAACACAATCTAAATATATATATATATATATATTTTTTTTTCCATAATCACAAGATTTCTGACCGCCTTGTTACTGTGTGGCAGTACAAAGAATTTCAGCATCTATGTACACAAGAAAAGGATAATTAATGCCAATAAACATGGATGAAAAGATCAAATTCCATCACTGTTTCAAACAGCCATGAAAGTTTCCTGTTTCCTTTTTCAGCTTAACCATCTAAACCTCATTTAACTGCCCCCTGAACCAATTTTGACTGCTTCTCATCCACATGGAAACAGAAGGTTAACATTAACGTTGCTTGTTTGTCCTCCTCTGCTGTGCGCAGGGCTCATTAGCTTCTCCTAAAGCAGACTGCCCATAGTTGCCATGGAAGCTAGCGGGGACAGAGACAGAATGATGAGTGCGGGAGCCACAGGTAAAACAAGCTGAGATGGAATCACAATATTTCAGTGTTAGTGCATACCTCAGTATGACTCTGTACTGCAGCCCTCACTTTGCTGCAGGAAAGGATGGATGTTGACTCTTAGTCACGCTCACAGATGGTGAAGACTGCTTTAAATGGGGAGGAGGAGGCAGGCGGAGAAGTCAGGCCTTGAGAGGTGAATAAATCTTTTATCGTCTCCACTCCCATCACGTCATTTTGACTCAGCCAAAAAAGAAAACGAAATAACACACTGGGATCGCACAGGAATATATGGCCACCGCACTTTATTGCTAAATGAAACTTTTCCACTTCCATTCCAGCTTTGCCAAATCACTACATGCTTATCCCTGAGGTCATCAGGAATGTCAATAGCCTCAGCAGATAGGAATCTTTCATTAACCTTTCATTTCATCGCAGCCTTAAAGAATATTCAACAGAATGCAGAAGTCTGGCGTTCGAGACGTCCTTCAGCTGCAAGGCGGGATGGAAACAAATAATGGTATCGTGTTCCTTTAGCTGACTTTGAGTTCGAGACAGCATTAATGCTTTATTTAAAGGCAGCGCAGTCTGTTCTGTTGGACCTGCAGGCCCTCGGTGTGGGCAAACAGAGTCGATGAATCACGCTGTTGCAGAGAGTACAACAAAGTGGTGCATCTACTACTGATGTGCTGTAGCGCCCGTGTTTATTACCAGGGCCAGAGCGAGACAAGAGATTTCACCGGCCACAAAATCAACACAACATCATAAAATGCCAATATGAGGTATATTTTATTCACTAGCACTGTGAATGCTACAGGACACGAGCTTCTATTCTGTTACAAAGAAGAGAGGAAGAGTGGGAGTGCATTGGTATTCCCCAAAATATCTGTACGGATGAGATTTACAGTAACACGGAAAACATGCTGGCAGATGTGATTTGCTGCTTCAGACTCGGCTGATTTCCACTGAGTTTTGACCCAGACTCTGAAATAATCTTGGCGCAGTTTCTCCACGCGGGTCATGAAATATTCACTTCATATCAAATGAATAATATATCCAGTATTACTTTTTTACTCAAATGCTGCTCCGCTACTTTGAATCCCTCTCAGTCTATTGTCACAACAGGACGAGAAATGAAGCGCATCTAATAACGTACACTGCTGACACAAGAGTCACATAAGCAATAACTCTGTGCAGGGGTGGACGGCTCTTTTTCTTTATAAATAGTGCCGTCTCTTATAAATGATGCTGATTTATTCTGACGGGGCTGCATGTATTCCTACCTTGTTCTGTGTGAAAGATACATCACCTCTTTTGCTGTATTTGAATGTTTAAATCATTTGAATTGTGTGTCTCAATTGGATACCCTTCATGAAGGACGTACAATTGTTTGCCTCAAAACACCTTATTGACTCCCTTTGCTTTCCCTTCCCTCTAACACAACCTGCCAGTCATCTGTCAGTCACCCCAGCGAGCAGCATTTTATTTTCACCTCATGGCTTCACTCGTTCAACAGTGGGATCCATGCAGGTGCAATTGATTTAGAGAGAGCAGTGGTAGGAGACTCACGGAAGGGAATTTGACCTTGGCTTTACCTGACAGAAAGAATTACCACAAACGTGGTGATGAGCCATCTCACAGTAGCAGTTTTGTTATCTCCAGGTGTAGCAGGTGCATAGTAAGGCTTGTGTGGTCAAAGGAAATTACCATTATAAGTGGATTGGTGTGCACAGCCATGTGAAAGAACACAGTTTTCACAGGATTGCACAGAGTGCTGCAAAAACAAGAAGTAAATGTTTAAAAAAAATCAGTCATTTGAACATTTTCCATGTAACCTATAGAAATGATGTTGACAGCGCTGGGATTGGCTACCGTTTAGCTTTACAACTAAGCTTTCATGTAAGATAGATACAGCCATGCAGTGTTGGTCAAGTGACTTGAAAAAAAGTAATTAGTTACTAATTACTGATTACTTCTCCAAGAAAGTAATCCTGTTACTGTACTGATTACTTATTTTTGAAAGTAATTACTTACCTTAGTCCTTTGTTACTTAGTTACTTTTTAAAAAAACGATACACAGGTTAGCAATAGACCCTTCAGCCCAATTCTGTTTTTTCTGCATCATCCATAATATAACATTGAGTCAAATGAAAAAGTCTCTTTTTAAAACTTGTTTTATTAGTTTTAACCTTTTAACTTTATGCATCAAGCAAAAATTTAATTGTATGCAACAGTCTTTGACTTGAAGAAATTGGTTTAACATTTAAACCTATTTTCTGCACATTACAGCATATAAAATACAATAATGTTTTGTGTTTATACTCACTCTTTCAAATAGATGCAAGTAGAACACAGCAGAAAATAAATAAAATCAAAGATTTAGCGGAACTAAGTCCTGTCGCTCTTAAATCTATTTTCACCTGTTTAGCAGGAGTGGGGCCGGTGGAGGTTTGCCCGGTGCCGCAGCGGTCATGTCAGTGGGGGGATCCCAGGGTTTCTCTGTGAATTTCACATTCCCATGGTAGGTAATTGTTCAGATTTGAAGTTTAATTTTTCGCTGTAGAAAGAAGTTTTCTTCCCATGCAGAGTGTACAGGTATGGTGTCACGCAGACCCGGCAATGATACAGAGAAAAACAGCACAAGAACAGTCAAGGTTCAGTTTGATGATTCCTATTAGCAGAGGTGAGGCATCACAGCCCAGTGTTATTAACATATTTCACCCCCTGAAGTTATTAAGTGAAAACTGGCAGTGTTTAAAAAAACCAAAATAAAACAATAGCAGGGTATAAGACTGTTTTTTGAAGCTGGAAGGCTGAACATTTGCACAAAACACAACACAAAATTCCCCTTCTTTGCTATGACTGTTCATCGTTTTCATTGTTAGTTTTTGGTATTACCCTCAATTCCCTGGATATTCCTGGATATTTTTGAGTGTGTGTGTGTGTGTGTGGGGGGGGGGGGGGGATCTATTGGCTCTTTTGGTTTACTTGTGTTTTTATTTTAAAGTTTAGTCCCTTGTGTGGTTTTCTATGCTTTTACTTCCCACCTTTGTTCTACGATAATCATTTATTCTGTTTCTGCCCTTTTTAGTGTCTAATTGAGTTTTGACAGAGTTATTGTTATTACTCTCCCTGGTGTGTATTTATAGTCTCTAATCTTCGTCACATTTCTGAGTTCTCGACTCTGTTTGCTTGTGGCTCACTACTTTCAGTTACTCTGGTTGTCTTTTGAATTTGGTTTAGCTTGCTGTGTTTCCTGCCGCCTCACTGCAGCTCTTTCGATTAAAACGTGTGAAAATAAAAAGAAATAGCCACCAGCTTTCAGTCCTGTGGTGTCGGCTCAAGAGCTTTTCCCTGTATTGTCACAGTTTAAAATTTTACAAGGTGACCAGATGAACATATTCTGTTAACAGCTGGGAGGGAGGAGCGCCTATTTCGAGCACCCTCCTTAAGATGTAGGTGGTCTCTGCTTCCCATTGCTGCAGAGGAATATTTCATAGTAGTGGATGAACAGGTTTACTTGCTTACACTTCTCTCCATCTGTGAGACATCGCACTGATATTGGTGACCAGCACATCAGCAATGTGTTTTTGATGCTCCTGTTGTGCAGCGAAACTTTGTTATTCTTATTGCACCGTGTCTGCAGTCAAATATAAAGAGCTGTATTTATCCAAGCAGATAGATCCAGCAGGTCCAAAGGAAGCAAAGCAATTGATCTAAAGGTTGCTTAGAGAATGAAAGCATTCAAAGTTTGTGTTTGCATTATGTTTGTCAAAATTTATTTTTGGAATAATTAACCTCATTCATTCTTTCTGCATTCAAAGCAAATTATTAACAAAAAAAGGAATAAAAAAGAGAAGAATGTGAACCCTGGGTGAAAGAAAGAAAAAAAATCCTCCTGCTCACGTTTTAATTTTCCGTTCTTTCCCAGAGAGTTAATTTCCTTTGTTTTTATGAGCAGTTCTGAGCGTACAATAGTCCTGACATCTTGACAGTGCTGAGGTATGCAGAAAGAAAAGGTTAAGATGTTGGGGTTTGGGGGGGTGGGATCTGGTAACCCTGCCGAATATGAAATGCTATCAAATTACCATGCTTCACATGCCTTGAATTAGCATACATCAGATCAAACAGCCTGGGACTCCTCAGCGATTATGCATCCAGACACATGTTCAGTTTCAACCCTATTTTACTCCCAATTATCATATCATTATCATAGCATTGCTCCTTGGCTGCTGTGTAGTCGGTTTAGTCTACACTGCACTCAGAGGAGTGTTAGACATGGTTTTAACCTGTTTTTCACCTTTTTTTCTTCTTCTTTGGGTCACTTTGACCCCGGAGCATTTACAACTGCTCTTCTCACACAACTGAGAGGACACAAGGGCACAAGAGGACACTGTGTGCAAAAACCTGCACAACAATCAAAGCCTGGGCTACACCTGAAAACAAAAAGCGCTCCAAAATGAAAAGCATTTTGCGGTTAACAGCTTTAACAAACTGAAACCAGGGACTGAGTGGCCATAAAACTGCGTCTCAGAATGAACTTGCTTCTTTTTGGCAAATTAAACAGAAAGGAGGTTGCGAATTATTTCCGATTAAGCTGCAGGGAGGAAAATGCTCGCACCGTCCTTGACTGTCGAAAGCCTCTCAATCTGTCAGAATAAGGCCACGGCATCTGTACCCACTTTGATGCACAGCATTAATAGAAGTGAACAAAGAGAGTCTGAAAGCACACCCTTGGAGGAGAAGAAAAGAATGGTTTAATAAAAAGACCGACAGGGGGAGGAAATGGCGGGCTGGTGAGAGCCGTGTTCCTTAGAGACGCTGATTAACATTTGATTGGTTGTCATATGGTTAACTCCTTCTGTGCTGTCGGGGTCCTGGGAGGAATTAAAATCTGTAATTGTTTAGAAAATAAGACAAGAAAAGGAAATATACCGATGGGAGTTATAACAAAGGGAATAGAAAGTGGGAAAAGGAGGAGTGAGAACAAATACCAGTCAAGTATTAACTCTTAGCAGGCTCTCTAGAGTCCTGCCAAGCTCTCAACCAGCCCTCATTGTCCCTGATTATACTACATGATGCAAGAGCTGCGCAGACCTGAGTAGATAGAGAAAGGGAGGCAGACTGAGCCAGTGAAGAGAACATTGAAAGAGACAGGACAGGAACGGCAGGGACAGGGAACAAGGTGACATGGGACAACACAGCAGAGGACAAGACAGTTATATAACCCATCCAGGAGCCAAGGGGATCCTTTACTGTTGTAGGCACAGACATGCAGATGGGCACTGATACAGATAAAACAGCAAGAGAAGCGTTTTTCCTTAATGTAATGGTTTAGTTTGGCTTTCTCAACCTAGAGACATTCATCCGTCCAGTTTATGGTATCTGTACAGCAGTATTAACTGAATTTCTGGTCTGTTAACAGAATAAGTTCAGGTCCCACACAGTGATGCTGTTCAGAACCTGGAATTTTGACTCATCCAGAGCAAAATATCCGAGAAACACACTTCTTCTGGTGGCAAAAAGTAGATACAGCTAATTAATATATCTAGTATGAGTGTGAATGGCTGGCCAGCTCTAGGAGAGTAACTGAAATGTGCAAAACACAAGTTCGTCTAGTGTGGACAAGGACAGAAACAAGGGCCTGTTCATTGATATATTGAGCAAACTCCATAATGGCATCAATGAACATCAAGAACTCTGGAGCATGTTCCCTATCACACACAGTGTAATCTGGAAACCCACTGGTCAGCACTGTTGGGAAGGTTACTTTTAAAATGTATTCCACTACAGATTACAGATTACATGCCCCAAAATGTATTTTGTAACGTATTCCGTTACGTTACTCAATGAGAGTAACGTATTCTGAATACTTTGGATTACTTAATATATTATCATGCTTTTTACAACTACATGAATGTGATTTATTTCTATTACTGAAGGTCCGCGGCTCCGAACCGTAGTAACCATGGCAACCGTAACGCTGCCGCCTGGAACAACAGAACACAGCTGTCAAACAAAACCCAAACAGTCCTGACCCGCCACAATATGAAACAGGAAAGTACCGCCGTGTAATCCATTTATTTCAACAAAGTAACTGTATTCTAAATACCACCTTTTTAAACGGTAACTGTAACGGAATACAGTTACTCATATTTTGTATTTTAAATACGTAACGGCGGTACATGTATTCCGTTACTCCCCAACACTGGTGGTCAGTCTGCTACTTAGTCTCTCTATATAAAGAAAAAAAGTTTAGGGCTTTAGATGTAACCAGCAGTTATCTCAGTTATGTTCAGTCTGACAATGATTGTGAGTTTAAAAAGTCAATAGTTTGCTCATCACATAGACTGCTTATATATACTTGCAACCACAGCCGGCTCAGCTGTGATTGAGCTGTAGAAATTAGACTAAAAATTTTCAAATAAGCAATGGAGATTCAGGTATCCAAAGTTTTCCCACATTTCTAGAGGTTCGTCTTATTCCATGTGTTTTACAGACTGGAAATAGGGGAAGCAAGGCCGCGTACTAAATCAAAGTTTTGCACAGAACTCTGACTCTCTTCCATATATATCTTTTGTCCTGGTTCCCTCCCCTGACCCCCTGTCGGTTACGACGGCTCTCTGACCGTCCCTGAGTCTGGTTCTCCTCGTAGGTGGTTGTCTCCTTTTTGGTGTTTTCTCTCTATTATCTATTATCTCTATCTTTAGCTTACAATATAAAGCACCTTAAGGTGACAGCTGTTGTGATTTGGCGCCATATAAATTGAATTGATGTTTTGCTGCACAGCAAAACGTGTGCCTGAGGAAGACGGGGATCAGCTTTAGCTGCCACTTTGATGATGGACTCTTAAATCTGCAGAGGATAAAAGCCAAAAACAAAGTGGAGGAGGTCACAGTATAAACAACCACAGACCATTATGAAATGTTTCTCCTTATTTTACAGCAACTTCTGCCTATAGGCATTTTTATAAAAATGAGAAAATTAGATAAACCTGGGCCTGTGATAGACTGGCGACCTGTATCCGACCTCTCACCCTGTGACAGCTGGGATGGACCAGCTTGCTCCTGCTCCCTGCCTGAGCCTACCATCTTTGTAAAAGAACAAAAGGTTACATCTGTGGTCATGTTGGCTTAATTTGCTACATCAGGATTGTCAAGTCCACTGCAGTGTGTGCGCGTGTGTGTGTGTGTGGTTTCAATAAGGAAAATGACCTGCAAAAAGCAGGAGATACAGCTAATTCCTGCCTACTGTAGCTGTGACTACTACAAATGGAACTACTGTGTGTTTACGCACAGTTTTTATCAGCAGGAGAACATCACAACCAACAACAGAGTTATCCATTTATTCTCCAGGACCTGCAAGCAGAACAGATTAACAAGCTATAAACAGATTAGAAGACTAAACAACACTACTTCTTTGAATAACATACATGTGCCTGTTTTTGAGCCAATTTAGGATTTAACCTTAAAATATCAACAGATGACATGACATGGTAAGAGGGATTTTTTTGTTGGGTTTTTTTGCTGTGTCATCCTCAGCTGTTGCCAAATAAGGGGAGAATCACCAGCGACTCACCAGGCCGAATAAAATCCATTACATAAGAGGCGCCCAGGGCAGGACTGTTCCAGAGCACAGACAGGTCACTTTAACCTTTCCCTGACTGGACACGAGCAGCTAGATTATGGAATTATTCATGGGGTTGGACTGTATGTTCTCTGTTTTGTAAAGGAAAACCTAATTAACCCCATCCTAGAGTTTCACTGCCTCCATTTAGGGGAATAAAGTCACAGAACATTGCTTGACGTGGAAAAAATAAGATCTTGCCTCCTAAAAACCCTCCATTAACGAATCCATCATGGGAAAAAGAAGATTAGCCTCATTCAAAGATCTGGAAATGTGTGTGTGTGTGTGTGTGTGTGTGTGTGTGTGTGTGTGTGTGTGTGTGTGTGTGTGTTTAAGCCACTTATTAGGATCTATTCTTGTCTGTGCCGACTATAGCGCCCAGGTGATTACACAAGCTTAAGGAGGTGAACTGCTGAGTGACCATAACATTGAGTGTGTGTAAGTGCATACGTGTCAGACTAACCTCACACTGTGACACTCAAACAGAGCAGAAGGTGAGATGACGTTCCTGTTATGAACTCCTTCTTCGTCATCTGTACATGCTCCGCGCAGTCTGACTGCACTGCCTTCAATCCGTGGCCCCCTCTCTCTCTCATACATGCATCATCACACATATGTGCTGCATGCATATGTTCATGCGGCGGAAGGGAAGAGTGTGTGTGTGTGTGTGTGTGTGTGTGTGTGTGTGTGTGTGTGTGTGTGTGTGTGTGTGTGTGTGTGTTTGTTTAAAGGTCCATTCTGCTTATATAGTGTGAATATGGATTAATTAACACATACAGCAGGCATGTGCACACAAGCTCGTCAGTCAGTATGCAAATTAGCCCACCAACACATTGGCAAAGGTGGTATGGCACCCATATTCACACACACACACAGTAATCATGGAGAATTCATAGTTAAATAAAAGCATGTGTGTCATGTATTGAATGCACAGACCATATATGTATGTGTGTGTGTACATATATATATATATATATATATATATATATATTAGGGGTGCAACGATACACAAAATTCACGGTTCGGTTCGGTACTTTGGTGTCACGGTTCGATATTTTTTCGATACAAAAAAAATGTTCATGCCTTTTTAATTTGTCATTTATTAAAATTATAAATATATATTTTAACTCAAAAGTACAGTTTTTAAATTTAACCCTAACCCTTGTGCGTGTTTTTTATTTTGACAGCGAATGCGCACCTGCGGACCACTTATGTGCAGCCCTGGTTATTTAGCTCGTCATATTGCAGCCACAGAAATTCTTTTGTCCATGAAACCATAAAGCTGCACTTTCTTTTTGCCTTATAGTCTGATTTGCCATAACTTCTCCGTTTTGTGGTAAGCTTTTCTTTGGCTGTCACTTCTTCACCCTGACCTGTCTTATTTGGCTCAGCAGAACTAAAATATAAATCCTGCTGCTTTTACACGCACACTCACATAAGCTCAGCGATTCTCTGCGCGATCAACCTCTCACATGTTTAAGCTTGCTGCGGGAGATTTCACTTGTCATGTTTGCATAGTAAGCTAACAATTAATAAGACGATGTCAGAGGAATTGGTGCACAAATTATCATCACTCACAGATCAGTGCTGTCGCTCTCTATACACAGTTCGCGCGATTGCAAAGTGAAAGCAAAAAAACAAGCGCAAATTCAAACGCGATTTCAATATGTCACATATTGACAGTGGCTCACCGATGCCAATGACATAATTACCCAGCTACATTTCTGAAAGAATGCAAAAGCATTGACATATATTTTTCCTTCCTACAATAGCCCGACGGGCAGGGCAGAGATAGATTTTGGAAGCCCGACTGAAAAAAATCGCTAGCCCCGGGACGTCGGGCTAGCGATATTGCGAGCCCTGTATCTGATTGAGGAATCACTCATCTTTGGAAAAGGGAGTTTATTACAGAGAAATGTCTCTTTCCTAAATAAAAGCTATACTGTCCGCTTCTTCTGGGCTATATTCTCAGCAGCATATTAAACATATAAGGAGAATCATGTGCTAACGGCTGTCTAAATGACTCGGCTAAAGTTAGTAGCATGCTTGCTTGTTTTTTTTCTGCTTCCACTTGTCTTTGCACTAGGATGATGTCGGCGTAAATGTGCAGTCATATTCGGTGTGTTCCCACTAGTGCTTTCAGGTTAATCTCGTTGAAATGACCTTAACGCCACAACACGGCAAATCTCCGTTAACGAGCTACGCCGATCGCCCCGTGCATGGGGCTAGACGGCCAACACGTTAACGAGCTAACTGCGCTGCGCTAACACACTAGTTCCCACCCATGTAATTGAGCATTGCATGGCACATCCAACATACTGTTTTACTTTAGTCTATGACGCGCTTACCTTCAGGGTCATACGTCACATGAAAACCAAAATAATTCCAAACGCCAGATCTGAATGAGGGTGGGGGAGGTCCATGCTGCAAGGGGAGCTTAACTTCTGTCTCGCTAGCTTGCCCTGCGCTCTTCCTTCTGATGATGCTGTCTGTGTTGAGCGCTCAGTGAATCTGCGTTCGACTACTCCGCCTAGACTGCACTGTCAAGCCTAGGCGGAGTAGTCAAACGCAGATTCACTGAGCGCTCAACACTGACAGCATCGTCAGAAGGAAAGTTGATAAAATAAATTACAAATTTTGTATTGTTCGATACATATGCGTACCGAACCAAAAGCACAATATCGATACGAATATCGTTGCACCCCTAATATATATATATATATATATATATATATATAAAAACACCCAGCACGCCCCTGCAGGCGGTTTATCCTTCAAGCTCGGGTCCTCTACCAGAGGCCTGGGAGCTTGAGGGTCCTGCGCAGTATCTTAGCTGTTCCCAGGACTGCGCTCTTCTGGACAGAGATCTCCGATGTTATTCCCGGGATCTGCTGGAGCCACTCGCCTAGCTTGGGAGTCACCGCATCTAGTGCTCCGATTACCACGGGGACCACCGTTACCTTCACCCTCCACATCCTCTCGAGCTCTTCTCTGAACCCTTGGTATTTCTCCAGCTTCTCGTGTTCCTTCTTCCTGATATTGCTGTCATTCGGAACCGCTACATCGATCACTACGGCCGTCTTCTTCTGTTTGTCTACCACCACTATGTCCGGTTGGTTAGCCACCACCATTTTGTCCGTCTGTATCTGGAAGTCCCACAGGATCTTAGCTCGGTCATTCTCCACCACCCTTGGGGGCATCTCCCATTTTGACCTTGGGACTTCCAGGTTATACTCGGCACAGATGTTCCTGTACACTATGCCGGCCACTTGGTTATGGCGTTCCATGTATGCCTTGCCTGCTAGCATCTTGCACCCTGCTGTTATGTGCTGGATTGTCTCTGGGGCATCTTTACACAGCCTGCACCTGGGGTCTTGCCTGGTGTGATAGACCCCAGCCTCTATGGATCTTGTACTCAGAGCTTGTTCTTGTGCTGCCATGATTAGTGCGTCTGTGCTGTCTTTCAGTCCAGCTTTGTCCAGCCACTGGTAGGATTTCTGGATATCAGCCACCTCCTCTATCTGCCGGTGGTACATACCGTGCAGGGGCCTGTCCTTCCATGATGGTTCCTCGTCTCCCTCCTCTTTCTTGGGTTTCTGCTGCCTGAGGTATTCACTGAGCACTCGGTCAGTTGGGGCCATCTTCCCAATGTATTCTTGGATGTTTGTTGTCTCATCCTGGTCTGTGGTGCTGACACTCACCAGTCCCCGGCCCCCTTCCTTCCGCTTAGCGTACAGCCTCAGGGTGCTGGACTTGGGGTGAAACCCTCCATGCATGGTAAGGAACTTTCTTGTCTTTATGTCAGTGGCTTCTATCTCCTCCTTTGGCCAGCCTATTACCCCAGCAGGGTACCTGATCACGGGCAGGGCGTACGTGTTGATGGCCCGGATCTTGTTCTTACCATTCAGCTGACTCCTCAGGACTTGCCTGACCCTCTGCAGGTACTTGGTGGTTGCAGCTTTTCTAGCGGCCTCTTCATGGTTCCCATTTGCCTGCGGGATCCCCAGGTACTTGTAACTGTCCTCTATGTCTGCAATGTTGCCTTCTGGTAGTTCAATCCCCTCAGTTCTGACTACCTTCCCTCTCTTTGTTACCATCCGACTACACTTCTCCAGTCCGAACGACATTCCAATGTCATTGCTGTATAGCCTGGTAGTGTGGATCAGTGAATCGATGTCTCGTTCACTCTTGGCATACAGCTTGATGTCATCCATGTACAGGAGGTGGCTGACAACTGCTCCGTTCCGTAGTCGGTATCCGTAGCCAGTCTTGTTAATGATCTCACTGAGGGGGTTCAGGCCTATGGAGAACAGCAGTGGGGACAGAGCATCTCCTAGGTAGATCCCACACTTGATGGTGACTTGTGCTATGGGCTTGGAGTTGGCCTCTAGTGTTGTACGCCACATCCCCATTGAGTTCCTGATGAAGGCTCTTAGGGTCCTGTTGATCTTGTACAATTCTAGGCATTCCAGTATCCAGCTGTGGGGCATTGAGTCATAGACCTTCTTGTAATTAATCCAGGCAGTGCACAGGTTGGTCAGTCTGGTCTTGCAGTCTCGGCTGACTGTTCTGTCTACCAGTAGCTGGTGTTTTGCGCCTCTAGTATTCTTGCCAATCCCTTTCTGTGCCCCACTCATGTATTGACCCATGTGCCTGTTCATCTTAGCCGATATGATGCCTGACAGGAGCTTCCATGTAGTACTGAGGCAGGTTATTGGTTGGTAGTTGAAGGCCACTAGCCTCCATGGAGAAGGAGGCTAGAGGGCAAGATATATATCCATCCATCCATCCATCCATTCGCTTCCGCTTCTCCTTTTCAGGGTCGCAGGGGGCGCTGGAGCCTATCCCAGCTGCCATAGGGCGAGAGGCGGGGTACACCCTGGACAGGTCGCCAGTCTGTCGCAGGGCCAACACACAGGGACAGACAACCATTCGCACTCACATTCATTCACACATTCACACCTAGTGGCAATTTGGATTATCCAATTAACCTATCCCCACAAGCTGCATGTCTTTGGACGGTGGGAGGAAGCCGGAGTACCCGGAGGGAACCCACGCAAACACGGGGAGAACATGCAAATATATATCCACTGATGACTTGCTCTTGGCCAACACCCTCAACGACTTCTACTGCCGTTTTGACGAGCCACCAGGCAGCCTTCACACCTCCAACGGCCCCAACAATAGAGGCACTTTGGACACTAATTCCTCCACCTCTCCCCCCTCCATAGAGCCATCACCACCTTCAAACTGTTCACCTACAACACCCCCCTCCTCACCCCACACAAAAGAGGATTTCACACCACCTCCTCCCACCACAACTCTTCATATTCATGAAGCAGATGTGAGGAAGCAGTTTAAGAACCTGAATGCTCGGAAAGCTCCCGGCCCAGACGGCGTGTCTCCTGCCACCCTCAGACACTGTGCAAACGAGCTGGCCCCAGTGTTTTCTGGCATTTTCAACTCCTCACTGCAGGCATGTCATGTGCCTGCCTGCTTCAAGTCCTCCACCATAATCCCTGTCCCCAAGAAACCTAGGATCACTGGACTAAATGACTACAGACCTGACATGGCTCTGACATCTGTGGTCATGAAGTCATTTGAGCGCCTAGTTCTCTCCCATCTCAGGACCCTCACGGCCCCCCTCCTGGACCCCCTGCAGTTTGCATATAGAGCCAACAGGTCTGTAGATGACGACATCAACATGGCCCTACACTTCATCCTGCAGCATCTGGACTCCCCAGGAACCTACGCCAGGATCCTGTTTGTGGACTTCAGCTCTGCCTCCGAGGCAAGCTTTCCCAGATGAATGTGCCTGATCCCATCTGCCGGTGGATCACTGACTTCCTGACGGACAGGAAGCAGCATGTAGCATGAAGAATGTCTCGGACTCCCGGACCATCAGCACCGGCTCCCCTCAGGGCTGTGTTCTTTCTCCTCTGCTCTTCTCCCTGTACACCAACTGCTGCACCTCCACCCACCAGTCTGTCAAGCTAATCAAGTTTGCAGATGACACCACCGTTATTGGGCTATGACACCACCGTTATATATATATATATATATATATATATATATATATATATATATATATATATATATATATATATATATATATATATATCAGAATCAGAATCAGAATACTTTATTGATCCCTGGGGGAAATTATTTTTTGTTACAGTGCTCCATTTTAAACCAACATTAAGACAAGACAGACAATACACTAACTAAGAATAGTACAATATATACATATATATACATACATACATACATAAGTCACTTATAAATAAATATTTGGAAAAGAAACGTGTAGTTGTAGCAGCAAACAGTGTGTTAAGTGGATGCGTTGTACAGGGAGATGGCCACAGGCAGGAATGATTTCCTGTGTCGTTCAGTGGTGCTTTTCGGTAATCTCAGTCTCTCACTGAACGAGCTCCTGTGACTGACCAACATGTCATGGAGTGGGTGGGAGGTGTTATCCAACATTGTCTTTATCTTGGACAGCATCCGCCTCTCCGACACCACCTTGAGGGAGTCCAGCTCCATCCCCACAACATTGCTGGCCTTACGGATCAGTTTATTAAGTCTGTTGGCATCTGCGACCCTCAGCCTGCTCCCCCAGCATGCAACAGCATAGAGGATCGCACTGGCCACCACAGACTCATAGAAAATCCTCAGCATTTTCTGGCAGATGTTGAAGGACCTCAGTCGCCTCAAAAAATAGAGACGACTCTGGCCCTTCCTGTAAAGTGCTGTGGTGTTTTTAGCCCAGTCCAGTTTATTGTCAATGTGTACTCCAAGGTATTTATAGTCCTCCACAATGTCAACACTGACCCCCTGGATTGAAACAGGGGTCAAGTGTTTCCTGGTCTTCCTGAAGTCCACGATCAGTTCCTTGGTCTTTGCCACGTTGAGCTGCAGATGATTCTGCTCACACCACGTGACAAAGGAGTCGACCACAGCCCGGTACTCTGTCTCATCATCCCTGCTGATGCATCCAACCACCGCAGAGTCATCAGAAAACTTCTGAAGATGGCAGGTCTCTGTGCAGTGGCTGAAGTCTGTGTGTACATATATATATATATATATATATATATATATATATATATATATATATATATATATATATATATATACACATATATATAAAATAAATGAAGCCACTGCGTTGGCTACACTTTAGTTGCCGCCATGTTACCTTTTTGGAGCCATAAGTGTTCGGATTTAGTGATCAGTCAGTTGTAGCAAGCTTGGTTTGTGAGCTGCAAATGTACATCCTGTGTCAGCACCAAGCAGTCAACTTTAGGCTTTAACATAATCCAAAATGGGAGCTATAGCAAAATTTATTCTGGACAGATCTGCATGAAGGGGGGTATTAAATGTAGACACGATATTTTATTATCGTGTATTTTCCTAGACTGTAAACATGCAATCATAAAAATATCTTGGGACTATAATCAAGACAGTTTGTAAAAAGGGTCGCCAGCACCTTTACTGCCTCAGGAAACTTGCTCATTGCCACATTGACCAAAAAATTTTAACTTTGTTTTATCGTTCTTTTATTGAGTCTGTTTTATCCTTTTATTTGGTGGCATGGTTCAGTCAGACCTCTGTCACAGACAAAAACCCACTGAATCAGATAGTGAGACGGTCAAGTCGTGTGATAGGTGAGCCACAGTCTTGTTTAGCCTCCCTGTACTCTAAACAGGTACAGAGGATGGCTTTATCAGTCCTTAAAAATCGTTCCCATCCTCTACCGGGTGAATTTCAGCTTCTTTCCTCAGGACGGAGGTTTCTATTTCAAAGATGCAGGACAAAGCCTTATAAAAACAGCTTTGTCCCTGTTGCTGTCACTGAATTAAATAAGAACTATTTTTGTTTTTGATTCGAAACATTAAATTACTATATATGTGCTACAGTGAGGTATATATTTTTATTAGGTATGTCTGTTTTTGAAGGGATGCCAAATGCTATCATTCTTCTGTAAAGCAAATTTACCTTGCCTGTGGGTATAAATAAAGTTACCTTGAACCTTGATGTTTTTTAGGCTCAATACAAATTTTTTTTAAGTTGGCTAAAAATCAGGTAAGCAAAAAAAAAAAAAAAACCAATATATCAAACAGATAATATGGACACTATCATCAAAATGCCCAAGCGGAGGATATACCTCCTGCGTTAGCTTAGGGAGTTCAACCTGCCTCAGGTGGTGTTGCTCCATTTCTACTCTGCAATAATCCATTCTGTTCTCTGCTTATTCGTCAATGTATGGTTTGGATAGGCCGCCAAACAGGACAAGAACAGACTACAACGGACCATGAGAAACGCAGAAAAAATATCATTGGTGTCGACTTGCCCTTTGATTCAGGATTCGTACAAATCCAGTAACTAATTATCTATGTCTTATTTAGTCCATAATTTATATCTTTGCATATTTGCATCATAAATGTTCTATTCATGTTGTTTTTGTTTGTGTCATATTATCACTCTGTTGGAGTAGACAGCTCCTGCTGGAGCCCAGTTCCTTTGCATGGTCTCCCCAAAGTCTGCACGGGTTCTTTCCAAAGACATGTTAGTGGAGCACAGTTAGTGCAGCTGTTACGGCAGCTAGACTTAGCAAAAGTACAGACATCCTGTACTTAAGTAGCAGTACAGATACTAGTGTTAAAATACACCAGTAAAAGTTGAAGTACTGATTCAACTTCTTTACTCAAGTGAAAAAAAGCACTGGCACTGAAATGTACTCAAAGTCAGAAAGTAAAAGTAGCTCTATGGATGTGTCTACCAGCTATTTTTATGTGAAGCTAACTGAACCTTGTACTATATTAATGTAATAATAAAATAGTATGACTAGATAGGAATACAAACTTTATTTTAGTCTGAATGTTAATTCTAATAAAACTATTTAGCTTGAATCTGTTAAGCAGAACATCAGCAGTGAAAAAGAAGGAACATTTTAAAGAACACTTTTCTGCTGCCTACATCATAGACGATGACTTTGCCTCTACACAGGAAAATAAGCAGGGGAAAGGGAACCCTAAAATCAGCCGTAATGGCTCAGTGTGGAGAAAAGAATCACAAATCACAAGATTTTCTTAGTCACATTATTGTCTCTCCAAAAACACTTTGGTTGTACTTTGTGAGATTTTGAGTTTTTCCTGCCTCTGCTGTGTTTTACTTAACATCCGACATGTTTTGTGTGCTTCTGCAGCATTTATTTATATGCTAGTGTTTTCCTAAGGTGCAGCACGTTTGATAGCTCGGAGCCTCCAAAGGTGAATTATAGGTTAATTGGTAATAAACGTGAATGTTAAGGTGAATGCTTTCTGTCTCTCTGTGTTAGCCCTACAGTAGATTGATAACCTGCCCTGGGGTCCCAGCGTCTCTCCTCGAGACACCTTGAATCCTCCTCTGAAACTCTGAATTGGACAAATGGAAGAAAATGGATGGATGGATGTTGTGAAGCAGCTAGTATGTTAGAGAGCTCTATGGTTTAATAAACCTTGTCACTAAACAACATAGGTTTACCCCCTGTGGCCCTCAGTAAAACTGAGTTTGACAGTTCAATATTGCATAAACCTACTAAGGATCCTATATCTGACTACGCTGTCACACACTGTTGATTACTTTTCAGTTTCAGATTAAAGATACGGGCCTTTAATAAAATCTGCCGTTATCTTATTGCACGCATTACCTGGATTTGAGGCATTGTTGCGCTCATGCTGCTGAAATGTTGATGTTACATGAAGGCAAATTACATCAGCTGTAGCCTGAAGGTAAGAGAAATCTGTTCGGCCCGTTTAAGAGCTACAGGTTCGGTGCCTCAGTGTAAAACACCAGCCTTCATCTTTCTCCGGAGCAGCATGGAGCCTGCTAATGTGAAAAGGGATGGCAGTGAATTTGAAGCAGGCTGCTGGAAAGCAGTGCACATCCTCATTATCTCTCTCTGGAGAGTTGTGTATCAATGCTCTCAAATCTCATTTTCACAACAATAACACTGACATGCTGCTCCTTATAATTAGCACAACTCCCCCACCAAGGCCAGCACTGGGAATGCTAGTGAGACTAATGCTAAGATGAGGTAAACAGGGTTTCACTTGATCAATAAAGATTAGCCTAGTTTTCAACAAACCAGAATGAAGCCATGGCCCAGACACGCCTTAGCCCAGTTAGCGTGGACTTCTGCTATTCCAGGGAGCTCAATGACGTATTTCCAACACGGGATGACTTTTTCTCGCAATTCATGACATCACCGTCTAATCCATTTTCATCCTGCTCTATTCCTGTCAAGGGAACAACGTGCCGTAAAGGATGACCTCTGTGTAAAGACTTGCCAGCAGTCCTTTTTTTAGACGCAGACCTCAACGTCCAGCCACATCATTGTGTTTGCTGGGATTTTCTGTGAATCACCGACTCAGGTCAAAGCTATTTCCAGTTGCTGCTTTCATCACCTGAGAATCGGATATTTTGTTGGAGGATTTTTTTGTTTTTTTACATTATGATGAGAAACAGAGGCCAACAGATCGAAGATGGAGCTGCAGCAGCCAGCGGTGTCAGATTAAAGGATCACTTTTAATAAAAGGAATCGGGCGCTGAATAAATTTTATTTTGCGAGCGATGAATATTTATAATAAGATATTTGTGCAAAGCTCTTTTGTGCCTGTGTGTGTGTGTGTTATGGGAGAAAGGATTACAGTAGTCTCGACTCTAAAGAAGGCAGAGAGGCTGATATGAATGAGGTGTAGGAAAAAAACAATAAAACAAAAGGAGCATCCGTAGAAAATCACCTGTGTTTAACACAAGGTCTTCATACTCTATTCGATCAGGAGCAGTAAAACCTACAAACCTAGGGAGATTTATTGCCTTAAATAAGCTCATGGACATGGATAAGAACGGCTGAAGACACACTTACCGTGGCTCTGCTCCGGCTTTTTCATTGTGTGAAAGCATGAGGAGGGAGAAAGTGGGTTACGGGGAAAGAAAGATGAAGGCAGAGGGTCTGAAAAATTAAATGCAAAGCTGTTAGGTCTTTGGGAGGAGATTAGTCCATATTCCCCACACGCTCGCACATGAGCTCAGTTTAAGTCAAAGACATTGCATGAAAATTATTAAAAGGATGAATATATTATTGCACAAACACTTCACATCTTTTTGCCCCTGTTGCCTCAGGGTCCTATCTTTTGTTTTTAGCATACCAGCTTTGGTTTTTGTAATTTACTTTTATATGCTGGTTGCGTGGAGCATTTTCTAGTTTTCCCCTCATCCCAGCCCCTAAAGGGGCACACCAAAGATCTGGTTTCTCTTTTCATGAAGCTGAAAGACCCACAAGGGGGAAGTTAGAAGAATATACCAGCCACGCGGTAGCTCTTTGAGGCTGTGATTTTTGAGCTAAAAGCCAAAGTCGCATTAACATGGTCACAATGACAATGCCAGCATGATTACTTTAAGCAGGTAATGTTTGTGAGCGTCACCTTTCCAGTGTAGCAGCTTTTTGACCGTGTTGCCAGCTGACAATTCTCCAGTGTCAGCAGAGATAGCCAGGTTTGATTAAGCAATTAAGAAAATGATTATGGTGTTGGATTAAAAGCCAACACATAAGGGCAAAATAACTTCCTGTCAATTTATCACAAAGATATAGGGTTTTCTCTGTTTTCTATCTTTTCTCACTCTTTCTCTCTCTCTCCTGAGAACCTGCAGCTCATCACCCTCATCTTAAAGATCGGTTGTTGCAGCGTTTCAATAATAATATATGATATATATAATATATGATAATATCATTATGTGACAGGACACTCTAGGCCGTAGGTCGATGATCGATTTTGTAATCGTATCAGCAGACCTGCGACCATATGTTCTGGACACTAGGGGAAAGAGAGGGGCTGAGCTGTCAACTGATCACCACCTGGTGGTGAGTTGGATCAGGTGGCGGGGGAGGACGCTGGACAGACCTGGTGCACCTAAACGCATAGTGAGGGTGTGCTGGGAACGTCTAGCAGAGGCCCCAGTCCGCGAGATCTTCAACGCACACCTCCGGCAGAGCTTCAACAGCATTCCGAGGGAGACCGGGGACATTGAGTCCGAATGGACCATGTTCAGCGTCTCCATTGCCGAAGCTGCTGCATTGAGCTGGGGGTTCGGGAGAACCCAGCCAGCCTGAGGTTTCGTCTGCTGGGGGTTCGGGAGAACCCAGCCAGCCTCAGGTTTCGTCTGCTGGGGGTTCGGGAGAACCCAGCCAGCCTCATGTTACGTCTGCTGGAGGGCCCGAGGAGCCCGTCCAGCCTCAAGCCACGTCTGCTGGAGGGCCCGAGGGGCCCGTCCAGCCTCAAGCCACGTCTGCTGGGGGGCCCGTGGAGCCCGTCCAGCCTCAAGCCACGTCTGCTGGAGGGCCCGAGGAGCCCGTCCAGCCTCAAGCCACGTCTGCTGGAGGGCCCGAGGAGCCCACCCAGCACCACGCCTCGTTAGCTGAGGGTCCTGGAGGACCCAGCCAGCATATCCTCACATCTGCTGGCGGTCCGGGGAAGTTTGTTCAGCTACCATCTGCTGAATCATCCCCTGTGACTCCTACACCGTTGCCTGCATCCACATCACCGCCTGCAGCATTCACGCCACCGCCTACAGCATTCACATCATCACCATTCGCATCACCGCCTGCAGCGTCGCTGCCGTCAGGTTCCGCAGCCGTCCCGCTGCCGTCAGGTTCCGCAGCCGTCCCGCTGCCGTCAGGTTCCGCAGCCGTCCCGCTGCCGTCATTCACGCCTGGTCCGGCCTCCGTGTCTTCATCCACGCCTGGTCCGGCCTCCGTGTCTTCATCCACGCCTGGTCCAGCCTCCGTGTCTTCAGCCTCGTCTGGTCCGGCCTCCGCTTCAGCCTCGTCTGGTCCAGCCTCCGCTTCAGCTTCAGCTCCGCCCACGCCGTCGCCTGGTCCAGCATCGTCTTCGTCTGGTCCAGCCTCCGCTTCAGCTTCAGCCTCGTCTGGTCCAGCCTCCGCTTCAGCTTCAGCCTCGTCTGGTCCAACCTCAGCTTCAGCTTCGTCTGGTCCAGCCTCCGCTTCAGCTTCGTCTGGTCCTGCCTCGCCTGGTCCTGCGGTTGCCACACCGCCGTCAGAGCCAGCTCGACCTGTTCCGCCTAGCCTCTGCCGGCCATTTTCCAGGCCTATAAGGTGGCATCATGGCCTTCGGGGACGCGGCTGCCCTCCGGACCTGCTCAGTGGCCGCCACTGCCTTCCAAGTGGTCGGCCTCCGGAACTGTTTGCCCGTCGCCGCCGTTGCCGTGTGCACGGTCGGCCTCCGGAACTGTTCGCCCGTCGCCACCGTTGCCGTGTGCACGGTCGGCCTCCGGAACTGTTCGCCCGTCGCCGCCGTTGCCGTGTGCACGGTCGCCCTCCGGAACTGTACGCCCGTCGCCGCCGTTGCCGTGTGCACGGTCGGCCCCCTGAACTCGTCGTGGACTCTAGAGCTCC
Organism: Mchenga conophoros; assembly: GCF_057382185.1. Classification (NCBI taxonomy): domain Eukaryota; kingdom Metazoa; phylum Chordata; class Actinopteri; order Cichliformes; family Cichlidae; genus Mchenga; species Mchenga conophoros. Next base: position 33,959,958 of record NC_140546.1, read on the forward strand.
TTGTTTTTTGTTTGGTCTCTGTCCCTCCGTCCTGGACCCCCTCCGCCCGCCCTGGCCTGGTGCTTTGTGCTTTTTTTGTTTGGGGCTGTCGGGAGCCAGCCCTTTGTGGGGGGGTACTGTCACGGTTCTGGGTCCGTTGGACCCAGTATTTTGAGTTTATTATGTTTTGGTTCACTTTTGCATCATGGATTATTCTTTGTTTCTCTGGTACTTTGTGTTTCAGTTATCTTGGTGCTTTGGATTGTTTCTCATTCTCTTGTTGTGATGTTTATTATTATTATTATTATTATTATCATTATTAGAGTTTCATGTTTCTATTATCCATGTTTTAGGAATGGTGGTTTCATGTATAGTTCAGTTCCATGTTTCATTTTCTGTCTCTGTGTTGAGTCCATGTCTCTGAGTTGGGATTCATGTTTCCTGTTTTATTGTGAAAGACTTTGTCTTATGTTAGTGTGTGCAGCTTTGTTCCCCATGTCTCGTTAGCCCTGATCTCTCCCAGCTGTGTCTCCCTTCTGTGGCCCATTTCCTCATTACTACCCTGTGTATTTAAGCCCTGTGTTTTCCCATGCCCAGTGTCGCGTCGTACCCTCAGATTATGCCTGTGTGTTTTTGGTTTCGGTGTTCAGTCCTCACTTCATGTTTTGTTTTCTGGCCAGCAATAAAGCTGAGGTTTTTGAGTTGCATTCCGTTTTCTGAGTCCTGCATTTGGATCCTCCTCTCTGCCTGCCCGCACACAGAGCCCTGACAGTTGTAGGGCTGTCCTGGTTGACACGCCTCTGCAATGTTGCGTGGAGATCAGGGGCAGTACCTGTGGACTGGCAGACCGGGGTGGTGGTCCCCATCTTTAAGAAAGGGGACCGGAGGGTGTGTTCCAACTACAGGGGGATCACACTCCTCAGCCTCCCTGGGAAAGTCTATGCCAGGGTGCTGGAAAGGAGAGTTCGTCCGTTAGTCGAACCTCGGATACAGGAGGAACAATGCGGTTTTCGTCCTGGTCGCGGAACACTGGACCAGCTCTTTATCCTCTCCAGGATACTTGAGGGTGCATGGGAGTTTGCCCAACCAGTCTACATGTGTTTTGTGGACTTGGAGAAGGCATTCGACCGTGTCCCTCGGGGTGTCCTGTGGGAGGTGTTGCGGGAATAAGGGGTGTCTGGCCCATTGCTACGGGCCATTCGATCCCTATACAACCGTTGCAAGAGCTTGGTTCGCATTGCCGGCAATAAGTCGGACTCGTTCCCGGTGGGTGATGGGCTTCGCCAGGGCTGCCCTTTGTCTCCGGTTCTGTTCATAATTTTTATGGACAGGATTTCTAGGCGCAGCCAAGTGGCGGAGGGCTTTCGCTTTGGTGGCCTCAGAATCTCATCTCTGATTTTTGCAGATGATGTGGTTCTGTTGGCTTCATCGGGTGAAGGCCTCCAGCTCGCACTGGAACGGTTCGCAGCCGAGTGTGAAGCAGCGGGAAGGAGGATCAGCACCTCCAAATCTGAGGCCATGGTTCTCAGCCGGAAAAGGGTGGAGTGCCCACTCCGGGTCGGGGATGAGTTCCTGCCCCAAGTGGAGGAGTTCAAGTATCTCGGGGTCTTGTTCGCGAGTGATGGGAGAAGGGAGCCGGAGATCGACAGACGGATTGGGGCTGCAGCTGCAGTAATGCGGACGTTGCACCGGTCCGTCATGGTGAAGAGGGAGCTGAGTGTAAAAGCGAAGCTCTCAATTTACCGGTCGATCTACGTCCCTACCCTCACCTATGGCCACGAGCTGTGGGTAGTGACCGAAAGAACGAGATCGCGGATACAAGCGGCAGAAATGAGCTTCCTCCGAAGGGTGGCTGGCCTCTCCCTTAGAGATAGGGTGAGAAGTTCGGCCATCCGGGAGGGGCTCAGAGTAGAGCAGCTGCAGCTCCACATCGAAAGGAGCCAGCTGAGGTGGTTCGGGCATCTGACAAGGATGCCCCCTGGGCACCTCCTGGGTGAGGTGTTCCAGGCATGTCCCACCGGGAGGAGGCCCCGGGGCAGACCCAGGACACGCTGGAGAGATTCTATCTCTCGGCTGGCCTGGGAACGCCTTGGTATTCCCCCGGACAAGCTGGAGGAGGTGGCTGGGGAGAGGGAGGTCTGGGCCTCTTTGCTTAGGCTGCTGTCCCCGCGACCCGACCCCGGACAAAGCGGATGACGATGGATGGATGGATGGATGGATCATTATGTGAAAAACAGAGAGGGTGAGAGACGCGACAGTCAGGTGGAGAGTGCGTCTGTCCTCTCAGTAAGTGAGTGAGACAGTAGACAGCCGTGAGGAGGGCTGTGCGATTGCATCGCAAAAACACATAAATATGGCTGAGACCTGTAAATGAAGCAGCATCTGGCTGCAGTTTAAAGACTTTTTTGTCTCGGTCTTGTCTCAACTTTGTCTTGGTCTTGACTCAGTCTGTCTTAGTCTTGGTTTAGGCGGTCTTGACTACAAGTCTACCAACTGCAAGTAGCTCAGGTGACCAGCTGGTTATCCAGAGACTGAGCGTGCAACACCTTCAACCTCTGGGCGACCACTTTCAGTCACAAAGCATTTGCACACGTGGAAGGCAACCTGGCTCTAAACAATCAGAATTACCGACACCTTTGCAGTCAGTCCGAGGCAGCCTGAGCTGATGACACAGTAGGGCTCGACTCGGCTGGTTGCCAATGGTTGCATTCTGGCAATATCCCTATATAAAAGCAAGGTTGCCAAGCGTCTCTGTCATTTTGCAGATAAATTGGCATCCTGTATCAACTATGTCAATATTTGTGGAAGAAATTCTTAATTTCATTTTAAAGTCTATGATGTTCTGGCCGGACTCTGAATGGAAGAAGTTAAGTTGAATTTCTATTTGTGAGTTTCTGTGACCGTAGAGAGTGACAGGGTTGCAGTTTTTGCTCTGTTATGACTGTTAACTGCTGCAATTGTTTTCCTTAGTGTGGCAGTAGCTTTAGTTTTAGAAACATCTCGCCACTCTAAATGTAATGCTTTACAAATTTTGTGTTACACAGCTGTTTTCTAGAGCAGGGGTGTCAAACATAAGCACCAGCAACCAGAATCGGCCCGTCAAAGACTCCAATCTGGCCCAGTGGACGGCTCTGGAAAATTTGAAGGAGTACGCCAGGAGCTACACCAAAGTAAATTTAATGACAGAAAGTTCCTGTTTTTTCAATTTTCACTATATGAATTTAGTTTTGTTTGTTTTTTTTGTTTTTTTACAGTGGGTGCACAGAAAAAAAGCACATTTTCTTTCAGTTAAAAAACTAAGTTAAAAAACTTTATATGTTGTATTTATAGGGAAGTCTGTAATTAAACCATAACATTTTTTGTAATTTTACACATATATAATGTAGTTTCACCGGTCAGGCCCACTTAAGATCAAAACAGTATGTCGCCAACACTGTAAAATGAGTTTGACATACCAGTTCTAGAGGCTAACTATCAATCAGCTTACCTTTATGCTTCAAAAGCAGGTGAATTCTCTTTTCTCCCTTGGAGTAAAATTTAATGAGCATGTTTTTGATGGGGGTTTTTTCTCTAAAATCTGCTTCACCCACAGGGACCTACCTTACACCACCTCATTGCTCACCTTTCTCTGCTCGTGCCCCCTCTGGAGACAAAGAGCTGACGTCTGTAAATATGGCCAACTCACGACCGCGCACTTGAATGTAACCCCCTCCTCTCCGTCCCCACGCCCACCTATCTCACTGTACTGTGAGACTCAAGAGACCGAAGCCCGAGCAACTAGGCAATTATAAATTTCCTCACCGTGTAATTTTGTCACACAGGTAGACCTGGCAGTCAGAGCTGCAGCGACGTGCACACACACAGTCACACACAAGCATAATCTCTCATTTTAATGCACTGAGGTGACTGGTGTGCAGCAGCCATGTGAGGCAGCATCGAGGCCTACTTTCATCCTTGTCTAAAAAGATTGTTTCGGGCATGAATCATGACCGTGAACAGGTGTTGCTCCTTCTCTCTGCTGCTTTGCTAATTCACAGTCATCACTTTTTCCAGGCAGCATGGAAACGCTCTCAAAGCCGCTGCCATACATTCAGGAAGCAGGAATAATTTATACCCATTTAACCATTTCCAATCTGCAGCCCTGCGTGTGTGTGTAACTTATTTATGAAACCGAGTGAATGCACTCTCTGCAGAGTGTTTGGATTTGGGCGTAAAATGTGAAAATAGTGCAACTAACATGAAATAATCTTAAATATTCGATGACCCTTTCTTAAACGCCTTTTCTCAGGTCCAACTGAGTTTGGCTGTATTTCACCTCGGAGCTCACAGAGGTTCCTTCGCATCACAGATCTTAATTCCAGATTAACTCGTCCACGCGCTCAACACTACCATAACATACGAATTATGACTCTAAATGCGTCAGCTCCAAAAACACTGGTCTCCCAGCTGTGAGGCTGAGAGAAAGGCTACATCCAGCCCTGTGATGTGATGTTATGTAACTCCCCGCCAGTGTCGCCAATGATGGTCTGACAGTCAGGACAAGCCAATAAGCTGCTTGCCCTACGAACACAAGTTAACTGGTCTAAATTCGACAGGCTTAGCTGATACGCTGACTGAAAGCAGTGTCTCGGGGCTGATTGGAGACTGTGTGTTTTACTCTGGGTGTAGGTTCACTCGGGCTTCAGCCACAGTGTAAGAGTGTACCGAGGGGGGTTGGATAACAGCAGGTGTGGAGGGCGATGTGCATCCGCCGTGAAGGTAACGCGCAGCAGGATTTAGGTGTTTGTTGGCACCTGAGTCTGTTGGGCATCTCCGGTGATACTATTATGTGACATGGTGACAGCAGCAGTGTTACCTCCCTAAGCTGCTGCATTTCTGAATGTCTTGGTTTGATTCCAGACTAAGCTCTTCTTGGTGTTGTCCTCCCAAAAAACATTCTATTTCTGCATCGATCTGCACTCTACACAGCTACTAAAAACAACTCAGTGCTCAAATAGGAATTAATGCTTTGATTGTATTTGCAAGGAACATGATATTTAAAGAACAAATGTACTGCAGAGTGTGTCAGAAATCAGCTGGAGGGAGAACTAAGAGGTCGCACTAAAGAATAACTAAGTCCAGAAAATTTGAGAAAAAGACTGGTAATACCAGGCTGGACCCCTTTTCCTTTAGAAATGCCTTAGTTCTTTGTGGCATGAATTCAACAAGGTGCTGGACTCATGCTTTCATGGTATTTACGCCAAATTCTAACCCTACACTCAGAATGTTGAAGCAGAAATTGTGACTCGACAGACCAGGCGACATTTTTCCAATCTTCTATTGTTCAATTTTGGTGAGCCCACATGAACTGCAACCTCAATTTCCTGAGAGAAATGGCACCCAGTGTGGTTTTCTGCTGCTGTAGCCCATCTGCTTCAAGGTTCAATATGATGTGCCTCTTCTACATACCATGATTGAAATGAGCTGTTATTTGTCTTTGATATTTGAGATCAAAGACAACACACAAACCCAGTACCATGACAATAATTTCCCAAATTCTAGAAACCAATGTTATCTGTCAGATTTTTTATTTGAATAATTAAATTTTACATATTGCAGTCGACAAATCAACTTCAAATTAGTAACACTGAAAAAAGTATTAAAGCAATCAGTCTGGATCACTTGAAGACTTTGTGTGTTTTTGGCTAAACACACATGTTACGTAATATGGTTACATTTAAGTGAAAAGCCAACACCGGTTAAGGTGAATTGTGGTTATTAAGCAGTTCAAAATACAGAATCCGGTGAAGAGGAAGCAAACTGAATCGAACTGTCAGGAAACACACGGGTAATACAACATGTCGCAACAAGAACAAAGGGAAAACTGGAGCTATATTTACACAAACACAGGCGGGGGAGGGGACATCAGGGGAAGTGGAAACAGCCGAGGAACAAGACACAGGTGAACAGAATCAGGAAATCAGACATCAGTGGAAACAAGAACCAGACTGAAGACACAGGAGGCAGCTACTGCCTAAATAAGACATAACTAACAGAGACCAGACACACAGATACACCCAGTATCTTTTTAAAAAGTGACTTCTTAGGCAATAAAAATGTTTTTTGAAAGAAATGTGACTCTTAAACATTTAACTCTTACCTACTTGAGCCTAGCAGTGGGATTGAGGTGAGGTTCATAATGAAAACAGAGCTGTATTGGAGTGCTAGATCGATTAGTTTTATGAAGTGTTTTGGTGTGGTTAATCATACAAGAGGGTGAAGCATCTGAAAAGTGAATCCGGATGTCGATGTCCAGTGAGACAAACAAACAAAACAAAATCTACTGTTTTAAATAACGGGAAACGATTATTTGGTTCACTTGATCTCAGTGACCTTATGATTTTGGTCACTACATTCAAGGCTTTAGTGGAAAAAAAACCATGTTTGTTTTGTAAATTACTATTTAAACAAAGATGATAAAGTAGGTAATATTTTAAGCTTGGGATCATGAAACTAACGTGTTAGTGTCCCTCAGTTTCTCAGTCAGTTCCACCTCTTGCATGTCTCATTTCAAAACAGCTGAAGGCTTCACAGCAGGACTCCGCTAACCAGTCTGTGATATCACGATGGCTATGTTCATCCTTTATATATATTCTAGTACAACGCAGATGAAGCTAGAAGTGTGTCATTCAATCACTGTGTGAAGAGAAAAAAAGTCAAACGAAGAGGCAGAGAGTAAGAGTGGGAGATAGAGAGGAAGGATGGGGGACGATTATGATTCCTATCTCCATTCACTGCTATGGATTAAGTCAAGTGGAGGTAGTAGGTGGGTCCAGGCAGTGTGGGTTTGACTCATCTGCGAGGTGGCGTGTAATGTGTGGGCACCAAACACTCTGACTTTATCAAATAGCTCACGTAATTGTAGAAACCAGAGAAAGGGCCTTCAACCAGCTTTGAAAACAATGTGTGAGTGTGTTGTTACGAAACGAGGAGTGTGTATATGTGTGTGTATTGTGTGTGAGCAGAATCAATGGGTAGTGATAGCTGCCACTGCTGTTTTATGATACCAGTGTCACATACTGTAATAGACCCCCAACTAGGCTTTGAATTAGACCAACGTGAGGATCCTACCCCGTCCCAAGAGGCACACAAGAGCTCCGCGGAGTTCACACGCTGCTTCACACTTACATTCTTTAGCCCACGACGGGATCAGACTACCGACAAGTGGCTGTGCTTGCAAATATGAACATATATACACACGGACGCACTGAGGAGGTATGCAGAAAAAAAATGCATAAATGCAAAACAATCTTGCCGGGTAAGAACACACACCCCTCACAGACACTGATTAATGAGCTTTTGTTGTTGCTGTGTTGCTGTTTAACACAACATCTGCTGCCGCGAGGACTTCGGCACAAGACGAAAACAATATAGACTATTTGGCTCATTACACAGTGACCGGTCATATTAAAGCACACACGCTCATACACTTCTGCCCTTATTATGCTAGTGGCAACCTCAGTTTGTCCTCAAACCACCTCCCTTTCTACACACACACTGACACCTGAGCCCTGTCATAACGCACACCCACCCCCTCCCCCGAATGATTGTACTGTAGTGTAGAATGACAACATCACTTTTTGGTTTTGACCTAGACTTTGGTTTCAGCTGAACTTATCTCGGCTCATTACAATCTTATAAAGAGCTAAAGGTTAAATTCAGTGAATACTAATCCTGGTGTCAGTGCACTTTCTTCTGGATTTTTGTTTATTTATTTGTTTTTTGGAAACAGCTCTGTTCTCTTCCTGTCTTTAAATTCTTTTCTCTTCACCTCTCTGGATGAGTTGACTGGCTCATAGTCAGCTGTGCGTGGGTGAAAGTTTGTCTGATGTGCATGTGCCCAGGTCACATGCATTTGTGGAGTACGTTAGCGTACAGAAGAAGGGGTCACCCTGCTTGGCATTCATTTATGTGATGACCTCAGCAGGGGTCACATCAGAAGACCGGAGTCGAAGCCAAATGCTAAAACAAAGGCGGGGCGTGGCTGCGAGTTTTATGGCGCCTGGCATATGTGTGTGTGTGTGTCCATAGGGATGAAAGACACACCCTGAGGACAGCAGAGGTTATGTGTAGCAGCTGACTACAGGAGAAATTATTCAAGAAACAAATTAACATTTCACTCGACCACTTGGGACGCTTCCTGTTAATCTCGCACAGCCGTCTTAAAAATATTTTCCTCACAGTATATTGCTTCTGTGTTACATACTGTTATAATACAGCTGCGTTTCATCCGGATTTTCTAAAATGCTTCATCTTCACTGCTCACAAAAAGCAGTGATTGCTGTTTCCTGCCCTGCTGGCCGCACATTTACTGATATATCTTTGATTTCGGGGAGTGCTAAAAGCAGCCACGCACTTATAGCAAAGACACTACCAACTCCACCAATGACATATTTGTAGCTTATGTTTGTATTATTTATGATTTTCTAAGCAATATAATGTATTATCGATTGTTTATGGCTGATGGTGTCCATCAGCAGCTGTACTATGAGACAGCTGTCACATAAATGGGAATGAAAATGGTCTCCCTATAAACCAGGAGTGTATTATACAGCATGGGCTACGTTCACTCTGGTCTGAAGTGGGCTGGACCAGCAAAACTGTCCCTTTCTGGGAGTGTAAAGGTGTTTAACTGCATATTTAATCCCATTTAAAATCATAAAGACGAAACGTAATTTCTACAGTACATGTCAGTTTAACTACATGATATAGAAATGCTGCTGTAGTAAATAAAACAAATCTTTCAGCCCATATAAATACAAAGTTCTGGTGACTCACTGTGATTCACATAAAATGTCCTTTTCTACAGTAGATAATGGAAAAAATAGGAACTTTTCTTTGTTTTAATTGTTATTGTTTATCTTTTACATAATTACTTTGCTGCATATATATGAATGGTCCTTATCAGCAGGAAAAGCTGTAAGACAGCTTCTAGAGAAGGGGTGTGAAAGGTCCCCAGACTGTATAAAGTTATGGCGGTACAACTTGGAGTGGTTGTATGCTGGGAGGGACAAAAAGCAGATCCATGGCTGAGGACTGCAGGGTCTGAGACTGGGTGTATGGGTGAAAGAAGTCAGACAGATGGGAGGGATTTGTAAGTGAGAAGAAGGATGTTGTAAGTAAATTAGTATTATGTAATACTGGAGGGTCTAAACCTAACCAGAGAGACAGCGAAGTGAATGTAACACAAGCTAGGGTTCCGAGATCCACAGTTTTAGGATCCCCAGATCAAGCCCAAAGGCTGGGTAGCGAAATAGAGGACGGGCGTGTCCTCCATGTATCGTCAGGGCTTGTGAACTCAGGAGCAAGTCAAAACCTAAATGCACGCACAGCACAAGAAAACAACAGCAGCGCTAGTGATCCATAACAGAAGGAAAAACGATGTGTTGAAGATGTAAGCAGGCCGTGGGATGTCATTATTTTCTTATTACTGAGCAAGCATCTCTGCGCCATCAGCTGGAAACAGATGAAAAATTATCTTATTGGACAGCATGTATTAAACCTGCCTATCAGACTGAATTGCTCATTAACTGAAGGTGCTGGAACATAATTCCAGATTGTTCTGGGGCACTTTAGCCCTTGCCTAGTAGTTTTTGTTTAGATTAAAATGGATCAAATAACATTTTTGTGGTTAGTTTAGATTGTTGTAGCACACAGGACCTGGCGCACATGGCGTTGCAGTAATGTTTATTTGTACTGTTCTGCTTTTTGTAGACCGTGCACAGCTTTGCAGCTGCCTTGTGTTGCTCACTGCATCATACACAGCACTCTTGCTGAAACAGGCAAGGCGTAGTTAGTGTGATGCATAACAGCTGTGCCCACCAGCCTCCCCTGGCACTGTCCATTGAACCCACTGCTCCACCCCTCCCCTGCAGATGAGCCACAAACCACACCCCACCATAGCTCTACACTGTAAAAACTGTGATTGGGGTTAATTAGAATCTAATAGGAGAGTAATAGTAATTATTACTCAGTAAAAACGTGTATGAGTAGTTTTAATCAAATCTAAGCAAAATTCAACAATTTTGAGATGTTCAGTTATTTAAATTTACACAGTTTTGTTTGGGGTAAATTCAGCAATGGTTTGTTGAGTAGATTTAAAAAAAATGTTTGAGTACTAAAAAAATTTAAGAAATCTAATAGATTTAACTGATGAAAGCATTTTCATTTTAATCATTGTACACTTCCGCCCATAATCCTTTGTGCCACGTGCAGGACACACGCGCTTCATGAGTGGACGTCTCCATTTTGTCAGAGGTAAGACTTCTTAATTTGTTCAAATATAAGACACGGTTTAAACAATAACGTATATCGGTTTTGAGTAAAGGTTTTAAACAGTATGATACGTCGAAATTTTATTAATAATCATCACTGTAATGATAGTATCGTATTTTTACACAAATGGCAGTTAGTGGACTGCTAGCACAAGGTCACTTTCCAAGCCTTCACGACTGTGTTACTGAACAGCTTTAACTAACCACATGTTTTACCGTATTAAAAAATATCAACGGTATATTCCGATGAGTTTTAACGTCTTTCATCCACGTTTAAAAGTTCATGAAAAGGTTTTGCGGTCAGTTGTGAGTGATTTTGTCAGCCACAGTCAGTTTTTCGAACTCCAGTTTCCAATAATGGCGGCCGCTACTAAGTTTTAAAATTACTCTTAGTAATCTTTCTGGGTCACAAAATAAACTTTTAACATATTTTCAGGCGCGAAAGTAGCTGTGTAAACATCAAATATCTGCTCGGTTTATCAAGATATCGCATATTTGCAAAAGTGCTTCGACGTTTTCGGAGCATCTGCTACCCACCAGCTCGATAGCAAGCCGGGAGCTCGAGGGTCACTGAAGCCGCTGAGAACGGCACAACTCCCGGCACATCGTTTTCAGATCACCGCGGGGTTTCGCTACTCAGTTTAAACGTAATGTATAAGTCACTTAGACAACCTAAAAATGTTATTGTTTGGTTTTTTTCAGTGTTTTATTTGTTCGTGAGTAAATCGGTTTGGCTGAGATTAAAGTTATTAGATTAGATAAAATAAAACTTTATTAATCCCCCGGGTGGGTTCCTCCTTGGTTTTTACACAGCTGACTAAACGTCAAAAATGATAATGTTGCTTTCCTTTCAGGTAATGGAAGATCCCTCAACTTAAATTCACCTGATCAGCATGGGATTGAAGTTGCAGGCTATCATAGCCAAGGTATTTTCCACAGACATTTCAGCTTGGCTGTTGGATCTGAGGAGGATGACATTGGCATTGTGCTGGAGGGTGTGAGAGTTATGCCTGCTCTGGGCAATTTTCCAAGAGCATGCGCAATGCTGGTTGGATTGACATATGCAGTCGATCTTGCCTATCCCAAAGAGCTAAAATACACCTTGGAAGTATTCCAGAAACTTTTCCTTGAACTGGATTGTGCTAAGCTCTCACCAAAAGTGAACAGCCTCAAGAACAAGTTATTGGCTTAAACGAGGACTCTGAAAGAATGAAAGGGAAGTAAGCTCACTGAAAACCTTTGGTTTGTCTTTGTTAGATGCAGCTATCTTTTCAGTTTTTAAGTTAATTTCATCTTATTCATATCTTACCCAAATGACCTGCAATGTGTCAGGCTGTATTTGTGCTCTTCATTTTAATTTTGTTTTTTATTACCTACAAGTTTCTTAGGAATATTCTGTTTGAAAGGCAGCAAATTGGAGGAATCACTAGTGAAGCTTTTCTTTGTTTATAGTGTATGTTACTATAAAACATTGGTTTAAAACAACTTTAAAATTTAACAGAAGTGCAGTCCTGTAGCTGTAGAAATGTTACTTCCTCTTACATGTGTCTTAGATTTTCTCAGGTTAAACATCCAAATTGGGACAAAAGGTTGATTTACATTATTGATATTCCATGTACATGAGTGAAAAACCTTTGTTCTACAGTTATATTGAGTGATTCAATTTAACAAAAGATTGACAAACTAAAGTTTTTGTTAGTCAATCATAAATAAGTAACAGAGATAAAGGAAACGGTAAAGGATATTCAAATTTCAGGTTCATGTTGATATTACAGTCTAAAGATTAATTTCTTTTTTACAAAACTGGTTTACATTCATGCAGTTTATGTTGCTGTTGCTCTGTACACAAAGCTGTGTGATAAACTGTTTATGACACTAAAACAAATTTACAGCAGAGGAATGTATTTAGGAGATCAGGAGATTGTTGATGAGAATTCAGTGTATACGAGCAGAAAAATGTTATATTATAAATTACTGTGTTTTATTTTCCACAATAAAACAAATTACTGTTTTGATGTTTTCTTTGTGAAATTGATTCATTTTACTCAGAAAATAAGTAAAATTCATTTCATTTTCTCTTATTATTCAGTCATTATTTTTAAGGTTTATTTGGAAAATTATTGAATCCAATTTGAGTTTTACTGAAAAACAAGAAGATTTCATTTCTTTGTAATGGATATTTTAGGAAGTTTTTACTAAACCTTTGCCAGATAGTTAGTAAATTCAAAGTAATTTTTCTCAGAGACTTATTTCATATCAATTTTTTTTTTTGGTAAAGTTGGGCAATTTCAACCTTCAGTTTGAGATTTTGACCCTAAATCCAACACATATTTACAGTTTAATTCTATTAATATCTACTTTTGTTTTCTATTTGAATTTAATTAACATTTTCTCTACATTTTACATAAATCTTTTGAAATTAAAATCTACTTAATTATTTCAAGTGTCACTTTGTTGCCATAACTTTTTTAAGTAACCTCTAGTCACAGTTTTTACAGTGTATAGCTACAGGTGAATATAACCATTATTACATACATACATAGCATCAATTCAAGTGCTGTAATAGGATACCACTATTATAACAAGATCGTTCATAACAAGTCAGTCAAGACAGTGGAAGCATGTAGGAACCACAGCAACTCAGCCACACAGCGACAGACTGGGTGAAATTACAGAGCCCAGTCACCATGTGTTGAGGCACGTAACGCGGCTGGAAGCTTCATGGTATGGTTTTCATGGCCAAACAGCTCCTGTGTAATGTGTCAATGGCCCAGTACTTGACCCATATAGTCTAAATGTCACTATAATGTCAGTCACAAGAAAGCCCAACAATAATCATACCCCACTTTGTCTATTTTTCTTTACGTGGTACCTTAATTTACTAAATGAGCTCCATCTTCAGCTAAAGAAGACTCAAAACTTGTACTCAAGATGATAAACCCGTGAGAGAAATGTTACCAAAGTCATAGACCAGAAGACCAAAGGAAACTTCCGCTGCTGCAATTAAAAACTTTTCCATGGAAGCTTCAAAATGTAAAAAAAAAATGACTTACTAACGCAAAATATTTATTTGATACATTGAAATATTAGAGTTAACTCTGCCAATCAGGAAGCTCCGAGAAACGTTATTTCCTTGTTACCCAGAAGCAGATGTTGAAGACACGTGCACTCAAAATTGCTTTGCGACAGCATCAATGAGTTCCCAAGGTTTAGCAAATGTGATCAAATGGGCACCAGGTTCTCCAGCTTTGACTGTCTTCTGTCATAAAGGTATGGTAGAAGGATCATCTTGAAGCTAATTCTGTCTGATACCCAGGTGTTTATGGCTAGTCTGCACTTTTCATCACTTCCACTTTCCCACACTGTCAAGTTCATTGCTAACGTCACTGCTCTAGTCCAAGCTAATCCAATTATCTTTCTGCCCACCAATCTTCAGGCCAATCAGCTTTCACTCCACAGCACTGTCACTGCTCGTCTGTCATTCTCCTTTGCAGACTCCCTCAAGCAGCCCATCTCCACCTCTTTCACATTAATCAGAGCAGAATCCATTCAGCCATGATGGGCCATCAAAGTTCAATCACCAAATAACTTGGCTGAATTCTGTTTATCAATTAACCCATCCATCCATCCTAACAATCTCTCCTTATTGAACTTTTATCTTCTAGTTAACGATAACTGCATAAAAGGTATTGAATCATATGAAACTGTTGGACAGCTGATGCTTTCCACCTTCTGTCTCTGCGTAACAAAGAAATGGCGTTCCTTCACAGAGCTTCCTGTATGGAAGAGCTAGCTCAAAATATCGAGTTATTTTCTCAAAATTTCAAAAGATGGATCGAGACTCTCCAGACCTGCACAATTGGTCATCAATCAGAAATCATCTCTGAAGCCTTTTCACAGCAAAAATGTAAAAACTGTAATGTCACAGAAGGAGCACAGGTGCATTTGGGTTAGCCATTTCAAAGATCCTGGCGTGCCGTTCGCCGGCAAACTGGAACATTTAATTGGACTGTGCCCTCGCTGATGTCTTTGCCTACAGCTGTGCTGCTTCAAGAGCCAAAATGTCTGCTGTGAGAAAAGGTAAGCTCTATCAATTTAATGCAGCCACCCCTTTGCAAAACACACAGTTTATGATAAACAGAACCTTCAGAGCTTTTCCTCAACATCCTGAAAATTCACAGCCCGAGGCTAAAACAGCCTCTGCCAATGGTCATCATCGCGATGGTGTGAGAATCTCCACAGAAAGTCTTCCCATGCCGTGTTTAAACAGAGAGAACAGTTTTAGATGCTCCACTCATACGATAAACGGTGCACTGGGGTGGGGAGGGGTTCTCACACAAGTGGATTGTAAATCTGAACCATGAATATGATGCTCACTGAGTTGAGTAATCACACGCTGACAGCAGGTGATGAAACTGATTGATTTGCTCTTTTCAGAGTGTAATGAGCAACATTTAAACATTACAGTGGGATGACACTTATTCCCTGCTCTGCGCTGCCATGCCCGGCGGATTGTTGTGCGTGCCACACACACACAGGGAAATGAAAAGTCGCTCGCACACACATGCATCTTACACACACGCTGCTCGTATTTTCACCTCTAACATTTAACAGCAGGGGAGAGTGTGTGTGTGTGTGTGTGTGTGTGTGTGTGTGTGTGTGTGTGTGTGTGTGTGTGTTGGGGGGGGGTGTTGGCTCAGATAATTAAACCAGAGGGAAATTCTAAATTCTCTCCTCCCCTCTCTTCTCTCTTGCTCTTTTTTCTGCTTCTTCCTGCTTGCTAGCAAATCAACCTTGCCACAATTTCTTTTGAAAAAAGAAAAAACCTTAATGGACACACAGAAGCAATTGGGACACAAAATGAATGAAAAATGAAAGGTTCTCCATCTATTCAGTTCCATCTTTAATAGCATAATAATTCAATGAGTGACAGTGTCATGCAGCACACATCACTGGGTAACTTTATGGATTTCATCTGGTCTCTTTACAGCCCCATAATTGAACACATGCGCACACACACATGCACACACACATGTGCACATTCAAGCAGACACTGGCAGCCCCTGAGTGTGGCTGCCGGTGCTCATACCACTATGAGCAATAGCTCAGTCTCTGTAGATTCTCAGTAGTCGTGTTCCTCTGCAGCCTTTGTTTGCTGCGTCTCTTTACAATCTAAAACACAATGAGGCCTCGCTCACCTCCTCAACTTGACTCACACTCTGTATGTGTGTGTGTGTGTATTTGTGTGTCTGCGTGGAGTTAAGAGATGTTCGTAAAGCGGTATGAAGGAGCGTGGCTGTCCCGCTGTGTTTTGCAGTTCACATCTGAGCTCTGGAGGACTTTGGCATCAATCAGCCACGATGACTTATTACCCCCAGCACAAGTACACATTTTTAACATTTAGCATACAGCGCTGGCGCACGCTTCGCAAAGGCCATTGTCCAGGGATAAGAGGGGCACAGGGTGGGTGATGGCAAATGGGAGGGGTGTTTCCATGGTGACCAGGGCGACAGAAGGAAGAGGGGATCCGCCTCCTGACCCTCGGTGAGAGGTGAATGTCTCTAAGCTGAGGCAAGACA
Source organism: Mchenga conophoros (assembly GCF_057382185.1). Classification (NCBI taxonomy): domain Eukaryota; kingdom Metazoa; phylum Chordata; class Actinopteri; order Cichliformes; family Cichlidae; genus Mchenga; species Mchenga conophoros. The sequence goes on from NC_140546.1 coordinate 33,975,829, forward strand.
GGCAGTGATCACAATAGCAGCGAGAAGAGCGAGGGAGAGGGCGATCAACAGCCATGTAAGCTCATCGTGGCCGTGGGGCGTGTAAGCTTCGGCGGTCAGTCCGAGGCACTTAGCATTAGCATCAGAAAGACATTATGCTAATAGCATCAAAGGCAGCAGCTTCCGCCTTTGTGTTTTCTGCACCAACTCAAGGGCACAGGAGGATTTTACATTTCAACTGCCTTCCCAGTCCTGAACACACAAAGCAAAAGAGAAAAATGTGATACATTACAGAAATGATGCAGCACAACCAAGCCTCTGCAGGCCTCAACAGTCAACAGGTACAAAGGGAAAGGGCTGCACAACAGATGCTAAATGTTCTACAGAAGAAGATGGAAAAGTGATTCGAATTAAGATGAAGAAATGGAAAATGGATTTTAAAATCTCTAAAATTTCAACTTACACATGGTCACTTGATTCCTTTCTTTTTCAGCCATTCTGATTGGCTGTTTGGGATCATTGTCTTGTTTAATTATCCAGTTCTGGTTAAGGTTTAGTTGTTGGACAGATGGCCCCATATTTGACTCTAAAGTACTTTGCCACATATAGGAGTTCATGGTAACCTCAACGACTGCAAGGTTCCCAAGTCATCACCCTCCACCGCTGTGAGGTCTTTCCTCCTTGATTTGATTATGTAAATGGACACATGAACGCTTCAGGCTTGCAAACAAAGCTTCAGTTTTTAGCAGTTTTTAGAGTTCCTGACACTTGCTGATAATGAGTTAACCGAGTGGATTTGATGAGCAATACATGGCTCCTCTTAATTTCTTTTGGATTGATTTTTGTTAAAACAAATAATGACAATGGTGTCATGTTCTGTAGTTCATTTAAAATTCTATTCATGTAGTTTGAAGATCTGCTGAAGCTCAGATGAGTGTTTATTGTTTCCTGATAAGACAAAATTCTTTTACCATGACTCTGCATCGCTTTGTTTTTGTCTATTTGTGATTCAGATACTCAGAAATGTGATGTCATCCAAACAATTTGCTTAGGTTAAACAATCTGGTATTCCACAATAAAGCTGGATTTAAAAGCCAAAAAGCACAATTCCTGTGTTGATGACACTTTATAAGAGTTGACTAGTGATTGGTTGAAAAGTTGACTTAAGCAAGATGACCATGAGTTCACCATGTTCACCATTTTTATTTATGTGGGGCCACTGCAAAACAACAGTCATCTCAAGGCGTTTTATTTTAAACTCTACCACCCAACAGTCCCACAACCCCCTATGAGCAAAGACTTGGTGTGGTGATAGTGGGAAGGAAAAACTCCCTTTTAACAGGAGAAAACCTCCAGCAGAAACAGGCTCGAGGAGAGGCTAAAAAAGGCTCAGCCTGGCTGCAGTACTGTGACGGTTCCTACGTTCTTTGATCCTCCCACATTACTGATTGTTCCGTGTATTTTTGACGCTGCCCCTTGTAACATTAACATATAGTACATCTGCAAAGACAAGACAAGACTAAATACTAATAATACTTACAGTGAATAAAACTGTAGTGTGAATATTTTGGATGGACTGTTGTTCAAAGGGTACTAACACCACTAACACAGTGAAGAGCTCCGCATCAGTGACCTGCGCTAATCGAGATGACTGTACAACATCCACCTTTAATGGCCTTTAATGGCTTAAAAAACATGAATTGGGTCAGTTTGAATTTATTTTAGATTTTCTCTCATTTACGCAGTAATGAAATGAGAACGTTCTTCTTCTTATATCTTCACTGGGTTCCTTGGACTTACCTGTTCTTCTGAGTATTGGTTAATCCAGTTAGTGCTGTCAAACAAATCGAAGTTTTTCATGCTTACAGAGAGAAACTGCCAGTCGTAGTCAATCATGATCCCCTTGACCTATGATAGCCTTGACCTTGTCAAGTAAAGATAGTGTAGAACTCTCAGCACCACTTACTCTCAGTGTATGTGTATAGCTGAGCCTGTAGGTATAGTTTGACCCTGTGTGGATAATAAAAAATCTTAAATAAATTAAATCTTGTACACCAAATTCTTCTTTTTTAAAGTCATTAAAGATGTATGTGGTACGATCACTCTTCAAATAGATTATTAAAGGCTCTAAATTACTATGATATTCACGCTCATGATGAGTGCATATAAGCCTCCGACCACAGCTGCAGACTTTAAGAAATTGTTGCTTTATCTTGTGATGATCACTGACTCTGCGTCATTATTTAACACCTTACTTTGACCAACATTCAGATTTTCAAGGAACCAAGTTAAGTATTTACAGACTGCAAAGGCCACAGAGAATGTGATATGCCAAACACCCTAACAATGTGATACCTGCAGGACTAAATCAAAGGCACGGAGCACTGACCTCTTAGCTTTTCGAAGGCAGTTTGTTGAGCATCCTATTTACACCATGAAATTGGAGAGCTGAGGGCTCTTCCAGGAGACAAAATAAAATATCACAGGCAATTACACTATTTACTCCACCCAGAGTGCTACATGAGCAATGTCCTCAGTGTTAAAGTACCATTTCAGGCTGTGAGATGACACATGGTAACGGAGGAAGAGGATCCACCTCCACATGAATCATTTCAATAAACCCCTCTCATACTCTTAAGACACACAGCTGCTCCTCTGCTAATTCAGAAAGTCAAGCCATCAAAAATACAAAAACTAGTGTCCGCTGAAAAAGAGGGAAGACCTTTGCAGGAGAAGACCTTGATGCAAGAAAAAGGAGAAAAAGTCAATTCCAGTGAGTCATCCAACACACATCAGTATTTCACAGAGACATATTTACAGTACAATAGTCTCTGCCTCTGCTTTTCCCCTTTTCTGGTTAGTCAAGCATCACGACACGCATACGCTCACACAGTGTCACCCAATGAAAGAGATGTCAAGGTGCACAGACACAAACACAAACTGGATTTTTTTTTAAAAAAACATTTAATTTAGTTTCTCGTCTCTCCAGACTGCCTCGTTATTGGATTGAAAAGGTGCCCTTGACCGCAGCCACTGCAGTGAGGATGTTCGTCATCTGTGCACACAGAGAGTGGGGCGGGAAAAAAGAAGAAGAAGCCTGAAGCAAAGAGGGGAGGAACACAGGCAGCTGAAGGCTGTTCAGTGATGATCAGCGTGCTTTGAGTGACACAGTTTGAACATCATTAACGTGACGCACCTGAGGTTGTTGCACTTGACAGATAGAGTTATGGCTTTTCTGTCTGCTCTAGTGACTTTGAGCATAAATAGAATTAATCAATAAACACTATATAAGTAGTGCTTCGATTACCTTTATGAATACTTAATTTGATTTGATTTGATTTATTGATTTATTGATTAGCATTTAAATATCTCAGTGAATACAGAATAAAGATTACCACAAAGCAAGAAAGCACAAGACAAGGCTAATCAAAAGGTATTGGCTGAAGCATTTGCTTATTACGCTTTAACAAAACATCTTTTAGCATGCAGCTCCTGTACACAGGGCTCGAAGCAAAGCATAAAACAAAGCAAAGCAAAAACAAACAAACAAACAAAAACTTTCCACCTTAGATAAGTAACTACATCAAAGAAAAACAATCAAGAGTTCCAGTATTATTATTTTTGCTCTTTTCATTCTTGATTTATATATTTTTCTAATACTTTATTTTTAAACATGTTTTTAAACAAGGAAAATGAACTCCACCTTTTTAAATCCCTGTCATAACTATTCCACAGGTTAACTCCTCTAACAGAAACACATCTCTGCTTTATATTTGTCCTCATCTTGTTTTTCTTAAAGAAATCTGTTCCCCTTAAGTCACATTGACTCTCTCTGACTTTAAACAGCTTCTGAGTACTGTGGCAAAGCAAGTTATTTTGTGCTTTACACATTATCTGTGCCATTTTATATTCAACTAAATCATAAAATTTCAGGGTATTCAGATTAATAAACAAAATGTTAGTTTGTTCTATATAGTTTGATTGGTTTATAATTCTTATAGCTCTTTTTTGTAACTTGAAAATAGGAACAGTATTTGTTTTATATGCATTGGCCCACATCTCCAGACATGGAAGCAACAGAGAACAATAAAGTGTGTATAATGATTTCTTGTTCAGGACATGCTTTGTTTTGTAGAGAAAATCAATGGTTATTGACATTTTTGTTTTCACATGGTTTATATGAGACTTCCAACTCAGCTTATCATCAATTATCACTCCAAGAAATTTATTCTTGTACAGTCTTTCAATTTCAATTCCATTAACCCTTATTTTAGATACATTTTTCATTTGTCTAGTGCCAAAAATAATCAATTTTGTTTTCTTTATATTTAACGATAACTTATTTACATCAAACCAGGTTTTTAATATATTTAACTCCTTTTCCGCTGTAGTCAGAAGCTGTTCTAGGTTTTTACCTGAGCAGTACAGAGTGGTGTCATCAGCAAACAATACACATTTTAACAGTTTGGAAACATTACATATGTCATTTATCTATAATATGAATAATTTAGGGCCCAGCACAGAGCCCTGAGGAACACCACAAGCTACCTTCAACTGCTTAGATTTTACATTATTGAATTCGACATATTGATATCTGTCATCCAGGTAACTTTTCATCCACTTGTCTGCTATCCCTCTTATGCCATATCTCTCTAGTTTATTCATTAATATAGAATGATCAATTGTATCAAACGCCTTTTTTAAGTCTATAAAAACACCAACAGTATATTCCTTATTATCTATAGCATTAGATATCCCTTCTACAAGTTCCATCACTGCCATCGAAGTGGACCTTTTCACTCTAAAGCCATATTGGTTATCACTTAGGAGATTATGCTTCTCGATCAAGTCTATTAACAAATAACTTTTGGGAGTACTGATATTGGCCTATAATTGGTAAACTGACATCTCTCTCCGTTTTTATGGATTGGAATAACTTTTGCTATTTTCATTTGTGAGGGAAACACACCAGTTTGAAAGGACAGATTACAAATGTATGCGAAAGGTTGCACTATATATATTCTATAATACTTTTAACTAATATCATGTCAATACCATAACAGTCAGTGGACTTTTTATTTTTAAATGTCTTCACAATGTTAATTATTTCTCTATGAGTTACAGCACCAATAAACATGGAGGACACATTCTGAGTAACACGTTTATTTAGATCGTTATTATTTCTTGACTCTGGAATTTCTTTTGCTAAATTAAAGCCAACATTTACAAAGAAATCATTAAATCCATTTGCAATGTCTTTAGCTTTATCAAGCACAATATCTTCATCTTTTTTAAAATAATCTGGATAATTCTTATTTTTTGAGCCCTTTTTGATTATACTGTTTAATATCCTCCATGTTTCTTGTGTGTTACTTCTGCTTTGCTCCAATAACGTGTTAATATTCTTTCTTACTTGTTCTTATAATATTTACTAATCTATTTTTATATAACTTGTGCTTTATTTCAGCATCTTTTGTCCTCTGTTTTATGAATCTCTTAAATAGATTTTTTTTTTCTTTGTACATGCATCTTCTATCCCCTTTGTGATCCATGGCTTATTTGATCTGTGATGCTTTCTAGTGATTTTCATTAAAGGACATGTTTTTCATATAGTGAAATTACAGTTGATAGGAATGCATCATATGCACCATTTGAATCTTCATTTGCAAAAACCTCCTTCCAATTGTGTTCCTTTAAGTCCATCTGGAGGGCAGCAATGGCTCTTGTTGTTCTATGTCGTATCATATCAAATATTTGATTCTTTTGTTTCGTTTTGATCCCAAAATAATTTTGAAAAATTGCAAAAACAGGAAGAAACAGGAAGATGATCGCTTATATCAGTTACAAGAAGTCCACCTACTATTTCATAGTCAATTTTATTTGTGAATATATTATCTATCAATGTAGCTGTATCAATTGTTATTCTACTTGGTTTTATAATTACAGGGAAAAGGGAGTTACTATACATTGTATTGATGAAATCTGTTGTTTTCTGATGTCCATTTGGGTTACTGAGACAAAGCCTGGAGGATAAGCCAGGTTTGGGCCAAATTTCATTTTTGTCTTATCCTAAAGAAATGCAGTTTATGAATAAGGTCTCTGTTATGAGGAAGCAGTGCATGATGTGCAGGAGTGACAGGAGTGTGTGACTCGTATTTCACCACAAGTGGTTACTGGTGCAAAGGGCTTACACAGCCTTTTCCTAATCAAGTAGTTATTGGTGCTAAAACCTCAGGAGAGAATGAAAGCCAAACTGAAAAGCAAGTGAAAATGAAACAAAGCAGCAGGTTGGGGGGGAAAGTGAAAGCAAACAGAAGTGACCCCGCCAGGACCATCTGACAAAACTGCATTATGTGACATCCGGGGATGAGAAGGTGTTGCCTCGTTAGGATAGGCTGGGTCCTAGGACTTGCTTTCAGCATATCTCATAATATGAGAACAAGCTGTGATCATGTGGTGAGAAATATTCATTATTGGGAAGAAGACAGTGTGAACTGTGGAGAGGGACACGTTTCAGCTGTTTGGGTCTTTGGCTGCTCGCTGATTGGTGGCGTTCAAGTGGACTGTGTTTTGAATCTGGGCCTGTTTGGATAAACTCAATAGATGAACACTTTATAATACGGCCCTGATGTGGGGTGTAATTCCCTTATAATTAAATCAAATTTCACTGATTTTATTTGAAATTAAAATTTAACTATATTTACCTACAAAAGTACAGTAGTAGTACAGTAGAATAAGTAGGTAACACTTCAGGTTTTTACAAGAAACAAAAATAAAATTATGCTATAAGTACATTTAAGTAAATTTACTTACTAAATGGGTACTATAAAGTAGTAACGAGACTACCATTAAAGTAACGAATGTTAAATAATGATGTAAATGTGCGAGATTCATATTGCGGCGTACTTACCAGGTAAGATGGGGAAATGTTGTTTGTTTTTTCTTCAAAAATAGAAGAAATCAAGAATTTGTGTCTCCTTTCCTGTTAAATATCTTAAGTTATGCAAAACGTACTACTTATGCATGTATAGTAACTTAGACATTACTTAAATTTTTAACTAATATTAGTGATATGGCTGAGAGCAACCGACCCGCGGCATTTTGTTGCATGTCTTCCCCTTTCTCTCTCTGCCCCTGCTTTCCTGTCCTCTCTCCACTGTATCTATCAAATAAAATTGACAAAGGTCAAAAAAAAAAAAGCATGTGTAGGTGAATGTAATTATACTTAAATTGCAAATAAAATGCCTTGAAATTCCATTTAATTACATGGGAATTAAGCCCTTAGCCACATTTTTTCTTTTATTTAAATGTAAAAAGTAAAAAAATAAAAGACCTGTAATAACAGTTTCTAACCTTGGACACATTCATTTCTCAATTATAAGTGGATCTGTTTAACAACACAGTTTACTATGTTATCATCTGTCTACTGTTGTGTTAATACTGGCTAAACAAGGCATAAAGTGACTAATGCTTTCCTTTGTCGTATGTTACTGTTTTTACAATATCCTCAGCAAACGTGTGTGATCCTGGTTCTTGCCAGACATTTCTTCCTGTTAAAAGGGAGTTTTTCCTTCCTACTGTTGCCAAGTGTTAGATCACAGAGTTGTTGTGCTTTGGTGTTATATAAATAAAACTGAACTGAACTGAATTAACAATGATTATTTGCGATGAGAAAATTGCATTTTGCATAGTCATTCTTACAGTAAATACAACAATCTTAAGCTGAGAAACCAAACAGAAATGGGTTCTCAGCATAACAATACTGTCTGCCCTGAAAAGGTGGAGGCTGAGTAAATGAGACACGTGTTGAAAAATCTGCAGGGATGGCTGGCGAAGAAAGAGGGCTGGCAGTATTACCCCGCAGCATATATCACAAACCAATAGCAGAGCTCATTTCACTCCTTCAGCCTCAGAGTATTGGCCTCCAGGGGCACAAGGGTGTGACGCTGTGGTTAAGCCCCAGCAGGAGGAGGCGTGTCGGGCTGCGACCTGCCACATGACACACCCCGTCTGCTTCTACAGCATGTCTACGTGTGTCAGACACTCCTATCCAGGCCATGTAGTTGCACAAGATGCTCTGGAAGTGATACTTGATATGACTCCAAAGACGTCACTGATACTTTAACAGGTGCACACACGTGTCCCACTGACACAATTGCTCACATTTTAGTACTTTATTGCAGTCCCAGGATTTTAAGACAAATTCCACAAAGCTGATTGATTACAGATTAATGAGAAAATTTCAATTAAAAAAAAAATGTATTCATGACACTTAAATTTATCAATAAAGATGGCTTTATTTCAAAGATAAAAACATAATTTGCTCCAACATTTTCTACAAAATTATAACCCAAAATGTCTCAAACTAACAAAACAGACAAAAGACGAAAAATCCAAAAGGATCATTTATTTACAAATGTTATTATACAAAGTTACAAATACAGAGCAGACTCATTTCTGACCATCCTAAGTGATCAGGCATAGAATAACCTTGCATTTGCATTCAGTTATCACGGCCAGTAGAAACCTGAGCTTAATACAAATCATCATGAACTGTGTGTGGTACAAAGAGATGTTGAACAACGTTTAGGATGCATTGTAAAACATAGAGAGTTGGAGTATAAATAGACCATATGTACATCTGATGGGATAAATTCCCTAAAGCAGAGTCAGGCAGGAGGTTTGGAAGTGTGTTTATTTTTCCTGGAAAAATATTAGGCTTGAGAATAAATGTGTACCTTTGCAGCAACTGATTCTTTTCCCCTTGCCTTTGATTTGTAATGTGAAGTTTAAATGTAAGGAAAGGACGGGGAATGGCTGAATCAAGGTGCCGAGCAAAAATTACACCCTCTCCTTCGGGATCGGTGACAGCATCACATCATACATAAAGTAACAATTAGCATTCATGCGGGCAGCCACATCCTGCATGTTAAATCTTCACTCCGGCTTTTCATCTCAACAGTCACAGGTCGGAGGTCGGAGGAGGGGGTTGGCATGGTACAGTAGTCACTAGGAGGGGGCATCTTCTCCATGTATAGCCTTATACTTGGCCATCTCCTCTGGAAAAACTTTGCTGAGCTCGGAAACCAAAAGGCTCTTGAACTTCTGTAATAAAACAGAAATATGACAGTGGAAGTTGCTTTAGTGTTGATGTATAAATACTTTATGTATAAAGAATAACTAGTGAGTTACGACCCAACAAGTACTGTCCAAAGTAAATCTGTCTCGTGTCTTTTTATGTGAACAAATAACTGGGACAGAGTTTTTACTGAAGCAGAAAAAAAAAATCTTTTAAGCACTTTGTCCAAGGATATCATTTTATCACGATCAGCAAGGCTGCCTTAACAGACAGCAGTATAACAAGTACAGGGTTGTTTGTACAATGAAATGGGACCTTTATCTTTAAAACACTCTAAACACACTTGTTTAATCAGTGAAACGTGCTGATGACTCTGCTTATTCTTGAAAAGTCATTGGCCGAGGAATCTCACTGCCCCTGGAACTATCTCTTACCGTCAAAGTGTCTATCTTCCCTTTGACCTGCTCGTTCCTGGCCAAGGCTCTCTCCAGACACTCCTTTGTGTACAGCTGAGGGTTCCGACCTTGGTCAATGTATCTGCAAATACAAATACAATATATCAGCCTTCTTTGATAAAACTCCAGGAACTTGCCAAATAAATGTGACACATTTTTAATGACGCAATGAGATGTTTTTGTTTATGTATTTACTTTAGTAATCAAAAATTCCTCGTTATTAGAGCGGCATCAAAACAAATGCATAGAACTGAAACACTATAAGGACAAAGGTACTGGCCCACCTACACATTACACCTACAGGAGCTTTTATGACATCTCATTCTAAATCCACAGGTATTAATATGGAGGTGGTGCCCCTTTGCAGCTATGGATGCTTCCATTCCTCTGGGAAGGCTTCCATCAGGATTTTGGAGTGTGTCAGATTTGGATATTAGATGAGAGGGCCTGGCTTTGTGCACTGGGGCACAGACATGCTGGAACAGAAAAGGGACTTCTCCAAAAAATTTCACAAAGCTGGAAATGGAGAATTGTCCACAATATGCTGGTAAACTGAAGCACTTTGATTTCCTGTCACTTGAGCTAAGGGGTCCAGGCCGATCCAAGAAAAACAACCGCACAATCTTATCCCTCCTCCACTACACTTTACAATTGGCACGAAACAATCAGGCTGGGTATTGTTTTTCCGGCATTCACCAAAATCAGGATGTCTATACGACTGCAAGAAAGAAGCATGATTTGTTCCACAGAACATGTTTCCACTGCTACAGTGGAGTCCAGTGGCTAAGTGCTGTACACCAATTCACCTGATGTTTGTTATTGTGTTTGCTGATGTAAGGCCTGCATGCACCTGCTTGACCACGGAGACGTTTAATCTATCTATTGAGAATGACAAATTTGTTCACAAATGTTTGTAAAGGCAGATTGCACAGCTGGTGCTTGACTTTATACACCTGTGGCAATGGGTCTGAAAAAATAATTTAAAGATTATGCCGAATGTAAAAGGGGCTCTCATCAATAACGAATTACTCATATGAAGCATGTAAGGCAAACCAAAATACAACCAATTGATTACATTTTAAAAATCAAGGACGTTTTAAATAGGGTTTGGCCCAGTTACAAAAACGGCGATATTAAAGCTCGGTGGTCGGCACCTAGTATGCACTGCACCGTAAGTAACATAAATATAACGAAAATACAGATATTTACGTAACAGAAGGTGACATACACAATAATATAGGCACACATTATACTCACTCAAAGACCTCCAGGGGTACGTTGATCTCATGAAGCTGCTGACGGCACTTCTCGATGTCCTGGAGCCCAGATATCATGAAATTTCTGCAGAGAAAAACGACCGGACACGTAAACACGGGGCTTATTTGCGAAATCTTAGCGGTGGAAGCAGCAAAGTGAAACACATCTCACAGTTTTTGGTTGAGTCCTGCCTGGCTGCTAGGCTGAAAGTCGCTCACGATGATTCCCAGCTGTCGAATATTCTCGATAAACTTCTCCAGGTGTTCTTCGAGGTTATCGAACTTTTCCGCCATTGTAATTAATCGTTACCAAACCACCAAAATGTCACATAAAATGCCTCCGCTTAAATTACTGTCTTTATTAGATAACCTCTGTTTACTGTTAGCTACAACTCTACAACATCCTCAACGCTGAAGTGCTTTACGGCTCTATTTCAGCCAATCGCTGCGGCTATTGCTCCGTTACCTAGGTAACAACCAATGGCAGACTGTCGTTTAATGACGCTCAAAGCGTCAAAGTGTCGCGAGACTAGCTTCTTTGTCGAGGAAAACCAGATGAATTATCTTAGTGGAGTTTAAACAGTTTATACACTACTAGGTAAACACAACATTTACTCGGTGCACGTAGTGCTGTGTATTCTGTGATGTTTAATGTCCTCTGTTCATACTGTACCTGCCCAGCTCAGTGTATACTGAAATTGCTGTAGATTTTCTCAAATAATCAGGTGTACTTTTGCTGTGTCATATCATTCTGGTACTGAAAGTAACAAAAAAGATGCACCTTTTTTAAAACAACAATAGCTGACCCAAAGTACTTTATATTCAGGCAAACATACCAAAATCCCAGGTATCCAAAAATACAAAGTAAATAAATAATAATAATCAAATCAATCTACATATATATGACTTAGTATTCACAGCACAGGCTGGAAAAAGCAATTTAGCTCACTACTTTAATAACAGAGAACCGTCTTTAGGAACAACAAACTCTTAAAACATTTCCTGTTACTGCATAGGAGAGTTCCTTAATGGTAAGAAAGACTCACACTCAATTTTGTGCATTCTATTCCACTGTAAAATAGCCTGACACAGCAGTTAGCAGTGCTGCCTCACAGCAAGCCTTTCCTGGAGTCAGCTGGGGCCTTTCTGTGTGGAGCTTTCTGTCCCTGTGAATGCATGTGTTCCCCTGGGTACTCCAGCTTGCTTCCAAAAACATGCTTGTTAGTGATTCGAACTTTGCTGTAGGTGTGAGTAGTTATCTGTGTCTTTGTGTTAGCCCCATAATAAGCATTTAAAAAATGGCTATTACTTCTTGCAGATCTTCCTGAGGTAGCAAAGCAGTTCAAATCACAATGCTACCTCCGCTATGCGTCACAGTGGTGATGAGGTTTTGGGGTAGGTGTTTTTTTTCCATGCAAACAAAGGGCTGTGCATTTTTTTCCAAACAAATAAAAACAAACTTTTGTCTCATCTGTAAACGGAATATTGTCACAGAAATTCTGTGGTTTGAGCCGATTTTCTTTTAAGCCGATTAAGTCTTTTAATGTCTTCATTTATGATGCACCTATAAAATTCATACTTCTGACTCCTCACAGTGATCCCAATAGTGGAACTGGGGATAATAGGGGATAATTTTCTTTGGAAAACTGACATGGTTTTGTCATGTGCAGAGGAAGGATTGTGGATATACTGGAGAACGGATGTTGAATATGGAGCTGCCAGGCAAGAGGAAAAGAGGAAAACCACAGAGGAGGTTCGTGGATTCAGTGAAGGAGGACATGCAGAGGGGTGGTGTGACAAAAAAAAGATGGTTGGGATGAGGTGAGATGGAGCCACATGATCCTCTGTGGTGACACCTAAAGGGAGCAGCCAAAAGAAGAAGAAGAAGACAGTGATCCCAACACCATTAATTGAAAACAGCTCTGTTCTGTTTCACTGTAATAGTCTTTAATTTCATTTTACACTTGAGCTTCTCAAAAAAGCTCATCTCATCTTTCTAACTGGAACACCTGAGTTCAAGTTGCCTTGGGAGAAAACATTAGCACAGAGGTTCACTAATTTTTTCCAGAATCAGCTGTCACTGATCACTCAGGCGGTTTGTCTAAAACTAACCCTTACATAAAGATCTGACCACATTCAACAAATCGATGCAGAATCTGTGGTCCTAAAACTTTTGCGAAAGAACAAGAATCTTCTTGACCTCACTATGACCTCATGATCCAGATATTCCACACACACAAAAAAAGGAAGACAGCGAAAGAAAGCTGTTTAAAAACTCTCGTCTTCTCTGATTACACTCAGAAATAATACTGAGCTCCGCTTAGGGCAATTTTACCCAGAGTAAAAGTACCCTGGCGCTGACTTAGCTGGGGACAAAAGGCATCCATAAAGTGAAAGTAAAGGCCAGTGACGCAGCGCGTTACACCATCCTGGCATCTTCCTTCTCCTTAACCTCTCCTCTCTCAGCACCAACACCAAGTTAGCCAGAATAAACCAGGAAGTAATCCATTTTCCATCAAAATAGAAGCAATATTGTGATAACAAATACGGCGCATTGCATAACAGTGGCTAAATTTGGAATATAATAATAAAAATATGAATATTTAGTAACTTGAAAACTGTCCTCAAACCCCACCCTATATTTTTGTAACGGATTGCCACACACACACACACACACACACACACACACACACACACACACACACACACCTTATTCCCTTGCTTTTGAATTCACCATGAAAAGCAGATAAGCTGGACTATAAGAAATCGAGGTTGTTCATCGGATTTCTTGTGTTGCACCTGGCACTCGTCAGCTGGAACACGGTGCCTTTACCCCTTCATACATGATCACACACGGTTTGCTTCAAGCTGGGCTTTTATTTTGAAATGTAACGTCGCCGGTGCAGAGCAGACCGGCTGAAGAAGGATTACCGGGGGCTGGCTCGTCCTCGGCTGCATTAAAGCCGAAGCTACCGCAGCTGCACACACACATACACACACACACACACATCAAAGGCTCTCCTTCTCCTCCTCGCTGCAGCTCTCGCAGACAGCGGATCAGCTGGATGGTATAACCCTCTCTCCTTTTTTTGGTATTTTTGTTTCTTCCGTTCTTTTACGCACACAGAGCGGGACATTAAACGGAAATTTCAGCAGACCACGGTAAGAACAGGCTGAATTTTTGTGTGTATGTGTGTGTGTGCAGTGTCGGGTTTGTCTGTGGGCAGGAGTACACACATAAAGGAAAATTCGTTTTATTATGCATAGTGCGGGACTTTAAGTGTGCCCAGGTTCGGCTTTATGGAGACCTGTATCAGGTTGACATGGTAATTAGCCTGAGGGGTAACATATTCCACAGTGTTTATACCAGCTTGTGCGTATATATATATATATATATATATATATATATATATATATATATATATATATATATATATATATATATATATATATATATATTTACTTATATATGTGTGTGTGTGTGTGTGTGTGTGTGTGTGTGTGTGTGTGTGTGTGTGTGTGTGTTGATCTTCCACAGTCGCTATTCTATATCATGTCCTGTGGGGATCCAGTGTGTCCATTACATCAGGTTATAGCAACCTTGAAATGCAATGGCGTGTTTTTTCTTTCTACCTCTGCTCTCTGCGGCTTTTTGATTTTCCTTATACAGCCTCTTGCTTTTGACATGGTAATATGGATACTATGCAGCTTTCTCTTAAAATATCCCACACGATCACATCTGTGCTTCTGCGTAACGCATCGTCCTATCACCGAACAACTGCAGTCACAGACGTGATGTCCGTCCACTTGTGGGAAACATGACTGGATTCCTCTGGTCTGTGTGAGGAAAGCTGTTTTATTCGATTGTCCATCTGGACTCATTTGTTGTCTCTCTGTTTTTCTTTGCTTTTAGTCGAAGATGAAGCACTGAGGAGAGAACTGCACAGGCTCCCCCCGGTTGTGTTCATCCTGAGGCTGCAGTGAACGGAGGAGGGGGGATTGCGGTATAAGAAGGTTAATAATCGGCATCAATAAAGGTCGTCTCTTTTAGCCCGGAACACAATCGAAAGGGTGAATCTCGCCCCTGTGCGGGGGGATCGGCGGAGCAACGTGAGTGTGTAAAAAAAATTATGGCCACCCTACTGCGAAAGATCGGTCTGATCCGTCTGCACGACCGAGACACCGAGGACCCAAAGCACCACCAGGGCTCGTTAAAGGGGAGCAAAGGAAACCAGAAAAACAACACCAGCAAACACTGTCAGACCGCCAACGAGACCAACATCCTGAGCACTCCGGAGATTAAAGCGAGGAAGCTGGACCAGCACGGCAAGGACAAGCCGTCCGGCAAGGATAAGCAGGTCAAGGATGCGAAGGAAAAGCAGCAGACGGGAGGAGGTGGTGGCGGCGGTGGAGGAGGAGGAGGAGGCGTAGGAGGAGGCGGCAGTAAAGCTACCAGTGCCTCCTCGATACCACCGCTGCCGCCTCATCGGCAACACTGCACCCAGGTCCGGACGCGACGGCTGATGAAGGAGCTGCAGGAGATCAGGAGGTTAGGAGACAACTTCATCACGGTGGAGCTGGTGGAGGACAACCTGTACGACTGGAACGTCAAGCTGCATCAGGTGGACAAGGACTCGGCGCTGTGGCAGGACATGAAGGAGACCAGCACAGAGTTCATACTGCTCAACGTCACCTTTCCCGATAATTTCCCCTTCTCGCCGCCGTTCATGCGGGTCCTGACGCCCCGGTTGGAGAACGGCTACGTGCTGGACGGCGGGGCCATATGCATGGAGCTGTTGACCCCCCGCGGATGGTCCAGTGCCTACACGGTGGAGGCCGTCATGAGACAATTTGCTGCCAGCCTCGTAAAAGGACAGGTGAGGAGAAGCAGGGGCTGCTGGGTGAGGGTCCTTGCTTGGAATATCATCAACCATCTGTAGCAGATCTATTACTATTACTGATGCTGATGTTTCGTGCGTAATTGTGGCACTTTTACACGCAGGTACAGCAGCTTTTAGACTTAGAGAGAGTTTAAAATCTGTGTTCTTGGCCATTCTTTGTTTTCTAACGTAAAACAGCCTCCGCTTCAGCTTCTCGAGGCATGTTTGTCACAAAGATTGCTGAATTAGCACATTTGTCTTTTAATTGCGTCGTGGAACTACATCCCACCGAACTACAATATAATTCTATTTAAAAATAGTGTTCATTCTCTACATCCGGCCTATTTATAGCATGTTCTGTCATTTTCTGTCAATGCATGGCTGTGATGTCTTAGATCCTCACACCCCTCCTCTCTGCTGTGAGCAAACCCCTCATTGTCAATATTATTCATCTTTATGTGATTTTCCTGCGGTCATTTCACGCAGTCTCTCCTTTATGCATCAGCTCTCCGTCTGCAGTTGCGCCGTGCTCTCCCTTTTTCCTTTTCCTTTTTTTTTATCACCTCCGTGATAGCACCCTTTGACAACAAAGACCCACTCCCATGCGATGGAAAAGTCTCTTTGCATGCTCTAACGCGGTCTAACTCAACTCTGTAGTCCTGTTAGGCTTTTCTAATCTATCGTTCGCGATGGTGGGCAGGAAGATAAGTGGATGAACAAAACAGAGACGGCAGGTTGCCTGCCTAGTAGACCTGAGTGACTTAGAGTGTCTGGATTATGTAATCCTGTCAAATCTGGGGTTTTTTTTACATCCTCAGTGCACCGCAGCAGCAGCTCTTCAATTCCAGCGGAAATGGCTGCTTCTCTAAACGCATCTGCCTGCTCTAACCGTTTAGTTTGAGTAGATATTCTGTTCTCCTCCCAGATAAGATTCGGTTTTTTCTTTAATGCGTTTCAGCTCTTTCATCTGTACACTCTACCCCCCCTTCTCGCTGACTCGGGCTGTTTTGGAATCAGCAGTGGGGCATTGCTGATGTATTAAACCTTATGTAAACTGTCACTGCATTGGCCTGCCCTAACCCCTTTTTGATGACATAACAAAACGTCATTCCTGAGTCATTTGTGGTCATTTAGAATCTGTCATGAAGAGAGGTCGTGAGGTCAAAAAAAGGCCTGCAGTGTGTGTGTGTGTGTGTGTGTGTGTGTGTGTACATCTTGATTTACTGCTTGATGAGAGGAGGTTGCAGCTCTGCAGTGTCTCCTAATTATGGTGCAGTGTCTTCCTTATCTGGCTTGCTAATGGAAACAATATTGATTAATTATTCCTGTGTGTGTGTGTGTGTGTGTGTGTGTGTGTGTGTGTGTGTGTGTTCTCCTCTTTTGTACATCTCCACAGGCACTCGCATGTACCCCGTCCTAGTTTTCAGAGAGGTGTAATGGTCTCTTACTCATGACAGACAGAACACACGCACACGTGTCTATAAATAACTAAACACACAGGATATATTTATTTGTCCTTGGCCACCGGTTCCCTGTAACAACAGTGATGAGGCCAGTTTAGAAGCTTCCTCCCTATTTTTAGTGTTAGAGGATACACGAATGACACGGTGCTGAGCTGAGAGTCAACAGAGATACATGTGTCTCCACCTGCAGACGTGAGGAAGCATAGACACACACACGCACACACCATCACACCAGCTGGGATGGGGGGAAATCGAGCTTAATATAGGTGTTTTTGTAATGACATCCAATTTTGTAAATGATATGTTGCTGTTTGTGTAGTAGAGTTCAGGCAGTATACCGATAGTACTATAATCCATTCTCTTGCAAGTTCTCAAAGCAGACATGCCTTTACTCTTAATTTGCAAGAAAATCTGCAGTTCCACCAAATTTTCTCTTTCTCTGGGTCACTGTGCAAAATGTAAAGAAAAACCAAATGCAGCACACACAAAAATAAAAAGAGAACTTTGTTTTTTTTTTTAAAAATATGTCTCTTTTTAAAGCAAGCAGTAAGTTTTGAAAAAGTTTTTGCATCATGTCTTCTTTTAAAGCTGTGTAAGTGTTTGGGAACTGGGGAGAACAACTGCTGTGGTTTTGACAGTGAACCGTTGTTTTCCCATTCTTGGTTAAAGTGAAGATGTCAGCTCCTCTGCAGTTCATGGCCTCCTTATTTTTTTGTTGTATAATAAGCCTTGTCCTTTCAGCTGCTCCTTTATTTCCCAAGTGGTCCCTACAGCCGATGGATTTGCATGTTTGATTTAGCACAGTTTTTATGGCAAATGCATTTCCCGATGAAACCCTGCCATTTATCAAGACTTGGGACTGGGACGAGTAGTACACTAACCTGTGACCTCTTGGGTGTTTCCTCCCATTATTTAAAAAGGGGGCCTTTTACGTGGAAGGCAAATGTGTTAACCAACTACACCTACAGGCGTGGATTGGAGGCACGTTTAACCTTTCCTGAAAAAGGATGTAATCTGGACAACAACACATATGCTCCAACACCTGATTTTGTTCCATTGTCTATCAAGGTATACTTATACTGCACTGGCAGTGTGTTTGGGTCATTGTCAGGCTGAAAACTGAAGTCACTGCCAATCAGATGAAAGCCTGGCCATTGCAACGCAAATCAAAATCTCATTTGACTTTTCCACATTCATAATTCCACCAATTTTGACAAGATTCCCAACACACACTGACTGAAATGCAGCCCCCAAACCACAACAGAGCCTCCACAATTACACATGGCTGTAGACTCATTGTTGTCTCTCCTGACCTCTGTACATGTTGATGATGATTTGAACCAACATAGGACCTGCTCTCACTGATTTTCAGAACTGTTTTTGTGTATCATTTTAAAAAACCTCAAGACAGCCTAAACCTTCCACTTGGACCATTTCTGACCAGGCTTCAGTGAAGAGCAGATGGATGAATTGAATCCTCGTGTCCTGTGTCAGGTCTTTGCTGGATTTTTTTTTCCAGTTTCTAAGGACATGACTTTCAGATACAGTTCATCTGCTGTAGATAGTCTTTTAGGCCCGTCACTTCTTCTTTTGTCCTCTACTTACGCAGTTTTCACAAGTTTTTTTAAGGACAATACAAACTTTGTCAAGTTTTCAGCTAATAGATCTTTGGGAATCACCTTGTTGGTACAAAAATAGCATTTTATGCCTCTCAATCTGTGCTACCATTGGTATTTTTTAATAGCATTAACTAAAAAAAATTGGTACAAATTGCTGTGTTTTTAATAGCAGCAAAGTGCCTAAGGACACAATTTAAAACTGGTTCTAGACACAACGACGGTGCATTTATATCGGCCAGTGTTAGATGTCTTAACAAACAAAAAAACAAACATTCCTCTGAAAATGGTCGGATATAAGAAGTGGACTGAAAATAAGTGAAAAAGCGGCCAATGTTCAAAGAAAAGCTTTAAACGAACTTCAGAAATCCTAGAGAACTATTGCTCAACAGCTCTTTAAAAACTTATAAGAAATTCTGGCTCGTTGGAAACAAAATAAAAAGGAACAAGGGGAACAAGGGGTGTCACAGTACTGGTCATACGTACTGGATACATTTTTAAAAGTTTAGAGAATTTCTTTGTTATTTTTCACCCTGGTTTTTCAGTTGAATGAAGGATTTACCTTTACACAGTTTCCATGCTCTTGAAAAGAGAATTGGTTATTTTGCTGCCAAATTTAGTTTTAACCTGCATTATTTTAACTAAATCAGTCAAGGTTGGACAATTAATTAATTGGACTGAAGCATAATTGATAAATGAGTCTTCACTTGCAGACCTTGATTAAAGGACTATTCCAACGGTTTCACTGTTAATGTCATTTTACTAGAGATGTGGGAACCACAGGATTTTACAAAAATGTATAATTTATGAAAAAGAACTCTCCAAGCAAGAGATATTTTACTCCGCTGTCCGTGTTAGGCTTATACAACCCTCAGATAGCACAGGTGACATCGCCAGGTTGTTTGTTTAGCCCTCTGGAATCTGAAAATGCTGTTTTCACAGAATCCGTCATCATCGCCGTGATGACAAAGCGTAACTTTGTGTGTAAAATCAGGGGAATTCCCCTTTAAAACATCCCGTCTTCTGTGATTTGCGCTCTTCCACTGCTGCCTGCATTACGTAGTGTGTGATTCTGTGCAGATTGAGGAACCCAGACTGGTGAAACTAGCAATCATTTACCCTTTACTGACCTCGCCATCAGTCCCACTGGGCTCCCCTTTGAGGATGATGTTGATGGCACTGATCCCCATTTGTTTATCCCAACACTTTTTAGCACATGTCTGTGTTATGTAATCCCCCCCCCAGGCCTCAAAGCTGCTTCCCAACATCACTGGGGCCTTCCCTGGTCTGCCCATTGACTGATCTCTATTACGCGGCAGCCACTCTACACAAGTGTGTCTCTCTCAATGAGCGAGTGCTTAGCTGAAATAGATAAACACTGACATGGCGCTGCATAGGCCCGGGGCACTCACCCAGACAGGCACACACCCATTTGATTGCCCACTGGTTCTCTCACGAGCTGACTTTTCTTTACTTCCTCTCTCCGTCCATCGTTGCCTGTGTCACACTGTGACTTTCTCCCAGATGACTGCAAGCACAATAGAGGTAATTGATACTCAATTTCCGTTTCATACTGGAGTCAAAAACCTTTAATACAGGCTTGTGCACCAGTGTACATTTCACAGTCTCCCATTCACAGACTTCCTCTTTGCGCTTTGAGTATTTCAGGCTGGCGGCTGCAGACTTTCTTTATTTCGTCTCGCACAGACACACAAAAGCAGCAAATTCTTCCACATAACATCCAAGCCAATCAGTTCACTTTGGGATAGCTTCTGCTCTGCCATCGATCTCCATGGTAATCTCACCTCTTTAACAATAGCCGGTTTCCTTTAACATATCCATCCAAGGAAGTAACCCGCCATTTTGATGTGGTGACAGCAACTATATGGCGGGACGCATGGATAATGAGTCTGCATGTGATTTCAAAAGAGAATAACACCTCTCACCTCCCTGACAGAAGCCAACCGGAACATTATTTGTGCTTGTCAGCCTGGGTAATCTGTGTTCAGGCCTCTGGCAGCAGAGGGAAGCTGAGCAGGTTTCAGGGAGAGCTGATCAGGTGAAACCCTGTCGGTTTGTTTTACATTTTAAAGGATGTGTTGATCCATTGTCTGAGAAAAGAAGAGAATGTCCTTTAAAGTGTGTTTTTTAGTAAAAGAGAAACAGAAAACAAATCCCAAGGCAACATTGCGTATAATATCTCATCTGAGTGAGTCACCCGGTGAGTCATGCATTCAGTTCTTCAAAACAAGTGGAATGAAAAAAAATTCACCGTGATGGTAAAGTTTCTTCTACCAAAGCACTAATCAGCTTTAAAACTCACGATTGTCTTCAATCTTCAGATGAGATCAGCCGCATTCTCCTTGGTTCCAGCTGTCTGACTTCATTTCAAGTGTTTCAATATGAGATTAAATGACTTGTCATAATGGACATTTCTAATTGGGATCGATGTCAAGACTGATGAAAGTAATCGGACGAGGTTTTTTTAAACGTGTCTGCTGGAGAGACAGAGTGACAAACGTAGAGGCAGAGTGAGTGTCGCTAAGCCTCGCAGTGAAATGAGGCCACTGTTGCTACATGAATGGAAACTCTAACCCTAATCTCCAGATCATTCAGCGTTACCACCTCACCTCCTTTTAGCTATTCTTTATTGACCCAGAATAGCCGAGCAAGTATGCATGGCGCACGGTTACGGTTCACCAGATGTCAGGGGAGCTGAGAATTAATGTTGGATTTGCAATTTAGAAGTGTAGTCCTAAATTCAGCATCTTGTTTAAGGACATGACCGTTTTCACAGGTTCCAAAGGTCCATTAGGTCCCCTTTAAATTTAAATGCTGGTGATGAGGCAGAAAAAGTAGCACGACCTGATATCTTTTGGCTCCTTGAGTAAGACGGTGCTACATGGGAACACGATGTCGAATGCAAGCTCCAAAAATGAATGCTTATCTTTCTCAATGTTTTTTGCTAACACACAAATGGTAAATGGCCTGTATTTTATATAGCGCTTTACTAGTCCCTAAGGACCCCAAAGCGCTTTACATATCCAGTCATCCACCCATTCACACACACATTCACACACTGGTGATGGCAAGCTACATTGTAGCCACAGCCACCCTGGGGCGCACTGACAGAGGCAAGGCTGCCGGACACTGGCGCCACCGGGCCCTCTGACCACCACCAGTAGGCAACGGGTGAAGTGTCTTGCCCAAGGACACAACGACCGAGACTGTCCAAGCCGGGGCTCGAACCTGCAACCTTCCGATTACAAGGCGAACTCCCAACTCTTGAGCCACGATCGCCCCTAACACAAGTTAAAAAAGCACCACAAGTACTAATCATGTAACTCATATTAACTGAAGCAACTCATAGAGGGTTTGTGTGTGTTTGTGTAGGTAAATTACTATGAAGTGTTGGCATAGTATGGCCCAACTCCTAACATATTCCCTAACAAAAATGACTGTTTATTGCAAGTACTAACTTCTAACTTCTGGTAATTTATTGCTCAGACTGTCCTGTAGTTATTATATTCACATTTATAATATATTTTTATTGTTTATATGTTGTGTAGTATGACTGGCAACGGGGTTGGGTGGGCAAGAAAATACAATTTCAAAAATCTATGCACGTCACATTTTCTTAAGCTGTCCACTGGGCTGGATTGGAGTGCTCACCAGGCTGATTCTGCCTCCGGGCTTTATGTTTGACACCCCTGCTATTAATGTTTTGTACCAATTAAAAGGAAGATAATTGGTGAGTTTCTGAGGTCTTAAAGATGCATGTTAGCATGTTTCAGTGTTTGTGCTAAGCTAAACTAGCTAGCCACTAGCTGTTGCTTCACAAACTGTATGCAGAGAAGTATTAATCTTCTTTTTTTACTCTTGGAAAGAACTCAAACGAGCCCAATTCCCAAAACTATTCAATTAAGCAGCAGACTGAAAAAGGAATACTGAAAAAAAAGATAACGGCCACTTTGTTCAGGCTCTCAGATGTCATGTTCCTACAACAATGACAACCGTCCTTAACTGCAGAAAACTGACTCCACAGAAGCGTAGTATACCTGACGGATTAATGTTCCGGCTATGGGTGTATAATTTTTCTGCACTGCACTGCAGCATTCAGAGGCGCTCACCAAGTGAGGGAATTGTGTTAGTATTGGTTTCAGTGGAAAGCCTCGGTGCCTCCCTGCCAAGAACAATGCTACGGGTAAAGGGAAGTGGTGCAGTGTGTCATAGTGTGTAGAGTACCCAGTATTTTCCTGTGAATCACCACAAAATTTAACCTACAGTTTGACCAGTGTACATAGAGCCACTGTGCAGTCAAATTTGTGGTTCTCCCGTGTTTCTCAGGTGATTGTATTACATTTAAAAAAAAGCTAGTGACACTGGTATGAGTCACACCTTTGTCCAGGCTGTGGTGTCATGGCATTGAATGTCTCCCTATATATTTGTTTTTCAGCATTAAGTGAGTTGTTTCTTTTTCCATTCATCCTCCTACACAGCTTTCTTCAGGGAAGACTTACTGCCAGTAACAGAAAAGGCAGCTTTATCATTTCAGTTGACGCCTACTCTTCTTTCCTCCATATCCTCCCTTACACACACACACACACACACACACACACACACACACACACACACACACACACACACATTTATTATTAGTCGTGTGAAGGAGGAAGGGCCTCAGCAGCATGGTGCCTGGTGAAAATCCTTAAGTCAGATATCACAGTGCTTTTCATTGTGCACGAGGCAGTTAAATGGCTCTTCTGACGTATATACACACTTTTTCATCATTTAGTGCCATAGGTGCTTCTGCTCCTCACTTATCTCCTCATTTCTCCGAGTACCAGAGGGTGTATTTTTACTTCTGATTGAACCTGACGTCTTAAAAGCTTTTTTTTTGCACGCCTTTAAACATTGATCTGTTGTTGGTCAACCTGCTTTCAGACTATCTGTCTTGTCAACATCCCTCCTGCGGCTGTGCATTCACCATCAACTTCATCCATGTGCATGTGTGGGCTGCGTTTCTGTCTTTCTGTGTATGGTTTGGAAAGATTTCAAAAAACTGTTTTCATAAAACGTTTGACAAGATTGCTGACAATTATGAACCTTTTGATCTGACGTTGAATATTCAGACCACAAAGTATTGATATGTGCTTCCTTTTGAAGTTTTGCAAAATTATATTCTGCTTTTTAAAAATCAAAATGAATGTGCACAGGCAAAAATTATACCATAAATCAAGGATTTTTTCATCTGCAATGAATTGGACTTGCGATAATACCACAAACAGCTGGAGGGAAATAAACTGAAAGGTTTACGTCAGTTTTCACATAGATTTTTGTTGATATTCCTAAAAGTCCTTTTTTTCCTATGTGTATTATTTATTAGATGTTGAGTTTAGTTTGCTGACATATTAAACTGTTGCATTCTGCTAATCGCGGCTTTTTTAAATTTTCTGTCATCATAAACTGAAAATCTTTTAGCTTTAAATCATTTTTTTCTTTTAACTTTGTCAAAAAAAATATGTAAATGTCTATTATGTTACAACAATCTTCTGAATTTTATCGTCAGTGTCATCAAGGCTGGTTTTGTGGCACTACACTTGGCTTGCGCATGCTTATTAAAAATGTAATGTAGAACTTTTGTCATAAAAAAAGAACATGAAAATATTTTATTTAAAAAAATAGCAGCTATCAAAATACATTGAAAGAAGAAAGCCTCTGTCTCCGTAAGTTTTATACTGCGGGAAAAAAATAGATTTGCCACCTAATGGCAAAGATCCTAGATTTAGATCATGGCTGACGTCTAATCAATAGCTTTATAGCTCTGGATCTATCCAATTTAGTGAAAAGGAATTCATAATTTGGGTGTTTCCTCTAGACAGAGAGCCAGTCAAACAAATGTACTGCATGAAAGTAGTGTCTTTGGCAGAGGCTGCACTTTAGCCATCAGAAAGTGAATACATGAGTGCAACCTTTGCCAGCAGCTTGTAAATCAATATCGCTATTTAAAAAAATCACCACACTGCCAAATTTATAATTTCTTTACATTTGAAGACACACCTTTTTAATAGTCTACATTTATGACAAAATAATATCAGAAGCACATCTTGGCAGGTACCAATAAATATTTACTTTTTGGCATTGAGTGTGAAACGGGACACAAAATAACACGAACACGTTAAATACAGTGTGAGGCTGCAGCTTAGTTTAATATAAAATATCAAACAAAACAGCAGCAAGCCTGTTTCTGTTCACAATTATGGCTAAAATATGGCTCATATATCTTGTATATTAATGTTCTCATTCTGTGACAGGAAATACTGCTGCTGGCATCACAGAGATACACAGTAGTTTTCTTTTGAAGAGCGCCAAAGGCAGAGTTACACGGAAGAGGATTAGGACCATGGGGAAAAAAACAAAGTTGGCATGTCTTTTTTTTCTTCTTTTCCAGAATTCTGAGAAAAAAGTCCGAATTCAGAATTTGACCCTTTTTTCTGACTTTAATCTCAGAATTCTGGAAAAGAAAAAAAAAGATGTGCCCACTTTTCTTTGTTTTTCCCAGAGGCCCAAATCCTCTTCCGTTGAGTTACTTTAATTAGAGGAATGGTGAAGTCACAACTTTGCCTTCATTTATTGATTAAATTAGGTTTCACATGTTGGTAACATGTAGGCATAAAAAACTGCTTGATTAGATTTAGGAAAATGTTGTGATTTGGGTTCAAAATATGTAGTTGTTTTAATATCTGTTTTGTCCAATAAGTTATTTGAGTTTTTTGATATAAAATGCGACAGACGTGCATACCAACACTGTCAGTAAAACACATCAAATGTTTAAGGAGCTTGCAAAGAAAAGCGTCTGGACTTCTTTAAGTTGCTTGAAGACGTTTCACCTCTCATCTGAGAAGCTTCTTCAGTTCTAAGGTCAAATGGTGGAGAGTCCCAGATTTAAACCTAGTGGGAGTATCCCCCCACAAAGGGACAAAAGGACCCCCTGATGATCCTCTAATCGCCTGAGCCAAGGTGTGAAACTGGGTGTGGGTCCCAATCAGCCAGAGTTTCGCCTTGTCTCAGGCGATTAGAGGATTATCAGGGGGTCCTTTTGTCCCCCTGTGGGGGGATACTCCCACTAGGTTTAAATCTGGGACTCTCCACCATTTGACCTTAGAACTGAAGAAGCTTCTCGGATGAGAGGTGAAACGTCTTCAAGCAACTTAAAGAAGTCCAGACGCTTTTCTTTGCAAGCTCCTTTGACTACGATGACCTGGATGACTGAGAACCTTCACAGACACATCAAATGTTTCCATAAATTGTTGAAAATCACATCTGTTGCTGTCTACATGGACTTGTTACATTTGCACTGAGCAACCATCTGTTCTATAGGAATATAGACAGAATACAATGAGGTAACAGCTACTCAAGTCCCCTCGGTTGTGCTTATTGACAAAGACTCATTCAGACTGATGGCAACACGTTGGCTATCTGTCTGCATTTGAAAATCAGACAGCAATTATTTGCAAACCTTTGACAGTCTCTCAGAGGGTAATTGTAGTCACTCCAAGTCAACTGATTGCAGAATGGTTGTTTCCAATCAGATGACCTCTGCAATCGCCTGAGATCAAAAGTGGTCATAAGTGTGCAACACCCTCAAGCTCTAGGCAACCATTTACTTGAAGCTGCAACTGATACCAAAATGTGAAAATGTTCAATAAAATCACCAGTAGCCACCGGTTTGCTATTTTTGGTTTTTGTTTGGTTTGTTTTTTTTTTTCAATAATGTTGCTTTCCTGTTTTACTTGTGTGACTGAGCAATTAGCTCTAAACTAGGAGGTAATGTTTAAGCTAAGTGTGTCCCGTTTGGATGCTTTTTCGGTTAATTTTATTTAAATTTGGTGCATGACATGAGCCCTTGTTAGTAGTGTTCCCAGCATATTTTCATTTATTTATTAAAATGTCGATATTTGGTGTCTCAGTATACAAAATAGCCACACAAAATACTGTGTTATTATGCTATATCAAGTTTTTTTTCCCCCAGCTCTAATACCAAGACAATTTAAAGTTTTGCTACACCACTATCATGGTGTCGCTCACTGAAATTAAATTACACAACACTAATGTCTGTGTCCATCATGCCTGAAACGACAAACGTCATGTGTTCAGACTCCTCATTAGTCGGCTGTTTAATTGCTTCTGTATTTTACTAATCTTTTACACATGGAGCTAACCTTGTCCCCCACCCTTTCCTTTTCCTTTGTTTCTTTATCTGTCGCAGGGCCGTATATGTAGGAAAGCCGGAAAATCTAAGAAAGCTTTCAGCCGCAAGGAAGCCGAGGCTACCTTCAAATCCCTGGTGAAGACCCACGAGAAGTACGGCTGGGTGTCTCCGCCCGTCTCTGACGGCTGAATGCCCCGGCACCGTCCCTCCGACCCCCGCGCTAGCCGGACAAACCCAGCTAGCCCCGACACGCAAAACGACACACCATGCTAACTCAACAATCTCTCATTTTCACCTTTTGCTGTTTCACTCAAGATTTTATTTTATTTTTCTGGTTTTATGTGTTATTTAATTATTTTTGTTATTTTGGATTTTGATCACCATCTCCAGAAGAGCTGACATCCATTCATCGCCGTCACTCCACCTACACCTAGAAAACAACTTTTGCTTCACCTCCCTCTCACCCAGGGATTCTTTCCCCTGTTTAGGAAAGACCTGAGAGGGCAGTGTTTGCTTGCGAGTGTGTGGGTGGGTAGGTGGGTGTGTGTGTGTGTGTGTGTGTGTGTGTGTGTGTGTGTGTGTGTGTGTGTGTGTGTGTGTGTGTCGCTGCATTGGACATCCGCTGGGAGTGTGTGCACGTGCATCGGAGTGTGCTCTACTGTGGGTGGATTTTTTTTCTTTTTTGAAATGCACACGCATGCATGTGCAGTGGGACAAATCGGACAGTGTGGACTTTTCCACCCATGTGAAAGACTACTGAATGAAGGAGACTCATCTCCCTCTCCTGTCCTTGCAATCCCGCCCCCATTCTCCCCTCCCTTTTCCATCCCTCATTCCTTTCTTCTCTTGAACTGGCATTACGTCCCGCCATCTCTCTCTCTGTAGCTGTCGGGTCATTTACATATAAATGAAGCTGTTAATGTTTTATAGAAGGGCAGCGCACTGACGTTTAAACTCACTCATTCGCACCTTCATTTCCCCTTTCTTTTGACTGTGCCGTTGCTCACAGTTCAACGCAACATGAAGATTGTAATTTACATGGAGCTGTGCTCTCTCTTTCTCTCTCGCTCTCTCTATCTGTTTCTTTCTTTAGCTCGCTTTGTTTCCTTCTCTCCATCTCTTGTGGCTAAATTTAGAGCTCACTGTTGCGTAGATGGATATTGATTTTTAATGGAGAAAAAGAGTCACATGCTGCTTTATGCAGTAACTACTGTATGTATGATAAATAGAATGACACTCAGTCACCTCTCTCTCTCTCATGTTCTTGTTAGTGTGTGTGTGTGTGTGTGTTTGTGTAGGAGAGGAATGAAGACTATAATTCTCGCGATTTAGATACCAGATGGTACAGCTGAAGGCTAGACCTCAGTACGTGTGTGTATGTGTGCGCGTTTGAGTAAGGGAGACAACACTTAACAGAGAAAAATATGATTTACTGTGAATGACACTAAGACTTGAAGGGAGTGCTGGCTTTTTGCTAGATTACCTGCCTTCTTGTCCCGCCGTCGACGTCAGCTCCCGATTGTTATTAGCGTAAAACACGCGTGTAGCTGTGACCAAATATCTGCGCGCACACAGCCTCGTCTCTCTATTGGATGCACGCGATGGAGAAAAGGTCGGCAGAAAATACGCTTTGCCTCGCCCAGACGTTTTGCACAGCTCACACACTTGGAGCGTACACCTGCGGCCTTCGGCGGTAACACCTAGAAATGAAGACAGACAGGATGGCGTGCTGGGGTGGTGCTTTAAATTGAGAGCCCGCCGGATTGATGTCTGCTGAAAGCAAGAGACCGAAGGCAGGAGAACAGAGGGATGGGAGGCAATCGCGAGAGCTTTGATCACCGCCGCCTGCTTCTTGGAAATGTCAGGTGGATTGAAAATGTCCGAAGACGGCCGTGATTACTTAAGAGGCATAGAGCTCCAACCTTTTTAAAAGGACTTAGTATATATCTACTGTTAACTGTACGGCTGCAACAGCGTCGGTCTCAATCAGCTGAGGGGGCCCGCTAGCCGCAGACTAGCTATCTCTCCATTCTGTCCAGTGAGCTCTGTTTGTTTTGCTTGCCGCCAGTTAAATGTCAGAGGGAAGGCTGCTAATTGGTCTGACATTTCAGCAGAGCGTCATTAGAGGAGACCGCGAGGGCACATGGATGGACGATGTCAGAGCTCCCGCTCGGCTCTGACATTTTGTCATTTTCTTCTCCTGCCTTAATTTTTGGAGGGATGGGGGTTTGGCAAGGTGAAGGCAGGCAGGTGAGGGGTACTGGAGCCAGCTCCCAGCTCAGCGGTCCTCGACCATGGGATTTTCAAAAATCGCAGAGCCATCTGCGATTCGGATCAGGTCATATCTCGTCCCGACGCTCCCTTCGAGTCGCGGTCGACAGCAAGTCTGGGTTTGAGTGCACGTGTGAGCACATATGTGTGTCACACTCCCAACATGAAAAAAAAAATTAATAAAGAAACAGAAACATCACCATCACCATCTGGTATGTGATCATGTACGAAAGCGCGTTAGTCCTCTTTTGAATTTGGCTAGTCATTTCAGGGTCGGTCGTATAGTGATCTCTCGGCTTTGTCAGCAGAGAAAACTGTAAACTGAATTATTATGACAAAATATCTCAAACAGCTGAGTGTTTGCTGGTTTCAAGAGAATACTTTTGTGATATAGTTTAGATCGGTAGTTTGCAGACACTAACTGGGTGAACTGATTATGTTGTAATATATCTGCATGTGATGTGATTGGTAGCTAGCTACTGTATCTCTTTTTTTTTTCAAGAAAAGTGAGGAAAAATATGGGGAAAAAACAAAAAAATGCAAATGCTTCTCTTTTCTTGGTATATATTTTTTCTCTCTCTCTTTTTGGTTCTGTACTGTATGTATTTTTCTTTTCTTTCTAAGCGTCCTAAAAATGTCACATTGTGTTATATGAATGTTTGTGTTTTAATTTATTTGTGGTTTGCCAAAATGAAGATTTGAAGCATGTTGCAGGTACTGTCACAAGAAAACGAGAAGAAAAAAAAAACCTACTAAGAATGATAGCCTATGTATTTGTGTGATCAGAGATTTGGGGAGGGGGCTGGGGTGGAGGGTACAGGCAGCAAAGAAGGACAGAAGGCAGTGAAGCCTCGAGATTATAAAGGGAGTATTTTTGGGAGTGTGTCAAAGTGGAGTCAAGAAAGTGACATGGTGCTCCCTTGAATACTTTCTGGTGCCCTCCATGATGTCACTACTGTCCCTTTCCCCATTGATCCTGCTCTCTAAACAGCGATTTGGTTTGTGGGTAATGCAGTCAACACAAACATCTGAAGTCCCACGAGTCACAGATCGGAGCTCAGTGTGACCTCCCTATGCTTCAAATCAAACTTCTTAAGGGAATCTGACCTGTGATGAGTTACCCTGGGTCACTTCGTCCCACTTCTGACTTGAGTGTTTAGTCCAGACCGAGGTCTTACAAGTTCAAAAAGGTGAAAGGTCATTGCAAGACCAAACAGGAATGTGCAATAAAAGTTACAGCTTATTCAACCTCTGCTGATTTGTTGGTTTGTTTTTTGAGCTAATGTCACATCTGGGAGCTTTCTTAATGTCCCTGCTATGCTCTCAAACATCCTAAAGACACACTTCCATCTGCTGTGTCCTCAGCCTGGCCCCTGCATTGGCCTACTTTCATTTACTGCAGCTGACATTCATGGTAAGGACAGACTGTAATCACCCATCCTTGTCTCCTCGGCTAGTTCCTAGACACAGTGTTCCCTCTGTATGGCCAAGTGTGGTTACCCGCATATGGCGGGTAGTGGACATCTGTAGATGGATGTGTTAAAGACAGTGCAAAGTTTGTTTAAGGTGAGATGGTTAAAAAAATCTTTTTATTTATTTACTTTTTACACTGGATCTCATTCCTGATCATTAGTTGTGATAATGATCAGAAATTGCACTTCTGGGCTTATGACAGTAAGACCATAAAGCAGAAGTGTTAGCCAAATTCAAATTAACCGTAAAATCAGACCTAATTCGCTTATCATTACAATTTTGCTGCCTGGGTTTGACCTCTTGTACTCTACCTATCGTAGCTGTGCAGCCACGTTTTCTTAGCAGTGATAAAATAATAGCATTCCTATCTTTGGTGTGTTCACGATTACTTTCTCTTACAAAGAACGTAGAAAGCACAGCTAAGCAGAGCAAAGACATTAATTAAAAAGA
The DNA here is from genome assembly GCF_057382185.1 of Mchenga conophoros. NCBI lineage: Eukaryota > Metazoa > Chordata > Actinopteri > Cichliformes > Cichlidae > Mchenga > Mchenga conophoros. The sequence continues at coordinate 34,006,963 of NC_140546.1, forward strand.
GTGAGTTAAAACCCCATGTAAAACAGCTGATCTATTGCAATAATCAATAACTAATACAGCACAACTAGTTCAAACAAACAGGAAATGTTACTCATTTTAGCTGATTTCAACTCTTTTTCAAAATATTTATTCCACAAATTTTATATAAATATTCATGGTGTATTTCAATTCAGATACTTATTTCAGTAGATTTTTTTATGTACTACACCATGTATGGTGTATTTTGACTATGTAGAGCTTCAAATCAAACATAGCAAATTTTGCAATTACCAGAACTTTGACTGTCATGCTAGTTAGTTGATTTTCGGGAAAATTTGCAACTTGCCAAGCCTTTAACTGCACATGATGCTCACTTTGTCCACAATGAAGATGATCATTTTAATACAAAAACACCCAACCCAGTGTAATGTGTGGTTGTACCTTCAATAACAGAAAACAGGCTTGTCACTGTTAGCTTGCTAGCTAGCTTCGGTACCAGATGCAGCAGGAAGATGTTTCTTTCTGCTGCATCTGAAAATTGGTTGGCGGTCTCTCTATTTCCACTACGTAGACAAGATAGTAGCAGCTGAGGTTACCATTAAAAGTGTATAGCCTTTCACGCTTGGCTTTTTTACTGCATATTGTAGTAATCATACAGAGAGTAGCCATAGTCGTTAGCATTTATACATTTAGAAATATTATCTTAACTATGGAAGTATGTGAGTTCACACAGCTAACTAAACTATGGCTGTATCCCAATTCAGGGTCTGCAGCCTCAAAGTATGCAGCCTCAACGATCCTCAAGGGCCAACTTTGCAGACATGTGGCGAACAGTAATGTTTTAATGTTCTTCGTTATTAAACATTTGCACATAAACAAATGACATAATATTCAGTACTTACTTAAAGTTTACTCTTCGGGTGCCCCTCTTCCACCGTTTTTTTCAGCAAAATTATCCACACCCACCGCTGCGCTATGCATTCTGGGATATGTTGGGCCACGAAGTCTACACCGCCACGTCCTTGAAATTCAGGGAAATGAAGGACGCATTTGAGGGCCGCATTTCGAGCAGCCTTCAAATTGGGATAGCCTTCGTTGCGTCGCTGTGACGTAATCGGTCTTAAAATGCGGCCTTTAAGGCTGCAGACTAGGGCTGGGTATCGTCACTGATTTCTAGAATCGATTCAATTCCGATTCACAAGGTCCCGAATCGATTCGATCCACGATTCGATTTAATTCGATTTAATTCGATTTGATTCGATTTAAATCTGGGAAATTTTGACAGTCAGAAATATTATAATTCAGATCAGTACATTTACATATTTTTGTATCAATAAAAAGGAAGCTGACACTCGCAAGACTTTATCAAAGGTGTGAGCGTCACAGCAGATGCTTTTGTATCAAAGTAGCTGAAGATAAAACACAGAAAAACATGAAGGTGATTTTCCTGGCCTGGATTTTATAAAAATATTCTGCAGTACATCAAAAACGAAAGAAAACCATTAATCAACATATGAACATTACCTCTGAAGTTACAGCGGTTTTATTAGAGACACGGTTAAGCGTTTTGCATTTTGAATAATTTTAAAAAGTTTAAATTTATTCAGTATTGAACAGCAGAAATGAGGTTTTCTTTTCGGAAGAATGTAAAAGGGAAAAAAACAGCGGCTGACAGCGCTGTAAACAACAGTAGACTTGTCAGTGCGCCCCAGGGTGGCTGTGGCTACAATGTAGCTTACCATCACCAGTGTGTGAATGTGTGTGTGAATGGGTGGATGACTGGATATGTAAAGCGCTTTGGGGTCCTTAGGGACTAGAAAAGCGCTATATAAATACAGGCCATTTACCATTTACCATTTGTGTAACAAGCAAGCGAATAATGAAGAAAGGGAAACTGTTCTTGAAGTACAGAGAGAGAGAGAGAGAGCTGTGCATCGCGGTGGAAGCAAAACAGTAAAAGTCAGAGTGAATTCATGACGATGTTTATGTGAAGCGTTTGGATCTTCTTCTGCTGCTGGTTCGGTCAATATTGTTTGGAGAGAGATCAAACTAACAGCTTTAGAATCGGCTCATAAAGGGCGTGAACAAAAAGCGCGGACCCGCCGACAGATCAGAATCAGCGAGCTGTCGGCTTTCAGCCCCGACCGTGAGAAAGGCGACATCTCACTGATTCTGATCCGCGGGTCGCGCTGTGTGTTTAAGTCTGTGCAGAATCCGTGTACCTGCTCTCATTTACTGTCTTAACTGTTTGGTGGTTCTTGAAATTTTGTGAGATGTCACCAGAGATTCTGGCATTTCGGGCAAAATAAATTTATATTAAAAAAATCGATTCAGGATTTTAATGAATCGATTTTACGTTATCCAAGCCAGAATCGATTTTAATCGATGAATCGATTATAAAAACCCACCCCTACTGCAGACCCTGAATTGGGATACAGCCAAGGTGACTTTCTTTTGATGTACCTGCACTAACTTTTCTCATGACAGACAGACTAGAGAAAGCACAGGTGTAAAATGTATGATTGTTGAATTCAAGTTAGCTTTTTGAGTTTGAGGATTCTGGATTCTTATGATAGATATAAGTGGAATCAGTCATACCAGCCAGTTATTTATTCCATATTTAGCAGTGAGTCTGTCACGGCTGCCGAGGCGAGCCGTGTGGATTTAGAAGGAGGACCCAAGATGCAGGCAGTGGATGAGATACCAGTGGTTTTATTTACAGAGGTGTAGTGGCAAACAAACAGTGGGGCATAACAAACAACTAAAGACACCTAAACTGGGAGAACTAAAAATAACAGACCTGGGAGCATATGACAACGGATGATGAATAGCAGAGAGACGCAGACGAGGAACAGGACACCGTGGAACACAGGGTAACAGACTGACACGGAGTTACACAGACTGACACGGAGGAACACAGACGAACCGGCAACAGGCAGGAGAACACACAGGGCTTAAATACACACACCAGTAATCAGGGGATGAGAGACAGGAGGGCAACACAGCTGGGAGGAATCTGGGCTGATGGGACAGGGGAAACGTAAACTGAACACTCACATATGACACGGACCTTCACAATAAAACAGGAAACTCAGATACATGGAACCAGACAAGACATTGAACTAAACAGACAGATTCACAAACAGATGGGGAGACACCATAGACAGACAGATACAGACGCAGACTCAGAGGCAGATCGAAAATAACACAGAACTTAAACAATCATCTAGAAAATGATAACAAACTAAAAGCGCTGGGTCACCGACCCAGGACCATGACAGTACCCCCCCCCCCCCCCCCCCCCTCAAGGGCTGGCACCAGACAGCCCAGCAGAAACGAAAAAACGGACCAAAATAAAACAGAAAACAACCCGACCAGGGCGGGCGGAGGGGGCCCAGGACGGAGGGACAGAGTCCAAAAAGGCCCAGATGGTCAAGTTCAGGAGGCCGACCATGCGAATGGCAACGGGGCAGGTCCGGATGCCGGCCACGCAGTAGGCAGTGGCGTGGAAACAGTTCTGGGGGCCGACCGTGCGGACGGCAACAGCGGCGTGGAAACAGTTCTGGGGGCCGACCGTGCGGACGGCAACGGCGGCGTGGAAACAGTTCTGGGGGCCGACTGTGCGGACGGCAACGGCGGCGTGGAAACAAGTCCGGAGGCCGGCCACGCGGAAGGCAGTGGCGGCGTTCAGGAGGGCGTCCACGGTGGCGGAGATGCCCAACAAGCGGCCTGGCAGATGACCGACGATGGGGAGGTGGTAGTAGGGGACCTGAAGGCTGCGTGGCCCCTGCAGCCCCAGGCGAAGCGGAGGCTGGACCAGACGGGGCGGAAGCGGAGGCTGGACCAGACGAAGCTGATGAGGACGCTGAAGCGGAAGCTGGACCAGGCGATGCTGATGCTGAAGCTGAAGTTGGACCAGGCGACGCTGAAGAGGATGAAGACACGGAGGCTTGACCAGACGAGGATGATGAGGATGCGGAGGCCGGACCAGGCGAAGAGGCTGAAGCGGATGCTGAAGCGGAGGCCGGACCAGGCGAAGAGGCTGAAGCGGATGCTGAAGCGGAGGCCGGACCAGGCGAAGAGGCTGAAGCGGATGCTGAAGCGGAGGCCGGACCAGGCGAAGAGGCTGAAGAGGATGCTGAAGCGGAGGCCGGACCAGGCGAAGCAGCTGATGAGGATGCTGGAGCCGGACCAGGCGAAGCTGATGAGGATGCTGGAGCCGGACCAGACGAGGATGAAGCAGTGGCTGGACCAGGCGATGCTGAAGCAGAAGCCGGACCAGGCGATGCTGATGAGGATGCTGGAACCGGACCAGGCGAGGCCGAAGACTCTGAGGCCGTAACAAGCGAGGATGATGAAGCTGCAGCAGGCGAGGGTGATGAGGCTGCAGCAGGCGAGGGTGATGAGACTGCAGCAGGCGAGGGTGATGAGACTGCAGCAGGCGAGGGTGATGAGACTGCAGCAGGCGAGGGTGATGAGACTGCAGCAGGCGATGAGACTGCAGCTGGCGATGAGACTGCAGCTGGCGATGAGACTGCAGCTGGCGATGAGACTGCAGCTGATGGCTGGACGGGCTCCTCAGGCCCCCCAGCTGACGAGGCAGATGGCTGGACGGGCTCCTCGGGCCCCCCAGCTGACGAGGCAGAAGGCTGGACGGGCTCCTCGGGCCCCCCAGCAAAAACAGTCTCAGAACCAGTGGGCACTGGAGCCCCTGGCACACACAGAACAGAACCAGCAGGCACCCGGGCCTCTGGCAGGAACGCAACAGAACCAGCAGGCACCCGGGCCTCTGGCAGGAACGCAACAGAACCAGCAGGCACACGGGCCTCTGGCAGGAACGCAACAGAACCAGCAGGCACACGGGCCTCTGGCATGGACAGAACAGGACCAGCAGGCACACGGGCCTCTGGCAAACACATAGCGGCCTGCAGCTGCGCAGAGCATTGACCCTGCTCAGGCAGCGACAGCTGGGTGCAGTCCTCAGCTGGCTTCTTAAACTCCAGGGGTCCAGAGTCTGATGGGGGCTGAAACCCAGCCTCTGGGGAGGCCCTGGAGTGCATCTCAGTCTCAGAACTGGCCAGCCTTTGAGGAATGTTGACATTGTTCTTGGGTTTGTCTCTCTGCTTAGAGTACGGAGTTGTTGAACTGTCCGTTATGGGTTGGACTGACATGGCTTGCTGTACAGGAGGAGTAGGTGAAGGTGATGGCTGAACAGGTGGTGGAGCAACTGACACAGGATGCAGGGCTGGTGACTGCTGAACAGGAGGCTGAACTGAGGATAAAGCTAATGATTCTTCTGCTAACCGGGCTACTGACTGGGCCATGGATTGTAGCAGGGTTTGTAATAAGTCTGGCTGTGACTGTAATTGAGCTATGGATTGTGAGGCTGAATGTGGCGGAGGTGGCGACTGGGCTTCTGGCCGGGCGGCTAACTGAGCTTCTGGCCGGGCGGCTAACTGAGCTTCTGGCCGGGCGGCTAACTGAGCTTCTGGCCGGGCGGCTAACTGAGCTTCTGGCGATAAACAGTTTTTGTCCTGTGCCGTACAGAACATCACCCCTGAGTAAACGGTCCCACAGTTCAGACCAATAATACTGTCCTGTCCACTCACCACAGCTGGCTGCTCGGAAATCCCCAGGTCCGACTGTGGCGAGGAGCGTCGGCAGCGTGAGCGCCGTTTCCCCCTCGAAGGCTGGGTTGACGGGCCGGGCAGAACATCCTCTGTCGGACTGGGCAGTGAAGCATGAGCTGCAGGGTGGGTGGTAGCAGCCGGGGGGGTGAAGACGGAGTCCATTCAGAATGAAATTCTGTGCGAGCGGGTGAAGTGAGCTGAGCAGCCAGGGGAGACCAGAAACCAAGCGCTGTAGCCGATTAGCCACGGCTTGGCGAAATTCTCTCCCCTCGTGCTCCAGCCACGCGTTGATTAATTTGTCCACGGAGTAAACAATGTCCTCCCGGAGCTCCTTGGGCGGGTTGAATGCTGCTGGGTCCATAGTGGCCGGTTCGTACTGTCACGGCTGCCGAGGCGAGCCGTGTGGATTTAGAAGGAGGACCCAAGATGCAGGCAGTGGATGAGATACCGGTGGTTTTATTTACAGAGGTGTAGTGGCAAACAAACAGTGGGGCATAACAAACAACTAAAGACACCTAAACTGGGAGAACTAAAAATAACAGACCTGGGAGCATATGACAACGGATGATGAATAGCAGAGAGACGCAGACGAGGAACAGGACACCGTGGAACACAGGGTAACAGACTGACACGGAGTTACACAGACTGACACGGAGTTACACAGACGAACCGGCAACAGGCAGGAGAACACACAGGGCTTAAATACACACACCAGTAATTAGGGGATGAGAGACAGGAGGGCAACACAGCTGGGAGGAATCTGGGCTGACGGGACAGGGGAAACATAAACTGAACACTCACATATGACACGGACCTTCACAATAAAACAGGAAACTCAGATACATGGAACCAGACAAGACACTGAACTAAACAGACAGATTCACAAACAGATGGGGAGACACCATAGACAGACAGATACAGACGCAGACTCAGAGGCAGATCAAAAATAACACAGAACTTAAACAATCATCTAGAAAATGATAACAAACTAAAAGCGCTGGGTCACCGACCCAGGACCATGACAGAGTCAAACAAAACTTTGTCATGTCATTAAGTTACGTGTGAGCTATTTACGTCAAATGACATGTGAAACAAATGCTGTGAACTAAACATAGCATTTGCAGAGGGATGATGAAATTAATGAAACATATGAAAATCAAAACAATTGTGATTTATGAAATGAAAAGACTGATATTTAATTTTCCTGAAACTATCTTTTTTCATGCGTATCTATATGTTTTTGTGTACAAGAAAAAGAACAGAGAGGTATCTGAGGAAATGAGGAGTAAGTTCAAGCTGAAGTATAAAAGGCCATTTCACGGATCTTAGTGAACCTGGATATATCCATAAAATTAAAACTGACCCCAGACTGAGCAGGGTGAGAATTTGATTGGTGGAAAAAGAAAAAAACAAAAGATACAAAATAACTTCCAAGATCATGTTACAAATGCTTTCTCAATAAAAGTGGACAGCATAGAGGAAAAATGCACATTGACAAACAATGATGCTTCCAGAAACCACAATGCATTCCTGTGCGTTGAACACGGTGCCCTGAATAACTGCAGAGCACACTAAAATTTGTACATTATCAAGGTGATCTGTAGTGAAATACCCTAGATCTGTCTCAGCTGCAGGCCAATTCTCCATCAACAGAATAATGACGTAAAGTATGAATTTATAAAAACGCAACATTAGATTTCGAGTCCTGATTGTAATCGGACCAAATGTGTATGAAAAAAACTGAAACTTTTTTTTTTTCCTTATTTCTTTCCTGTTTTTAGTTGAAGCTTAGAGGTTAGCTCCAAAACCAAATTAGACCCCATAGCTCCCTTTTTAAAATGCCCAACTTTACAATATTGCAAAACATGTTTAGAGGCCTGACACAAGCAAGATTTCATTTTTTATAATGTCTAATTTCACCCTTTGTAACAACTGCATATGGGTGCATTTCATTAAAACTCAGTATCGTGTGTCTGGATCTTGATAAGGCTTATATTTAGGGCCACTTTGATTGGCACCCTTGCCAAACAGCTGTCTGCCGGGTCTCACCTCAGCTCATTGAAGTCACTAAAGTGGACCTCTTGGTACCTTCTGGAGCATTTTAATGCAAGGTAATATTGCCTTCAGACCGTTCCACACATTTTCACAGAATTCTGGTAGTACTTTGATGCCAAACACTAATTAGCATGGATGTTTGTCTGTGTGATCTTTTCATCCAAATATGGCCACTTCTGGCTACAAAACACCAACATAAATCCAGACATACAGGAAACCAACAATCCACTGCTTGACCTGCCAACATGGGGTTTGCATTACACAAAACCCAAAGTGTCAAATTGTCACATGATGTGCAAGAGCACAAAAAATGAAATCACACCTGCTGATTTATGCAAATTGACAAGAACTAAATGAGCACACACTGCTATCATCGTTACTGACATATAGTGGTTAATTGATCCCTCAGCTCTCTTGTTTTTGTCTGGTTGATATTTCCCCACTGCTCATTAGTCTGAGGGAAACACATTGGAGCGCACAGATCAGAGAGAGCTCGCACAATATTGATGACACAATGCTGAATACTCTGAGGACACAGAGGCGAGCAAAGGAGCTTAATTTTCTGATTAGTTAACACCGCGAACGTCCAAAATGTACGTGTATGTGTTTGAGCGCACTCCTGCTTGAGTGACAAAAACAAAAAGACAAAAACATTCATTATTCAGCCGCGAGACAAGAAGACTGAATCCCCTGAAGGTTACCTTGACACAGAAAACATTCAAAACAACCTCAGCCAAGCTCGGAGACAAAACAAAAAGGAGAAAGAGAGAGAGGGGTGTTTGTGTTATTTGTAAAGGCAGCGTGCAACAAGCTAAAGTAACACCATGAAAATCTGGACGCTGCAGCTGTTTTCATGGTTTAACTCGTCTGAATGAGATTTTAATAGGAGGAAGGACACAGTGATAAGCTGTTTTATATGGGTGGTGTCACAGCTTTGTTTAGGCTTATGGGTGCAGTGCAATGCGGTCAGCTCTTCATCTTTGACTGTATCAGCCAGTTTAGTGCTGCCGTCTTCACCATCATTATGACCTTACGGCAAGCTTTCGCCATTCTTCTCTCGTTTCTCTCGTGATGGTAACACTGCTGAAACAGTCCAGCCACATACTAGTTTACCTTGCTTTTCTGTGTGAACATAAATCTTTATGATAAAGTGGGAGAAGAGGATATATCGCTGCAATAAGGATAGTGGAATATAGTTATGTTAGAAAAAAAAAAGTTTGCTTCTCAGTATGAAGAAGGCTTTTATCTGTTTTATTTAAAGCTCTTTTATGTATACTTCATGTATAAGTGTAACCTAAATATATACACGAAATCAATTTCCAGGCCAGTATAGGAATAGAAGTAGCAGCTATGCAAACTAAGCACAAAAAGTAAGGAAATTTGTGTTTGGTTGATATTTTCTGTGTTGCAAAAATGCTTCCTGGAAATAATCTTAAATAGAACTACAATTATGATCTGCTGTATCAGTTGAGGGTTATGAATTATGTGACTAATTTGAGAGAAAGAAAAAAGAAAGAAGATTAAGATTAATCTGATAGTCAAAGGAGCTTGCAAAGAAAAGCGTCTGGACTTCTTTAAGTTGCTTGAAGACGTTTCACCTCCCATCCGAGAAGCTGCCTTTCCTGGACTGCGCTGTGCACATTGAAGAGAATGGCAACCTCAACATCGAAGTTTACCGGAAGCCCACACAGTGCAGCGAGGAATGCCCAGACCTCTACATTGGAGAGACCAAACAGCCACTTCACAAGCGCATGGCACAACACAGAAGAGCCACCTCCACAGGACAAGACTCAGCAGTCCATCTGCATCTAAAGGTCAAAGGTCACTCTTTTGAGGATGCCAATGTTCACATTTTGGACAGAGAGGACAGATGGTTTGAAAGAGGAGTGAAAGAAGCCATCTATGTCCACTGTGAGCGACCATCTTTGAACAGAGGCGGTGGTTTACGACACCAACTCTCTGCCATCTATAATCCAGTTTTGAGTTCCCTTCCCAGACGCCTTAACGCCCACTCACATCCTGGGCCATCTGACCTCAGGAAATCGCATGATAAGGTGGGGCCAGGTTTCACAATGAACACACCCGAAACTGGCTGATTGGGACCCACACCCAGTTTCACACCTTGGCTCCCAGAGTGCTCTGGAATGCACAAAGTTTACAGACTATTAAGGATCAAACCTCTACCAATCTACAACTAATTATAAAACTCTAAGCCTATATAAGTAGATATTTCTAAGCATAAATGACAATCAACAATACAAAACCTAACAAGTACCAGTAGACACTCCTGATGGTGTAACTGAAGAGGCTGTGTATACTCAGTAAACTGCACTTTCCTCGATCTCACACAGTCCTGATTTAGCCATCCCATCTGGAACTCTATCTTATGCTTGGGGTTAGCATCTTGCCCAAGAATATTTGGCATGCAGACTATATCAAACCACCAACCTTCCCATTAGTAGATGACCTGCTCTATCTTTTTAAGATACTGTTTGATTGATTGATTGATTGAATCTTTATTTTGAACATGTTGAAAAAGTATAAAAAAAATAAAAATAAAAAATAAATAGAATTAAAAGAGACAAATGAACAAAGCAAACAAAAGGAAAACGAGCAACCACAACTCCAAATAACGTCCATGTTCAAAAAGGAGCAGGAAGAAGCATAAGCTTATTTAATCCCACCCCTTTTCCACTATCTAGTATCAATAGACTACAGAAATACCTCCTTGTAATTACATTATATGTTATGTGTAATTTATTTTTATTTTTATTTTTTTTTAATATATACACATATATGTTTCTATCTATCCATACCTACGTATATACACACATACGCACATATACACATTTTCAATAACCCCATTAACACCTGAAGGATACACAACCTACAATTTTATATATATTTTATATATATATATATATATATATATATATATAGACAAACTCCACGTCTCTCTGGACATCCTCCAAAATTGTCTATCTAAGTATCAAAAGTCTGTTAAAGCTGTCAAATCTGCCTTTTTGTCTAGCATTATTATGACTAATAGCCACAACCCCCGAGCACTTTTTAATACTTTTAATTCTGTGATAAACCCTTGCACTACCACTTATAGGGATGCCTCCCCTGCTCTTTGTGATAAATTCTTAAAGTATTTCTCTGATAAAATCTCAGCTCTAAGGGCTTCTCATCCATCTCACCCATCATCAGTTTTAGACCCAGTTCCAGCTTCTGAATGCTTGACTGTCTTTCAACAGTTTGAGCCAGTGTCTTATTCTGCTTTAAAAGATATAATTGATCATCTCAAAATATCTGGTTCCCCGCATGATATTCTTCCTTCTCGTTTCTTTAAGGAAGCTTTACATGTTATTGGTCCTTGTATCTTATCTCTGCTGAATGCATCATTATCATCAGGTTGTGTACCGTCTGTCTTTAAGCATGCTGTTGTGCAACCTATTATGAAAAAGAAAAATCTTGACCCTAATGCTCTCACTAACTACAGGCCGATCTCTAAACTCCCTTTTATTTCCAAAATATTGGAAAAGGTAGTTCTAAAACAACTTCAGGCCTTTTTAGATGCAAATGGTATTAATGAAAAGTTTCAGTCTGGTTTTAAACCTCGCCACAGCACAGAGACAGCCTTACTTAGAGTTTTTAATGATCTTCTTTTAACTGTAGATTCTGGATATTCTGTGGTCTTAGTTTTACTTGACTTGTCTGCTGCTTTTGACACGGTTAATCACAACATTCTTCTATCAAGATTGGAACATGTTGTTGGTCTCAAAGGTACAGTTTTATCTTGGTTTAAATCCTATCTCTCAGAGAGGTCGTTCTCTGTTGCTATGGGGCAACACTCCTCGGCTTCTGCCCCTATTTATTGTGGTGTGCCTCAAGGGTCCGTGCTCGGTCCTGCTCTTTTCTCTTTGTACATGTTGCCGTTGGGATTAATTTTTAGAAAACATAACATCTCCTTTCACTGTTATGCCGATGATATCCAGATTTATTTACCTTTGAAATCCGATGTGACTGCTTCTTTGCAACCTCTGTTCAACTGTTTGCATGAAGTAAAAATTTGGTTATCACATAATTTTCTTACATTGAACGAGAATAAGACCGAAATCATAGTCTTTGGTAGTCACACTCCGCTAGACCAGTTAGCTGACGCCCTAGGCCCTCTCGCTAGCCATCTTTCGTCCACTGTAAGAAACCTCGGAGTGTTCCTGGATGGCTTTTTTAAACTCGAGAAACAGGTGTCCACTGTGGTAAAAAACAGCTTTTACCAGTTGCGTCAGATTTCCAAAGCAAAGCCGTTCCTTCCTTTAAAAGATCTTGAAAAGCTTATCCACGCATTTATTACATCCAGATTGGACTACTGTAACTCCCTCTACTCGGGCCTCCAACACTCCTCTCTTTGCCGGCTCCAGTTAATTCAAAATGCAGCTGCGCGTCTTTTAACAGGTACGAGAATTCATGAACACATAACTCCAATTTTAGCCAAATTACATTGGCTCCCTGTTAAATATCGTATAGATTTTAAAATTCTTTTGTTCACTTTTAATATTTTGAATAATTTAGCGCCCAGTTATCTTTCTGATTTACTCCATTCATACAATCCCAACAGGGCACTTAGATCATCCAACCATAGGCTCCTAGCACAACCTAGGACTCGAATGAAGTCGAGAGGCGACCGGGCCTTTGCATCCGTGGCACCCAGACTCTGGAATAACCTCCCCGTTCATATTCGCACTGCCGAGTCTATCCAGTCTTTTAAATTACGTCTTAAAACTTATTTTTTTACTTTGGCTTTTGATTCTGTCTAGTTGGCTGTTTTAGCTTGTTGCGTTGTTACCTATTGTTTGTTGTCCTCTTCTATTGTTTGTTTTAACTGTCTCATGTTTTTATTGACTGTGAAGCACTATGGTCAACACTGTTGTTTTTAATATGTGCTATATAAATAAATTTTGATTTGATTTGATTTGATATATATATATATATATATATATATATATATATATATATATATATATATATAAACACATACATACACACACATACACATATATATATATATATATATATATATATATATATATATATATATACATATACACATATATATATATACATACATACATACATACATATACATACATACACACATACATATATACCCATACCAACAAACCCGTGCATGCGCACACACATGAAAATATTAGACAAGAACACCCTATCAAATCTCTACCTTTTCCCTGTACCCTGTAAAAACCATATCCTTAAACCGCTTTTTAAACTGCGCCATGCTTGGACATTGCTTCATATCTTTACTTAGTCTGTTCCACAGCTTCACTCCACACACAGCACACACTGCTGTAGATAGTTTTTTTAGGCCTGCTACTCATTCTTCTTCTTTAGTCCATCTGGCTGTAGTTCAGGAGATATAACCAGTCATCTACTAAATGCATGGTTGGTTGTGTGATCCCTGCCTCTCCAGTCTGCCTGCCAAAGTATCCTTAAGCAAGACAAACCTATGTTTGAACCCTGTGTTGCTCTCAGATGTGTTTGTGGGACTGTGAATGCTAGATAGAAAGCACATAGGTGTAGAAAAAATGTCTTGTATGACTATGGGTGAATGAGGCATGTCAAGTGTATAAAGTGCTTTGAGTGCTTGAGTAGAAGAGCGTTACATAAGAACCAGTCCATTTACCATTTACAGTTCAATTTCCCCAAATTTTTAACGGACACATCATACACACCATATTTCAAGTTTTCAGCTAATAGATTTTTGGGAATCATCCTGCTGGCACAAGAATACCTGTTATGTTTTGCATTTTTCAAAGATTCATCTAAAGAAAAGGAAATGATTCAACAAACAAACAAAAATATTCACCTGGAAATGATCAGGTACAAGGACTGGACTGAAAATGGGGGAAGAAGCAGCCCATGTCCAAAGAAATTCTTCAGACCTTCAAGTCTTCAAAAAGCCCGGAAAACCATTGTTAAAGACTGCTTGGAAGTTGAATATAAAAAAATGAGGGTAGACTCAGGACTTTTGCAGAGTGTTTTAAGTCACTCTGTGTGGTCTGCAACTAACCTGATACCACATATTAAATTATTTAAATTACACTCATATGAAGTATCTGGATCATCTATTAAACATTTTTTTATCACCAGTTTACGTTGATCAAAGTGTGTTTGCCTCTAACTTTAACAACTTGATGACTCGTGTATGGTTTTGTTTTTTGGTTTTGATGATTTTCCAAGTTGTTCTGACTTGAGGGAAGCCAACATATTTTTTCAATTTTTTTTGACAAATACTCCTGTTAACAAACCATTAAAACTCTAAAAGATTGATTCTGTTCATCTGGACGAAGCGTTTTCAGTGGGAGAAACGTTTCGTCACTCATCCAAGTGACTTCTTCAGTCTCAGCTGACTGCAGGTTTCTCCAATCTTATAAACAGTACATTTGCATAATGACTGAAACCAGCCCACTGAGGAACAATGGGCTGGGAGGTCACCTTCATCATAATTATGCAAATTCTCATGACCATTGATCAACAACCACTGATCAAAGACCACTAATCAATGGCCATGAGTACCATTCACAGAGAGTTGGGGAATGGCTGCAATCACAGCATTGTACGATGGTGACAAATGTACCCTTAGGCCCCCTCCTCGATTCAGGGATGGTCTTTCCCTTTTCACGTAAACCATTAAAACATCTCCCTTTGTATAATCTGTGAATCTCTCTGATCTATAATTAAAACAGGGATAAAAGCCGACTGATAGCACAGTTGTCTCTTTATCCCAAGTGTGGCAGCAACCTCACAAAGTGACGGGTTACAAAAGTCAAGAGGTGCATGACCTGCAGAGTTTGCAAAGTACCACACAGGGTTTATATAATGGCACTAAGCTCACACTTCAGCCTCTACCTGCACCAACTCTCTGCCTCGGGCAAACTTTTATAGTATTTTTCCAAATTATTCAGTGGTGGAGTCAAGCTAAGAACTGGGTTAAAGGTCAACTTTAATTCATGGTCCAATAAAATAAACAAACATGAAAACATTTTTTCTTTAACTAGACACACTGATTTTAGACTGATCCATACTATAGATGGTATAAAAGATAGGCCTGGCTTCTGGGTCTGAGTAATGAAGCCCACACATTTGTTTTCATGCCCACTAGGGGGGCGATAGCTGTGGTTGCAAAAAGACTTCCAGTTATTTAGAAGTCTATGGGGACGGCCCTCATTCTTGACCTCTGTGAACACTTTTCTGATGAGTTTATGGACTCAGTCACTCATTTTGGGTTACACTAAAAAAACACTAACTTTATTCTGTATATTTTGATTATTCAAAGTAACAGAAAAGAGGATTATCCAGGGCAAATGACATAATGGCATGGCATGATTTAAAAAGGGGGGGGGGGGGGGGGCTTGCAAACAAGAAAGGAAGTAAGAGATATAAGAGAAGATGGGATGGCTATGCTGTCCAACCAAACCTACCCTAATTCTTACAATCAGTCGCCGCAGTCCCTAAGGCTGATCCGATCTAGCTAAGCAGTGATCCAAGGGCACCCAGCTAGGAGTGTAGGGGTTTGGCTTCTCATCTCTATCTCAATTATATTAGCATCATTAGATGAAATATGATTTGTGCCTCTTCCACTTCCTCTGCTCCATCCTCAGACGCACAGTACTGAGTAAATTTCCCAGAATGTGAGAGAGAACACAAATACACCCTATTAGGCACATGGGCAGTACATCAAACTCTATCAGCGTGCACAAAAACACTTGCTGCTGAAGTAGTGATGGCATTATTGTCAAGAGGATCCAGAGAGGCAGGGAAGGGCCTGAAATTAGAAGAATGAAAAGAGAAGAAGAGGAGCAGAAATCTGCGGGGAGATGCCATCAAAAAGCCTGTTTTGAATTATAGATCACCTCTGCCTCAACATACGTGAGTCAATCCATGATTTCAAAAAGTATGAACTATTGGAAGTGCATCAATGATTTACAGATCAAACACTATATATTATCTGTTGATCATGTTTCCCACAGGGTGTAATGATCTCTTGGGGAAAAAAGATGAAGAAGGCGTCTCCTCCACAGCAGGAGGAAAAATAGCAGGAGGTACAGCGAGATTCAGTGATGCTCAGCTCCATCCATGAAGCTTTACAGTGCCGAGACACTGGAGATCGGATTTTATTTGATGCAGGCTGCACACATTATCCTTCCATGTCCAACACACTGGTGTTTCACTTGGTAATGTGGTGTTAAATAATGGATTTGTTTCCCCTGTCAGTGTATCAGATGTATGGATAGGATTCTGCATTCTGCAGCCTGATTGACAAATCTGCTCCGTGTCGTGTCTCCTGTGCTTGCCAAATTTATCACGTTTGGTTTTGATAACCATCACGTCCAATAGAAAAAACAGCACAAAAACACCCATAACTATGAGCCTCATTCGGAAATACACACCTGCACCGCGAGGGAAAAAGGCGCACGAAAGTGGCGGGCAGATGAAGACAAACCGCGGCATAATAATACTTTTACGTTTTGCAATCTACAAAGGTTTGCACTTTGAGAATCAATTGTGAGAACTGTGACCAATGTTCATGTGTGTGGGGAAAAAAGTGTATAAAGTGTGTGGCCAGGGGCTAGTTATTCTGAGAACCCCTGCTGCAATAAATGAGGGACAACTGTCTACTCTACGATTATTATATTCAACCTGTTAACATTTAATACTGTATTGATAGAACCAACTGATTCTGCAGCAGAGCATCCCCTGTTGCTTCTCCTGGCTCCCCAGTCCCTGAGCTCCTGCTGCTGCACCCACAGGTATGTACAGCAAGCAGTGATACCTTTTTAGTCGGTGGGATTGCCTTGTGATCACCTTTACTAAATATCTACAACCAATCTGATTATATCCTGTTATTGTTTTTTTTTGTTTTTTTTTTCAATGTTGAAATTAAAATCTAGTAGCAGCCTTCTCATTTCTTTGTGTTTTGTGCTGTTTTACAGGCCCACAGGGGAGGACGGCTCCGAGGCAGATGAGGGACGGGTCCCAGGACGGTCCATCGGCGGTGGAGCTGGCCATCCTGGTGTCCCTGAAGAGGCCACACCAGTCTCCAATGGAGCATTTCCTCCTCAGCCTTGTTCCTGCTCTGGAGAGCAGCTGGTCCTTTTTATTCCTGTCTTATTCCTCCCACATTTCCGGTTCACGCGCGTCAAAATATCATATTTTGACGCACGATGGATTTTTCTTGGACACGCGTTGAGACGCGAATGTGCACGCGTCAGATTAGGGGCGTTTGGGGCGTTTTATTCGCGTCCATCGCGTTCGGTGTGAACACACGTTTAGTCATGGCATAAATGTTGTCCAAACTGAGACCATCTGCACAGACTGACATTGACAAGCACAGGAGACAGCCGATATCAGTGTCAATTGTTTTACATAATTATGGCAGAGTATGAGAAGGACATTAGCAGAGATTGGATTGTTCTGAACTGACATCTGAAAAACACTTTTAGTCATTGATTCAGCTATTTTTGGCTCTTTGAGGCAGAAAGTCTCGACTTCTTCATGTTGTGCTTGTTTGTTTGTTCTGAAATAATTCAATACTTTTTAATGGAGAAAAGGGTTTTCTACTGTAAAGCTTTCTAGCTGCATACTGGTCTTTTATTTTAGATGAATTCCAGCATCTCAGGTTTCTGACGAGTAATCTTTCATGAGGCATGGGAGCCCATTATTGTCCAGACAATAGACACACTTAAGTAGATTGGTGTAAATCGTCAGGTAATTTTGTAGTGTTCTACCTTTCCTACCTTTAATTACAGTTAAATATTATAATTGCACATGCATCTGGAAGAACAAAAATATTAACAGTAACAATTTGTACAATTTTATTGAATGAAATAGAACCTGAGGAGCACAAATTATACAGTTTTGTCCTGGTGAGCATTCTAAAGAGTGTAAATGTTTCATGTTCAAATAACTAATTTAATAGCTGAGGCTGGTTCACTGTGAGAGGCAAAGCATGTTGTGTACTAATCAGAAGGTCAGTGTTTCGATCCACATCATGCCAAAGTGTTCTTGGGCAAGTTTGGAGAAAACCAAACACATCAGCTGTCAAGCGCGGCGGTGGTGGAGTGATGATTTCAGCTTGCTTTGTAGCTTGGATCCAGTTTGGATCTTACAACTGGACATCAATCTCAAGCACAGCGGCAAATCTACAAAAGAAATACTGAAAAAGAAAAAAGAATCGAGGTGCTACGATATAGCAGTCAACGTCAGATTGGAGGACCTTAAGAGAACTGTGCACAAACTAACGCCCACAAACCTCGACGAACTGAAGCAATGTCGTAAAGAAGAGTGGGCTAGAATTCCTCCACAATGATGTGAGAGACTGATACAAATGAAAACTTAAGATGAGCTGTGCATCATTGAATGTCTGTAAATAGAAAATCATTTCTATTGTTGAGTTCTTGCTGTTAAAGGTGATTCTGCAAGTTATTGAAACATAGTTTGTGCATCATCATTTTGACAGATACAGACTTAGTAAATGAATATCTTTTAAAGTATGTTTTATGTATTATTTACAATATTTTACTCTGAATACTGCATTTGCATTCCAGTGTAAGAGCAGCATATTCTGCTGTGCAGGGCTACAAGCTAGGACCTGGATTTGATGTTATCCATATGTAACAATGTAAATAATGTAGTAATAAGATAAGATAAGATAAGATAGAACTTTATTAATCCCTCGGGTGGGTTCCTCTGGGAAATTCGACTTCCAAAAAAAAGCACAGCAACGACCGAAGTTACAGTTACAGAACTGTTATATATATATATATACACACACACACACACACACACACACACACACACATATATAAATACAGAGACAAATATAAATAAAATATACAAAGGGGATAAATAGAATAAATAGGAATAAAAAATAAAAATACAAGTGAATTGCACATTTCAAGTATTGAGTCTATTGCACTGTTGACTATTTACAAAAAGTATTGCACAAGGTATTGTACAGTGAGGTGAAGAGGCACTACAGCTTAGTTGTTCCCCCCTCCTTTGTCCTCCTGTTTCCTGTTTCCCCTCCCTCTCCCCTCCAGAGAGGAGTTAAACAGTCTGATGGCGTGTGGGACAAAGGAGTTTTTAAGTCTGTTAGTTCTTGTCTAATGACAAAGTCCAAGTTATGATTTTGGATGCTTCTCATACACGTTTCTCTTCCCTTGTTATATTTGGCCTTGGGTGACGAATTACGCCCACATACTGTAAGCTTGGCAAAATCAGGACGTGCATAGTAGTGTATAAAAAGGGATCTGACAAGAATAGATTCCTGTAGAAACAGATAGTAGAATCAGTCCTCTGCCTTCCTGTCTGTCTTTTTCAGTCACTCTCTGTTTAAACAAGTGTGTGTGTGTGTGTGTGTGTGTGTGTGTGTGTGTGTGTGTGTGTGTGTGTGTGTGTGTGTGTGTGTGTGTGTGTGTTAAATACAGATAGAGAGGGTAAAGCCTCTACTCCTCTCTTTCAAACTGCAGTTAGCTCTTATGTAAGCTCTGGCGCCGAGATGGAAGCTACAGCGAGCTTTGGCAGCTCCTCCCTCTCTTTCTGTGTAGCATCTCTGCCATACTTAGCAGACTAGGACTCACTATAAATATTTTATATGGCACAGTGCATGTGGGAAAAATGTATTTTTAGCCTCTTTCGGCGTATTCACAAGAAGCCAGCTTTTTGTGGAGCCAGACAGCTTTTTGGTGTGGATTCGTTTGACTCTGCACGCGTACGTGTATTTGCATCAAGGTCGAGCCTTGATTAATTCAATCAATCCTGACTGCTTTCCACTGGCGATGGTTACATTGATTTTCAATTATGTCTTTTAGGGCGGGATGTGCCTGTGTGAGCTTTAAAGCAGATAAAGTTTGCGTTTTAAGGAGCTGTGTTTCAACACTTCAGGGATTTAACACAGGATGATGCCTCTGTCTTCAAGAGGACAATCAGAAAGACAGAGAAATGATAGCACACTGTGCATTTTGCACATGTCTGCAGTGAGCGGTGGGATGTTAAAATGCAAAGCACACTCTTCCCCTGCCACCAAGACATGCATGCATGAACATGAGCAGCAGACGGCAGTCAGACAGTCATAGAGGATGTAGCCTTTCACTACATCTGAAAGACTGAAGTAATATTTAAAAAGAAAAAAAAGGATATTCTCATTAGTAGTCCAGACATTAGACTTATCCCTGGATCATTAAGCACATCACGGCTGCAATTTGTGTGTTTCTGAGCGTGATTTTTCAATTTAGACATAATCAGGAAACTTCTTTCAAATATGTGGCCACATTTCTGTGTGTGTGTCTGTGTGTGTGTGTGTGTGTGTGTACATTAAACACATTATACCTGATCAGCTTCGATTACAAGGCTACAGGTAGCTAGACTGGTCAAACCCTGATAAATAATTTGAAAGAGCCATGATTGGATGGAAGATCCAACTGCACATCGATCAGTCTACTGAGCTGCTTTCCTCCCTCGTTTTATTAGGTCTCCAGTACCATGCAGAATATAAAACAGACTCATTAAGACGCATCGTGCTGGATAGATATGACGAGTGTTTGAACTGAAGAACACCCATCTGAAACGCTCTTTCAAACAGCAAAATGAGGAACAGAGCAACAAATGCTATGGCAACAACCTTGATGAATGTGTGTGTTTGTGTGTGTCTGTGTGTGTGTTTTACACTGCATTTTCTTTCCTCTCTGTCTGTTTCTCCTTAATTCTCTCCTCCTGCCTCTCCTTGCCCTCCTTTCCTCGTCTTCTTTCGTGACAGGAGGACAGCAGCCATCCTGACTGCTAATGAGGGATAGGGCTTTTGCTGTGACAGTGTCTAAGGGAGAAAAACACATACACACAGAGAGCGACTGTGTGTCTTTGTTTGTGTGCGTGCCTGTGTTGGGGTTTTGGAACAGACTAAGGCCAGGAGCAGAAACAGAAAGAATGAAGAAGATAAAGGGAGGTGTGCTCTCCAGCTCTTCCCTCGATCTGTTTCCTCTCTGTTACTAGGCAACACCTGCAGGCATGCACTAAATAAAGCCTTGTACCCACTATTCACCCACCCCCCACCACTCCCCCCCCCATCCACCCACCACCCACTCCCCCTGCCTCCAACTCTCACTCTGTCTCTCTCTTCATCAACCTCATCCATCTTGCCTTCTCTCATTTATCCCTTAACTCACCAGAACCCCTAACTTCCATCCCATCATCCCAGCGCCGATATATTTCAGCCCTTCTTGCACATGCCATTCTTTCTTATGTCATCCTCTTCCTCCTACATCACCTCCTGACTGTACTGGAGTTTGGGCTTTTTTCACCCTCTCACTGTCTCTCTCTGTCCTTTTTATTTTGACATTGAGCAGGAACAACAGAACTCCATGTTTCAAAGAAAATGAATAAATAAAAAAAGGTTAAGGACACAGATTGCAAGGGAATTATATGACTGGTGCTGGTGCTAGATTTTAAGAAATCCTCTTTCAGTGTTGAAATTAAGTTACTCATTCTTCAGCTGCAGGTGGTTAATCAAGAGGAACAAAATAACTCACCTTGTAAAAAAAATGCTTCTAAGATAAAGTTTGCATTTCCTTATTAAGGATCATTAAGGACCTGTCCTGTCTTCCTTCTCTCACCAGTTGCAGCAGATGGCCCCGCCCCTCCCTGAGCCTGGTTCTGCCAGAAGTTTCTTCCTGTTGAAAGGGAGTTTTTCCTTCCCACTGTTGCTAGAGTGCTTGCTTATTGGTGGGTTTTTCTTTGTATGTATTATTGTAGGATCTACCTTACAATACAAAGCGCCTAGAGGCGACTGCTGTTGCTATATAAATAAAATTGAATTGATCAATTAAACAATCAAGATCATTGTTGTTTTTCAAGAGCAATCTCACAAAAATTGCAAAAAAAAAAAAACCCTGCAGTTCCTTCAATGCCCACTGGAGGCTGGCTTGAAAAGTGACTTCTTAAAAAGGCCAATTTCACTGATAAAATAAACATGTTTACAGCCTTATGCAAAAATTTATTTTGGTCTCTATAGCTAGTGTCACACCACTATATACGAATGGATGATTTAGTCAATAGTCACCTTGTTGGATTTTGTTTAGTTTTAAAGCAGGGGGTGTGGCCCCTTTGATTGGCATGTGTGCTAGCACAGAAGGCTACAGGCAGCAGTTGCCTGCTAGGCCTCAACTCCACCACTGGCTACAAAACACTAGTGTTAAGACTTCAAAGGTGTCAAACTCTAGTCCTCGTGGGCCTGCATCCTGCTTGTTTTTGAGATATCCCTGCCCTACCTGCTACTGATTACTTGGATCAGGTGTGCTTTGCCAATAACAAGCTACAAGGGCAGGTTAGTTGGAAAACAAGCAGGACAGCGGCCCTCGATGCCTGGAGTCTGACACCTGTGAGATAAATCCTTGCTATGTTGTAGCTAGCAGTAGCACCATGTGCACCAATTAAACATATTGGCTACATTTGCTAAGAAAAAACAGCTTAATTTAAGTTAATCTTTTATAATAAAATATATATATATATATATATATATATATATATATATATATATATATATATATTGTGAAAGGTTTGTCACTGGGTCATTTAGCAAAATATCACAGTTTAATAACCTGAGGTGTGCTGTAACATTATGAAATATTGAATCTTTTCACATCACTTTTCAATCACTTTATCTAACATTCATATTTAATTTCTTTGAGTCTTCATTTTAAACGGTCTTTTTGGCATTCTCTGGATATTGTATAAATCCTCCTGGTTATAAGTAGGTCATGTTTGAACATGGAAAAATGCAACTGGCGCCAGGTCGATTGGTTCTAATCAGTTCTGATAATAATAGACATGGAACCTCCATGAAGACTTAATGAAAATCCCACAGTCTGTGACTCACATACGCACATTTAGATTGACTCTGAGACGCTGCAGGAAGTGCTTCAAGGCACTTTTAAAGAAAAGCCATGAAATGCTTTATTGAATGGCCCGCACCAAAGAAAAACGATAGTGGCTGCAGTCGCAGAGAAGCCAACTATGAGGAAAAGAGTGCTGAGGTGGGCTGATTTTGAATTAAAGCCTACAAGTTGATCATTTGTAACACAGTGGAGGCTTTTTCTTTTTTCTTTTCTTGAATGCATATTATTTGCATACAAAGTGCATCAGACTCTGCAATACATTCCCTCCACTGACATCAACAGAAATGCTCTCGAGCTTTCTCTCTTTTAGCTATATATAGAGCTAGCATTTCATGCATTCTTAAAGGATTAAGTGATGGCAAAAGGCTGTATGTGCCTCTTTTTGCAAAGTTAAGAGTAGAAAAGTTAAGCTGTACCTGTTAGGAAAGATTAATCTGAATGGAGGCGTTTCTGCTAATTTAATTCTGGAGGATCCCATGAGCATGCACGGATTAAAAAGCATGCAGTTCACAGGTTCCCTGACCCTCACCTGCATTTTAATTCACTTTAACTCAGGGGTGGGGAGTTAATTTTACCAAGAGACCACATGAAAAACTGGGACTGTTGTGGAGGGCCGTATCAATAAGCTTATAAAGAGATGTGCAGCCCTTCACACTAGTCCCAGTTTCTCATGTGGTCCCCTTGGTAAAATGAACTGCCCACCCGTGTTCTAACTTGAGATTATGAGCAGTTCTCTTTTGGCGATTTATCAGCAGAGACGGGATGACGGCTCTGGGGCTCTGGAGATGAAGCAGGCACACTTCAGGGGGTACCGACAGGTAAAAATTAACCCCAAACTGTCATCTTGACGTACTACCCCATCTTTCTCGCTGTACTGCTGAGAAGGATAAATCTTGGCACCATGTATAAGATCAGTCAACCTGACAGGCTTAGAAAAGATTTTGTAAGAAATGACCCCTGTTCGATTGACTCTTGGTTAGTTTTAGGAGAAGACTGTGCTCTGTGTAAAGTATCCAACGTGGCGTCACTTATTGAATTTGGATAAGCATTCTGAAACTTTGACAACCATGGAAAAACACGAATAAATAATTAAATAAAAACGTATGTAAAAAGTGTAATACAATGTGCAGATAACATGCGTATGATATCAACAACTTACATGTATTGTAACATGCATAATATAATGTAGCATATGCATAACGTCAAACGCATACATGTAACACAACCTACTTAATATATCTAACATATATGTAAGGTAACGTACACGTAACATCAGCGACGTAGACGTGATTTTGCTGTTCGAGATCAGCTTCTAAACGTAATTACATTTATATGTTTTAAGGATTTGAATGTTATAAAATAAAAAATAATCGACGTTAATAATCCTGGTACCCTTGTTTATATATGTTTCATACATACTGATCAACACGTTTTGGGGAACTTAGGGAACAGACATTTGATTTACATAACATTTGGTAATCATCAACACAACAAACACAAAACATGATATAGAAAATGTTAAATGCAAAGTCAACAGATTTTTATTTTTATTTTCTCTCATCGATGAAACATAAACTACATAAACCAATATATAATTCATAAGAATATTTAAAGCCACAAACTAATGACATAACATGCATAATAATTATCGATTATTAGTGCATGTTATTATCAATATATACTGCTAAAAAACACTTAAACAACACAATGTAACTCCAAGTGTTCCCTTTATTATTTTGAGCAGTATATTTCTGATTATTATAACATGGTATTGTCTAACATTTGACGTTTTTGTTGCTACTTTTAGGAGCCTTGTATAGTGTTAGAAACATTGCGTGTGGGCTCTATTTAGCTGCTGGTTCCAGTAATTGTGGGGAGGACTTAAGTTTTCCTGCTACCCTGTGCAATGTGGATTTAGGTGAGATGAATTTAAGGCGATGCAGGGTTTAAACTGATATGGCAGCATTAATCGTGCCATATCAGAAATGTGCATACAAGGACATGCCCACATGCCCGTATGGGACAGAAACAGAGGATGAGGGAAGAAAAAAATGAAAGGATTAAAACCTGTGAAAGCTGCAGCATCATGCACTGAAGAACAGAGTGTGTATCAGAGATAGAAAGAAAATAGCACGGGACGGGCTCTGCCTCGTGTGCATGTGTGGAGTGGGACGAGAGCCTGCTGTGAAATTGTTGTATTTTGAGTGTGCACGTGCACACATGGACACAGTCACACTCCGGCTTTGCACAATAGCACTATCAGGCAGAGCCAACAGCCATAACCAGAGATTTACCAGCCGATTTTAAAAGGGCGAGCAGTTGTGTGTGCATGTGTGTGTGAGTTTGTGAGCTGAGTGGGATTTGGTTAAGCCAAACATGAAACTATATTCCCTCAACACACCAGCCCTCCTCCTCCTCCACCTCCTCTCTGTCATTCTCTCTCCTTCTAAGTGTGTGTGTGTGTGTGTGTGTGTGTGTGTGTGTGTGTGTGTGTGTGTGTGTGTGTGTGTGTGTGTGTGTGTGTGTGTGTGTGTGTGTATTTGCCTCCCTCAGTCCCTTTTAGTGTTGCATAACAGCTTGATTATATAATCCCAAACATATATGCATGGCCACAAGGTTGAGCGCTAGAGGGCACGAAGCATGCAAGAGTCGAGGTGGAGGAGGAAAGACAGAAAAGAAAGAGGTGAAGGAGGGACACTGTGAGCGTACTTCCCATCTGGATTAGATTCTGACACCATCCCACATTTACTCCTGTAAATCCCTTCATGTTGATGTAAGCTCTCACTACATGTTGGCAGAGGAGCCGCCATGTTTTAAATCATTCATTTCTTTAATTAGTACAAGGTGACATGCAAAGGATTGTGTAACAGCCAAATGATGCAATAACCTGTTACAGCATCCTTCAAAATAAAACAACCCTTCAATCACTGACCGTGCCCGTGGAACAGATATAGGATTTATTTGTCCAATACCGAAATTTGTTGATTTAAAAATATGATATTTTGATAGATCAGTAGATATTTTATTATATTCCTCAGATGTAGTTTGATTAAATCATAACTAATTTTCTTTTTTTTACATTTTCATATATCAGCTGTTATAAATGATACCATTTATTGACTCATAACATCAGCTGGGCTCTAGTTTCAAGTGATTCATTTTTCAGTGTTGGGTGTAATGCATTACTGTAATCACATTGCATTTTTCAGTTGCACAGTAATGTGTTAATTACATTACAGTTATGTCGTTACTTGTGATACAAAGTTTCTTCAGTTATCTGTGCAGCTCAAAAGTTTGGGTTTGGTTTTTTTTTCTTTTTTGGGGGGGGGCTTATTTGGACATTTTACAGAGTGGCCATCTTTTGATCTGCTGAGCAACTGAGATGCAGGAGCGAATGTGGCAAAGTTGAAATCCTGTGTGAGCAGTTAATGGGGTAGCATGCCTTCAGATATTTGCATCTGAAGCTGACACATTCAGATACCATCAGATTATTAGAGAGGGGTGAGTAAGATGGCCCAGTATGCCCATGTGTCCTGGAGACAGGATCTATAGCAACACACATTATAATTTGAGGACTTACGTTACTGGTAGAGTAGCCAAAAATTAGACTCAAGTAACAATAGCACTACCTCAACTCAGTTTTACTCAAGCAAAAGTAAAAAGTAGCCAAGAAATTACTCGAGTAGCAAAGTATTTAGTAAAAAATGCTACTTGAGTACTGAGTAACTGATCATAACGTCTGATTTAATGTTTAAAAATGAGATAATCAGACAGACAAAAACAAAGTTTAGCGCCAATTTTGGTATTTTAAAGACTGAAAAACAAAACCATGATTACAAAATAATAAATCTAAGCAGAAGAAACACTTTTCCACATCATTATTAAACTAATATTTCGAGTACATATACATTACCTACCAGTTCTACTCTACATCTCCAAATGGCACAACAGGTTCAGTGGCTAGAATAACATAAAAACAACAAACCTCATGTTCAAACAAGAAGTCTCACTTTAAGATAAACTGTAGGTTTGTGTCTGTCGCATGCAGTTTTGGTTAAAACACGTTTTTTTTATTCATTCACTGAAGTTACTCACCCTAAGTAGAGTATCCAGAATTTTTTCTCAAGTAAGAGTAGCGATACTTTTTTCTAAAAGGTTAGTCAGGTGATTGTAACTGATTACATGTAATTAGTTACTACCCACCTCTGCTGGCCACTCACAGAAAGCCAAAGCCTAATATTCAAGCTTCTTGTTACCTCTGATAAAAACTGAAACAGAACAATGTCTCTGTAGCTGCTACAACTTTTCACATCCGATGCACTGCTGGTGCAGTTTTTCCACCACTTATCCTGCTTTTTGTATGGTTAAGAAATGACATCATTAATAAAGGATGAAGGGTTTCTTTACTCCTATGAGGACATTTTACTAAACCTTTTAATCTGCACCACAGTGCAGAAGGGAAGGGTTCACAGAACTATTCTAAACTAAAATGCTCCCTGAAAATACAAAAACTGTGGAGGACGAGAAACATCAGTCAGACAGTTGTTTCAAACCTGGAACCATCGACCTCTCTGACACAGAAACATGAGACAAAAGGGAGAGACTGGCAGAAAACAACCACAGAACTCGAGTGTTGGGTTACATTAAAGTCATCGCTAGAAAATCTCAGTGAATCACACAAAAAGAAAAAAAAACAAAGCACAACAGCGCTCCAGTAAAATTGGCGTTCTCAGGGAAAACCAAGAGCAGCAGCTTAAACTGAGTTGACAGTATGAGAACATTTTAGAGTGTGAGCTTTTGGGAGGCCGCTAGTGTTTTTACAAAGCTCCTCTGAGGGAGAAAGATAATCAAAATGGAAAGACATGGTTAGTGGTATGAATAAGGTTTGAGACAAGGACTAAATGGAAATTTAACTGCAAAGTAAAAGGCAAACAGGGAACAGTGGGGAGCTACAGTAGGAGAGGAAGGAAAAGACGATGTAAAGTTAATGTGTGTCCCTGAGCACAGCTGATGTTATTACCAGCATTATTAAGCTGGCAGTAAACGTCACAGCTAAAAGGCATCCCTCAAGCTGCCAAAACGCACACACAGGACTGTGACTCAGTAACGGCTTTTGCCTCATCTCCAAACCTTTCGCTATCGCTCCGATTCAATTTATTCGTCGCCACCTTTTCTCTAAACCTCCATCCATGCTCCCATCTCTCGTCATCCTCTCAAGGCTCTTATCATTTCCAAACTCTTTCCAATTTCACGTGCCATCCTGCCTCGGCCTGAAGAAAATGAAGCATTTTTCCTTCCCTTCTTTCATCCTTGACTGATAGCATTTTAATGAATACAAACATTTAACGCATTAAATTAAATGTCAGCACTTTACCCACACACACTGTTAATACTGTAGATCTGTGTCTGTGAAACTACCATAAAACATTTCATGTCCAACACACTGTATATAAAGGATGGAAGTGCAACTAATGCGACACTCGCTGATTTCTACACTCTCCATTGTGAAGACAGTGTTAGCGATTTGGCTGCTGCAATTCTGGCTCTTTGGAAGCAGAAGTGACCATATTTAGATAAGGTGGTGATGTGCTCGATTTTCAGCTACCAAGCTAGCTAGCATTACTGGCTAACAATCCCATTATGTGTTATTGTCGGTGGCCATTTTGTTTATTATTATTATTCCTCTGCTAACTAGTTTCACACCAGTTGCCATTCGTGCACTGCGTGCTTTTCTTCAAATTTGTGAAATTTTGTACAGTTCCTGAAATATTCTACTTTTTCTGTCGGTAGGTTGACATTGACTTTGAATAGAGAGACCAGCCTCTCTCAATTTTCTGCTGTGGGAGTAAATTGGGCCGATGTTCTCCCACACTGCTGACCCTACAGACACCGATGTCACACATCTTTTTTATTTTTCACTGTACTTTCTACTTTTTCTGTTATTTTTACTCAAATCTACAACCCTACAACCATTATTTTAGCCTCAAAATGTAGCTACAGTTGCCTTCTTTCACACAAACACTTCCTCAGAAATGTATACTTTTTGAACAGAGCCATTTGTTTCAGAGGAATACCATCCTGTGCTCCCATTCACTCCCTGTTTAATTTTTCCAACCAGTTTTGGAGAGAAAGAAAATAAACTCAGTTTTGAAGTTGCGCTCCTGACCTCAACTGAAGCACTAGACACACCAAAATCCACAGATGTGTAGAGCATCTTGTCAGGATGCTCACACCTTTTAAAACCCACCAGAATCACGTTCTGTTTGTAATAGGAGTGGAAAGCGCTTTTCTCATATATAAGTATTATTTGTGGATTGGTCGGCCTGTGTCTGGCCATAGTCCTACTGATATGAGTGGCTCGGTGGGTAAACTGCTACTTCCCTTCTATTGAACTGAAGGTTGTAGATTCAAGTATAGCATGAGCTGTTTTTCTTTTACTCGACATCGCACAATGTTCAGCATTTAAAAAAAAAAAAAAAAAAAAAAATCATACTGCTTTTGCAATGTCAGCCATTTACATTTATTGGGTACACCTGTTCTGTTTCTCATTATGAAATTACCTTATGATTAACAGAAACACATCCAAGAAAATCACAGTCTGCAAGTAGCAACAATCCCACTGCAATTTCTCCAGCAATCGCAAATTCTAGTTAATAAACTAAATAAATATTAGAAGTTCACATAACAAACATTTCAAACTTATGAAGAAGAGCATCTGCGACTGCATATATTGAACCTTAAAGCAGATGAGCTACAGCAGCAGAAGAGCATACCAAATACCACCAGACCCAAATTTACTAAGCCTGGTCTGATGAGTCTCAATTTCTGGTGCAACATTTGAAAGAATTTGGCGTAAACAACATGGTCAGACACGTGCAATCCTTTAGGACCACAATGTACCAGATAACCAGTACAAGGCTAAACATGTCCATCACTGATGTTCGGTACTTGAAAACAGGAGTCTGTGGGGACTGTTTCGCTTTGGCTGCCAATCTCAGTCGGCTACCCAGGAACGTGAGTGCATCAGTGTTTAGTTCTTAACATCTAACACCAACTCCTATCCCATACTTGTCCCCTTTTACCACTGCAAACACTGTTATTACATACCCACAGCTTTAGGAAGTG
This sequence comes from Mchenga conophoros, assembly GCF_057382185.1. Lineage (NCBI taxonomy): Eukaryota > Metazoa > Chordata > Actinopteri > Cichliformes > Cichlidae > Mchenga > Mchenga conophoros. The sequence goes on from NC_140546.1 coordinate 34,036,724, forward strand.
ACATGAAAGCTGCTTTCCTGAAAGGTAATACCCAGCGCTCTGCACTTCAGAGGTCACAGATGAAAAAGAAGGGAAGAACGGATTAAGGACAGTTTGGAGCAGAAAACAAGAAGAGCGGAGGAGTGCAGGATGCTCTCCGTGGTCCCTCTGTTCTATCACCAGACAGAGGTAAGGGGGCTGGTTGTCATGGCAGCTGTTGTCATGGCAGCTGGACTGAGTAATAAACATAAGGAGGAAATGTCCAGCCAGCCAGTGAAGTGAAGGCGCCGTGGCAACCGCTGCCTGAAATGTGGTTTGACCTTCGCTTTAAGAAGTGGACTTGTTGTTGAAACTCAGCATTGTGATGCATCAGTGTTTAAATACTTTTCTCAAATAATATTGAGACACATCTACAGGAGGCTTTTTGGTCATGTCATACACACTTTGTTTTTTTAACCATTTTGGACCAGAGTGAAATCCCACCCCCACCTAACTTTTAATCTTATATAACCTTAAGGATTCTTTTCTCCACTCCATAAAATAAATGAATGTGTAGCTATCACCAAGCTTGCCAGTATCAGATTTAATTTGGCACATCAGCCTGTAATCCAAATGTGGCTCCTTAAAACCGACAAGGTGGATGTGGCCATCTTTTATTTACAGTCTATGCCCCAGCCTCTGCGCCCTGTGTTCTACAACCAGCTGGAAACTTGTTATTGTCTTTGATAGCTGGAAACCACAAGCATGTCACTGAAAGTAACTTACCTGCAAGAGTTTATTTAATATCCAACCTTCACCATCTACTTCTAACCAATCCCTGCTCAAGCGCCCTTTTGCAGATCAGCAGGGCCGCATTAATCTTAAAGTGAAATCACTTGACTAGTGACACAGTGAACCTTTTAAGCATTTAATCAGCTTCGTACTTCTGCTTAATTACAGGTGTAAAAAATAAAACAGCAATTAATAGAAACCTCCTGAAATGTGAGCAATTGAATGAAATGGATCTGTTCCACTTATCGGTGGACTATATTTGTTAAAATGCAAAAAAAAAAGTTTATAAAATAATATAAGCCATTTAACTAAAATGCTGACTCCTAGAGAGGCTCCAATAAATGAAAAATCCCACGGGAGTGCATCTCTGGGAGGGAATCCTTGTGCACTGGCAGTGTGGTGAGCAGAGGAAGCCGTAGCGGTGCGTTACCCTCCTGTACCACGGCGTGTGGTTGTGGACCTGGTCAACAGCTCTTAAAGCTCCGATACGTCAGTCAGTCCTTTCTCATTACAATCACCTTCACACTCTCAGCTACTCGTCTCTTTGTCACCACAGTCGGTCTTTGATTCTGATGATCCATTTTCATTGCCGTTCTCCAAATCCACCTCTTTGTCTGCTGCTCTTTCCTCTTCCTGCTCTTCGTCCTTCTCTGCCGCATCCTCTGCTTCCTCCTTTCCGTCCTTTTCTCCATCACTCCGTTTCTGCCCGAGGCCCTGTTTGTCTCTGAAGACCTCCACACCTAACATTCGGAGGTAATGAAACCTCTCGTTGCGGGGGACGAATGCTCGGATGGACGTCTTTCCCCTCCAGCCACACAGCTGGATGGGACACTGAGGTTCCCCCGGGTTACTGAAAAATAAAGGACGATGGTGGGTCGCACAGTTTAACCAAACAAAAAACAGGCTGTCACTTCAAAATGCAAACATCAGAAACACTAAAAACATGTTACACGCTTACTTTGGGTTTGGGATGTACTTCAGCACAATGCTTCCCATTCCTGTGGAGAGAAAACTAAAGTTTTACAGGAAGTAGAAAGTGATACAACCTACCGTGACGTTAGGTTATACGGCAGGAAAACGTACATAAAATATGACCACTGACAGGTGACATGAGTAACACTGTGGGTGGGTGGGATATATTAGAGTGGGAGTGGGAATTTGGTCAAAGTTGATCTGTAAAAATATTTTTTTGATGAGAATTACAGATTCCATTTTCACTTTCATTCGTTGTCACTTATCTGCTGCTTCCTAACTTACATCATTTCCATTGGGAAGGGGAAAAAAAATTACATCATAAAAATCATACTTAAAGGTCGACAGTAAAACCCAGTTGTGAACTCAACAGGGTCAAAATGAACCAGTGAATCACTGTTTTCCTGCTGGTGTCGCCTCCTGAATCGGAGCATGGATGGGATTCTCGAGCACGACCCTAAAACTTCAGCCACGGCGAGTGACTTAAAATGTGTCGAGGAACAAAAATAACTGCGTTCTCAGAGTGATCCGACCCACCCAAACTGAATGTCCCGTGATTTAATACGCTGACGCCATAAATGTATATCTAAGACAATTTAAAGACCAGTGTGCACCCTGGATATATTTTCCCCGAACACACACAGTTGGAGAGCATATCTATATTTGACTGTACCAATTTTCTGGGCCTGTGCATGTGCTTCATCCTCCAGCTTGCTGAGGTAGGGGTTCTCCTGGGTCAGCAGCACTTTGATGTCCTCCACACTCACCCTAATGATCCTGGAGCGTATATATGGCTGCAGAGTGTAAATACCCTGGTAGGACAGAAAGTACATGTGGCTGACAATCGGCACAAAGAAACTCTTTCCAGTTACACGCAGCATATAAAATGAATTCATTATCAACTCGTTTGAGTGTGAAATCGGCCGTCTGGCTCACTTGTTATTCGGCTACAGCTCTGCGTTGGCAACAGTAAAGACAGCAGGAAGGATTTCTTGCATATTTGAACATTAAATTAAATGTATTATAACCTCAAAGTATATTTAAGTTGATAAAATAATAGAACTATAAAGTTTTTGTGCATCACGTCACTGATGAATGACTGAACAGTCTCCAAATCATGCCGCTTTTAGTCAAGATGATAGCCAAAGAACAAATGGAAACACAGATTTATATACAGGACTGAACTGTGACTGCCTGAAAACTGTGTGTGTGTGTGTGTGTGTGTGTGTTACCTCCTGAGCCAGTCTAAAGGCACAGCCAAACTCCTCTCCTTCACTATTGCGAGACCACACCTTCACACCTGTGTTTATGACCTGAGAGACAAAAAACAGAGTGTAATGAACCACGTCCATATAAAAACACCACACTGAAATAAACAGAAAAAAAGAGACAGGTTATTTAAATTCCAATCAGTGACTAATTATGTTTCTTGTAGCTTTCCTGGTGATGCAATTGTAATTACACTGAACTCTCTTCCTCCAGGCAACGACTGTACAAGACATCGGCACACAGCCCAGCCGGTCTCTGGGGTCCCAGCAGGTGTGGGAGCAACTGTGTCAGTGATTTGCATAGTAAAAACTCTACCACACACATGCTGTTCTTTTTATAAGGGAACTAAAGTCAATTTAATGAGACTACTAAGGTCAAGGTGATCCGCAAGGCTTCAATCATCAGGCCTAGAGACTGGTCGGCAACCCCTTGGCAACTGATTGACGAGTGGTTGCTGGAGGTTGCAAAGATGCTGGCGCACCAAAAACCTCATCATTGCTTTGATCACTAGCAGACTGCTGCTGTCACCTGTAGTTTGCATGGAAGACGCCAACTTGTATGCAAACACTCATGTTTTACTCTCAGAGGTGACGTGAAACTTGAACAAAACTGGAAACAGAAAATGTTGCCAGTGTCTAGGCTTGTTTCACCAAGGTGCAATCAGCGCTCAGGTTTTCCTGTGGTGCTGTTTACATGTCAGGATTATTTTGGTGTGAGCTGAACATTATTGGAGATGCCTGCTGTAGAAATGTTTGCCTTCTCTTGAACATAATGGAGCCAGAGGCCTGTATAGTAAAGCGAGGCTGTGAAGGTGATTCACCTCTCAGCAGGATATATCACGACCGTAACTTTATGTTCCAGATAAGAGGGCTGCAAGTACAAAATAACCATCTACTCCCTAATCGGTCCTCTAGAAAATAGTCCCCTCATTCCTGGAAGACTCCTCAGACTTCTGTGTACAGTGAGCCTAAAAGCCTAAAGACCCGATGCCAACACAGGTCCTACTTACCAATTAGAAACATGTTCTGATGTTTATTTTTTAATTTCTCAGACCATTTAGCGCCCGCTGAAAGAATGAGGCTGAATTTCTTTCAGCTGGTCTTACACACCATTACAATGCACTGAGCATCTCATTAACTCAGTGAAACACACAGCTGTAATTTTAGTCGGATACTTTGTGTCTTAATGATGGTGCTCTGAAATCTTTACATACACTTTTTCTCTTGTTGCCAGATTTAATTCCTGGTTTTAAACAGATACTTTATAATCATGCTTTTCTAGTTTTACTGACCACTCAAAGCCTTAAGTATACAAACACTAATACATGCTTTTAAAATGAAATAGGCCTACAGATTATGCATGTTTTTTTCCTACCACACATACACAAATGGCCTGGTATTTATTAGAGATGGCACGATACCACTTTTTTTATGTCCGATACCGATATCATAAATTTGGATATCTGCCGATACCGATATGAATCCGATATAGTGTTTTTTAATCAACAAAACTGTTTTTTAAATATCTTGCTGCATTTTGTATAAGTTCATACTCAAGTTTAAAACAACAACTACACTAAAGCTATTCTGTTATACCTGTATGCAAAAAAAAAAAATTTCATAGTTCAGCAATACTGATCAATCTAATAAACTTAAACCTACACCATCCTCCCTATTCTGGTATTTTAAAGAGTACTTAGCGTAAATATTAAGCAACCTAACTAATAGGGTTCCAACTCCCAGCAACAAAAATAAATAAATAAAAAATAGGGAACCACCCCTCACGCTCCACCTCATGATGCTTAATCGACGTAATCAACCTTAATTTCAAATCACTTTTTTTTTTTTAATTTGATGCAGTGTGAAAAAAAATGCACAGAGATCAATTATCTTTCAAGAAATATTAAATAGATTCAACATCTTTCTTCAACAAAATTGCAGACTGCACAGATGGTACCTTCCCAAAGTAAAAAGTACTATAGCTTACTAGGGTATATATATTAGACTTAATAGTCACTATATACAGTAATTGACTTCTATTCATTTTACATCAAATTAAAACTTTGGGTGTCAGATAATTATTTATTAAAAGCTAGACATTTTAAATGAGAATAAGAAAGAAAAGTATGTCTTTGTGCCCCGTCTTCCCCGTTCATGCCCTATCGGCCCCCCTGGCTAAACTTTGCTAGATCCGCCCCTGGACAGTTACAAGCCGTCAGCTACGTAGAAAAAGATCCTCGAGTAGAAAGTAATATTAAATACATTCTAACAACAGCTGATCAAGCTTAAACGTGCTGCTGTTGTTCAGCCGCTGGTTTCCTCTTTCTGGTGCAAAGTGGGCCAAAAGCAAACTAGAGACACGGACTCGCGACAGAAAAGCCGATCAGCTGATCGTTAAGCAGTTTCATGATTGAAGTAGCAGCCGGAGAGCGAGAGGCAGTCGCTCGTTAAGCTTAAGGCAGGAATGCTTTACAAACATTCAGAGATGGACTTACACACTTGCTTTACTTCTCTCGGGATAACTTTGTCGGAGATGAAATGCCGGGTTGCTAGCGAAGCTCCACATGCTATCCAGACCACCGACAGGTCCCGCATGCCACAGCCGCTCTATCACGTGATGCATACTGCTCCGACTGCTAACGTTCTGAGGTGAGTTACGGCGTGTTGCAAGTTTTGTGAGGTGCTTTCGTGATATTTAATGGATCGGATTACATTTTTTATTTTTCTCCGATATCCGATCCAGTAATTTAGGTCAGTATCGGACCGATACCGATACGTAATATCAGATCGGTCCATCTCTAGTATTTATACAGTGCGTTTATCCATCACATACACACCAACACACCTGGATATCTGAATGACAACAATCTGGGTTTCAGCATCTTGTCCGACAACATCTAACCCGGCCTTCATGAGACACATTGACACAGCAATCAACAGACACCCTCCGCATTTTCACTGGTCATATACTGCACTACATGACAGGTTAGGTGAAGGCACTCCACACCACACACGGACTGTCATTTACTCCCACTATGTTAATGTAGACGTTTCTGCACACGATCGCTCCAGAACTGAGCAACTCGTAACACATTTAAATGGATAAACAGGACAACAAACCAGAGGAAAAATATGAAAATTAAGATCTTGAAGTTTCCGGTTCCTTTAAGACAAAGTGACTAAAAATTGAGAAACAACAAACACCGGGGAGAACAAAGAGCCCGAGTCCCCACAATGCCACCTGTGCAGGTCCTGCAGGGTGGAGGACCAGAGGGATTTGGGAAAGGAGAGGCTCCCATCTGTTTAAGCTGCTTCCCTCACACAGAGACAAACGCACAAAAAGAACGGAAAAATAACAACAACACAACCAACCAAACAAACGAATCAATGTAAAGCCCATAAATCAGCACTTAGGTAAACATAATGCTTCTTCCTCCAGAGGATCGATACAATGTCTCCAGGACATAACTGATTATGGATTGGCTGTATCAATTTTCAAAAACACAAATGTTTCATCTTCATTATCAAACACGTGTGCCTACCTTCATGCGTTCGCTGTTATTGAGCAGGACATTACGGAGCTCTTTGGACACCATGTACAAGTTCCTCTTCTTGCCCTCATGGGTCCGAGTCAGGACGTTGAGTTTGGGGAAGTCGGGAGACAGATCATAGAAAGACCTAGAGGAAAACAGGAAACACGCATTTATGCTGCAGAAAAATGTTGAAAACACCTATTTTACATTGAAGACAAGGGTGCACTTACTGTATGGTGGTGAAGACGGGGTCATCATCACTTAAGAACACAAAGGGGTCTTCTTTATATCCAAACAGCCTCATCTTCTTTGAGGGTGGAGGCCTGAAAAAGGACAGATACAAAATGTTTGCTTACATTTTAAAGAGCTTGTTTGTGGGTCCAAAACTGCTTTTGTTTTTTTAAATCTGTATTTATAACCAGTTAAGAGTCATAAGTTTCCATTTATTAGTTCATGAGCTCAGTGCGACTCACCCACACATCCCCTCTGGTTTAGCATCCTGACCCACAGAAGCTCCTTCGGGCGTCTCATCTGCCTCCTTGTCCACTTTTTCCTCTTGGCTGTTCCTCTCCACCTTCTCAGTGGAACCTTCAGGGGGGAGATGTGGAGTGTCTCCTGGTGACGGAGCCTCCTTGGAGCTGCTGGTTTGGGCAGCTGAGCTCGACAGCTTGGAGTCTTTCCTCAGCTGGAGATGGAAGAGGAGGAGAGTGAACAGACAAAGAAAAAACAGCTCCAGGTGTGGTTAATAACCTGACCAGGTGGGCGAGGTTAGGTGAGGTGAGGCACGTGGGGTGGGGGGCATCGTGTGTGAGTGTTTAAGATGAAGTACCTTAGGATATCTTTTGTTCCAAGGCATCGGGGCTTTCTTCACCAGCACAGCCACAAAGAAACCTCCAGTGTTCTGGTGATGTGGCAGAATCCTCATACTGCCATAAAACACACACACAGAAAAAAATTAATTTAAAATAAATAAATAAATCACAGCTTGGGGTTTGATAGAGCCCCTGCTGTGAAGACAGCATGTGGGAAAAGAAAAAGCGCCTTAATCAACATGTGACAACAGCTCCCTCTGCTGCCAATATCAAGTCATTGTGAGCACTGACGCTTAAACATGACATCATCCTCCGTAATGTGAGGTTGGCAGGTGCGCCTGCATCTACTGCACACTGGATGTAAGTTCAAAAAGCACAGTTTACGGTGGTGAGAGGTGACGGTGTAGGATGCTCTCTACTGTACTCCAATTCTGTAAAATGAAATTCTGTATTTTAACGATTCTTGAAAGAAATCAGCCAAAACAAAGCAGGCTAACAGAAACGTTTTAAGGACACTTGTCATGCCAAGATTGAACACTTTAATAAGCTATTTCACACTATTTTTAAGAGAACACCTTCAATTCTAAAACGCATTAGCATGGACCTGCATCTGTTTGTCTGGGACTGCTCACTTACCATCTCTCCAGATGAAAGCTTGCCAGTTTCTCTGAGTCTTTTTGCGGGAACATGGTTGGTCGGATCTGCGTATGACGACTACTCGGGACCTCGGACCAGTCCGTGTACCACTGGCCTTCTTTAGTCATCAGCTACAAAGAAACAGAAATAGTCTGGGTACAGATCTACAATTCAAAAGTAACGACTGGCATTAAATAAATAAATAAATAAATAAAATAAAATAAAATCCAGTACCTTCCAGGAAGTGACCCCAGGCATCCACTTCAGCCCCGGCAGGTCAGCTGAGCAGTCAGCCAGCTCCAACGCTCCTGGTAACATGAAGCAAGAGAGCAGCCAGTCTTTATAAGACATGACATTTACACATAACTTTCATAAAACAAAGTGAAATATTTAGCCTGTTGAAAATTGAAGAGCTGAGGTGTAGCTGCTGACACTGACAGATCATTTCCTGTGGATCTGACATGGATGAACTTTAGGGAATGTCCACGCTCATGTATCATCTCAGGTTATGACAGCATAATTACACATTACCATGTCCAACACACAACTGAATGCAAGGTATCCTGTCATGTCAGACTGAATGCAAGAGAAAAACGGTAGTTTGATTACAGACTTTATTAAATGATGGACAAGCCACGGTGAAAAATTTGGTTTGTGGAACTGCGAGTTTGCCACTAAACCATCCCATCTTGGTGTTTGGATGGAGATGATCTGACTATGAATTGCTCTTACAGTAGCAACCACAGATGCCACCAGAACTGATATCTCGAACAGCCACTTGTCAATAACAAGGTAAACATAGTCTAAATGATCTCCTGCTCTTAATCTAAATTTGTCAAGTAAACTTTTTCATCTCTGCTATATACAATACAGTATATAGAGAGCCGAGACGACAAGGCTTCAGCTGCATTCAGTGGAAAAGAACAAGAAATATAGGAAGAGTAAGAATAAATATACACTTTAGGACTAAGATAAGGAGAGTAAATATACACTTTGAGGTAAAAAGGCTTAATAACAGTCTAAAATTTACAACTGAAATTTAAAGTGACCTTGAAGTGGTTTAAAATGACCAACATAGCAGCTTTACAGTTTACAGTATGAATAAATAAAAGAATTCCTCGGTCGGGAAACCAAATAAAACATCTACGCCGTAGAAAAAAGAAAGAAAAAAAAAAAAGAAAAAACACTATTTTGCTGGAGCGCTATCAGCCGCTGCCTGCTCATGGCACCGCCGGAAGTACCATTTGACTTTAATTTACAAGATTCAGTTTAGAAAAAGAAATTAAAAGAAAAAAAGGGGGGGGGGGGGGGGGGGCACACTGGATTTACAAAAATGAAAAATGTGCCACCTTAAACTTGGTCAAAATTGTCAATGCTTTCTAATATTCAAGGAAATCTTAGAGATAACTTTGCAAGAGGGACTGTAGTCTAAATCTGACTGTGTGTGTGAGCGGCTGACTTGGGTTTCAGTGTCTAAACACAATTTACGATGAATATTTGTCAATTTTTCTGTCACAAACCTAAGTACAAGTCATTGAGCCTCATTTACTATAAAAGTGTGTAAACAAATGTCTGTATCCACCCAATTTATATCATCACCAATTTCTCTTCTTCACCTGGATGTAAACGTGTTTCCTTAGTACGCAAATTGTATGAAGATCCACAAGGTTGTTGTTTCATATCGACTCAAATTTTGTGCACGAACTCATTTTTTGTCCACAGTAAGAACGATTCCACACAAATATTAGTAAATGAGGCCATTGTTTTATTATCAAACCCTGCTCCACAGCAACAGGAGTTCAAAGTAAGAAGCATGAAACAGCTAAAACATTAATATGAATGCTGACCTCTTACTGTGTGACCCAGAATGTGTGTTTGTTACCTTCACTTTTCTCCAGCAGTGCTGCTATGACAGCCTCGTCCTCTATGGGGTTGAGTGAACAGGTGGAGTAGACCATCCTCCCTCCCACAGCCAGCTGTTCCACACCACGCACAGCGATACGCAGCTGGAGCCTGGTGAAAACACACGTGTGCGCTCTGTAATCCTGCCAACGTTTTAAATTAAGACCAAAAGCGACACACTCCATTCCCTTGCTGTTTAGTCAATTTGGTGTACCACACGACTGCATTCCTGTGTTGTAGCTTAGGTGTGAGCGCGCACTGTCCTCCACTCACCCGTGGAGATGCAGGCTGTTGCTGGTCGTCCATTTCTTCCACACGTCTATGTTCTTCCTCATGGTGCCATCCCCACTGCAGAGCACAGAGCAGCAACAGTCAGAACACCCACCTCGTCTTGGCCCGAGGCGGTGAAACCTCCACGGAGCCTTTTTTCAACTTGTCATGGGGCAAATAAAATGTCTGCGAAGCACAAACTGTCTGCTTCTGTCTTCATTACTGCTTTTCCTCCCCTCCACGCCTCTCCCCTCCCTATGTTGTTTTTGGCAGGAGACTCCTGGCTTCAGCACTACAGCTGCCCAAACTCAGGCAGCATTTGCAAACCGGGGCAGTTCTGCTTTGGCCACAAAATGATGCTAAATTTCGAGAGATGAAAGATGTGGACAAATGTTTTACCACCCTACTGAAACCTGAAGGTCGCAAAGACACTAACAGCAACGTATGAGGACGGTGCATTTGATGGAGAGTGTGGTACGTCATCTACATCTGCCTCATAAAATCTGCTTTCCTGTCAAACACCCACACATAAATCAGAGCTTACTGATCATTCACTGTTTTAGCAGCTTCATAACCCCAACTCTCTGCATGAGCGATGCAGACATGTAGCGGATACGTCTGCTGACCTGCAGGGCACATCACACAGGATGCGGTCATAGAAGAGGACGTCCTTCTTGCCATTGGAGTTGATCTCCAGGGTGGGGATGCAGGAGGCGTCGTGGTTCACCACCATGATACAGGGGCTGTTGAGCCGCTTGGCTTGGTGCACGAGCAAGTAGCACCGCTTATTGTCCACGTCATTTGCAATGACAAAGCCCTCTGAAAGGTGGAGATCAGGTTTGAACTTATATACACTATTAATGCAAGAGAATCTTGGTTTTTTTTTTTGCAATTTAAAGACAAAACATGGATTTCTTCCAGTTTTCCTACCTGGAAACGGCACATCCATGTCAGCATGAAGCATCTCGATCAACTGGGCTGTCTTCGACCCTGGAGCTGCACACATGTCCAGGATCTGCATAGAAACTCTTTTTAAACTTTGATGCCACTTTATTGTTACCAACACAGACTCCTGTGGGAGGACAATAAGTTCACGGTCGCTGAAGGACATTTGGCAGAGTGTAGTCTCTGCTAATCAGTTGTTCCTGTCCTGTGTTTTCCCATCTGACTGGCTCCCTAGCAAAACTGCTTTTGTGGCAGAACTCAACACAGACTTCAGCTGCCTCGTCCCACAGAGGAACCGACTCCAACTCAGTTGTCTTGCTTTTCTGCTGGTAACAGTCAGCCTTCTACTCTGGAGATCCCCTGTGAGCAAGAGGACCAATGTAACCAGAACCCGGAGTGGGTGGAGAACTGGTTCGTGTGCCGACACACTGAGCTAATCGAGACTGTGGAACAAGGACAGAACAGCTCGATCTGACTGAGGATGAGAAATAGCTAACTATGTTGCAGTTATCGTAACACAAATTAACTGGGATATAAAATATTTGTCAGGAATAAACTGTCCTTCATCTCAGGACTTCACACCTCTCACCTCCCAGCCATCACACACACCCCCGGCTTCTGTGGACTCCAACATACACACCCCTCCCCCAAAATCCACTCTTTCTATCTCAGCACTTCAAGTGAGGAACGAGCTTCGCAAGATCAAGGTGCAGAAGGCTGCAGGTCCAGATGGCGTCAGCTCCAGGCTCCTGAGATGCTGCGCAGATGAACTGTGTGGCATCCTAGGATATCAGTTCAACCTGAGCCTGTCACTGGGGAAAGTACCACAGCTGTGGAAGACCTCCTGTGTGGTACCGGTACCAAAGACCTCCCATCCCAAGGACCTCAGCAGCTACAGGCCGGTATCCCTGACATCGCATCTGATGAAGACCCACGAGAGGTTGGTTCTGAACCATCTGCGCCCCCTGGTGAGGTCTTCATTGGATCCGCTGCAGTTTGCTTACCAGCCTGGCATCGGGGTGGAGGACGCCATCATCTACCTCCTGCACCGAGCTCTGACTCACCTGGAGAAGCCTGGAAGCACTGTGAGGATCATGTTCTTTGATTTCTCCAGTGCTTTCAACACCATCCAGCCACGACTTCTGAGGGACAAGCTGGAGATATCGGGAGTGGACCACCACATGTCCCAGTGGATACTGGACTACCTCACAGGACGTCCACAGTATGTGAGGACACAGGGCTGTATCTCTGACACGCTGGTCTGCAGTACGGGGGCCCCACAGGGAACTGTGCTGGCACCGTTCCTCTTCACCCTCTACACTGCAGACTTCTCCATCAGCTCCCCACGCTGCCACCTACAGAAGTTCTCTGACGACTCTGCCATAGTCGGCCTCATCACAGGTGAGGACGACTCAGAGCACAGACAGTGGACTCTGGACTTTGTTGACTGGTGTCAGCAGAACCACCTGCTGATCAACGCCGGCAAAACCAAGGAGTTGGTGGTGGACTTCCGGAGACGCAGACCCACCACACTGACAGCGGTGAACATCCAGGGAGTGGACATTGAGATAGTGGACTCTTATAGGTACCCGGGTGTTCACCTGAATAATAAACTGGACTGGAGCCACAACACTGATGCTCTTTACAGGAAGGGTCAGAGCAGACTCTACCTGCTGAGGCGGCTGAGGTCATTTGGAGTCCAGGGAGCGCTTTTAAAGACCTTCTATGACTCTGTGATGGCATCTGTCATTTTTTTACAGTGTTGTACGTTGGAGCAGCAGTTTATCGGCAGCTGAGAGGAAGAGGTTGGATAAACTCATCAGGAAGGCCAGCTCTGTTCTGGGATGCACCCTAGACCCAGTGCAGGTGGTGGGAGACAGAAGGACTCTGGCCAAAATAACATCTGATGGACAGAGTCTCCAACCCCATGCATATAAATGTTGCTGAACTGCAGAGCTCCTTCAGTGACAGACTGCTGCATCCTCGATGCATGAAGGAGCGTTTCTGCAGGTCCTTCCTCCCTGCAGCTGTCAGACTGCACAATCAGAACTGCTCCCAACAAACACAGATGTTTACATCTCCGCTATAACTGCAATAAGTTAATTAACTGATTCGCACTACAACCTGCTTTGCCTCTTATCTGTAGTTATTTTTATTTAATTTATATATAATTGTATATAGTAACCACTGTCCTTGATGTAAATATGTAAGAAAAATTGTGTATGTTTCTGTTCCATGTCCTGTGTACTGTTTGTTTGTATATGTGTCTTTTTGGCTGCTGTTACAACCAAATTTCCCCTTGTGGGACAATTAATTAAAGGATTATTCTAAACTCGTAAGGACCTAAGATTTTATTTATGAAACCATGTTCATCTGATTTATGCACACACCCCTCACCAGCACAGAGGGTAAATTTGCACACGAGTTTAAAACAGAGAAAAAGTTCAATTGCATTAAGTATAATAAAACTGTGCTTTTACCTTGTGATGGGGCTCAATCTTCAGAAGCAGAGGAGGGATCATGCTGACAGCTTCTTGTCGGCTGATGTTGCCCTGCGAGGACAAACAAAAGGAATGTCAGTCTCTCCACTTCTTTACCAACTTCCTGACATGTTTTGGGGGTTTTTAACCCCCTTCCACTGGTAACACAAATGTGATCTTTGGGATTGTGACTGACTCACCGACTCTGTCTCGCTGACCAAAAACTGGTGGAACTTCTCCAGCAGGGGAGACTTCCTTATGATCTTCCTGCTCATGTTGGTGTGCCAGGCCTGCTCATCAGGGTACCTGAAGAGGACAGTCCACAATCTGGTTTTAATTTGAATCAGTGCATCTTTTTAGTCTTGGGGAAAACATGATATATTACCAGCTGAGAGGCTGCGGAGCTTCGATCTTCTGACCATCGATTTCCAGCTCCTGAATATCCTTGAAATATTTTTCCTTCAGACAATGAAGGATCTCCTTGGCATGGCTGGAAAAGGAAATTAGTAGCATTTACATTAGGGATCTAATATTTCTCCTTATGAATGTAATTAATGATTAAGCATTTTCACCTTGTAATTAAAAGTGGAATTTCCATGAAAAAGTTCAGAACAACCTACAAAGGGGCACATACGTTCCAATGACAACCTCCTACTGGGGTTAAGCATGAGCCCAAGTTGTAGATCTGTCCAGCTCACCTCTTGTATCCAGTGATGCGGATGGTTGCTGGCAGAGGTTCCCTCATTGCTTCCATGAACTGTTCAAACTCCCCCTCAGGTACCAGACCTAGCTCCTTATAGTAGTTCTCAAACAGCTTGTTCTCCTTGATAATGTCAGCATACCCAGCTCCCCAACCCTGGGACAAACAAATATGTTCATGCAAACTAACAGGAGACAAAATTGCTACACTGAATGTCGTTTGATAAAATCAAATTTAAACTTTACTTGCTTATGAGTAACAGCCTGAACAACATACCATACGATCTGTTACATTTAACTCTGGTGTCGTGCTGAATTTGGCCTATAGTACAACAAGCTGTTCACATATATAAAGATATACAGATCTTTGTTCAAAAAAAAAAGGGGGGGGGGGGGGGAATGGTGGTCACACATGGCTTTGAAAACAGCACGGTAACCAGCAGCAGTTTATATCTGCTACTTTCAGTAAAGGTAACAGATATAAATTATCCCTGCAGTCGCTTCCTTTCTGCAGTTACTTTATTTAAACATTCATGTGCGGCGTGGCTAAACACAAACACTAGCTAGTTTGTCTGGAGCAGGAGTTTTACTTACAGCGGTGTCTCTGTTGTCCCTGCCAGCATTCTGGTTTTTCTGCCGCTGTCTGCTTCTTTTCCCCATGTTGGAATAGCAGACAACTCTGGAGAAAAGTCTGCGGAACAACGTGGTGACTGGACGCGAGCAAAACAGAGCTGTTGCTCAGCTAAAGTGTAAACGTGCAAGGCGCCTGATGATGGACAGGCTGTGTATCCACGGAACGTGCTGCTCTGACGCACGTGAATGAGGACCCCTTGAGGTGGCCGCAAAATCTGCCTGAAAGAAAGCAGAAACGCTCCGGTCTGCACTTTTCTGAAATATTATTATTACAAAAATAAAGTTTAAATTGTTTACGTGAAACTTTGCAACCATAAAAATTGAATTATATAAAATACATTGTTCTAATTTCTTGTTTACTATATACATTCCAGCTTGAATGACGATGACCGAATTTGTATAAATGTATGTTTTCCTAAATTAATGCCATTAAAGTTGTGCAAATTAAATAACTAATATTTATTGTCGAAATCACAAACTTCACTTTTTTACACATTATTTAAAAAGTGTCCCAACTCGTTTTTTTTTTAAATATAATCGTAATATGTGCCATTGTGGGATTTTATGCAAATCATTGTCTATGAAAATAACAAAGACTCCCTTAACATACATGTGTTCGTTATTTGGCCCTGAATGTTATATTAATCCTACTTCATCAAATTTCTGTTTTAAAAATAAATAAATAAATAAATAAATAAATAAATAATAACCAGTGATCCTACACGATCAGGAGTTGATCAACCAAACGGGTCCCTTAAAGGTCCTATATTATGAATCATCATACTGCCTAGTAACCACCCAACAACCCGTTAAATTGACCTATTTTAGCAATTATGCACTTTTTGCACCTTAAAATGTTGCATCTTTTTTATTTCATCACAGCAATTTTATACACACAAAACACTAGTTAAATATATTATCTTCACGTTGCATGGCAACCAGCAAGCAAAGAGGTAAAATGATCTGTTTTTCTTTTCTTTCTTTTTTTATCCACCAACAACCCCCTATGAAAGCATCCTATTCTTTTATTTCCATAACAATAACATGTAATTTATATGGACAAACGCTGTATTAAACATAATATCATTGCCTAGCAACCACCTAGCAATGACCCATTTTTTGCAATAAGCCACCTACATCTTATGAAAGCATTGTTTCATTATAACTTCATGGCCGACAGCATGAAGCACTATACAAGCAGTTTGCCAAACATATGTTAGGAATTCTTTTTGGCCTATAGGGGGCTGCATAATATACTTTTATCGCTGACATCTTATCATCTTAGATATGCAGACACATAACAGACACAAATCTGTTACTATTATTGTTATGATATCGTTTGGTCCTTTGGCCTTTCTTCTCTCACACTTTCCATAATCTTCGCCTGCTGGTTGGTGAAGATGATGGCCATGTCCCCAAGTTTAACACTTCATGTTAATTTTAAAATGTAGTAAATGTGTAAACATGAGTGAAAACACAGCCACTCTTTGTGAAAAATATTGATGAACTGAAAATGCTTGTATTCTATATGAAACATTCTTTGTCTCTTTTTGTGTGTTTATATGTTAACAGCAATGAAAAGTAAAAACAATGTTTTATATAACAGTATTAAAGTGACCGTACAAGTTGCTATTTTCCACATTACTCCACATTATAGTTCAATTTTGAGAAAGAGTCATTAAGAAAGATCGACTAACCATTTGTCATTAAAAGTGAACAGTAGTGGCAGCCTGGAAAGAAGGAAAATATAAAACTGTAGCATAACCCTGGCTTGAAGTAAATAACACAACGTCACATTAACCCAGCAGAAAGTTATTACCCAAGAGATGGGTTAAATAGGCAACCTCATCTGGGAATTGCTGTGATTACAACAATAAACTGCAGCAACAATTTGCGTATGTTAAACCGAGAGATGTTTAACCAAGCTGAGTTTTGCACAAAGCAGTCGATATAAATGTTAATGTATAAATTTGGCAAGTAGGGGATGAGGAGAAGGTTAAATGACTTTTCCCCGATTGGACTTTTTATAAGCATTTTCATACACGAACAGCCGGCTCTCCGGCTGGGTTATGATCTCGCGAGAGTTTAGTCTGACGACTTTATGAACTCAGAAACCTATCGGATCCAATCTAACATGCTGATGCAAAGACCGAGCGCTTTCATTGGCTGAAAGGATCGGTTGCGTAATCGTTCAAGAACTCTTGATTGGTCCGAATCGGTCGCGAGCGTATGCGCTGTCCAGGCTCTTGTCTGCAAGCTAGGGAATAACCGGTATGTATAGTTAGCTAATTGCGAACGTTTTAGTTTTAAATATTAGCCCTCAGGTCGAAATGGATGCTCTCCTCTCCCTGCTCTTCTCCTCAGAGGAAGAGGAGCTGTACATGTTGGACCGCATGGCTTACTTCATGTTTTTAATGGCAGCCTGCACTTTTATTACTTTGCTGTTTGAAAATGTTCCTTACGGGCGGTATGCTACAAGCAAGTATGGATTTCCAGTTAACGCCAGGTTCGCCTGGTTCGTCCAGGAGCTGCCAGCCTTACTGCTCCCTATGTGTCTGCTACTCTGGACATCTTCTTCCAAGACGTCTTTACTACCTAATCAGCTCCTCATTGCCATGTATTTCCTTCACTATGTCCAGAGGTAAGCAACCCTGGGCAGTCACGTTTATTTATTTATACAGTGTTATAAGCAGGCTTGCGCAAGGAGCAGTGCCCCTTCAACTGGGCAAAGAAACGCCTGATTGATTATGCAACTCAGATACAGGAGATGTCAAAATGTGCACAGATGAATACATTTCAGTATAAACATGCCATTACTCAAAATAATGTGTTCTTGTTGTGTTTTTTCTTCTTCTTCTGCAGAGCCTGCATTTATCCATTTTTAATCAGAGGAGGGAAACCGACACCGTTCGCTTCATTCGCTCTGGCCTTTGTGTTCTGCTGCTATAATGGCTTCATGCAGATCAGGTACCTGAGCCATTATGCTGAGTACCCAGCATACTGGGTTACACATCCATGCTTCCTCATTGGTAGGTGTCCTGTTCCCTGACTGTTTGCAACAGGAATGTGAATTATTTTGTTGTGTGCAGAAGTTAAAATGTTGTACTGAGTGTAATTAGTATTTTATAAGTGTACATAGGGATGGGAATTGATAAGAATTGAGCTAATATCCATATCACTTATCAATTCCATCCCTTATTCATTCTCTTACCGATTCTCACTGGATCTTCCTTGAGAATCACCCCCATCGCTAAGCAGCATATCAAAGACATTAAAGTCATGCAAATTAATTGCATGTTGTCTGGTCAAATGTTTGTCCATGTTGGAGGTATTTCCCCCTCTTTGTTGTGATCAGTGTTGGGGTTGTTACTCTAAAAAAATAATTATCACACATATTACAAATAAAACATTTATTAAAAGTAATGCAGTACGTTGATTAATTACTCCCAGGATTCAGTAATTTGTCTGAAGCAGAATCAGAATACTTTATTAATCCCCAAGGAAAATTCTGTATTTAAGTTAAAAGTAAAGGACATAGAAATAAATAAGAAAAAAAGTTAAACTAAAGAGAAAAGACAGGAGCAACTATAACAGGCTGCATGCATGGTTGACGCATGCGCACTCAAGATGATTTGTTATCCTACTTGTTACATTACTTTCATGTTACTCTGTAAAATGACCCGTAACACATTGTTTCATAATTACCATTTAACAATATAAACCTGTAAGCTATAGTTTCACATACCGACAAAAACCCCTGTCCTAATGACAGGGGTTTTTGTCCTTGGTATTGCACAAAACAAAGATAAAAACCAACAC